>NC_090921.1:845416585-846040335 GCF_040938575.1 Ambystoma mexicanum | reverse complement strand
GCATACTATATGCCTAACCAGGTGAATCCTTTTTCTTCAGTAGTCTGCTAAGGGGAGAGTCTACCCCTTATATAGGGAAAAAGCTACAGCAGATTGACCCAGAGAAAGCATTGTTTTGAGGGGTCAATCCAGGCCGCTGTAGCAAGTGCCCGTCGCCTGCTGCTGTTATACCCAGAGTGCCTTCTCTGCAGGATAGAAGGGGCATGAAGTTTGGGAGCCCTAGAAAGATACAAGATGTTAAGACCCCTCTGTGGATTAAACCTCTCCTCTGGGCTACTCTAAGTCCACCACTGCCTTCTGCCTGCCTACATCAAAGGCTCTCCAGTAATCATCCCCTTGGTGTGAAGTAGCCATTTTGATGCCATGACTGTCTTTGAAGCATGGGTTCCCAGGGGATCTTCTGGGGATACATCCTTTCGTCGCAGGATGTTATTCGCATCCCATCGAATTTTTTAGAAAATGGGGAGGTTGGGTGGGAACTCCCCACCCCAAAAAAATTCGATGGATTTTTTCGAGAAAAAAAATCACAGTAAAAAACCCTGTGAAAAAACATCCCGCGATGAAATGACATGGAGCCCTTCTGGGGAGGGTTCTTGTGCCCTAGAAGCAGATGACTACCACCCTCACAGAGGTGAAGAGAGGTTTCCTGGGCTGGGCACTACATGGTTCTTGTGGGTACACCCAGACCCTGCGGCTAACAAACCAAGCTATGCATGAATGATCCACTGCTCAGCAAGCTGCCAATAAATTAAATCATATGCGTGTGGCTTTAAAACAGTGCAGTCTCAGCAGCCACCACGTCAAACCTAGACAAGGCTTATATTTAGTTATGAAATAACTGCCATCACCAGAATTATAATGTTTTGAACCAGAGGTGCAGTTTAAAAACCATCTCTGCATGTTGGAAATGTGTGTTAGTTCAGGGATGCACATGTGACCTTAGAACCTGCCCTGCTCGAACTGTAGGG
Source organism: Ambystoma mexicanum (assembly GCF_040938575.1). NCBI lineage: Eukaryota > Metazoa > Chordata > Amphibia > Caudata > Ambystomatidae > Ambystoma > Ambystoma mexicanum. Next base: position 846,039,367 of record NC_090921.1, on the reverse strand, counting down.
CAGCTGCTGGGAATGTCAGGAGATGGTGACAGCAAGGTACATGTGTGCATTATGCTTTTTGGCATGGAACATTATGGATGTGGGATATGATTAGCAGATCTCACTTTGAGGAAAGAATTGCCCACATGTATTAGTAAAAGTTAAAAAAAACTATTGCTCAGCAAGAAAATGTGCGGCAATGATGGTCGCTATGAACATGCATGGATGCTTTCTTCACAGTGAATCTCTATGGTTTCGCTTGCTTTTTTCTCTTGTAAAAAGCAGGTGTCAATCCATAGGGATTGTCTCTACCGGCATAAAAATTAGCTATAGGACTGGGAGCTTTCAGTTTTCCCTCACTGAGCAGATAAATGCACGTGGTTTATTTTGGCGCTACACTCTATCAGCAGAATCATCACTAAAATGGCAGGTTTTAGAAAAAACTTGAAGAGAACTTGTCACGGGCCACTGCCTTTCTTTTCTCACCTATCTGCGTTATTTAACAGAGCCATCAAATTGAGGATGTAAGATGTTTATGTTTGGGATTAGAATATTGCACATGCCGAGGTTACCCACACTCTATTATTGTCCCCGGGGCTGGGTGTGTACTCATCACAATATGCCCTGGAAGCATTTACAATTGGATCATTTTGCAGCATTGTTTTTAAACGTAAATCTGTGAAAAACCTTTCGAGAAATGACTCGGTATGATATTGACGTATGCTCCCTGTGAATATGATTTTGTAATTCGTGCATTGGAGTTGATTGGTTTATTCTGGGCCCCGGTTTATTCTTTGCCTTCTCCCCATTGTTTCAACTCCCATGATCTGATCTGCATAGACAGCATGTGGAGCAGCTTTTCCAGGCATGTGGAGACACAGCTAGTGGTTGCCAAGCAACTGTTCCTGCTTGGAGGCTTTCTGGATAACTCCCCCTCTTGCTCTTTTCCCATTTCATGCAGAATGCAAATCCCTGATGTGCTGGAATCCAAGCAGCAGTGGTGCATTCGTTTGGCAGCAAATAGCAGGATGGCATAACTGATTGCTTTGTTGTCAAGTACTTCACACATTTCGTTTTCCAGGAAATCATCTCCCATGCTCTGGAAATGGAAACAAATTGTAAATGAGTACCGCATGCCAACATTCATTTTAGCATATTTCAAAGCAGTGAAATACACGTATAGGATTTTTGGTAACTGTTGTGCTAGACCTCATAGTTCAAATATTTCATTGGCACATTTGGCAGCAGGCACAACAATGCAACACTTAATTGAAGCAACCTGTGATCAGTGAATTTCTAATGCAAACATGTCCACTATTCTGTACTTTGACAGTGGGCCTCATTATGACCCAGGCGCTAAGTATTAACGGCGCCGTAAAAGGTTGCGGCGCCGTTAACCACTTAGCGACTTACTACGAGGTCCCTTTGCGGGACCCGACCTGAACGGCTGGTCTGGACCAGCCGTTAAAGTAGTGACCCGCAAAGGGACCCCTCAGGCAATTACGGTACCGCAATTTGCGGTACCGTAATTGCCGCCTTCCCCATTCCCATTGAGCCCTATGGGGCTAAAATGGGAATGGGGAAGGGACATGGTGAAATGGGGAAATACTGCCTCGCCAACCTTGGAATGGGGCGGTATTTCACCATGGCGGCCTCGTTACAACACCGGCACCAAACATGGTGCTAATAACGCCATGGTTTAGCGCCGGTGTTGTAATGAGGGCCAATATGTTTAACTGTGATTTGTAATTGTCTAACATCTCACCACTTATATGTCATTCGTGTAATTAATGCAAACTCATCCTTCCCAGAAACAAATGATTTCAATTTTAGCTGAAAATGAAATTCAGGGATTATGTTTTAATTCCAGCATTGCTTGCACGTTTCATGCACATAGATCATATCCAAGGGGCCACAGTGCATCTGTGACGGCAAATGGCCCGTGCCAATCACATTACCTCATTTGCATAGAGATTTCAACATGTAAATAACCAGAATGCCAATTGTCCCTGATCAGGCCTCCATTTCTTCACACAGAACGTGGCAAAAAAAAGCTCACAAAAGAGCCACACAGTGTATGGCACTCGCAAGTGTGGTGATCATTTTAAAACACCAGTAAGTGGAATAGAGGGAACGATTGCCCTTAAAGGGGCAACGACAAATATGAAAAACGTGTGGGGTCGTCTAGCCCCATAATATGATATTTCTAACGCCCTTAATACCTCTGGTGCTCCGTGTCATCTTGCCTCCAAGGTGAGCACGTTGCCCCTGAGCAATCCTCCCAGCACCCATGATGGTGAGACTGACACATGTCACAAGGGAATGACAGTCTTACCAAATTTGCACACTGGCTTTTGTTCATTGAAGTTTCTTTTAAATCCTTACCTCTGTATAACTGTCGCAAAAAAAGCATGCTGTCACATGACTTTGCTAATTTCTGGTTCTTCACTATTACTCAGGGATTTGTAACTGGTACTGTTTGAATTATGTACTCAGCGTCTTCATATATATGGCCGTTTATTACCAGCTATGTGGAATTTAGTTGTGCTTAATATCATGTGTTCATCACATCAGTAGCTATAACTACCATGGTATGTTTTTGGAAGAGATGTATGTTCAAGTATATTATCACTGTAAGAAGTCTGTCATTCTGGCTTATTTTTAAGGAAACCACATTGCACTGTAAGGGCCTTCACAAAAATCACACAGGCAGACCTTAGCAGAAAGTCTGTTGCTGGTGGTTTCTTTATTTTTTTAATAGAATAATTTTGTATTATAGATATTAGCACCCCGGGTTTTGAATCCGTAATCCCGGTTTGCTGACAGCAATGTATTTTGTTTAAATAAACAGGACACCTTGCAGTGTCCCATTCATAAAAATAAAATATTTCCCTAAAATGGTCGCCATGGAACTGGAAGGCGGGGCTCCAGAGAGAGCCCCTATTCCATTTCCATGGCGGCCCAGGATGCAACCGCCGTCCTAGAAAGAAATCAGGTAAGCGCGGTAGGAATGCAGGGCGGGAATGAAACAGACACTAGAAGGTAGGGTGGGGGTAAAATGGCAGGGTGGGGATTCAGCCCACGATCCAAGCAACCTGATTGGTTGACTCCCCCACCCCCTGCTGCTAATACACATTAAATCCATAGGGAGTGTGCGTTGTAAGGCCTAGGATATTTAGTTAACATCACTGGCGCACATTATGGCTTAGGCCCAGGGAAACCCTGATCCTGATCTTTGATTCAGGAACTGCATACACACAGTTGGAGACACTTTCCTCCCCCTTCAAGGCCGGACCAGTCCAAAGAAATACCTTTATACAGTGGTGGGTATTAGTGTTGTTCTATGTGATGAGACCTATGCTAGCATAATAACACAATTAATGTTTTCACATATGTAGGATACATAATGATGCCCGACTGTAATGAGACCCAGGCTCTGGCAAGTTTGTCCTGCACGCCATGCTCATGCAGTCAAGGTGCAGAATACATGATATGTTGCTTGAGCCCCTATCTATTAATGTGCCCTATCTATGAAGGGACACAAGCATTACAACTCACACCATCACTCATCTTACAACTTATATTACTATCTGGTTAGGTCATGTTATGTCAGGTTATATCATGGCATATCATGCCATGCTCTATTATGTAATTTCTTGTCTATGTTTGAAGGCAGTTGAAGGCTGCATATTAAAAAAGGATGCATGTAATAGGCTGATTTGGTGCAGTCTTCAACGGGCGAAAAAATTGCCATTTTGGGGGATTTTGCACCACTGAATCCCCTGCCCCAACCTCCCCTCATCTTCTGCCGCATTGACAGGATTTACTTTTAATCCAGGAAATTAACCATCAAACGTCCCTTCCATGCCCCACCCCTCACGCTCCTCAGACTCCTTGGTGTGGGGCGGGGCTCGGCTTCAAAGTTCCTCAGGTTTCCGTTTACAGTCTTCTGTGCCTGCAATCATTAGATCGCGGGCAGCAGTTCGTAAATCGTCATTTCCCATTAGATGATATCATGATTTTGTTATATTAACTGATTAGGCTATGTTTTACTATGTCATTTAACATTACTGTCAAATGTTTTACCGCTTTGACAAAGACATAGGTGACAGGTAGCACTCCACAAAAAACCTGGATAAATAAATAATACACAGGGGCGGCACTCAGTTTATGAAAAGGGCCATTTTACTCAAAGTAGACCTGCAAATGTAAACTGACTAGGCACACCTGTTTGGAACTATGATCCAAATGCTTCCCTCTATTAGCAGGGCAAGATAGCTAAACCCACCCTCATTTAAAAGTGCCCATTGTTTCTCCTAGCTTTCCCCTCTGTCAAACCTGGCCATTCGTAGCCTAGGGAACAAGTAGGTCATTTTGCTTCCTGGTTCCCTTTTGTATGGTTGCAACACACCAAGACCCACAATGACACTCAGCCTAAGACACACTCACATCCTTACTATAAGGATAGCGCCAGATATCTGCCCTTAACTCAACCCTATCTACCTTGTTTGGGTCCACATCCACCCATGCCTTTCTCATATCCAATGAACACCGCCTGTATAGGTAGCACACGCTATATGTTCTGATGATAGATGTCTACATATTACTATACTTTGATAGCCTACTTTCAAGTAAGGCACCACCCTGTCTCACTGTGAAATAAAATAAAGTCTAGCATGGCTTGACATGAAAGAAACTCTTAATAATAAATAACCTTTTTGACATCGGGGTTCTAGGCTTTTTCAATGTTACCGTCCTATTTTGACCATTCCATCCTGTACCTTCTGCTCTTATGAACATTCAGCAGCATACACAGTTTATTTTTTACTATGGCACTCTGACCTCAGACTAGGCAGTCTCAGAATAGAGTATGAACTGGGATACAACTTATAGGCATGCCTGAAAAAAATGGATCTATGTGATAATTGTACTTGGAAAAAAGTAACCAAGGAGGCGATTTCATTTCCTTCACCCCTAAAAACCTTCCCCAACATATTTTAGGACTGATATTATTTACTATTAGCACCTTCGGTAGGTGGAACCAGCCACTCAGGAGGCACAGAACACAGACTGACACTGCTAGTGTTAGCCTGCGTTGCAAGCTGCCTGATGGCCGGTTCCCCTGCCCGCCATCTTATTCCTCACCAACCCTGCTTATTTTTTCTTCTTCTCCCTACCCCAATTCCGCTTACCTGATTACTGCTGTGGCGGGACCCGCCACCGCATCTCCTGCAGCTCCTGCCCCAGCTCTGTTTGGCCATATGGAGTCCTGCCTTCCTATTCCATTGTGGCCATGGTTGTATAGTATTTTCTCCCCGTCAATTGGAAGCCGTTCACGGAGAGAAAATAATTTAAATGATTTATTATTTTAAACCATTAGTGCCCGTGTAGCGCACTACACGGGTGCTAATGGCGATAATCCCCTCTGTGTCAGGCAGGCCCTCTAGGTAACTACCCTCCACCCTCGTTAAGGGACCCTGGCTGTGCTCGGGCACTTAACTTGTGCAGCAGACAGTTACCTATAGGGTCGGCTCACCACCTTGGGGCATATTGCCTCATTACAACCTCCAGTCATGCAATATTTGGGGAAAGTTTTTTATTTCTTTGGCGTGCAAATTTGGGGAAATGTCGCACCCTGGCAACTTTTTTTCAGGTGACATTATAACTGAATACCCTGAAAATATGCCACCAAAGTTCTTGGATTGCCTGAGAACACACCCTTGAGGCACTGATTCATCCAACCCTACATTGTGTTTTATAACCAGAACCCAATTTTCCCAACACTTTATGACATATTTGCCTCCTACCCTTTGCATAACTATGGTCCACCTGACAAGACTGACAAGAACCCATGCAATAACAAAGCATTCTTCTAGCGCGGCATCCCACGGTTTCCTTGTTTGCAGCATCTATTTCCTGCTTTCCCATTGTGATCCCCTTTGGCACTTTTTTTCCTTCAGAAGACCATAGTCTAGATAACCCTAGTGGGGCCACAGTACGCCACTCCAGAGAAAAGCCTAGGTGATCTGAAACTACTACAGTGATGATTTGGCACAGTATAAAAGCATATTACCATAACGTAATGTAACCTGTTGATGAAGGGATATTGATCAGTGACAAAAACGAAGGACAGACATAAATCAAATTAACTGAATACCCTAATGATAAAGAGATTCAGATTTTCATTTTTGTTTTGCCCTGAGCTCCATTGGGTTGCTAGGAAAGGGGCAGCAGACTCATATTGGCAGATAGGGAACACAACATGTCCCGTCCCTTGAAGAGATACATTTGCCCTTTTGTCAACTGGATCTCCTGTCAGAAAAGTGCGTGCAGTAGTAAAACCGATCACTTTGCACTTTTTGCCACAAGCTTGAGAAGCTGCTTTTCAATTGTTTGTCTGCAAAATGACTACAGAGATCAACCATGGTGAATGCCACAATGATGCAAGCTCAAGGATGTCAACCAACACTGCACTGACAATCCCAACTAAGATCGGAACATGCATTTGGTGGCTTGGTACATCATTGAGAGCATTCAGTCTCAGGTTCATAACACTGGGTATTAAATAGCAAAGTGCTGTAAGTCAATGACAATTTCCTCATATGGAGCTAAAAGCTGTTCTGACAATTTGTATGGCCATAGTGCATTGCTCTTATCTGAGATAAACTTCCAGTTAAAGCTGTGCATGTGTGCATTTTCAGTTGAAATGGCCCACTTAATACAATGGATTTGTTTCAATTATTTGATGGATTTGATTGTTAGATGTAGTCAATATTGAATTTCCAAGTGCTGCGTAATCATTTAGTTTGCCTGCACGAAGCTCTTCGTCAGATGATCAAAAATTTTGAAAGATCCTATACCATGCTTGCGAATGCCACTTAACTTTGACACAAAAGGCTGTCTCTGTGAGTTCAGAAGACTTTGTATCTACATCCAGAAGGGCAAGCGGCCTATAGTTTGCAGCATTGGCATGATCACCCCTTTTATAGATACAATTATAGAGTTCTTCCATGAATCATGCATCTGCCTAATTATATATTTGTCTATCTCAATGAGAAGTTTATTTTTTAATGTGATGTTTAAAAATCCCTTTCTCATATAGGTCGGTATTCAGTATATTTGTATTTCATTGTAATGTGAAATTTTCATATAGTTCGGTATTAAGCATACATTGGTTTCTTGCAATGTTAAGGTTTCATGTAGTTTGGCATTCAGCATACCTTGGTTTCGTACAATGTTAAAGTTTCATATAGTTCAGTGTGCAGTATAACTTGATTTCTTGCAATGTTAAGTTTCATATAGTTCAGTATACCTTAATTTCTTGTAATATTAAAGTTTCATGTAGTTTGGTATTCAGTATACTGTAGCTTCTTGTAAGATTAAGTTTTCAAAAAGTTCAACATTTAATATAGGGATGGGCACTTGCCTTTGGTCCTTTTTGAAGCTCCCCAGTGCTTGTGTGTGTCTCTGACACTCACCAGCTGCTTGTTTCTTCTGCCTTTGGGTCATCCTGGAGCTCACTGATACTCGCCAGCGGACTGCTCCTGTTCCCGACAGTTTATGTGGCGGTTCCCACTCCGCTTCTGGATGGGAAAGACTGCTGATGCAAGCCCTGCTCCCTTTGTTGCTTCTGATGAATGTGGACAGTGTTCTGTGAGACCTGGGTCTGCGGGTGTCCTGGTTTGGCATCCAGTCCCTCCACAGCGGTCCCTCGAAGAGCGATACCTTGCTGGTCTCTCTGCTTCTCCTTCACGGCTCTGTGATCTTTTATACACCTGCAGCCCTCTAACAGGCTGCAGGTGGGTCAGGCTAATTAGACCTGCCTGAGTGTAGTTATGCAGCTCCCATGTCTCAGTACCATAAATGGTAAAGAGGGGTAATCTCCATTGTTCTCAGTTGCCTCTTTTTCGTCTCAGTACTGTCAGGTGTTGTGTGTGGAATCATGAGGGGAGTTGGCTTGAAACAGCCTATAAAGTTTGGGGGAGTGTTAGGTAGCTATTACTAGGAAAAGGGGGATACCATGCCTCACCTAGAGGCATCCCACTCCCAATCCTCAAGGACCCTCCACTTAGGTGATCCTATCTCACTTCTTCACCCCTAGGGTCACGATCCAAATGGCGATCCGTTCCCTGGCCACCTGCGTAGATGATCCAGGGGAGTAGAAGTGAGAATACCCTCAGGTTTCTCACATAGGTTTAAAGTAAGTGAAAGAATGTATTATCGCTGACTAGCTAGTATACTGTGTGCTCACAGTCTGTGATCATGGCGTAGTACACAAAATATTCAATATAGGTCAAAATATAACAATTTGCGTGCTTTTTTCCAAAACAACCAATCTTTATAATCATCGGGGCCAATAAACAATTAAAAACAGAGGCGGACAGATATTGTGGCCAATGCATTTCGGATAGTACACTATCCATTATCAGGGCCGGCTAGAATACATGAAAAAAAAGGATGTTAAAGACCAAAATTAATAAAACCAAAACACACCTTAACAAAATCCCTCAGTAAGCACAAGCATGCATGGTGTACCAAGAATGCCTGTCTCCTAAGTTCAAGAGTATCCACAGCTGTCTATCACACACAAATCTAAAGAAAAATAGGCAATAAACACATGGTGAAACGCAACCTAAAGGGAATAGAAGATGGAAACAAGCAAAAAAATGTGTACATTCACATCATTAGGATACCTGTGACTAGGTTTGAGATGCTGCTGTATGAAATATACGGACAATAGGCTGGTAAGAAAACAGAAATGGAGGCTAAGCTACAATAAACACTCAGCACAGGGCTGTATATAGCTATGGGTTTGTACCTGAATAGGGTGCATTAGGTGCCTAAAATCACTGTAGGAAACAGTCGGGAAAAGGAAACAAGAAGCGAGAAAAGTCACGAGACTGCAGTCAAAGTACCGAGACTAGCTAAACAGATAGTAATTTCAAAAAAGGTAGGATAAGTCGAGTTCTTTGTTGATTCGGCCGGGTAGTATGTTGCCCATAACATGTTATGTTACTTGCATTTTCTGCCAGGTAGTATGCTGCTCAAAATTGTTATAGTACTTGCATTTTTAATTACCGAACTTCTCATTTGATATATTTCTTGTCATAGGTTTCTTTGCAATGTCAGTGGCCCCTGAAGTTCATGTCATGCAGGCTGTTTTTCATGACTTTACACGTTACATCACACTCTTACTCAGTGGCTGAAGCTAAATTATATTTTGACTGGACCTCCTATGGTTACTCTTTGCTGATAATGGCTACCTACATTTCTTTTTTAACTTTATATTCACAATAGCGAAACAGATAACAAGGAAAACAAGGACGAAAGAGGACACATGATGTATAAAGTTATCTTAGATGAAACTGTGACCCACTGTGTCTGGGATGTGTGAAACTTGAGGGCGGAATGGAATGTGCAGGCTGATAAATTACTTGCATGGTGTTTACAATTTAGGGTGATATAACAGTGTTATTTGGACCATGATTTGTTTTGGTGGTGTATCAGGCTATGTTAAATAAAAAAGAGGAGAACATTGAAATGATCTCATTGAGCGGCAATTCCAAATTGTTTGAAATATAAATGCTTACGTGCATACTGTAGATCCCTTTAAACAATGATCACTAGCTGTTATTATGCTGCTTTAAATAAGTGTAGTGTAATCTATCATTAACATTTGGCAGAAGGCTTTTCTTTCATGGATAACACCCCGTAAACTGTGTGGTGCATAACATTGTTTTCTAGACTCCTATTTTCCAATACCATTCCTTAGGGACCCCAACAACAAGGTATTGTTGCAGGATCATGCATGTTTATTCTGTGCAAACATTGAGCACCTAACCACTGGTATTTTTTATTCTCGTCAAAGACACACCTGGTTCTTACCTAGAGTCAAACACCTCCCCTTATAAAATGGTTGAACAAATGCACTTTACGAGTTATTGAATTATGTTCACATTTTCAAACAAAGTAAGCAAATTACACTCCCCTTGAAGGGTGGTAATGCAATTCTGCTTTCATGATGGAATCACACTGCATCATAACATATCTCATTATACTTTTTCCTTTCCAATTCTTTCAAGATGGACTGAGCAATCGGCTGTGTACTGAGTCTGGTCCCTGGTGAAGTGCACACTCTGATGAACGTTCGTGAATTCATGGATTTTCCTTGCGGGAAACCTTCTGTGGTTATTCTTACTGTTAGCCTCTTCTCATACTTTAACAGACAGTTTACATTCTCAAGGTTTGAGCAGGTGTTAATAATATGCAACACTAAACTGTCAACTGAGATCATGCATCCATTTATAGAAAAGTGTTGTCGCATGTGGTGTTCATTGATGCTTTAAATGTTCAAGATGCATGAAAGCTTTTAGTCCCCCGCTTTATTACAATGGCAGGTTAAATAGTATTCTACTTGATTTAAGGGTTAATAATTGTACAAGAAACTCACTAAGCACGCAGAAAGTCTTATAATCAGAAAAATAAAACAAGACAATCACATTAAACATATAGTTACCGCTGCACCATCTGTTTTGCAGTAGCTGCATGGATTACTTATTCTCTGTCTCCCTATGTTATCATTGTGGGCGGGCAATTCTTTTTAATGATAAATTGAAAGCATGAATGTACTAAAATCATCGGCACTCATTCGTACTTACAACAGACTCAGTCTATTTCTCTAATGGAGATTGAGGTCTTGGGACAGCCTGTCACGGGCAATGGATTAACATCATCTCCTTCTGCATTGACCTGAGGTAGGCGAATTTAACCTCTCAGACAATTGCGTCTACCACCCTTCAAGGTGAGAAACCAGACCTTCCTGTTCACTCAGGCTAGCATACACCAGGCTGATGGTCCTTCACACTGAACCTCCCAAAAAAGAAGATTCCATGTTGAGTTCATCTCTAACTAAAACTACCTGATACCTGGAGCAGTGGTCATAGGACTTGTCTTGAGAGGGCTCTAAAATATGTAGACCCAAACTCTAACACTCAGCATCGCTTATCAATCCCTATGCAAGATTAAGCTTGAATTAACCAGGGAAGAAGAGCAAGCTTCCATTAGATTTGCTCTTAAAACATTGGGAGCCTTGGTCATCAACATTGTTGATTGCGCCCATTCCCACTAGTCCCAGGAGGGCTCTCCATATCCTTATATATATGTTTTCATGAGGTCATCATAACTCCTCGTTTGTATGCATTTGGTGATGGTGAATTGTCATATCAGGGTTCTAAAGAGAAAACTGAAACATGCATTACTCAATGTGTACAACAAAACAGCAGCACACATAAATGAAAGTGACAATGAAGCTGTGAGTTGCACCGCCCATACGAAGGAAAACGACATGCCTTGAACTGTTAATTTTGGGTGGCGTCATAAAGCACTTGGTTTACTACAGAGCAACAATTCTGGGGCCTACAATATTGTGCACTGTGCCATTTATATCTGAAGTGATTGGCACTGAGGCTTGATGTGGTTTAGCTTTTTAAATGGCATAGTCAGATACCTGTAAACACTGCTTAGCTCAATCCATGCACAATGTTTAAGGGAAAATAACCACTACATAGAATTTGGAAGTATTCGTATTTAATTCATTTCCGTAATTGTTGTGCACTGCGAGAAAATAATTAAATCCGCACGGAAACCATTTGTTTTCGCGGATGCCAGACTGGCGGCCTGAAAAAAGCTTAGAAAGAATTACCATATGTCTAGTCAAAATGGAAAGAGATTGAGCTGAGTTATATCCTAATTGAGAGAATCAGTCATCAATTGAGGGAAATGAAAAATTGGATGGGAGGGAGAGCTTTTGGCGTTTGCCTTTTTGGAGGTCAGATGGTCAGCGAGACTCAGGCATTTGACTCTTGAGACTGTTTGGCCATTTTGTCTGGTCACTGTTGGGTGGTCGGCCTTTACCAAGTTTACTTGCTGATCTCTATTTCGGAACTGTGCTGGGGACACCCTATCGAACAATAATTCCACTCTTCATTTTATATTTATCAAAAGGTATTTTTATATTTGAGATGCTGATCAAACTTTCATTTTTACATTTCACTCATGGACGTTTTTTCAACATTTTATGTTTTTATTGGTGAAATATTCAATTGAAATAACTCATAACAATTGTTTAATTTTGACCTATCATGGATTGTTTTCAAAATGAATACCTGCTCTTTGCCACCATTCCATACATTAATTACCTTCTGTCTAGTGAAGGCTGTGGAATTCAGACCTTTCAGTGCATCCTTGGCCAACAAATGTGGTAAAAAATGTATCCTTTGTTTTTAATGTATTTAGTGAATAAAGAAAACACATTTTTCATGCTATGACACGTTGCCAAACTTAAAGTGTCATTTTACAAGAATTCCAAAAATCAAATTTTGGAGGCTTGATATATAACAAAAAAATTGCTTGTACTGGATTAATCATAGGTATTTTATACATGTAACTGGTGGTGTGTGCATCTCTTGGAAAGTGTGAATGTAAATATGTTTTTTTTTTCAAATAATAAGCTACTGGTCTAAGCTGGGTTTATGTAAATACGTGGGCTGGGTTCTAGAAAATGTTTCCGCCTCTTGGAAATGAAGCAAACATATTTAATTAATTCATGTAGTCATTCATCCAACAGGTTATTTAATGCCAGTTTACCTGAAGAATCCCCTCTGGTAACAGAGGTTTGAATTCCCAACATAAGGTGGATTTACTTGTTTCAGAGCTCAAAGGGCTAAGACTCGACTGGTACTAATAGTTAAACATTTAAAACTGTCCATTTTACAAGATGGGATTCGTAGGGTGAGTGATTGCATCAGCTGAGTGGAATAATGGCATTATAGTTTCAGTGCATTCTGTTTTCAGCTCAAGTTAGAGGCGAAAAGAGAGTGGTTGCATTGCACAGGGAGGAGAGTTACAGAAATAAGTGCATGCAGGAACCTCCAGTGCAAAGAAAATAGGTTTGCATATGACCCGCCCACAACACGCCCCCAGTGCAAACCAATGCCCTGCCGTAGAAGACTCTTCTTGCGCGAAATGTGAACCGTGTCAATAGATATGGCGAAAATGATTAAAAAGTGTACAATTACTGACAAGTAACCACCATTACTGCCACCAACCATTCCCAGTCGCATTATTGCTAGAAATCCGTGCACCCCAAATGCAAAGTGCAGCTACACCCTCTATTCCTACTCCGTGTACACCCACCAATCTGCGCACCCCAAATGCAAAGTCTGCTTACACCCACTATACCTACTCCCTGTACACCAACCAATCTGCAACTCACACACATAACTCTACATCCACTCTTCCTCCTCACAGTACCAGCACCAACAAGGTGCACCCATAATCCTCATGAATTCGCACTCACTCTTCGCCCTCTAAGTACCTGCACCAACAAAGTGCTCCCCTAATACTCAGGACTCTGCACCTACTCTTCCCCCTCAAAGTACTTGCACCAACAAGGTGCACCCCAAATCCTGAGGGCTCTGCATCCACTCACCCACCTCTCATGAAAAAATAGGACATTAAACCGATCACTGCCCTTGCTCTAAGCTTGACTCAGAGGCACATCAGTATGTCTGATACACTCCCAGAGCAATGCATGTGTCCTCTGTTATGTTGTGGATATATCTGGTATGAAAGGGAGATGTTATATTTAGTCTTGTATATTGTAGTCTAATCACTGGCCTGGAGTGCTTGCTATTAGAATTTGATGTATGAATGCAGCCAGGAGAATGTTGAGTGGATCTGTGTATGAATGTTCTGAGTGTGTCAGTGGGGGCCTGAGCTGGGGTGAGAGGATGGCCGGTGGGTCTTCTCCTTATATGTAATGTACTTACCAATACCTGTCCATGTCCAGTCATCTATGTCACTGTATATACTTGAGAGTAACAGGAACATGTATATAATGTACATATTGTACAATAAAGTCTACCTGGATCAATCTGAGTCTCCACAGCAGGTATGTGTGTCTGGTTGACTACAAAGAGACTTTATTACATCCTCCTGTTCCCTTGCAGACAGGAACACAAACATTGCCCTGCCAAACAACTATAGTTAAGTCACAGCGGACATCAAGACTGTCCATGGCAGAAGAAAGATCAGTACCCCAACCACTACCAAGGACAATTGGGAGTGACCAGTGCTGTAGACCATGACCAACCAATATTCAATGGCTCTTCTCTACCAGAAGAGCACACTGTGAAGTAGAGCAGCCTGTTATTGAGTCCATTGCAAAAACCTTTCAGCAACCTGGAAGGCCAGAACAGCTGAAGCTCCCTGTTCACCCACAACAAAGTGGTTTCTCCGTGTTCCATGCATCTTGAACAATAGCAAATGCCCCAGTGCAGGTATCTGCATTCGTTCAACATCTGCATTTTTTCAACCAGCAAAACCTATTGCACAGAATGAAATACAGCATTAAACTGATTTGTGTCCTTGCCAAGCATGTCACTGTCCCGCACACAAGTAACTGCACTACAGTGCACATAAACCGGATCTCTGGTGGGACACTCACTGGCTCAAATCAGAGGTCACCAGCATGGCTCTGCATAGCTCCCTGAGAACTGCAGCCTCACTGCTTGCACCTCAATGCACCCTTCAGCACCACTTCATGACGGCTACCAGTGGCAAAAGCCATACTTGGTGTGGCCTAGATTGAGGCACACTTGGGACTGGCCTGATCTGCATCACTTGAGCTGGTGAACTTCTTCTGCACAAAGCACCCACATTTTCCCCTGCCCAACACCCGCTTGCTGCCAGGGCCTCCATGAACGTCCATGCATGACTGAGCATGATCTGTTACCATCAACTTTGTAACATGTGTTGGGAAGGGGTGACCTCGTCCCACCCACCTAAGCGCTTTAGAGTAAGGCGAGCTGCATTCAAAGCATGATGATGGGCCATGGGGGAGGGAGGGCGGTGGTAGGACCCCACTCCAATATAATGAACCCACATAGTATGTCCAGGACATGAACAAGACTGGCATTTTATGTAGATGTTAGTAATCATAGTTGGGAGACAAGACCTGCGTGGCAAATGCACCATTTCATGCACTGGGCCCTAATTGCGAGACGAGGGAAACTTCCAGCCATGTCTGAGCTCCCATGAGAAAACCCCACACCTCAACTGCTATAAAGCTCATTCATTGTTCTAACGGTGTTGCAAAGATGTTTTTCTACCCGAAAGGAATGTGCGCTACAAGGCTGCGATCATAGACCGGCGCCAGGTGTGCATGTTATCTCGAACTGGCCAAGGTCTGACCTGGCCCATCCGTAGGCGGCCACGAGTTATAGCCCATATAACTGAATATGCCCCATGATCCCTGAATTCCATGGCACCAGGTGACCTTCAACCATCACACCTAAAGTAACAAGTCTTGAATGTTCAAAGCGAATGGACACGTCTGTGAGCTACAATCATGTGATTTATATTGCAAGGTGCTGGGAGGGAAACATTATGGTTCAAAATGAGGGTGGGGAACTTGGAGCTGGATGGCGTGAAGGGCAGTGAGTGAAATGTGTGTGTGGAGGTCCGAGTGCCCCAGAGCCTCCTTTGTGCCAGTCTCAAAGCCAGCCAGGTGCATAGTATAATAATGAAGTAGCATTGTGTTAGGAGTGTAGTTAATTTGTTCATTGACCTTCGTCGATGAGAAGAAGTTGATCTCTGCAGCACCCATGTGATGGAAGACGGACGGACGGATTGGGCTGGAATTAATGACACCAACCAGCCGCTCAAGTTCTTACTGTATAGTATTGCATCATGATGACAATGTGTGTCCTCTTAAGCCTCTGCGTGTACCTTTTTCCAGCAGAACGTTCTTAGTAGCAGAGTTCTTTGCTTTTGCTCTAATTTTTGTGTGAGATTAAAACATGTTATACTTACAAGATCGACTTGGTCCTTTCTTCCCTAACGGGTTGTGTTCTCTCTGGTGTGAGCATACAAGGGCGTGCCTTCACCTGCCTCAGATGGGTCAGTACACCATGAACCGAATTCAGGTACTGTGACACTGATCTGCCCCATGGCCATTTGGAACCTACAGACTGGTTAGGTCATGATTGCACATGTGTTCAATGAGAAAACTTCAAATGTAAATACCTTAACTACCAGCCCTGGAACGCACTTAATCCAGTATGTTGCATCTTCTCAGTCCAGTTCTTTCGGGTGGGATTGTCTAGTAATCGCTTTAAATTAAAATCGAATATTTTTCAATAAAACCCTGGTTGGGCATTCCCTTCATTTTGTGATACTGTGTGGTTTGGGTAACTACAGGTCAGCATTCTCAAACCTCATGATAGAATAGCCTTCCCTTGGCCCGCGTTACCAGAAAAGGTGAAGGAGGTATATCAATTAATTGTCCCCGTTCACCTTCATGATTGTGTGGTCTATACCTTTGTAGCTGTGTGAGGGCAGACTTGCCAGTTTAAACATGACTCGCCCTTGTACACCAGTAGGGCACAATCCTAATCTACATGGCCGTGTCTCCCATAATGTTCACTATGTAAACATCACTGACTCACTTCATCCAAAGGCACTTGTGCTGATGTTTCCATGCAATCACCATTTGCACATGTTGAGCTTGGAGCACACCTAGCCACACATTCAGCTGTCCTACACATGTTTAAGGGATGTGTGGGGTATGTGAGGGGTCAGAAATGCAGGGCAGACAACTGTTTGATGATGTATCAACATATGCCATTGTATTAAAGAAAATATAATCAAAAGGCCTCACTCTCCCTACTCTGCTGAGGGTTTCCCTACCTAGCCAAAACTAAGGGGAAACACTCTAACATGGGATAACTGGCCTTCACACTAAGCAACACATACACAAAGGAAATACATGGTAATACAACATAACATGAATACCATTCACAGTCTTTGAATAACCTTCTAATGTCCTGGGTGATTTCACTGCCACGAGATTCAAGATCTGCTAATGTTCACCAAAGAAAGAAATGACTGAAATCAGTTCTTAATGTTTCAAAGTCAATGTAAATGTTTGTCAACCAAAGTTCCAATGATAGCAAATCTCTTCTCCTTGGTGATCTATCCACTTTCCACTTTCAAGAAAAAAGCACCAATGGTAATCCCAGACACAATGCTTTGTTACCTCTTCAAGAAGACTTGCCACAGTTAAAAAGAAATGCAATATCCACAACTATTAGTGATACACAGTTCTTGGTAAACAGTTGGTATTCACGTGGTTACAGCATTGGAATTCACAATCGTATATTTGTCAGGATGACTTCTTAGTGCTGCTGCTTCCACCTCAACAACTTCCCTTCTACTTGATTCACTATGAGAACATTCACCTTTGTCTCACATTATTCCACTTTGTTTGGACTACTACAATTTTGCATCTACTGACAACCAGATATACCACCACTGCTTCAGTACTTTGAACTAATACCACAGCTTCACTTCTAGACAGGCTTTGACAAGATGCACTTCAAAGTACTTCTACAACTTAAAGTAGGCACGGCACTCTTCCTCTGAATAACTGTCTTCAAAAGGGGCAGCCTTTTTGCCTGTCTGTCTGCCACAATAATAACCTAGGTTTGCCTTTAAGACTCATTCTTTCTGTCTTCCACAGTTTCTGGCACTACAGGTTGTGTCAACTTCAGAATAGTGTTTACAAGCAGCTGGTTTCCCTTCCCCAACTTTATCTGCACCATTCTGCCAATTATCAGCCCAAGGAATTACCCAGATGCCTTGGTGTCACTCTCTTAGCTCCAGGTAATACTTGCACACTTGTATCTTAGGTCAATGAACTGTCAGTAACTTCACAGCACAGTTAAATTGATTTTCAACTCTGTGAAAGGCTGATTTCACTGTTAATATGGAGAGTCTCTTGGCATGGGGAGTGTTTGTTCGATTCTTCAATATAAAATAGTCTATAAATGAAAGGTATGCTACATTTAAGGAAAGAATAGAGTTCAGTCTCTCTTTAGCAATCACAATTAGGCACACTTGACCACTTATTATGGTAGTTTCCAAGGCTCAAAGACTTGTATTTAATTATATTCCCGTGTGAAAGTGAAGGATGGAGTTCAGTCCTCCTTTAGGAATCACAATTTGGCACATGCAACCACATCTTGATGTCGTGTTCACAAGTTGCAAGTTTTAACAATTATATTATCAAGGTTAGGTATTTGGTAATGGTCTTCACAGCATTCACTCTCTTTAATTAGTAACACACGACCATTCCTTGAGGCAATAACAGTCTTTTCAAGATTGAACAATGGGTTAAAGCATTGCAAGCTTCTCACGTCAGTAAAATAACATTCACATTATGCACAAGTGATACATTTCCATTGTTTTGGTATTTCGGCTTCACCTAACAACTTCTTCTCGGTTTAAATCTTGCGCAAGAAGTTAGAATGCCATGCTTCCCTCACCGGCTTCTTAGGCACTTGCTCTGCAGATTGCACTGCTTTCACACCTTCTGCCACACCTTCACCTGCTTCTGGCTTCTTAAGGACCGACACCCTTCCTTTGTGAAGGTGTCTCTATGGTGCGGCCACATTGTTTTGGAGCCCTTCTTGCTCCTGAGTCCCACATCTTGACAACTGCTTCTAACCTTGGTTTCCAGCATGTTTGCTGCATGGCAACCACTGCAATCAGGCTCACATGGGGAAAGACAGCTCTCCTGCATGCCTTACACTGTGCAGCCTCTGCACTTGGGGGGACAGGACCCTCTCAGAAGAAGCAGGTGAAATCTGCCGTCTCCATTTTCCAGCATCCCTCTTTTTCTCCCACCTCTGCTTGGTTTGCAAGCCTTGTGCCTTCTTCCTTCTGCTACTACTGCTACAGCTCGCATCCCAGTCACAGTTCCAGCTCCTTTCACTCCTTCCAATTGCCTGCACCTGAGGGGACCTTTTTTGCCTCCCAGGTTCCTCCAGGTGTGGGCTGCAGGCTTAATTTCCTGACTACTGCTACAGCATGCCTCTTCGGCCCTCTTCCTCATCCCAGTACTTGAACAATTGAGTTAATTTTAAGGGCAGATCTACTTTCCCTAAACGTATTCAAAGATAGATTTCCAGAATTAGCTGTTACAGAGGAAGTCATTTGATTTAAGGCATTTTCTCTACATCCTTAAACATTGTACCTTAGGGCGTAAGGAAGGTATTTATTCTTACAAGATCTTTATGTTGACAAGGTTTGCTCAGATTTAACAAAGCTTGTACCCCGGGTCACAGATCTTACATGTGTATTAGGGATACTATAATGGCAATGTACCATCACCTGTTTAGGCAACCCTGAAAGGCACTTCCTTTCAGAAGGCAGGTACTGTGTCCCATCCCATTGGATCTCCTCACCACCCTGGGCCCTGTCTCTTCACAGGTGATCCTCCTGCAGTACACCACACCCAAGTTCAGGATCAGGAAGTGTCTGCCTTTCTCTGGCCACCTGGGAGGAGTCTTTAGGCAGGGTTTAAGTGAGGGAGGCATAGGATTTTTCACAGGTGTTACACATGTATTTTTTTCCACTCTGGTCAAATACACATCATGGAAGGAGGAGGGTAGTACATTGTATCTGAACACATCCACAGGATATGTGACCCCTCATATTGCCTTAAACCACATGTCTTGTGGAATGCCAGTGTCACACACATGTCCATAGACCAATATTGCCCCAACCCAAATAGGACAGTTAAGGAGAACAATTGTACATTCTATTGTCACCAAGAGGAAGAGGCAATAATTAAGAAAGACCCAAACAAGCATTGGCCAGACCCAAGAAGAGCGAGGGTGATAGAAAGTAATTGATTCAAATTTGAAGAAGCAAGTGTGGCAGAATAACAGCAATCCTGATAGTCAGTATTCAGGCTGAGAGGAGTGGAATCTGCATTTTAGGTGGCAATCCCAAAGGTAAAACCAGCAACATCTATGTGTTTTATTTTCACCCAGCAAATGTAGCCCATATTGAAGTTGTTGTTATTGATTTTGTTGAAAATAAATACTTTGTTGTGGCAGAAGAGCTGCCCTCATGATAGCCAACACTCAGGAGGAGAGAAACATAGTCTGAAATAGAAGTGGCATAAATGGCATCAATGTGGTTCATGTTCATAGAAGAAGTGTTTATCTCTGAAGTTGGTGAAAGCCAATAGATTTTACAAAGTTGTTCCTGAAGTTGCTGAAAGTCCAAAGACTAACTTTACCACAGAAGTACTTGCAGTAGAGTTTGTGGTACTGGCAGGCGAGTATAGCAGGGCAAGGGACCTTGTAGTGTTAGACCTGGCAGGTGAGTGGACCAGGCGGAAGATTTTAAAGTACTGTGTTGTGGTTAAAGATTGTAGGGAAGAAGAAGTGGCAAAGCCACTACCTCATATTGTGAATCATTGTTGCATCATCCTTACAAACTATTTCTGTTGCCATTAAGGAACGGTGGAAATATTTTGGTTCTGAAGAAGAAGTTATGTTTAATTTTTTGTTATCAATGGAAAACACAGATTTTTTATTTCTGTTGCAGCTATTGGGAAGACACATTCAGAGACTTGTTGGAGCAAGACGAACATTGTTTTCCAGACTGTGTTATAAAACTGACCTTTCCTATTTGGGACTGTGGATAGAAAATTCCTGCTTTGAATCTGTGGAAGGGAACATTACCCAGATCACAAGGAGAAACTGTTATTAAGTATATGTTTGATATATCTGTGGTTTTGTTATACTTTGAATTGTTATACATTTCCTTCATATGTTTATTAAATGTATAGGTGTGAGGGACAGATTCCTTTTCTTAGAGTGTTTCCATTAGTTTCTAGGCAAGGAAATTCTCTTTAGGGTAGGGATAGTGAGGCGTTTATCAAACCCTTTTAAGTTAATAAAATGGCACTTTATGAAAAACCTTCAGAAAGTTGTCTACCACACATTTCTGACCCCTCAAACCATCCTGACAAAACTTTATTGTATTGTTTTTCAAAGAAGAGAAGTTGTATTGAAGACTGACTAAAAGTGCGAAGACCAAGGGCCTCATTATAAGTCCAGTGATAACCCGCTGGTGCTACCAGCCAGTTGCCGACAGACTGAAACACTGTTTCCGCTGCCTGATATGCCAGTGCCACCGGCACATTACAAGTCCCAGTGGCCCAGGATATCAGGCAGTGGAAAATGTTGTTCCCCATTCCCATTGAGCCCCATAGGACTCCATGGGATTGGGGAGACAGAAGCACCGGCACTACTCTGCTTTCCGGGGTAGTTGACCCTGGCAGGTCAGACCTCCTGGGTGCACAGGCCCAGGAAAGCAGAGTTGTAGTCTGCTGCTCCAGAAGGAGTGCCGGTACGTTGCTACCGGCACCCTTAATTCCAGACCGGCAGACTTGTAATGAGGCCCAAAGTCTTTTTGGTTTATTGAGTAGAAGCTTATGGAAACTTTGATCAAACATATTTGAAGAGTGATAAATCGAGTTTAACATATTCAAATGGCAAGTGAAAGACATATGGAGCGAAAAGAACTTTGTATTGCACTTGAAGCAGAATTTGGGTACTGAAAAGAACTTTCTTGATTGGAACTTTGATCTGGAAAATCCTGCATTCATTTTGGGTAAGGGGGTTCCGACCCAGGCTACAAGGACATATGTTTACAAAGTTTATGTTTGCATATCACTATTACATTGGTGAGTTTGATTGGCCATATAATACCTGTATGATTTTGTTTTATTTATAGGTGTGAGGGACAGAAACCTTTTTAGAGTGTTTTTCTTTAGTCTTACTTTAACAGGTAGGGAAATCCTCATTAGGTTAGGGAAAGTGAGGTGTTTTTCTCACCCTTATTATTTACTAAAATGGCTAATTGTCCGCCTTGCATTTCTGACTCCTCTTACAAGGTTTGAGGAATGGGATCAGAATCAAATTAAACAAATTGGGGAACGATTAAATTTGAGAAACTTAGTAAAACAGCCTCCAATCACACCATTGAACAATCTGTAGGATTTTACATTTATAGTCGTAGAGGAAAATTGATTCAACCTTGAGATAGAGCATTGATATCCACAGATTTAATTCGTATTCCTCCTACTGGGACCTATATCAGACTGGCCTCTAATGCAGGTCTAGCTTGGCGCTATGGCTTATTGATCAAAAATAACGGGAAGAAAGCATATCAAGTCAAAGCAGGAGAGAGAATAGCTCAAGGAATATTAGGGAAGGCTTTATTTCCAAAACACAGAGAAGTTAAAAACAGTGACCAAACTGAAAGAGATATAGAACGTTCTCTGGAACCAATAATAAAACCCAATATTGATGAAGAGGAAGGGACTATGCGTGACTTAGCTTTTGCTCAAAGAAATGATCCTTTGCTAGCAGAACCCTTCATTCAAGTAATATCAGAGAATGAAGGTAGATAAAAGATGAGACCATTTGTTTTTCTAAAGTCTGGATTGTTTTATAGAGTTGGTGGGGGACCAGCAGATATACCCTGATCACAAATTGTAGTACCTAAAACCATACAAATATTGTTCTAGAAATTGCTTCGTCCCATTTGACAGGAGGCCATTTAGGGACTGCAAAGAACTCAGGCACACATTTTGAATAGATTCTGTTGGCCTGGGATTTATGCTGACATGAAGAATGTTGTCAATGCATTGGCCTTATGTCAGTAAGAACAGTACTCCAATTTCCTCCTCCAGTTCCTTTACAATCCTTGCCTATTATAGATGTTCCCTTTTCACAGATAGGGATGGATATAGTAGAGCCTTTTGTAACCTCAAAACTAGGAAACGGATACATACTGGTAATTTTAGCATGTTACCCCGAGGCGTTTCCATTGAGAAATAACACTTCACAACAGTTCTTGAAACACTTACTCGCTTTATTCTCTAGAATTGGATTCCCAGAAGAGATGTTGATGAATCAAGGATCCACGCTTATGAGAAAACTTATGGCTGAAGTTAAGGAAATTCTTCAGATTAAAACTTTACGCACATCCATTTATCATCCCCAAACTGATGGATCAGTAGAAATTATTTATCAGAACTTAAAACACATCCTAAAGAATTGAGTGAAAGCAGACGAAAAGAATTGGGAAATTATGATACTGTGGACCCTGTTTGCCATTAGAAAGACTCCTCAGTCTTCCAGGGGTGTTTCCTTCCTTGAACTATTATATAGGAGAGAGCCAAGAGATGTGTTGGACATGTTGCATGAAACATGGGAAGAGAGAGGGAGGGGTGCACCCATACCATTATCCCAAACTGCTAAAAGATTGAATGAACATATAACAGCAGTTTGAAATATAGTTGAAACCAATATGGCACAGACTCAAACATAAAAAATAATACTATAACAAGAAGGCGGTGATGAGATACCTTTCTGTAGGTCAAAAGGTATTGGTTTAGATTCCATCTTCCGAAAAAAAGATGCTCTCCAGGTGTCATGGCCCTTATGAAATCATAGAACAGATGGGACCTTTCCATTATAAAGTCTATCATCCTGACAGAAAAATCAAAACCCACATTTATCACATTCATTTATTAAAGAGTCGAAAGAGGGCTTTATTAAAAATATATCAGTAATATTAAGCAGTGTATTATGAAGAAGAAAATGATACCAATAAATACATTTCTCTGGATTTACCACAAAATCAAAAATAAGACCTGATAGTTCTCCTGCAACAGCTCCCTGATGTATTTAGAGCTGAACCAGGTAGAGTAAAAGGGGTATATCATTAGATCTTCCCTTATTGTGCTGGTTGCTAAGCATGATAATTCATAGAGGCTCTGTATTGACTTCAGAAAAGGTTAATGAAGTATCACAGTTTGATAGCTACCCCATGCCCAGGATAGGCGAGCTTATTGATAGGTTGGGATATGCTGTAGATGTTTCTACTATTGATTTAACAAAAGTATATTGGCAAGTACTAGTTAACCTCATAGACAAACCAAGACAGTCTTTTCTAATCAGATAGGCTTATTTCAATTTAAGGTTTTACCCTTTGGGTTGCATGGTGCCCGAGATACCTTCCAAAGACTAATGGACCACGTTCTTAGACCATATGCTTCATGTTGTGGTGCCTATATTGATGATATCATCATCCATAGTATGTCATGGCCGGAACATATGTCACATTTATATATCGTTACTTAAGCTTTAAGGAAAATTGGACGTACTGCCAATCCGAAGAAGTGTTACCTTGCCAGGTCTGCAGCAATATATCTAGGCTTCTATGTGGGAAATTGATTAGTTCAACCTCAAACTGAAAAATGTAGAGCAGTACAAGACACCCCAACCACTAAAACCAAGAAAGATCTACGGGCCTTCCTGGGCCTAGTTGGTTATTAATAACTTTGCTTCCATCACTTCCATTCTCACAGACAAACTTAGAAATGCCAAACTTCAAAAACTTAGTTGGCATCCCAAAGGCCATGTATTTTTTGACAGATTAAAAGATATATCTTATGTTTTGAACCTGTCTTGAAGGTGGCAGCAGTGGCAGAGCCAGGGGGGAGATCAAGGGCACCACCCTGGTGCCCAGTGTGCCTCCCCTGGCTCCCAGTGGGCTGTTGTGGTTGCGGCACCGGTGGGTACATCACAATCGTGCCTGCTGCGGGCCCGCAACATTCCTGCTGTGTCGTGCCCATGCCACTAATGTAATGCGACTGCCTGCCTGCACAGTGTTTTATTGAAAACTCACTTGACCTCAGTCATTTCCTGCAGATGTTTGTTCATGTGACCCACCCGGACCCAAACTGAGGTAAAACTGCATGCATTGGATAAGTGCATCCATCAGTAGGGAAGGCTGGCTAGGCATTTATTTGCTACACGAATGTTGATTACAATGTAATAAGGCCCAACGAATGTCATCCAGCAACATGCTGACGACTGCACACAGTGGTACCCTGTGGCCACTACTCCCCAAGGATCACTGTTTATTGCACTTTAGTAGACCCAGAAAACCACATTACCACTCACAGCAATGTCGAATGTAAGCATTTCTTAAATTCTAGCTCAACCATAAGAAAGATATATTTGCAAACCACATGTTTCTTCGAGAAAGTGCCCTCGAAAGGTAAGCCAAGGACAGCGTTCTGCTTGTGCCAGGTGAGTATAGCAATCACCTCACAATGCCATATCTTGATTTCTTCTTGTATATGGTCCATATGCAATGCATATGCATTTATATCACTTTGTATTTATGGCTAAATGGTCTTCACATAGGAAGTGGTCATTTTGTGAAGCTTATATTTGCAACTATACAACAAAACTGCATAACATATCCAAGTTTGCCAGGGGCAGCAGAGGAGAGAGCCCCCCCCCCCTGGTCTCAGACTGGGATGATAATGTGAAGGATCCCACATCCGGCTGTGAAAAAACAGATGGTAATTAATTATGCAGGCAGCACCAGCCAGCCAGGCCCGGGATGCAGGGTAGGGCTGAGTGCTCAGGGGCGCACTGCAGGTCACAGAGTTTGATGAGCGGCTGATGGCCTGATGCTCTTGCAATTAATGAAAATCACACTATGGTGCTAAAATGACACACTTCTGGCACTGCAGTTCAATTTCCCACATCCCCGGCCAGACTATCTGGAGCCGGGACCGAAGTAGCCAGGGCACATTTGCTATAAATTGCCTTTGCTGTTTGCTTTGTCCTTTGACTGACTACATCCTCCACGCACCACTATGCCACGCTGTCTTGTCTGGATGTGTCTGTCTTATTCAGTTAGAGCCAGTAGCCAGCCAGCTCAGGCCTGGGCGAGTATGGCTGCAGCCTGCTGCCCTGGGTACCCCGGGCCCCCTGCTGGGCGCTGCAGTCCCTCAGTCCCTGTCTACATTTCTGCCTGACCCTGGGCTTTGGCGCTGGACTGTGACAGAGCCACTGATGCTGATGTAGTGCTGCCGAGGGTCTGGGACGGCTAGTGCTATCATGGGACGTGTCATGGAGAAGAGGTGAGAGAACGTCCATGTGCCCACTGCCCTGCCAGCACCTGGCTGCTGCACTGCCTGCCACTGCCCTGTTGGCCTGCTCTGTGGGTGCCCAGAACCCAGTGCCCTGTGTGCGCTGCTCACCAGGCCCGGCAGAATACAGGACTTCCCGCTTTCGCATGCAATGTGGTAAAGTTAGCCATAGGCACTTCAGTGTCAAAGTTGGAGGTTCTGCTCTCTGGCATATATATATATATCTATAAAGCTACTGGGGACACTGTGCCTTTGCTCGCATGGGCCTTGTCTTATTTCTACCATTAATATAGTAACTTGCGGTGTGTTGAGCCTGCCATATAGTCAAACTCACAATTGTTCTCATAATTGTCACTATTTCAGTGCACCAGTAACCAGTGTTGTAAGCAGTGTCAGCCAGGTGTAAACACGGGGGAAGGTGCGAGGTTTGAGAGGTCCTCCTCACGCAGAACACATAATTTCCCCAAGGACATACCAGGCTTCAAAGCGGCTTCCCAAAAGCGCAGTGCAGGCTGTGCAGCAATGCACTGGCGCTGGGGAAACTAGTTAGGGAGATTGCCTTCATCAGCTCCCATTCATCTTTAGAGGCTGGACTAGACTTCCAAAAATAGGAGCTTGAATGGCAATCTCTCTCCTGCAGGAATTGGCAGTGGTTCACTCCACGTGGCTACCAGAGAGAGAGGTCATGCTTGAGTGACTGTCACTGGGCAGACATTTACAGTGGACGGTCACTAGGCAGGCCGGGCCGCTGTTTAGACATCTTAAAGGACTGCCACTTGCTCGACAGGTCTGTGGGCGTATGGCCATAAGTGACTGCCACTAGACAAGTCACCCAGGTCTGCATTGTTTACATTTTAAGTGACTGTCGCCAGAGAGGTGTGATATGCATGTGCAGTGGCTGTCACTACCAGTAACAGTCAGTAGACCGGTCTGCATGTGGACATGTTAAGTGACAGCTGTCAACCACTAGAGATGTGCTGTGTGCAGGTATTTGAAGATACAGTCACTTAGGCAGGTCACTCAGGCAGGCCTGTAAGTGAAGCTATACCATCTCATTTCCCTCCCAAATTATGCCAGAAGGGTCATGTGCATTGCATAACTTTAAGGCTTAAGTGCAAAGCTGACGTTCAAATGGCATTTAAATGAATCGAGACACCAGTCGATCGGCAAATCTCTAGAAAGGGAAATGTCGACTTGTCAAACTGATTCGGACGAGTTCATTATTTGCGAATGTACCCGTAGCTAAATCCAGTACTGCGCAGTACAAAGCTGTGGGCAGCTGTTTCGCCACTCTGGCTGGCTTTACAATGTACACGCTACAGGCTCACACAGCGAAGATGCAGCAGGAATCTCTCTGCCTTTGGGGAGCCCCTATGGCCCTTGCCCTCCACTGCCTCTCCCTGGCCAAAACACACCCTTCTGGGCTCTCTTTGAATTAGCTCTATCAAACAGTAACATGAAACTTTGCACATCCAGTGTTATTTCTAAGCAGTCTGCTAGTCATTCTTTAATTGCAGTTGTACATTTGGTGATGTAATAAAGTTTTAACCATCTGCCATCAGCAGCCATTTGATTTAGATCTGTTCATTTCACTCAAGTGAGTCCTGATACAGACATAGACAAAGCCAACAGCTTTGCTTTTATGTAGGCATGGGATAGGCATTTTCCAGGCACATGCCCAGGTAATCACACAATTTTCCAGCTGTTGCCCATATAGCCAGGTACTCCCGGTATGGCAGTGCCTGGCAAATGCCTCCCCATTGATCCCGTTAGACTTGGACATTGACCTGTAAGGTTAATGTCACTCACTCCTCATGTTACAATATCTGTGACTACAACCATAGCCTGAGTTAATGTGAATTTTGGGAGGGAACACTGCAACTAACTCATAACTACACAACTGACTGCCTGCCCTCTTACCAGGGCTCTGTCAGCCACAGATCCATGATCATGTTTTAGCTGCGGTACTGAAATTCATTCCCTAACTGCACTTGCAAATGGCAATTCATTCCTTTTGTGAAAGACTGAGTATTATCCAACGGGGGTTGTGGCGGATGTTGACGGTATTTGATGCAAATTGTGCATCTTAAAGAATTTGTATTCAGTAATACAGGTCAGAAATACTAGCCAATGGTGTAGTAACCTATCAAACTGGCCCACAAGTAAGTGCCCCAATTTGACCCAATAAACTGGCACAAACTGGCAATTTGCATTTTTGGTTCGGCCACTGCCTATTGCCCTGTGGCTATAGGTCAGTCTGAGCCTGCCTCTGCCAGCCTTGTAGTGCAATCCAGCCTATTTACCTGGGAGAGCTTTAGGCTGGGAAGTAAGCATTTTTTAAATGAACAGGGCTCAAGTGCAATGTGTGGGTTGGCATGGGGGACTCATTAGTGTATGCATATGCACCCAGTATATGGGGGAAGAGACAGGGCATAGGCGCACCCATTCTCCTTGCCATGCTCAGCTAAATCACTGGTTGAGTGGCAGGGTTTCTTTCTCCTCTCCTTCTGGCATGCTTGGGGACGTGTTACTAGTAATGCATGTATCAAAATTAGCAACTGCTGCTCATTTCAAAATTGGAAAGGAGCTTCGTTAACAACTGAACGTTGTTTGAAGGGGGAGGGATGAGCCTAATCTACTTTAGGAAACTGCTTAATAATGAATTTAACATTCTGTTTAACTCATCACTTTATTAGAGAGAGACAATCTTGTTGCTGTTCAACTTGAATCATTGGTAAGTTCGCTGTGTAAACTTAATGAAAACATGCACTTATCTGTGTTGCTTTCCTTCTCTTTCTGCAGAAGTTGGGAATGGAGCAACATCATTAATCCAGAGTCATCAAAACCAACAACGTCAGGAGCCACAAGACGAAAAACAGGTCAGCAAACAGAAACTTGCCGAAGAAGCAAAATCCACTCAAGACATTTTGTCTGCTTTTAAGATCCAGCCCAAAGGTTCCACTGACAAGCAGGAGCAAAGGTAAGTTATTGCCCATTTAAGTAATGCCAATCTTTTTAACCACTGACTGATGTTATTGTAGCTACAAGATTCTTTCAATCCTTTCTTTCAGAACTCAGCAGGAAAACCCCCTTCATTCTGTCCCTCATGTTTCTGGTGATGAACATCTGTCTATTGCTTCCCCTATCATGATACATTCGACAGATCAGCCCTCATGCACTGACATTTCTGAGTGTCCACAATGCTCTACTGAATCTACAGAGGGTCCTGATGATCACTCAACAGACAATGTTAAGTATGTTAAGTATTACAATATTTTAGCACAGCATATTGCTCATGGTAAGTGGAATGAAACCTACTTGACCCATGAAATTCAGAATTATTTCATTAGTGCACTTGTGAAAGAGACAATGCACATTATCCTTGAACAAGTTAAATGGCCACATTAGTGTCATTGTTGACTCTACAATAGATGTCAGATGAGTTTATCATATTTCTTTATCTCTTAGATATGTGACATCATCTGGTCATGCAGCTGAACATTTTGGAACATTTGCTGAACTTTCTAGAGCAGGATCGGTGGACTTTTATAAACTATTGACATAGGGGTAATTACGACTTTGGGGGCAGCCATGGTGCTATTAGCACCATGGCTGCCCCCAAAGTCGTCTCCGGGTAGTCGGAATGGGGATTTACCGGGTCATTCCAACCTTGGAGGACCCGTCAAATCCCCATTCTGAAAACCATTCCCCATTCCCATTTGAGCCCCCATAGGGCTCAACGGGAATGGGGAAGGAGCTAATAACGGGCCCGCAAATAGCGGGCCCGTTATTAGCTCCCTGGTCCCTTAGTGGTTCCCCCTAAGGGCAGCTGGTAAAACCAGCCGGCCTTAGTGGGACCTGCTAAGGGACCTCGGAATGCGGCGGTAGGGGGTTAAAGTCACCGGCATCCTTACCGGTGCCGTTAACCCCTTACCACTGGCCTTGTAATGAGGCCCATTGAGTTTAGAGTCCCTGGAACTGGATGCTTCCTTAATCTGTGGGCATGGGTATGATGGTGCAAGCACTATGTCCAGGTACATTGCTGGAATGCAAGCACTTGTGAAAGAAGTCTTGCCCAGAGCTATATATGTTCATTGTTGTGCACACCATTTAAACCGCATGATGATTGAAGCCGCACACCCTTGTATAAAAGGAAAGTTATTTTTGGGTACACTTGAGGCACTGTACACTTTCCTTACATGCAATCTGCCTCGCTTGAAAGTTCTGCAGGAAGAACAACAGGAGCATGACTTACAGGAAACCAACCTGACATTAAAAAAGCTATCTGACACTATATGGGCTGGTCATAAAAGGGCAGTAGATTCTGTGAAACAAAACATTGTACTAATTATTACAGCATTGGGCCGAATATCCACTGTATGCATTCCATATGCAAATGGAAAAGCACTTTGGGATGCACAAGAGCTCTGGAACACAATTGAAACCTTAAGGTTTAAATTCGTAATATGTTTTGGCACAAACTACTGCAAACTATGCATACACTGTCAACATATTTGCAATGTAGAACTGAAGGTTGTGACATGCTGTAAGGAACTAGAGAAACTTCAGTCAGATGAGACATATGATCGGTTTGAAACAGATGCTAGATACATGGCTGAAGAGTGTGGGGCATCAACAAACTTTCAAGAAAAAAGGAAGAGGGCTAGGAAAAGCTTTCATGATGAAGCAGTTGATTATAATCATTTAGAGAGTGGGAGGCAAGCATTCAAAGTAGAAACCTTCTATGTTGTTGTTCATAACTTTATTTCTCAGATGACAGTGAGGTTTCAAGATTTTAGAAATACTGTGCATACATTCTCAGCACTGAATCCTAAACTGTTTACTAGCTCAGATAATTCGGACTCATTGAAAGAGTTAGCTACATTTTATGCAGGTGATGTCACTGTGCCCAACGCTGTGGAAGAGTAGTCTTCTTTTTGTGCACTATATGGGGAAATATTCTCTGACAACAAGCAGTTAATAATAAATCATGTGCCGCATGTCTTGATAGCCAATGATATGCAAGCTGTTTACCCAGACCTTTCTAATTTGAACAGAATATTTCTCACTTTGCCTGTAAGCAGTGCCACTACATAAAAATATTTTAGCAGGCTGAAGGTGATCAAAAGTTACTTACGGTCAGCAATGGGTGAAGACAGACTTTCAAATTTAGAGACCTGGCTGACTCTGTGAAGTAACTTTTGATAAAGTAATTCAGACTTTTACTTCAATGAAACCACACAGAAAGGTTTTGTAGCGCAGATGCTCCATAGGTATTTGTTGTTGTGGCAGATGGTTTCTTGGTCCTAATCTGTCACAGCAAAACATTGTCAAGCACATTAGTCTTTTTAGTAGCCTACCGCCGAGTGGGACACAATCTCATTCTCACGTTGCATTTGATTGAAGAGTTTCATCATCATTACATGTATATGTTTGTGTGTATTTATTGAGTCATTATTATGCAGCAAGCATTTGATAATGGGGATGTTTATTTTCACCTCAAATGTTTGGCGACATGTTGGCTTTTTGGTACTTAGAAATGTTTACAAAAGATGTTGCACTGATGCACTAAGGGAATAATGGCAATTATATTGAAAGATGTACACAATAAACAATTGTAATGTTTTGCTTTGTTTCTGGAGGATCCATATGTCTGTTGCTGGGGTTATTTTTGCTCCCACTCCCAATCTGATATTATATTGGTATTTATATTATGAGGGTATTTTGTTTAAAACTGAAATGTCCGGAAAAATGATGGCTTGTTTGTGCCAGGCAGACAACTTTGGGTCAGAGAATCTAGGAAAATTATTAAAACATTTTTCCATTGCAGTCTGTGGTTTTGTATTGTTTGGCCTGGTTACCACCAGCACAGTATGGTATATTGCTTCCTTGCAAATGTTAATTGAATTTTCTTTTTTGCATTGCTGATGGATGGATTTGATTCAGACCTCTAGATTTTAATTGTCAAATTGAAATTAAATTCTAATTGGACATTCCTTCCATAACAAACGTGTGGTCTGTAACTGATAATAGATGTGACTTGTAAAAGTATAAGGTTTTATACATGAAATATATATCGGGTAAAAAACCCTGCCAGTTTTTCATTGAATATTAAGGCCCTGATTCATGGAATTATTTGGGTGTAAAACTGGGGTCTGTGTGCCATTCTGCCCTCAAATCCCTGTTTGATGAATCAGGGATTTGCGGGCAGAATGGCACGCAAATCCCCATTTTACACGCATATTATTCCATGAATCAGGGCCTATGCGTCAACAGTTCTTAGTTATACCCGCAAAATTAAGGATACCTTGGAGACCCCCGGCCTGACCCCTTTCTGACCATCTGGCACCTGGCTCAGCGGCACCTGCCTGAGCGGCATTTCGCCCCCTTGCATCTTAAAACCTTCCTCTGCCACTGGGTGGTAGACTTCAATATACCATTTATCCTACAAACAGACAAATCACATACTGGTCTTGGGGCTGCATTGTGATAAATCCATAATTGTATAGAACATCCCATTGTTTGCATTAGCAGGAAATTATTTCCTAGAGAGAAACATTATGCCACTGTGGAACTTGAAGCTCTAGCCATTAAATGGGCTATGACTTATTTAAAATACTATCTGACAATTAGAAAATGTTGCCTGGTTACCGATCATGCTCCCCTAAAATGGTTGAGTCTAAGGATACCAATGCTAGAGTTATGCACTGGTGTTTGGATTTACAGCCCTATTGCTTTTTGGTTGAACATCGTAAAGGAAAAGAACAGGGTAATGTTGATTTCCTTTCATGATTTCCAATAAAGACTGTGAAAACAAGTGACATTAGGGTAAGGGTATGTCAGGAATCTGAGGCGATCATCCCAAAGACTCTAGACCAGATCCCTTCTCATGTGGCTAAGGAGAGGCAGACACTTCCTGATCCCGATCCTGAGTGAGTTGGGGTGGTGTTCTGCAGGAGGATCACATGGGACTCTGGTCAGGAACATTGGGAGAACCCTCTAACCAACTTCCCTGATGATCACACAGTCTTAATGGCCTATTGTAAAACTGATGCATGTTATAAAGAGAGGAACAAGAACATTATGGACTTCAAGTCCCATAATGCTCTAAGTACTGAGATGAGGATGAAGGGCTCAGAGGTGCAGAACTGTGATGCACAGTCTAGTGGCTCTAATGACCCACAACTGAGCATGACCTTGGAATATTTAAGACCCCTTCAGCTACAAGCCATTAGAACTCATCAGCAGCTTGGAACAGCAGAAGCAGAAAAAGACGCTCGAACCGCCGCTGAGTTTCCAGTGGGTTTCCGGTGCCGAGAGAGTTGTAAGAGTTGGGGCTTGGTAGTGCAGAGATCATGCAGCGGGAAGCAGTGTGGAGGCTGGCTGTCCCATGGGAGAGATGAGTTCTCCTAGTTCGGTGCCATTCTCCGGTGGCTGGCGAGCACCGAAGTATAGGAGGAGTGAAGCAGACTACCTGCACAGAAGGCATAAGCACTGGAAGTGTGACCAGAGCTGTCAGATGTGCAAATCCTGATGGGAGAAGAAGAGGCTGAAGCAGCAGTGTGTCCGACAAAGGTACAGAGAAAGACCAGTGAGCTGATCTATGCTAGGTGACCATGGGGCACTCCGTTATAGATTGCTTACTAAAAATAAACCTCTTGAATACCAAAATAATGGATTATAGCATTTTGGGAATAATACTTATATTGAGAGAGACTGAACTAAAACCATAATTGCCACAGTAAAGAGGGGGCAAAAGTTGAACAAAAGTGTAACCATCATTTCCAAAGTCAAGACAGGCCAATACTTGAACGAGACAAGCAACATTGCCTAAGCCAAAGAAAGGCAATAATAAAGAGAGAAACTTGAACAAAAGACATTACTAGCAGTTAACTGGTGTAGTCGAAGGAACTTAACGGTGGCAAGAGAGAAGCACTCCTTGCAACAAATCAATGGACAGAGGAAATTAACCTGCATGGCATGTGGCAAGCAAAACAGTGGAACCAACTACATCAATGTGTATCATGCCCTTATGAATCTCCATGTTGTTAAAAGTCAAAGACTTTTCTAAAGTTTGAAGCAGGCCTCACCACAGAGTGCTTACAGTAGTAGGAGTTTTATCCTGGCAGGCGAGTATACCAGGAAAGAGACTTTTAGTAGTTAGTCCTGGCAGGTTACTGGACCAGGAAGAAGACATTGAAGTACTGCACTGTGGTTGAAGGTTGTGGCGGAAAGAAAGTGGCAAGGTAAAACCATCCTGACAAAACTTAGCTTTTCAAAGAAGAGAAGTTGTATTGAAAACTGGTTACAAGGATCTATGTTTACAAAGTATATGTTTGCATATAACTAGGATATTGTTGAGTTTCATTGGCCATATGATTCCTGTATGTATAAGTGTGAGGGACAGAAATCTTTTTAGAGTGCTTTCCTTTAGTCTTAGTTTAATAGCTAGGGAAATCCTTGCTAGGTTAGGGAAAGTGAGGCACTTTTCTCAACTTTATTATTTAATATAATGTCTACTTGTGAGAAAACTCTACATACTTGTCTGCCTCACATTTCTGACTCTTCACATACTACAAGCCCTTCGTAGACGCAAGTAAAACTACAAAGCACACACTGTATAGAAAGGGTAACAATTTGCTTGGAATAAAACTCTTAGCCACAGTCACCTGTATGCAGCAAATGACATATATGCCATCTTGTCACAGCCAGGCACACACAAACAATAAATGAAACAGCCATATACTTATGACAAATGTGAAATAAACAACAAAGACAATATTTATGTAGTTGTCTACATAGCATCCATACACCACATTTAAAATGGCAAGGGGCTTAAAGAGGGAAAACAAGGAGACTGCAATGCAAGAAAACTCACCTTTAAAGCCAATATAAAAAGTTGGCTGAGCAACAAGTCTCGTCACTAAGAGGCCTCCACTGTGCGAACTGGCCACTGCCTATTTATGCTTTTGCTCATCTTTATTTTGTCATACTACTGTATTTTATCTCCTTTTCTAACCCACCTGTAACCAGGGTCCTTCTTGCTGTCGCTACACGGGATTGTAATATGCCTGCCTTATCTGTATGTAACCATTAAGTTTTTCAAGCGCTTAGTTACCTTTGATGCGTGATACAAATAATAAACAAATAAACAAAAACAACAACAAAATGCAGGTAGACCAGTAAATACAAACAGCACATCTATATAGACAAATAATCACTCTTCTAGCACACCCCATACATAACACACACCAACCGCTGAATTAAAATGCAAATATCTATACAAAATAAACCAGTAACAGCAAATGGAAAAGCATAATGCAAAAACTATCCATAGTATAGCCAACAGAAACACTAACAGACAACCGACTAACCAAAAAAGTAAGGAATATGTATGACATACCACAACCTACCAACACTTCCAACAAATGAAACTCGTAATGTGCAACGTAATTATTAGCCAGTGTTGGGATGGAAATGAGTCTGTCCCACCCCCTTAGGTGCTTTAGAGTAAGGTGAATCCTATAGGTAGCCGTGCAAGGTGCTACGGGGGAAAGGACTGTGTTAAGAACCCTGACACGGATACAATATCACTGGTTTTATAGATGCATAGACTTACAGGGTAATTCATGGAATAAATGTGCGCCGAGAAGGGGAGTGCAAGCATGAAAATCGCAGCGCACGCATGCTAAAGCCGCACACGCAGCCGTTCATCGATTCATGGAATACGCTGCACGTGTAAAACCTGGGATGTGCTCCAAATCCATGGGTGGTGCATGCGGGCGCAGACGTCACTAAACGCTGTGCGCGGCCCACACAGGGAAAGCGCACATCGTGTAGCGCACACAAGAAAAGTGGGCGGAACACGGGGCGTAACACGCAGAATGGGGAACAACGCGTGAAAATGTAGGCGTTATGGGGGAAGTACAGGAGGTAAATGCTCGCAACACCCACACGCGCGCTAACAACATGTATTCATGGAATCGAACAGGGGAATCCCATGCGGCAAAAAAGATGCGCTAATCTGGAAACGCGTATGCCAGCAGGAAGCAGGTGTAAGCGGCCCCGCGCAGCATAAAAGTGCGCGGCAACAACAAACAAGCTCATACGCTACAATGAAAATACCATTCCTCGCAGCAGTAGTCGTGGGACACTGCAGGAGGAGGAGGATAGCCAGGCCCTGCATTTTTGTTACCCAGGACGAGCCTTTTCGGGATGCCTGATGACCAGGTGTATGGAAGGTACAGTTTTCCACCACTAATAATCCTAGAACTGGTCAGGGAGAGGGAGGATGACCTCACATCACCCACCCTGTGCTCCCAAGCACTGAGCCACTTGGAAAGGTGCTCAATGTACTGCACTTCTTGGCTACTGGGTCATTTCAGTGGACGAGTGCCATAGTTGGGGGTGTCTCACAGGCCACGCAGTCACGCTGCCTACACCAGGTGTTGGCGATCATGACTGCATGCCCCTCAGTCCGCAGGCACATATACATGCACAGAACACCTGCAAAAAGGCAGGCAGGCTGTCGTCCAGGACTTTTACGGGGTGGCACACTTCCTCAAAGTGCTAGATGCCATTGATTGCACCCATGTGGCTCTACGTCCTCCCAGGGCCACTGAGCACATCTATGAAACCGCAAGCACCGCAGCCCATATTGCAACCCGGGGCATAGTGGAGCGCACATTCTGAGTGCTGAAGTCATGCTTTCGCTCCCTTGACCCCTCTGGTGGGCAGCTGCTATATGCACCCCCAGTAGTGTGCAGGATCATAGTGGCAGCATCTGTCCTGCACGACATTGCAACCCGATGGGGCGTGCTGGTGGACATGGTGGTGCCCCCACATCCCCAACCACATGTACGCCTGCTGTGCATGGGAGGTGAAAGGGCACGTGGTGAGGCGGCCCGTACCCAGCTTGTGGCAAATTTCTTCACATAAAATCCCACCTTTGGGGGGTGCACACAGGCCTGGCACATACCAGCTGACAATTTATGATGATGACAAAAGGGACAGTCAACTGTCAGAACCATACCACCCTGAGATTGTTTACCTGGAAGTGCTACATTGTGTGCATCACTAGCTACTTAAACACACCCAAAGCTGTGTCAGTAAAAGACACACATTCATGCAGCATGAAGGACTACCCCCTTTCAAAACACTACAAACAAATAGTGGCATGTCACCAAACCCCTCCCTAACCCCATCTCAGCTACCCAACACACCATGGCATGGCATGCGATGTGAAAGCAACCAAATGAATGCACATCACATGACACAAGTGTCACAAAGTGCACCGTCCCAAATGGAAACAGGCCACAGACAATTCCTCTCACCAATGAAAAGAAAACAGCACACATTAACAAATACTTACCAACAAGACAAAACATCAGTACATGATCCCAACAGTGGCAACATATGACAGTAAAAAATTAAAGTAGTGCAAGTGTCACAACCTGGCTAAGGCAGCACATCCACCCCTTCCAACTGCAGAGTGTTGCTGGTAGGCAAATGTGGCAGTGTACTTCACATAACATGAACTGCATCTGCAAAGGAGACGGGCTCGTTAAGACATGAAGAAGCTACATGTATATATGCAAAAAGTCCTGTATGTAAAACCATATACAAATCCACCATGCAGTGGAGAAATGAACAACAATCCCAACTAGGGATGTATACACAGTTTGTACTACAGACTGCCCACACAACTTATGGGAGCCCAATGCCTCTGTGTAAGTTACTGTCACTTGGTCACACCCTTTGCGAGCCCATGGAAAGGGGAAGCAAGAGGGGTGTGTGTCAGGAACCCAAGTTTCTAACCCAAAGACAGGACAAGCCTGCATGTGCCCAGCTGGAATGCACAGTGGATGCCTACGGGAGCCACACAAAGCAACACACTGTAACATTAATTCACAATCTGAGGGAAAATGGTTATGAACAAAAAAGTAAATGCAAATCAAATATAGACAAAGACAAAATAAATGTAAAGTAAAAGAAATAAATGAAATAATAAAGTAAAAATCAGAAGCATAACCAAATAAAAATAAATGTATGAAAATCAAAATAACAGATCAACATTTAAAATAAAATGAAAATAATAAATAGAAAAAAGAAGAAGAAATAAAGATAACAAATGAATTAAATACTAATTTCATTTAGCAAATCGGAATGAAATGTGAAAAATAAAATGGCCATGTGTCGACCAGGGTGGAGGGGGGGCCACCCAGGAGGGATGAGGTACAGGGTGCACCCCAACACCCACATGCGTGGATGTTGAGAAAAAAAACCCCTCCATGGGCTCATGGCCTGCACGGCTACCCTACAGTGGGAGAACTGTCATTGCTGTCATCACCCTGTGGCGATACATCAGAAGGTGGGCTTGATATGGGAGGCAGGCCACGCAAAGCCCTGCCATGCTACTCCATGGCAGCAAGCAGGCAGGTCTGAAAGGTTTGGTTCTGCAGGATGATGGTACGGAGACCCCCATGCAGCACCTCACGGGTAGCACGCATTTCTGCCTACAAGGCCTCGCGTGATGCCCAGATCTCCTCACGGGTTGCCTGGAGCTCAGCTGGGAGTGTGCACCCAGAGTATCTCTGAGGGACGTGTGTTCTAACCTTAGGGCATCCCTGTGGGCCTGTGACTCTGTAGATATGGCTATGCTAAGAGTCTCCAGTCCAGCCCGTCGGTCCCTGTTGGATGCCAACATGTCCTCCCTGTGTGAGTGGCACATGGACTCTGTTGCCTGCTGCTGGAGCTCCATCTGCCTTTCAGGGGGGAGAATGGAAATGGCCACCCTATCCACGGCCTGAGCCATCATCTCACAGGATGCCCCCTGTTGTGCTGCTATAGTGTACATGGAGCTCTCCCACACCTACAGTATTGCCTAGTGGCACACGCCCACCGCGTTGGCGGGCACCACACCTGTTTGGGGCAAGGTGATGTGCACCTTGCTGTGCTGGCACTGCCTGAGGCTGCAGGACTGCATTCCTCCTTTGATCTGCTGGCCCAGGAACAGGAGCAAATGTTGTGGAGTGTGACCCTGCATCCGTAACCACCACAGGTGGACTTTCCAACACTGAATGCCCCATAGAAGGGTCTACCCCAGTGCAGGTAGGTTGGACAGGACAGCATCCATGCCAGAAACGCTCACCTGCGATGGGACATATGTCTCAATGTCAGATTCAGCACCTGATTTATAGAGGTCTCCGGAGGTGTACCCAGAGACACCCATGGACAGTATCAGCATCTCCTCCTCCTCAACAGCATCTAGTGCCTCATCACCTGCAAAAACATAAAAGAAAACTAATGAAAACAGGCATGAGCATCATAGCCCACACACATAGGCATGACGAGGTAGACATGGAGTACATAAATGACACATGTCACACATGACAATAACTCTGGCATGCATGCACTGGCAATGAGTTTGAAGGGGCGGCAAAAAGTAGACACTGAGGACTACAAGATGGAAAAGCAACACATGTTCTGCATGCTGGATAGCACCGGCATCACACATTAGCCTGTGAGTGGCATGGACAATCCACATACATGACACATGCCAGCACACAGATGGCATGTAGCATAGCCATGGTAGATTTGACAAGGACACCCAGATGGTAGCAAATCAGTACTGTCACCCATCCATGTGAGATGGACATCATGAAATGGAACATGCAAAATAGTGTGACAAAACACGCATGTTCCACACGCTGCAACAAAGCCAGTGTTCAATAATGCAGTGATGGCAGGCACATGGATACATCAATGGTTGGTCACTTCGACATGACAGAAGACAATTGTCATGTTGAACATTCAAAGAGGGCCCCGAAGTGATTGTGTGCAGGCCATGTGTAGGTGCACATTACTCAATCAGCCTGATTGATGAAATCATTCCCATAATAAGGAAACATATATGGCCCATTGTGGGCTGTAATCTATGTCTGAAGTATGTTACATTTGGGGCATAGGGCACAAAAATGTGTGGTAAACATGCAAAGGATTTCATCAATCAGGCAGAATGAACAGGAAAACAGAATGAACAATGTTGTGGCAAGATGACAGTTGAAGGGCAATTGCAGTAATCAGGTGCAAATTGTCAACTGCGGTCAGAAGGGATATTTGAAAACCCAAACCCAAGGCCGGGGTATGGTTTGAAGGCACCACATGGGTGACCCATAGCAGTCATGACTACACAGCCTCACCTAGCACTCAATCAGAACACATCACCCAAGCAACATACACATGGTTTGTACACACATGCATGGCCACTCAGCGGACATTGCCTCATGATCTGGTAGGTCTCCCACGCCTTGGATCTGATCCTCTGTGATGAAGCCTCCAGTGATAGACTCATGTTCTGTGAGTACTTCCTCCTCTGGTGGAGACCCACTGCCAGTCACCAGAGTAAAGGCATGATTAGAAGCCAGCTTGTTCTTTGCTCTGCGTTTGAGGTCATTTCCCTGCTTAGAGCAATCATCAGCTGTGCGCCTGACAAATCCAAGGGCACTAATCTGGTCCACGATGCACTGCCAGCAGTCGTAGTCTTGCACCCTGCAGTCACCAGCATTTCGTGGTCATTGGCCGACACATAGCCCACAAGTGCGTCTAGTTCCACATCATTGAAACTAAGCTTCCTTGACGTGCCGGAGGGGGGAGCCGTGTCTGCAGTCCCAGCCTGTACCGCAAGAGCACCCTTCTTCTTCTTGGGAGGTGGTGTGGACCCTGAGTGGCTTACGCCGCTCTGGTTGGTAGGGGCTGAAGCGCAGGTGGACTGGCCACTGGAAGTAGCCAAAGGCACGATGACCAAAGGTTTCACTGCAGACATTGGCTGCTGGGTGATGTTGGCAGGACCAACCTCGGTGTGATGGACTTGGACCAACACTGTCCCGGCTGGGAGACTCAGAGCTGGGGTGGATTGAGCTGCAGCTGCCCGTGCAGCCTCCTCACCCTGGCTACTTGGGGCAGCAGATGACATTGCTGCCCCAGATCCACGGGGCCTGGTGACAGCAACTTTCACCGCCACACATGGCTTTGACTTGGTGACACCGAAGTCAGCCTGGGAGTCATCCTGTGCCGGTTCGGTTGACAATATGGGCCAGATTAACAAGGCCTGAGCTGGGATGGTGTCAGCTGTATCTCCCTGACCCATTGGATGGGGGCATAGGTGTCCCTGATTGGTCCTCCCCACACTGGCCTCTTGGGCCACCCTGCACATCCTGGCCATGTCCCCTACCGCGGCCACCTCTTGGAGGTCGGCCACCTTTGCCTCCCTTACCGCTTGGTCCACTCCCAACCATGGCACTGATGTTCTTGTGCGAATGGGAGGTGCAGTAAACAATTGTCCTGGGCAATTGGGGTGAAAGGGACAGGGTACTAGATGGAGAATGTACCCTAGTACTCTAGCAAGGCTGTCTGTGACCCCTGGGGGAAGATGACGATCACACAACGCTCAGGCACCCGAAAACAAAATTTAACATGCATGCGACCCCTGGTAGCCCACGTGCATGGAATAAAGAACCCGCACTACACTGTGGCACCCAGAAACACAAAAAGAAGCGTACGTGTGGTACACGCTGGCTACAATGACCTCTGAATGGGTACGCAACACACGGGGGCAACCACAGTTGAAAAATACGTGCGCGACTCACAGTCTGCCTGGAAAAAGAACGTGAAAAAGACGCGCGTTGGCAACACCCCCGCCAAAAGAAGAATTGAACGCTGTCTGAGTATACAAGGAGTACGAACTGGAACCGTTGTGAAGTAATCACTAGTGAACCGACAAGAAGTACAAGAATCACCCGCTCGCTCTCCATAAAAAGCATGTGCAAGAAAATGGCGTCCTAGGCGTACCTTTTAACCTAGCCCACACGTGCGACGTCACTTACGCGCGTACGCGCTAATGGCCTTTCCTCCAATTACACGCATTGACACCCGGACGTGCAGTTTTTGAACGTGTACAATCAACATGCACCCGTGTGGAGGGAAACGCCTGTGCGCGTTACGTCACAGACGCAATTACGCACTAAGGGCCTTTCCTCGAATTACATGCTGACGTGCAGTTTTTTAACGTGCCAAATCACTCCGTATCAAGCTGGCCACGCGACAACACATGGAAGACCACACTCCTGCCCAGAAGGCCATTTTCGTGCCCCCCACAGCCCCGAGCATGCTCCCACCTGCCATCTGCTGCTGCCTGCCTGTCTGCTAGCCATGTGCCCTGCTGTTTGGTGCCTGCACGTCAGCCATCTGCAGGGGTCCAGTTGCTGTGACCACCCCTACTGGAACAGAAGACTCCCGACTGGCATTCCATCACTCCACAGCCCAGCCCCAGGACCCAGTTGCCCACCCACACCTGCCTCGGGGGTTGCCATGTCCAACACAACACCATCTGGCACCAGTGCAACCCCCCAGCAGAGAGGCAGAGGGCTGCCAGCTTCAGTGCCAATGAAGTTGGAATCCTGGTGGAGCAAGTCCTGAGGCATTATTATGCCCTCTGGAAGTTCACGCGCCAACAATGAAGGACGGAAGAGGATCTGGAAGGACATCGTGGCTACCATCAACGTGTAGGGGGTGGAGCCCATGACATGCAACACGTACGGAAGTGCTGGGAGGACTTCAGGTCCAGGACCCTCAGCAAGGTCTGGTGCCTCTTGAAGGGAAAGCATGCAGAGGGGTGCCAGGTCCGCCTTACCAACATCCAGATGAGGGTCCTGGAACGCATACACCCAGCGCTCCACCTCCAGATCCTTCAGAGGCAGACCCGTCCGGAGTCGAGCGATAAGTGTCCATGCATACTGATTGGACGCTGTGCATGTTGAGGTGTGGCAGGAGTGTGCAGTTGCACATATGTCTTGGAAGGGCCATGTATGGATGTGTATGTACATGGACATGAGCCTGCCGCAAGTGAGTCCAGTCATGTGTGCGGCACATCAATGGTGTATGTGTTCAAATGCATGGTGCCCAAATGCATGTGTCGGTGCACACATGTGTATAATTATGTGTATGTACTGTGGCATGGTTGTGGTGTGACACATGGATACTGGTTCCACCTTCATGTATGTGCACAATGTACATGTGCGTGTGTGTGTATTTGACATGTGTGCCACTGTGATACACCATGGATGCATGTGACACTGACATGTAGGAGGCTGATTGGCAGATGTGACATGGATGCCGATGATTTAACTGCGACAGGTGGTGGAGATGTACAGATGCATGCATCTGTTGGCGTGTGTGCATGTTTTTGGCACTCCCCGTGTTGCATGTGACATCAGGCTAACATTCGGATGCTCATGCTGTTGTATGTGTATGGATGGTGCTGCCTGCTGCAACATTCCTCTTAATTTGCGCATGTGTGTGGGTTCAAATGATAGGTGTGTTGGGGATTGTGATTACATGTGTGAAGTTTGACACTGCCACTCATGTGCAACTGTCATGTGTGTATCAGACGATTGTACAGTGCCCTGATGGCTGTGTTCTGTCTCTCCCTGTCTGCAGCGTCAACTGATGAAGAGGGCAGAGATGGTGCTGTGGAGCACAGCGGCAGGGATCCCACCGCCAGCCGGAGACTCAAGGCCCAGCTCCTCTCCCAGGTTGTCATCTCGTCAGGGAGTGAGGGGTCTGGTGCCGCGTCCGTGGCTGCAGCTGCCGAGGGTAGGTCCAAGAGGCGGAGGTCGGAGGTGGACTCCTCTGCAGCAGAAGGGGCAACTGAGACCCCACAGGGGCCTATGGAGGAAGATGGCAGCAAGTCATCCAGGTTGGTGGAGGGTTTGGTTGAGGAGGAGGCCGTGGAAGGGACACACACGGGGTCTGGAGGGGGGGGATTCCACTGGTACTAGTGGTGCAGTCCAGGGGCAGGGACAGGAGGCAAGCACAGGCGGCCGCAGAAATCCTGTGTGTAATCCTGTCCCCGATCCTGTGACTGCATCATCCCGCACCAGCAGGGATGCGTTCATCCAGACCCGTTTTCAGGGAGGGGATCCGCTAACAACAACTGGCCTTCCTCTCTCTGCAGATGTGGCAATCCGGGACTGTGTTGAGCCTGTCCTGGCTGGGGTGGCGTTGCGTCAACTGGAATCCAGATAACGTGCAGTGTTCTTGTGAGGATGCTGCACGTTATTTCAGATGCCTCA
The DNA here is from genome assembly GCF_040938575.1 of Ambystoma mexicanum. NCBI lineage: Eukaryota > Metazoa > Chordata > Amphibia > Caudata > Ambystomatidae > Ambystoma > Ambystoma mexicanum. The sequence goes on along the minus strand of NC_090921.1, from coordinate 845,995,378 downwards.
TTGACCGCGTTGACTGGCTAGGAGGCATCACCGGTGCTGGGTTCCTCCATGTGCTGGGCCTTAAGCCGATCCCCTCCTCAACTGAACCCTCTATGCGCCAGTCGTCCTCCGTGCCATCTCCTGGCCCAAGTATCACCTGGGCACCCTGTGGAGCTGCCTCTGACCCAGCGACCAGGCTGGTGGAGGACACATCCCTGCCACAGTCAGGAGTCGGAGGTCCAGCAGGGGTGGCCACCCCAACAACTGGACCCCAGCAGGAGGAGGAAGTGCAGGCATCAACAGGCAGGCCACATGCACGGCAGCAGCAGGCTCAAGGTGGGAGCAATGATGGGTCGGGGCAATCAACATCAGAGGGGCAGGCATCGGCCAGGAGGCAGGGGGACCCTGGATCTGAAGCGTCTTCCGTGTGGCAGCGGTTGGGCCAGCAAATAGATACAGAGCGGTGGCGGGCGGAAGAGGCACGGCTCACTATGATCAGGGCGGAGAACTCCATGCGCAGGGCGCTGAGAAGGGCTGAGTGCCTCGAGGAAATTCACAGGGAGTTGGAGGTGGAGATGGCATTATCCCTGCGAGATCTCAGGGCCAGGGAACAGACCCGTCTCAGGACGTTGAATAGGAGTTCAATGATGCCCTGGCCCGGGAAATCAACAAGTGAGCCATAGGACTTGCCCGCCGCCATTGTATATTGTTCATTAGTGTTAGGTTTCTTTTCTATTTTTCTTTCATTTGGGGCGCATGGACTATGCCCCACCTTTTCGTATAGAGTTATTTATTATGTAGGGTTTTTTGTAGGTTTCCTTTGGATTGTTGGGCTCATGGACCGTGGATTTTTACATTGTATATAGTTCAGGACTGAATTTGACTTCATTGATTTTTTTTTCTTCCATGGAGCAATGGTTTTCTATTTTTTTTACCTTTGGATTTGGTTTGATGGACGAACTCTTTGGAGCCATTTTCATTTGGATTTATTTGGATTCAGCATTCATATGTTTTTCATTCATTTTGGACATCCAGCCTTTTGTTTATTATTTTTTATCTTGTGTGATTTTCTTTCATTCCGTTGATTTTGTATTTAATACATTTTGATTTCATACTTCATTTGTGTGGTATTCTCTCATTGGTTTCGTGCATGTCACGATGTGGCTTTTCTCATTCACTTGCCCCCATTGTGTGTGTCTGACGGACATGTATTGATGTGCATACTTATCATTTGGGATCTATCATGACATGGGGATTTCAATGTGGAGTGGATGGAATACTTGGTTGGGTGTTTGGACTGGGGTGGCATTTGGGTGGCCATAAGGGCCACGAGTGTGGATCGTGATGACGTGTTGGGGGGACATGAGTCGCGGCCTGCCGGCAGGTGCCTCTCACTACTGGGTGTGTGGGGTGCAGGGGGACATGAGTCAGGGCCTGCTGGCAGTTGCCCGTCACTACTGGGTGGGTGGGGGTGCAGGGGGGCACGAGTCGGGGCCTGCTGGCAGGTGCCTGTCACTGCTGGGTGAGTGGGGGTGCAGGGGGACATGAGTCGGGGCCTGCTGGCAGGTGCCCGTCACTGCTGGGTAGGTGGGGGTGCAGGGGGACATGAGTCGGGGCCTGCTGGCAGGTGCCTGTCACTCGGGGTGGGTGGATGGGTGGGGGGACATGAGTCGGGGCCTGCTGGCAGGTGCCCGTCACTGGGGGTGGGGTGGGGGGACATGAGTCGGGGCTCACAAGAGTGCTCACAAGTGCATGGTGCCATGTGGGCTGACTGCAGGGCATGGTGAGGGTTGTAGGGTAGTCCCCTGTGGTGTGGGCTGCCTACAGGGCATGGGGAGGGGGAAACCGTACACCCGGGATGGCCCACAATGCCAAATAGCATGTAAAACTCCCTGTGTGCACCCCAAATACATGTACCCCACTCTCGCCTGGAGTATCGCGTGTGAAACTTCCCATGCACCCCCAAAATACACATACCCCGCTCGCATAAGGCCTATCGCGTGTGAAACTCCCTGCGTACCCCCAAATACATGTACCCCGCTCTCGCCTGGAGTATCGCGTGTGAAACTTCCCGTGTATCCACCAAATACACGTACCCTGCTCGCACAAGGCCTATTGCGTGTGATACTCCCCGCGCACCCCCGAAATAAACCTACCCCGCTCTCGCCTGGAGTATCGTGTGTGAAACTTCATGCGTATCCCCCAAATACACATACCCCGCTCGCACAAGGCCTATCGCGTGTGATACTCCCCACGCACTGTCATGATCTCTGCTTCCAAAAGGTCAGGGTTTTCCCAACTCCCTTGGAAGCAGATCCATAACCCAGGTTCCGAGTGCCAACCAGTCCCAATTGGGACCTTTTGGACCCAGTCCTGGCGCCAGTGGCACCAGGCTCATAAATATGCCCAGTCCCAGCGCTGGAAGCGCCGGGCTCATAATGCTTGGGTGGACTTACCTGCAGCAGACCATGCTGCTTACTTGCCTGCCAGTTGAGCCTCTGATCCTCTTCTGTTTGGAACTACTTTTCATGTTGGGTGGGGCAGGAGCCACTCCCTAGATTCAGAACACTGGAACTCTTCTGGAAAGCGGGAACTCTTTTCTTACCTAGGCGTGGCTGTGGAAGGAGACACCTAAGCACTACAGGAGGCTATTTAAACCACACCCGATGGATGAATCTTGCTTTGCGTTATTCTGCATCCTCTGCAGCAGAACGCTCATCGTGTCTTCTGCATCTGATCCTGGGCCTAAGGAAAAAGGCTTACCATCCTGAATCCAGTCTTCAGCAACACCTATAAAGACAAGAAAGAACAGGTTAGCATTACGGTCTTCAGTGACAGCTCTTCACTTACCTGGTCCATCGGCTGTCACCAACGCCTCGCGCTGCATTCCGGCATCTGAAAGACAAAGGCTTACCTACTCTTCGTGCGCTCCGGAGGTCTTCACACTGCATTCCGGCATCTGAAAGACAAAAGCTTACCAACTCTTCGCACGCTCCGGAGGCCTTCGGCGCTGCATCCCGCATCTGAAAGACAAAACAAGGTGCGTTTAAAGACATTGGGGAACTTTAATACTCACGTGCCATTACTCCTTTCCACATCTAACCCAGTGGGTATTCCGGCACCCTGCAGCCGCTCCGAACTTGCACCTGCAAAATAAAAAGACAGTTAGAGCGCATCGTGAAGCAGGCAACAAGCGCTTACTTACGTGCTTCCAGGCGCTTCTATTCATCACACGGGCTCCATCTTCAACTCACTTCAGCCCGTCATCCGCCATCGCCGGAACCCTGCAAAACAAGAAACATCATTACTAAAGACTTTAAAGACATTAGAATTACTCGAAACTTACCGTTCGTGCAGTAAACGACGGACAGCAGTCCTCTGAAGTCAAGAGGCCTGCTCCCCTTATCCAGTGAAGAAACTGGTTACAGCACCCTGCCCCGAGGCAGATGGAGAGCACGGCATTCACTTACCTAAGGTGAGAGCGTTAACCTTTGGGGTTCTACAGGAGAAGAGAAAGGGAAGAAGAGAGAGACATTCAATAACCCAGTTCCTTAATCCCATATTTTCTATCTGCAGACATCTTACCCTTCGAGTCAGACATACAGTGCACAGAGGTCCAGCCCAAAGAGCCAGCCGTGTGTTACACATCACCTTTGAAGATACGGTATACGCCCAGTCAAGACCGGCGCCTCTACGGGAATCAGGTGAGCGTTACAGAATGCAAAGCCTACCACAAAACTCCCGTCCAGGTGCTATGAAACCTCGGATACCGACCAGCTAGCCCAGTTACTTGGGGAACTAAGGGCAGAAGTGCATGCAGCCCGTCAGGAAACGAACGCTCTAAGAAGGGAACTGATTATTTCCAAGGAGCGAACAGATGATCTCGCTAGACAATTGCTACAGTCACAAGCCGGACAGACCCCGTTACCCGCATCTGGGGGAAATCTTCCTTCTACATCCTCTATGAATCCAGTGCAGATCAACCTACTTGGGAATGTACCTCTGGCTCCACCTGAACGATTTTCTGGTGACCCAAAGAGGTTTGCAGTATTTATCAATCAGTGCCGGTTGCATTTCTTATGCCGGCCAGCAGCCTTTCCAACTGATCAAGCTAAAGTAGCTTTTGTGCTTTCGTACCTTAGTGGCAATGCGGCAGACTGGTCGATCCCTCTAGTAAATCAAGATGATCCGGTCCTCCATGATTTTCAAGCTTTTCAGCTCAGTATGGAAAAACTGTTCGCAAGACATTCACAGGGGCAGGCCTTGGACAATGAGCTTCTTTCGTTGCGACAAGGTAATCAAGACCTTTTGGCTTATATTGCGTCTTTCAACAGACTGATAGTGGAAACTCAATGGCCTGAGGACAAAAGGATTACGCTGTTTTATAGAGGTCTACGTGGAGAGCTCAAAGATGTGTTAGCCCAAGTAGTGAATCCCCCACAAGATTGTTCGGACTATATAGACTTAGTCGTTCAAATAGATCACAGACTGCAGAACAGGAAGGCCGATCGTTCCAAGTTTGATGCTCGAGTATTTTCCAAACCTCCAACTCCTTCCAAAGGAGTAGACTCCGGGGAACCCATGCAAATAGGGGGTCTGAAAGGTCCTCTAACACAAAAGGAGCGGGAAAGGAGAAAACAGTTGCAATTATGCCTCTATTGCTGAAACTCAGGGCACTTTCTTCGAGACTGTCCGGTGAAACCTGCCAAGAAGGCAGTAGGAGCTGCAGTTACCAAAGTTACAAACTCTGAGCAGGGAAACGACCTCGCCCGACAAGAATAGAGGTCCTCTTGCCGAGCGTGAAAACCAGTTCTGTGACCTTGCATTTCGTGGTATGGTCCTCATTAGCCCTGATAATCCGGATCGATTACATGCAGTTGAAGCTTACGTCGACAGCGGTGCCATCAGCAATTATGTGGATCATGAAATGGTTTTGAGGATGAATCTAACTCTTTGTCCCAAGGCTGTAAAGGACGTCATTACTACGGTGGATGGTACGGAGATAGCCTCCGGGCCAGTAACGCATAACACTCAAGAGGTGACGCTAGTAAGTCAAGATGGACACCATGAGAAGATCGTGTTCGATGTGATCAAGGCCCCTCAGTTTCAGATTATTCTAGGAATACCTTGGTTAGAGAAACACAATCCTCTGATCGATTGGCGAGCAAGAACGGTCCAGTTTCCAGAATGTGTCTCTACTTGTCACCCTCCACCTGGTGTTGCACTGGCAGCAATTTCTTCAGAGACTCCCCAGTTACCTCCCGAATACCTAGAATACCAAGATGTTTTCCGGAAGGATCAGGCTAACTCTCTACCTCCTCATAGGTCTTATGACTGCCAGATAGACCTGATACCTGGATCTACTCCTCCTTGTAGTAGAATTTATGCCCTCACCGAGCCTGAGAACCTTCACCTTCGACAATACCTGGATCAATACCTGGCAAATGGGTGTATTCGTCCTTCCAAGTCCCCTGCTTCTTCAGCTTTGTTCTTCGTTCCAAAAAAGGAAGGAGACCTTAGAACTTGTATAGATTATCGCTCCCTGAACCAGATCACCGTTAAGAATAGATATCCGTTACCTTTGATCCCTGAACTCCTGGACCAAGTCAGAAAAGCATGCATATATACAAAGCTGGATCTTAGAGGAGCTTACCACTTGGTACGAGTAAAAGAGGGCGATGAATGGAAGACGCCCTTCCGCACCAAGTATGGGCTATTTGAATATCAGGTCATGCCCTTCGGACTTTGCAATGCCCCGGCCGCCTTTCAATATTTTATGAACGATGTCCTCAGAGAGCTCATAGATGTGTGTGTTGTTGTTTACATTGACGACATCCTCGTTTATTCTTCATCGGAATCTGAACATCGGAAACACGTGAAAATGGTCCTCGAAAGATTGCGTCAACACAAACTTTTCGCTAAATTGGAAAAATGTGTTTTCAACGTGACTGAAGTTGAATTCTTGGGATTCATATTATCACCTGGCGGAGTGCGTATGGATTCAAAGAAGGTCGATGCAGTTCTCAAATGGCCATCACCATCCTCCGTAAAAGGTGTGCAAAGCATGTTAGGCTTCGCTAACTTTTACCGCAGGTTTATCCCCGAATTCTCTCGAATAGTCCAGCCCATCACTGCCTTGTTAAAGAAAAACAAACGTTTTGAATGGTCTACCGAGGCGGAACAAGCTTTCCAGGATTTGAAGACTAAATTGATCTCTGCACCAATCTTAAAACACCCTCGCCCCGAACTCCCCTACATCGTGGAAACTGATGCTTCAAGCCTTGCCATGGGGGCAGTTGTATCACAAAAGGACCCGGTAACCAATCAGTTGCATCCTGTGGCATTTTGGTCCCGCAAATTCTCGCCTCCTGAAATCAATTACACGATTACTGACAAGGAACTTCTGGCTATCAAGTCTGCCTTTAAGGCTTGGCGGCATTATCTGCTGGGGGCCCGACACACCGTTACTGTGATTACGGATCACCGAAACCTGCAATATTTGAAAACCGCAAAAGCCCAATCGTCTAGACAACTCCGTTGGGCATTATTCTTTGCCGAGTTTGACTTCATAATTACCTATCGACCTGGTACAAAGAACGGTAAAGCTGATGCCCTTTCTCGGATGGGAGTGGAAGAACACTTGATCAACCCTAAACCTGTACCAATCATTCCCGAACAAAGAATTCTGGGTGTAATCGCCACAGAATCCATAGAGGAAGTTAAGGATAAAGCCAGGCAACTTGTAACTCCAGCAGACATACAGAATTGGCATCTGCAGGGAAAGGAGTTTGCAGTAAAGGACAACTTATTGTATTTCCAAGAACGATTATACCTACCAAGCACAGATTTACAGAAAAAAGTAATCTCTTGTTATCACGATTGTTTAATGGAAGGACATCCCGGTATGGCCAAGACCTCAGAAAAGATCAAGCGCTACTTCTGGTGGCCGTCTTGGAAAAAAGATATCAGAGACTTTATAATGTCCTGTGGAGTATGCGCCCAAAACAAGAGTCAAAAGGAAAGACCAGCAGGCCTCTTACGCCCTATTGACATCCCACCTCGCCCTTGGCATACGCTTTCTATGGACTTCATCACCGATCTACCTCCATGCTCCGGATACAATACGATTCTAGTAATCGTGGACTTATTCTCCAAGATGGCGCATTTCATTCCGCTCAAAGGCTTGCCAACAGCAGCAACTCTGGCCCGAGAATTTCTCGAAAACATCGTCCGACTGCACGGTTTTCCTTCGGTTCTAATTTCGGATCGAGGTAGTCAATTTATTTCTCATTTTTGGCGAGGTTGCTGTCGGTCAGCTACATTTGATGTGAGACTATCGACCAGTCACCACCCTCAGACCGACGGACAAACCAAGAGGACCAATCAAACTCTGGAACAGTATTTACGCTGCATGCTGCAACAAACTGAAAAAACTTGGAAAGACATCCTTTGGATAGCCGAATATGCCTACAATAACTCTGTCCATTCGGGAACTGGGAAAACCCCGTGTTTTCTTTTGTACGGCAGTCACCCTCGAACCTCGGAGTTGGATCCCCTCCAAGATCTTGAAACACCAGCAGTAGACTACCTGCATTCTACAATCACCCAAGCCTTTAAGGAAGCTGTTTCTCACCTTCAAAGGGCTAAAGAACAATACAAGAAAGGAGCAGATCAACATCGGAAGGAAGCCCCTCAATATCAAGTAGGAGATCAAGTCTGGTTATCCACCAAATATCTACCTCTAAAAGGGCCACGCACATTCAACCCAAAATACCTTGGTCCCTATTCCATCACTACCATAGTAAACCCAGTAGCGGTCAAGTTGGACTTGCCCCCGCACATGAAGATACATCCGGTCTTCCACGTCTCTCTATTAAAACCCGTGCAACCTCAAACCCGACTAACTAAATCTCCAAAACCTATCCTAGTTGATGGAGAACTCGAGTTTGAAGTCAAAAGCATTCTGGACTCCAAGATCTCCAAATCTAAACTATTTTACCTAATTGACTGGAAAGGCTACGGCCCCCAAGAGAGATCCTGGAAACCTGCTGAATATGTCCACGCTCCTCGCCTAATCAAAAGATTTCACCGAACATTTCCTGACAAGCCAAAACCCCCGGAGAAGCCCGGTTTGGGAGGGGCCTTGAGGGGGGGTACTGTCATGATCTCTGCTTCCAAAAGGTCAGGGTTTTCCCAACTCCCTTGGAAGCAGATCCATAACCCAGGTTCCGAGTGCCAACCAGTCCCAATTGGGACCTTTTGGACCCAGTCCTGGCGCCAGTGGCACCAGGCTCATAAATATGCCCAGTCCCAGCGCTGGAAGCGCCGGGCTCATAATGCTTGGGTGAACTTACCTGCAGCAGACCATGCTGCTTACTTGCCTGCCAGTTGAGCCTCTGATCCTCTTCTGTTTGGAACTACTTTTCCTGTTGGGTGGGGCAGGAGCCACTCCCTAGGTTCAGAACACTGGAACTCTTCTGGAAAGCAGGAACTCTTTTCTTACCTAGGCGTGGCTGTGGAAGGAGATACCTAAGCACTACAGGAGGCTATTTAAACCACACCCGAGGGATGAATCTTGCTTTGCGTTATTCTGCATCCTCTGCAGCAGAACGCTCATCGTGTCTTCTGCATCTGATCCTGGGCCTAAGGAAAAAGGCTTACCATCCTGAATCCAGTCTTCAGCAACACCTACAAAGACAAGAAAGAACAGGTTAGCATTACGGTCTTCAGTGACAGCTCTTCACTTACCTGGTCCATCGGCTGTCACCAACGCCTCGCGCTGCATTCCAGCATCTGAAAGACAAAGGCTTACCTACTCTTCGTGCGCTCCGGAGGTCTTCACACTGCATTCCGGCATCTGAAAGACAAAAGCTTACCAACTCTTCGCACGCTCCGGAGGCCTTCGGCGCTGCATCCCGCATCTGAAAGACAAAACAAGGTGCGTTTAAAGACATTGGGGAACTTTAATACTCACGTGCCATTACTCCTTTCCACATCTAACCCAGTGGGTATTCCGGCACCCTGCAGCCGCTCCGAACTTGTACCTGCAAAATAAAAAGACAGTTAGAGCGCATCGTGAAGCAGGCAACAAGCTCTTACTTACGTGCTTCCAGGCGCTTCTATTCATCACACGGGCTCCATCTTCAACTCACTTCAGCCCGTCATCCGCCATCGCCGGAACCCTGCAAAACAAGAAACATCATTACTAAAGACTTTAAAGACATTAGAATTACTCTAAACTTACCGTTCGTGCAGTAAACGACGGACAGCAGTCCTCTGAAGTCAAGAGGCCTGCTCCCCTTATCCAGTGAAGAAACTGGTTACAGCACCCTGCCCCGAGGCAGATGGAGAGCACGGCGTTCACTTACCTAAGGTGAGAGCGTTAACCTTTGGGGTTCTACAGGAGAAGAGAAAGGGAAGAAGAGAGAGACATTCAATAACCCAGTTCCTTAATCCCATATTTTCTATCTGCAGACATCTTACCCTTCGAGTCAGACATACAGTGCACAGAGGTCCAGCCCAAAGAGCCAGCCGTGTGTTACACATCACCTTTGAAGATACGGTATACGCCCAGTCAAGACCGGCGCCTCTACGGGAATCAGGTGAGCGTTACACGCACCCCCGAAATACATGTACCCGGCTCTCGCCTGGAGTAGCGCGTGTGAAACTTCCCGCATATCCCCCAAATACATGTACCCCGCTCGCACAAGGCCTATTGCGTGTGATACTCCCCGCTCACCCACGAATACATGTACCCCTCTCTCGCCCAGGCCTATCGTGTGTGAAACTCCCTGTGCACCTCCCAAATACACGTACCCCGCTCTCGCCTGGAGTATCGCGTGTTAACCTTCAAGAGTATCTCCCAAAAACACGTACCCTGCTCTCGCCCAAGGCCTATCGCATGTGAAACTCCCCGCGCACCCTCCAAATACATGTACTTCGCTCGCACAAGGCCTATCACGTGTGATACTCCCTGCGCACACCCGAAATACACGCTGGCACGCCATCCACACTGGGCATGCCCCACAGACAGCCCACTCGCCCTCCCCATGCCCCGCAGGCAGCCCATTGACCCATGGCATGCTCCACAGGCAGCCCACGCCATATGGGGGTGCTTTTTCTACGTAATTTACCTGGCACGAGCAGGGTACGCATATTCCGAGGGTTGCGCCAGTACATTTTCATGCTTTTGGGTGCTGTGAGCGGGGTCCATGTCGTATTTTCACACGATTACAGTGTACCGGCCCTGTAAACTGGTGCAGGGTTAGCGTGGTCCTTTGCGCTGCATTGGGTATTTCAATGCCTTTTCCTTGCGCAAGGGGCGTTCCTAGGGGCGTAACTGGCACTGCGGGATGTTCTCTGCACCAGTGCTCAAAATGGCTTGGTAATTCCATGAATACGCAGTGCGCCAGAATGCTGCTTAGCGCGCACGCAGGCGCACACTCCCTCTCTGCGCTGCTCGCGTGCGCTGCCTCTGCGCTGAAATCTATGAATTACCCCCCTAGTGCGTGCATAGAAAGAGACGCCATTTTATAGTTATGGAAGACACATGCAGCCAGTATCAGGTAATGAAATTGTGGCAAAAATGTTGCTGGTAAAATAAATGGTGTCAAAAATGCTGTGGTTTGATCCGGTAAAGGTGTATCCCATTATACCATTTGAGGAGAGCAGGGGTTGCGGGGGTGTCCCCCACTCACCTTAAATGGTATCATGGGTTTTGGGGTTGCGGGGGTGTCCCCCGCATCCTTTACATGATTTGCCATGATATTTTGTATAAACGTCCATTTTTGACGCAATGTTAAGACATGGAACCCATGCAGCCCTACATAGCTGCATGGTAAATGTAGACCCGATGGAGAAACATGAACTTACCCAAACACTGAGAACAGGCGAGCCTGCGCTGCTAATTCCCAAAGAAATTTCATCTTGTTCCCTGACTGTTGCAATTGTTTAGTATCACAGAGAGGAATGCACCCTGCAAGGCCATGAGACAGCACCAGGCTCCTTGCAGCACCCATTCATCACAACCAGGCTAATATCAGACTTCTAACCCCCACCAGCCCACCAGGAATGATAGCACCCACCACTGACCCTGTACAAGAATCCCTGCATTACATGATAGTGAGTGACCCCAGCCCATCAGTCATAAAACTGGTGGTCATAAAAGAACCAAACACGTGCAATCATTTTACCTTGTCCCATAAAAACACATAGTAAGAGGTACAGGGAGGGATAAGTTATAGATCAAAATGAAGGTGGAAGCCTTGGGTGCAAGGAGTGTGATATAGACAGAGCACAGAATGTGTGGGTCAGCATGATTTTTATTTCTTCTGTCTCCCCTGGTGCCAGTTCATAAGCCTCCCATATGCATGGCATAATGATGGGTGTCCAGTTAAAGTTTCGAAAACAAAAGGATCGAATGCCAAAGGTGAGAGTGCATTCGACCGAAAACAAAAGGATCAAATTTTTTTTTTAAATGTATTTTTTTTGTTTACTCTAATTTAGCTTAAAAGATGTGTTTTTCCTGGTGCCCGGTCCCACTATACGATCTCCCACACCTGCCATCGATAAAACCACAAGCAAATGCCGGGCCCCTATCGGCCACAATGGTCACAACCCAATGCTGGAAAGCCGCAGCGCGGAAATGGAGAGTACGAGGTGCCATGGGTCCCATGTCCCCCATCTGGAACAACCCTGAATTCACACCAGGAAACCCTCCACGGGTTTTCCAGGCCTGGATAGCAGGGGGACTGGCGAAAACTGGCAACTTCCTGGAAGAAGGCTCACCCATCACATTCGAGAGGTGCAAAATAAAATTCAGAGTGGGTGAGCGAGAAAGATTCTTTTACTCTCAAATCAGGCATTGGATGTCACACAGGAGAACTCGAGACAAATGTTCTAGAGAACCAACAGCACTGGAACTCACATTATCATCTCTGACCAGCAGAGGCAGAATTTCCACTATATACCAGCTCCTAGACAGATCTGATCCGTCAAAGAAAGAAAGATATATGACAGAATGGGAAAAGGACATTGGATGGGAAATAGCAGTAGAAGACAGGGGGAAAATTTGGACCAGATTGCACAAAAGCTCGCAATGCGTCACAAACAAGGAAGTGGGTTATAAACTGTGTTATAGATACTATATCACCCCTACTCAAATCCATAAAGCCAACACTGAAATTCCCGCCACATGCTGGCGCGGCTGCCCGGTCCCCGGATCCCTATTCCACCTAGTGTGGGCCTGCCCAAAGGCAGAGGTATATTGGAGGGAAGTGCTGAAGCACATCAAAGAAATATCCGGTCTCTCCATCCCTTTGGACCCAGGAATAGTCCTTCTAGGTGAAACGGGAGAAGGCGCATTCCCGATCTCAAGCCAAATGCCTCGCCTATGCAATCACCTACTACTAGCCGCGAAAATTGCAATGGCCCGAATATGAAAAGACAAAAATGGCCCCTCGATCGCCCTATGGTGGGACAAATGTTGGGACATAGCAGTTGCGGAAAAAATCACAGCAATACGTTCAGACTCCCTAAATAGAACTCTGAATATATGGGACCCATTCTTGGATTATGCGGCCAAATACCCAGCCCTCACCAGGAGACCCCCACTCACAAGGTGGCTCCAATGTAGCCCAATCTACTGAGCCCCGAATGACCCCAAACATGCCGGAATCAAGTCGGACAACCATCCGGGACCAAGATGACCCAACTTTTTTTTTTTTTTTTTTTTTTTTTATTTATTTAAAGTGCATTAGCCAAAATGTGACTTTTAACACATTTCATACACAATGTATTAACATAAACAATAAAAACAAACATTTGCAATTTCTAGATAAAAACATATATCATAATAAAAGAAAAGAAAAGAGTAGAAGATCTAACCAACACATTTTTTTCATAAAACGAAAAATCAAGTTGTTACTAACTTCAATTCCTTTAAAACTCTACCCACTTCAATTGATAAAGCCATCTCATTACCGGAGGATAGTCTCACCCAGAAATCATCAGTATTCAAATGAGACTCCTCATGAACAAATCTGCCAAAAGAACTGGCCCTGATACTCCAAGTCCCGATACACTTAGAAACTAAATGCTTAGAAGTCTGCACTTCCATAGTTAAGCATCTATCACATATTGGTGCAGTACCCCCTTCTTTATCCCTTATAGCAAGTAATTCCAGGGAAGGGAGTACATTTAAACGAAATCTCAAAAAAGCAGATCTAAACCAAAAACTGGGGGACTTCTTAAGATAAGCCGGAAGAAACGATAAACGCTTATCTAACAGTGTCAGTGAGGCTGATCTTGTAGTTCTCCGCATCTTATCAATCGTGTGAATCCAATCAGTCACTTTCAATTTTTCCTTTACTTTTAGAGGATTCTGTAAAAGGGACTCTACATCAGAGTCACAGCCAGACAATAGTGCTAAGCAAGTTAGTTCTAGCCTACACAAAAAAACATTATTTCCTTGTTCCCGCTCTACATCAATTTCCTCAAAAAGTGAGTTCCTAGGGGGATCAAGAATTGACCTATAGAGAGTAAGCCACTTCCAGGCTAGCCATGATCTAAGTGAAGACAAGCCAAGCTCATATCGTAAAGAAACAATCGGAACACAATCAGGGAGGCCCAAAGTACGTTTCCAAATCTTTGATTCAATAGCATCCCAGTCTAGTTGGAAGGCTAAAGGATTGTAGTCCATGCCATATAGGATTATGGGAACTACCTTCCCAATATAAAATCTTATAAGAGGGAGGATGGTAAATCTGCCAAACCTAGAGTAGATTTTTTTCATCTGGGCTCCCAATTTGATCACCTTTAAATCAATAGAGGCCATCAAAGTAAGCCTAGATGGGAAGGATCTTAATTCAGCTCCCAGATAAGTTAATTCGGAGACAACCTCTACCCGGGCGAAATCTAAATTACAGATCAAAGTCTTCACTATTTTGTTAGGCCTCCTAAATACAAGAATCTTGGACTTTGAGGGATTTATTTTTAATGTATTAATCCTGGCATAAGATTCTAAAGCAGTTAACAAACACTGCAACCCCACTTGTGAGTAGTCCAAGACTACTATATCATCGGCGTATGCTAACCAATTGATTTTTACGTTACCGATGGAAGGAGATATTAACCCTATATTCTGTAGCCAAGCCGCTAAATCCGCCATAAAAAGGATGAAAAGCAAGGGAGCTAATAAACAGCCTTGGCGTACCCCTTTAGTTATCCTGATTGGGTCAGAGAGCAAACCGGACCTGCCCAGTCTGACCTGCATATAATTGTTAGAATGCAGCTCTATTAAGATAGAAAGCAGGCCAGCAGGAATACCCCAGGCATCCAATTTACCCCATAATAGTTTTCTATCAACCATATTGAATGCCTTGGATAAATCAATCCAGGCTCCAAAAAGGGCAGGGCCCACCTTGGTGAAAGACTTTGCCGCAAGACAACTCAAGACTAACCCACTCAGTGAGGTAGAAAGACCCTTTCTAAAGCCAGATTGCTGCTTTGGAATAATTCCCTTTGTTTTCACCCAAGATTCCAATTCACCTAGAACAATGCCCGTAAAGATTTTACTATCGGCGTCTAGAAGAGAAATGGGGCGATAGTTAGAAGCCAGTAGCCTATCACCCTTTTTGTAAATGGGAATAACTATTGAATGAGTCCAAGAGTCAGGGATTCTCCTCTGGACAATTATGTTGTCAAAGAGGGCTTTAAGGATCTTCGCCCACATTTCTGGATCCGATTTCAAGATCGAATTACTTAAACCATTTGGACCAGAAGCTCTGGAAGTTGAGGATTTTTTAATTAACAATTCTATATCCAGAACGTTAAACTCAAGAAACCAACTACGGAATACATCCGCAACCGAGCATATCGAGGCGTCAGAACCATAAACCTTAGAAAAATGGTCAATCCAGATCCCCTCTTGAATAATTGAATCTTGTTTCTGATGTTGAGTAACCTCATTCAGATTCACTAAAGTCCAGAAATTTCGAGAATTCCTAAGAGACAGGGCGTAGAGCATTCTCTCAGCATCCTGTTGAACTACCAGATGATTATGTGCACGAAGCCAATTCCTATAGCTATTTTTCAGCTTTACTAACCCCTCTCCATAGGCTTTCTCACATAGGCCTGATCTCTTTAGGATAGATATCTGGGACCTCAATTCTTTTTTACGACTTATAATTTGCACATTGAAAGAATGTTTATGCAGCTTATGTGGTTTCTGCGCGGGGGGCTCCACCGACGCCTGTACCGACAAAAAATTCAAAAAAACACTAGGGATATAAAATTCAGACAAGTTCTGAGTAGATAAATGGCTTGTCCTAAAACGCAACTCGCCATTTAATAACTGACCTCCTTTTTGAAATTTTCTAATGACATTTCCTGAGTTATTAACAAGTAGCTCATGATCATAGCGAGAAGTTACTGGAGCACAATCATAAGACAGAGCCACCTTCAACATAGCATGGTCATCAGGGTTCCCATCTCCAACTATCAAACTATTACAATTTTTGAAGATGTTTCTAGAAACAAAGAAATAATCTATCGTGGAGAAAGAGGAACCTCTATGCCAGGAAGGGGAGTTAGGAATATCCCCCCTAATATTTCCATTCAACATATATAGATTCCATTCCTGCATACATTTTAACCATATTTTGCCATTAATAGACTTCTGCTTACAGTTGCCTGATCTGGGATCCACAGTGGAAATACATTGGGAGTTAATGTCCCCGGCAATAAGAATTTCATCCGCTGGGTAACGGATAGAGCAATCAAGTAAACCCTCCGAGAGAGCACACAGAAACTCACAAAGTGGAGAAATACCCGGGTTCCAATACAGGTTTGCCACAATCCAACTTGAACATTCATTGGAGTTTCTCAAAGATACTCTCACCATGAGGATCCCCTGGGTGCTATTTGAAACAATCATCGAAGATTTGAACATCTCGTTATTAGAGGCTACCAACAAACCCCCCATCGGTCTGCCCACCCCAGGAGCCAAAGCCAACTGTTGAAAAATTGAGTATTTATCAATACTCACTAGACCATTTAGCCAAGTTTCTTGAAAAAGAATTAGATCGAAAGTTTTAAAAATTTCCGATCTCCTAGGCTCCTCAGAGAAGGATGTGTAGCCTCTAGTGTTCCAAGATAACACATTGACCTCAGTTGACCCTAAAGCTTCGGATGGGTCATCCCCATCTTAAGAAAGACTTGAGAGATCACTTCCGGTAACATGTCCCACATATTCGTTGTAATAATTGGGGAAATATCCTTACTGATTGCCCCCCGACAATGATCTTGCTTGATTATCTGGCGGGAGTCGGTGGGAGTAAGTACTGGGCAAGTTAAAGAGATCTTCAGTCCCCTCTGCTCCCATGCCACCGCCTCACCCATAATTATATTCAAACCCAATATTGATTTCAATTCTATTGCCGCTATATTAGTATCAGTGTCACATGGGAAGCTCACTACTTCAATATCGTCTGAAGAAAAGTACTTCAAGGCTGGGATTGACTTCATTTCAATTATAATTGCAGAACAATTTAATGGAGAGTCAAAACGGGAAGAAGCAACAGATCTTGATAGAAAAACTCTCAAATCTAGGTTCTCTTTATACAGTTCATCATGCACCTGGGATGATGTATCAAAGTTTCCACTCTCCGTCAAAATTCCTAAACCTGCTGGAGCATCAAATCCTACAGCCCGTGGTTCACCATCAGACAAAAGGGAAGTCAGTCTATCAGGTGGATGCTTTGTTATAGCAGCAGTATTCGCTTGTGGATTTTCAAAGCTAGAAGTGGCCCCCTTGGCACCCTGATCTACGGCCACCCTCACTGGTTTTTTAAAAAAAATAGGAGCAATTTTAACCAGAGGGTTAGGCAGCAGCTTTTTCTGTTTAGCCATTAGAAAGATCAGTGCAATTTTTTTTGGTTGGTCCACATAGTCAGTTTGACTTCCCACTGTAGATTTACCTCCAGACACTATCGTTTCATCCATAAAATGTACTTTTTGAGCTTTTGATTTGGGAATTTTCTTCCCCTTTTTCAAGCTAGGAGTTTTAACCAAACCCTTTTGAGATTTCTCAAGGGTTTCAGAGCCATCATTTGATTTTCGTGGATGCTGATTAATTCCAGAATTAATCTGTTTTTCCCTTCGTTTCGCCTTTTTAGTTATGGGGGTGATGGCTTCATTGGCTATTAACTTCCTATTTTTTCTCTTTTTTTTGGACTTCCCATTTGATTTCTTTTTCTGAGGGACTGGTAAATCCGAGTTCGAAGAAGAGATATCTATTGGAGAACCCACAATTGGGGCCCCAACTTGAAAGTCACTATCAGCCAGAGAAGCCAATCTCAGAAACTCCTCCATCACAGATGACGAGAGGAGAGTATCAATAAAAATGGCCTCAGCGTGAGGGGGAATAGAAGGACCCACCGGGCCTTCCTGTGTCTGGTTATCACAGCGATCAACTTTTTCTAGTAAGATCATAGACACCTTTTTTAAATCCCCACATAAATCAGTCAAAAGGGCCATTTTGCACGATTGATCCTTTACTTCTTTATGGAGCTCAGTCAAAAACCCTCCCAATGATTCATTGACTGCTGATTTTAAGGCTACCATGGCAATTTCGTTTAATTCCAAATCCTTGTTAATCTCCAATAGTATACCCGTATGCTTATAGACCTGTTTTCAAATTTTCAAAAACTTTAACCAAGGAAGATAAAACAAAATTTAAAGCTGTTATAGTCAGTGGCACTAGTGCTTCGGGGGAATTCTGAACAGGGTGAACCGGTCTCTCATGTTCGGGTAAAGAGGTTGGCAGTTCCTGAAAGATCTTGTGGGAACTTACTTCGACCGGCCTCAAAGCCATTCCCATGTCGGGAGCCAAGGCTGCAGCTTCCAACTCCAACATGTCCTCATCTCTAGGCTCATTAAAGTCCTCACATCGATGAGTCAAAGCATTCTCTAATTGGACTGAGCCCATCCTAGAGAATAACAAGGGAGGCATAATATTAGTCAATGGAGGCTCACTTGAAGAGACTAGATGGTTTAAAATCACATTCTTCATGGTGGAGGTCCTCAGGGTAAAGTCAATATTCCCATGGAAAAGCGCACAGCTGGGTTGATTTAAAGGTGTTGACAGGTCCTCCCTGTGCGATAGAGAATCCGCCAGACCCGAGCCAGCTGGTGCCTGATCATCTGATGGATAAACACTTGGTGGGGGAAGAAAAATACCACCACCTGATTTATAAGGTTTAAAGAAGGATGCCCTCGGTTTTGCCTTCTCTTTGCGAGGTGCCTTCTTTCCCACATCCACTGGAGTAGAATGTAGAGGTCTCTGAGCTTCTGAGGAAAGAGCCGCACTGCGAAGATCATACATGACGCCCTTATTAATTCAAAGCTACGCTTTTGCTGAGAGTAGTGCTTCTTCTGAAATAAGTCAGAAGCCAAAAGCGGGAAAAAAGAGGAGAGGAGAAGCAATGCGATGCAACGGACGGCCAGCAGACTCAATCCCTGTCCGCTACCTATCCGCTGCCGCCCTCCACTCCTATTTTTACCTGGTTACACCCTTGTCACTTATTATAGCCACAAAGGGTAGTAGTGGGTAAACTTGCAACACTTCGCAAAGCCGTTTAGATTAGAGTAGGGTAGGTTAATTAGGGTCAGATAGGAATAAGAGGGGGACGGGCGAAGGGAGGCCTCTTTGTAGGCGCCTTTTTAGCCTCTATCAACCTTTATCAATAGTTTTGAGGCTGTACCCAATTTCATCCAGTAACACCCGAACCCCCCACTTTAACCTAAACCCTTTACCCTTTAGCCTTTACTTTTAGCAGTTAGCCGACAACTATCGTCGACCCACTGCCACACACTTTCTCCCCGCAGCACAACTCACTCAGAGCGGGTTCAGCAAGTTCCACAGGCTCCACCTGGAAGAGTCCCGGAAGAGTCCTGTGAGGATCCAACTGGAATTTGCAGGAGTTTGCAGGAAAGACTGTAGTGCCGGCAGCGCACGAAGGAAGTCCAGGAGCAGTCCAGGAGCAGCCAACACTCGAGGGCTCTGGAACTCGACACTCGGCTCTAGCAGCAAGCCGGTTGGCCTCAGCTGGGCTCCGCTCCACTCCAGCGATCCGACCGCGATGCCGACACCACGACTCCACTTCAGAGGAAAGGACCTAAAGTCCCAGGATGTCAGCCCGTAAAACCGTCAAGCCGCACTGAATGAACTGAACGCAGAGAGCGAAAACAGATCAGCCGCTTCCGACAGTCAACTGCTACAGCCTGGATCCCGTCACCTCTCTCACCCCCAGCTTATAGAAGCATCTAAAGACTTCAAAAAACATTGTTGTACTGAATATACTATTTTGCAAAAATCAATAAAATGCTGTTATGAAAAAAAGGTGTTTTTACACCAGAAAAAGAGAGGTTTGGGGAGTTTTGATCCTTTTTTTCGTTCGAATTCACTCGACCCTTTTGTCATTCGACCCTTTTGAGTCGATACTATAACCTATAACCATAATGATTTATTAGTAGCATTAGCTCACAAAGAGTAGCCTTGGAACAGCAACATGTGACGCGCCTGACCTTCAGTCCCTGAAGAGATGAGCCCAGCTGACCCACGTGGGGAAAAACAAAGGGCGAAGATGAGACCCAATCATAGCCTGGGATCCCCTATGGAGCAGGAAAATGTATGCGGTCTTACCAATCAGCTCTACGGGTCTAGAGCCTAAGGAGGACGTCATTAGTGATGGAAGGAACTTCTTGTGTTGGCACGAAAAGGTGTCTTTACAAACACAGGATAGGAATGTTTTTGTTCTTTTTATTTTGAGGGTGAAAGGGGAAAGTACATAGGAAAACGTTTTTTGGGGGGTTTTAATTAAAGTCGTTGGCACACAGGGGACAAGGGAGCATGGGAAAGTACAAAAGGAAAGGCAGGAGGAGTAGAAAGTGGACATTAGAAAGGGGCCTACACAACACATATAAACATAAAAAGGGGATAAAACAGGGACCTTGAAACAACAGAAACTACAGACATATGCATGGACTTCAAACAGGAATGAACAACCAGCACACATAACTAATAGAGACCTCCAAAACTCTCTTGAAGGCTCATAAACTTGCCAAAATCCATTCATGTCTCCTGCAAAATCCCTGGTTTGTCAGCCTGTCCTGACTACTCCTAGCTCAACAACTAAACAAAATCAACAAAGGAAGCAGGACGCAAACTGGACCTATTACAAAAAACCCAAAACAAGCCTCAGGACCTCTGATGGGTTTGTCAAACTCCTCTCTTGATTCTCAGTTCTCCTGCCTGACAGCGGGCCTCAAATACCACCTTGATTCCCGAGTCAGGGTTTGGGAATGTCACCTGGAAAAGATAAAATTTCCCTCAGGGCACATTTTAGGAAGTTCAAGCCCCCCTACGTACGAACCCCATCAAGGGTAGAAGCAACTGCAAAGAAAAAGGAATGTAAAAATTATGAACTGGGGACTGCACCTCTTATAGGGCATAGAATCACATCTGACAAAAGGCAAAGCTGAGACATAAGGAGGAACCTTTAGAGGGCATAAGCATCTCTGAAAAGTGTCAGGATAATTATAGGCCTCTGAGCAATGAACTGAGAATGAATGTCTTCCATGATGATGCATGACGCTTTGTGAACACGTGGCAATGAGGCTGAATGGCAAAACACTGCTTACAATTGTGTCGGCACTAAGCCAGATAGCATGAAACATGACGGCACTGTACTGTAAATCAAATAATGTGTTATGCAAAAGCATACAATATTATTGATACACTTTAGAGAGACTACAGGAATTACTCTGTAAAGAAAAAAATGGAGGTGATTAGCATATTATTGATGTGAGAGAATGAGTGAAAAGCCAAGGAATAGCATAAACATCCAACTGGCAAAAGATCTGAACATAAAGGTCGACGTGATAGAGATACAAGCTTACGCTACAGAAACAGATTCTAACTCCAAAGACTAAGGGCACGATTCATGGAATTAACTGTGCGGAAAATAGGGTACTTGCGCGCACAACTGCGTGCAAATCCGCCTTTGTTGATTCATGGAATCGAAAGTGCAGTACTTCTCCCGGACTTGCATGGAGTTCGAGCTGGTTCGGCATGCCTGTGTGAGCCGTCATGGGCCTTGCGCGAGACTCCAAGCAGAGCGTGGGCATGGCATGTGCAGAGGGCTGGGAAGGGAGTGCAACACCAAAAATGGGGAAGAACTTGTGAAAAGGTAGGTTTTCCGAAGGATGACCTGCAGGCAGTCCCTCGCATGCCCACAATTGCACAGGACAATTATCTGGGTAATGGCCACGCAAGTCCATCATATGATCTGCCACCCGAAGGCAGGTGTAAACACACTTGCGTAAGGATTTTCAGAACGCAGGTGGGGTTGCATGTCAGATTTTGGGGTGCGTGTACTCAATCTGAGTTCCGATGTAACTTAGGGATGCACGTAAGCAGTGTAGCGGGGTGCAGGAACGTTTTACGGGAGTTTGCATGCAGATCTCCTGACTTATTACTGAGTTATGATTTTTTATACGCATGTTGTCGGAGTACCGGATACGGTTACGAGGGACCTCGTGTAGGGTCCCTGAGTCGCAGGCCTGGTTACGGGGCACCCCACACTCTGGTTGGAGGGTGCATGTATTTGTGCCCGGGGGCGCATGCAAAGGTAACTGTTCTGGCTCTTTATGCATTGCATGTGGCCGTGTCGGGGGTGATCCGGGCGCAACTTGCAATTACGGTTACTTTGGGCTGTAAGTTCCATGAATACGCGGGCCGCGCATTTTTTCTTGCTGTAAGCAGGCTCACGCAGTGTCCTTCTCTGAACGCTGCGCTTGCGGGATTTATGTACACATTTCCATCAATCAGCTCCTAATTTTTTAGACCAGCAGTAAATCATATTACAGTTGTCCAGGAGATGCCCTAATTGCTTGGAAGACCTCAGTAAACATTTTCCTGACAGCAGACTGTGCTTATAACATGTTCTGCGTATCATAGCTTCTGATTTCTTACACAACATTTCAGGGTGTTTTTCCCCATTGTTGATTGCTCTCTGCACATATCACGACATTGTCATTGTGGCACAATGCTCAGATATTTGTATTTGTATTTATATGTATTTTTTTTGTATTGCGCTCCTGGCTCTGGGGCATCTGGGTGCATGTCTTACAGATATAAATAATAAAACAGGGCAAAACAACCTTTGTTTGAAGTTACAACATAATGAGAAGACAAATGCATCGTATTGAGCTGAAGGCACAAGTTAACGAAGAATACAGAGGTATATTCATCGGTACGCAGAATAGTGCAGGCAGGTAGATTACATTACATGAGTAGAAGCAATTGAATGTAACGGTGACGGTAACATAGGAGGGACAAGGTAAGGTAACACATTAAAGGAAGGTAATACTAAGGGCAGGGTGGAATGGAGAGCCCTCCAAATCACTGGGTCAAGAGGTAGCTAGGCTTAAGAGTGCTGCCCTTCATGGCCCAACCCCTGAAGCCAACATTTGGTTTTACTTTTAAATAGTTGGAAGGAGGGTCCAGCTCTGAGGGAGGGAGGTAGAGTGTTCCATAGCTTGGCCGCTAGGACAGGGACACTAGATCCTCCAGCTTTTTGGAGCTTAAATCTAGGAATGGATAGGGGGTGTGCTTGAGCTGATCTAAGGGGTCTTGTAGATGTGTGGGCAGAGAGCTGGTTGGTGAGATATGCTGGGGTGAGGTTCGCTCGAGCTTTGTGCGTCTGTGCCAAGGTTTTAAGGGAGATTCTGTGCTCAACGGGTAGCCACTGAAGGTTTCGTCTTGTGTCAGAAATGTGAAGTTGACTCAGGATGTTGAGGGCAGCCCTAATGGCATTATTCTGGGTTACTTGGAGCTTGTTGATATTTCTTTGACTGGTCCCTAGGTAGAGGGCATTACAATAGTCAATTTTGGCCATGACTAGGGTTCTAGCAAGGGTAATACTGTTAGTTGCTATGAGGAAGAGCCTGATGCTGCAACCACAGCGTTAGTTTGTCTGGTGAGCGATAGTTTAACATCAAGGTAGATACCTAGGGTTTTGGTATTATTGGAGACATTGATAGCGTTGCCATTGATAATGAAGGATTTGAAGGCAGAGTCCAGTTTATTAAGTCTAATGTGAGAACCGAGGATTAGTAGCTCAGTTTTCTCATCATTTAGATAGAGTCCATGATGCGCCATCCCAGCTTGGATGACTGATTAGACTTCATTCAGGGCTTTTGTGTCAATTGCGTGGTCGCCTGTGATAAGGATGAGTATCTGGGTGTCATCTGCGTAGTTTGTGTACCTAACACCCAGATAATCAAGAATGACGAAGAGAGGCTTTGTGAACACATTATAGAGAGTAGGGGAGACACACGACCCTTGCGGGACCCCACACAGAGGACTGGTGAGGGTTCAGCGGAGGCAGACGGAGAGAAAACCCTCATGGTTCTATTTGCAAGGAAGGATTTGATCCAAGATGTAGCTTCATCAGAAAAGTGAGCAGCTGTTTGTAGGTGGTGGCAGAGAGTTTGGTGGTTGACCAAGTCAAAAGCTGCCGATGGATCGAGCAGAAGTAGGAGTGCTAATTTTCCCTTGTCTTTTATGACTTGGATTTGTGGTATGAGGTCAATCAGGGCTGTTTCTGTACCGTGTCTAGAGCGGAAGCCTGATTGCCTAAGGCCCAGGAGATTGTTAGATTCTAGGTAATCCTGTATTTGCAGATAGGCTGCACGGTCAAGAATTATTTGTAGAAAGGGTACCGTTGTAATCGGTCTATAGTTGGATGGGTTACTAGGGTCAAGAGTGGGTTTTTTGATTAGAGGGATGACCCAAGCATCTTTAAGGTTGTCAGGCACAATTCCTGTTTTGAATGGAGGCATTAATGAAAGTGCTAATGAAAGGAGCAAGGTCATGAGCTGCCGCTTTGATGATTGGTGCAGGGCATAAATCGCCCTGACAGTTGGAAGGTTTGAGCTTCCTAATAATGTTTTCCACTTCCCAAATGGACAGAGGTGAGAAACTGAATGGTTTAAGTGAGAGTTCCGGGGTAGTGATATTATACGTAGCTGGTTTGGATTCTGGGTCAGCGAGTAAGCTACCTTTTTTAGAGTTGATTTTAGCTTGTAGCATAGATATTTTATCAAAGAGTGCCTTTTGAATGTTTTGATGGCCAGAGTGGCAGGCAATGTCACAGCCAATGCAACAAAGATGAAGGGGAAAGCAGGTTACTTCATTCGTGACAGCATGCGCTCAACCATCACTAACTCTTTATGGAATATTGAACCAGCCAGTGAGTGAAGTCCTTTAGCTATCTCATATGTTATGAGCATTCCAGGTCCAGCCCGGAATGGCAGTCAAGTAAGAACAAATGTCCCTCATCCCTTTCAAATCAAATACCTCTTCAGTGCATTCACTCATACCTAACATAACCAAAATTCAGAATGATCAGAGCTGCAGGATCCAATTTCCCAGTCATTGCAGCAAAACTATGGAACACCTTACCATGGACCTTGAGAGCAATCCTATTGAACTTTCCGCAAACCCCTAAAAACCAGACTCTTCGCCGAAAGTCCTTCCTATGATTTCCCAGCGGTCTGTGAACTTTTCTCAGAATGCAACTGTGTAACCTTTAACGCGACTGGCGCCTTGATGCCCTCGGGGTTTAGTGCACTGCTATAAATATAAAAATAAATAAATAACTAAAATAAATAACAGTGGATATTCATCTGGGGACAATCTTGGTATTGATAACAGAGTTTTTTCATACCCAATTCAATGGTACTGATTTTATTGAACTCTGAAGGATGAGAGGCTGAGGGGTCCTGCTGAGATTCAAATCTATCATGATAAGGTCAAACAAAAATGACAGCTAGTCCACTGTGCCACAACCCAGCAATCACACCACTATGCAACTGCAACTAGCCCCCATCCAATGACTGGAGTAGCATACTCAGTCAGTGGCTACACCTGCCATGCAATGTTGGGGACCTGCAGTTCACCATAGTGAGAAACATAACAATTGGGAGTCCACATATTAAAGATACTGGTTCACCTCTATGGCTGTGTCACTGTGCAAATGGCCGTATCTCTTCAACGCACATGCTGATGAAGGGCTAACGTGCCATGCTGACACTTCATGGCCACTCGATAAATGACTCTGCTGTTCAGCCCTTGCTTGTTGCTGACTGTGTTTACACGGATAAACCTGAGAGCATTGAAAAATCTGGTTAAAGTTGCTTCACTGTGGTTCCATGATGAAGTCCCATCCGGCGGCCACATAACCTAGCATTGTACATTAAGCTCTACTCTTGCTTTTAGTGCTTATGAACAGTTGCAATTTGCTTGGAGGGTGAAACGTGGACTGGAGGAAGTTGTGAAGGTCACCTCTATCTTTTTGGCTATCAAACATGCAGTCAGAACTTGATGGGGATGAAGATATAGATGTTACTTTGGCTTGTTGATGGTACGGCGAACAGTATGCTGCTGTGCCTTCATGCAGAGTCACATGGGTCTGGCTCCAATCGTATTTCATTTATTATAACAAAGCTCCTGGCATATAAAAGCGTTGGCAGATTGCTGAAGGCACAGGTAGGTTTATTTTGAGGTAGGTATACAATTTTAAATGTAGGCTAGATACGACAGTGGAAGGAGACAAACACCCTGGGTCCTCATACTTATGCTTGTTAGATGTAATTGCCCCAACTAACACACTTAGAACACCAACAGATATTTCACAAGATTGCTCATCCATGTCACACACACCAACATTCTATCCACACTAGGACAATCAGAATATTACGCTACACAAATGTACAACATTTAATTTGCTTTGTGCACAATGACTACAGGAGATAACTAGTACGAGGAATCAGTAGGTTCACTGACTTAGTTCTCACACAGTCTATTAAGCTCCTTCCTCAATTATGCTTTTACTGCTATAGGAGCAGGCCTAATCATGCATCTAGGCCTACATATCGTTTGCATGCAGCTGACCTTTTTTTAAACCTAAATGTACACAAATCTAGGGCAGAATTGGAACGTCATCCAGATAAATGTCTCTGTGAGCCCATCCCCACAGGCCAGCCTTTCGCATATATGCATGCAGTGTATACACCCATTAAAAATAATGGTTGGAGGACAGTAAACATAAAATGCCTTAACTCAGTATTGAGCTGTAGTGTAGCCAAAGAGTACAATCTAACCTGCACATGGAATGGTACAGATGTCTCCTGCCATAAGTGTGGGGTTGGTGGGTGGCAATCAGATAAGAGCCTAGGCCCCCTGTCTCCTGTTGCTGGTATGAGCATTAAGAGCTCAGGATTGCAGCCATCACCAAACATGATAGGGGAGAGAGAGCCACATGGGAAGGATGTGACATGTTTGTATCCTATTAGAATAGTAAGGATTGTTTCAATGTCTTTTGCTTTATTTCAGATTTAGGTAAATCCTGAATTGCCCTTTTAAAATTGCCAAGATATATCTCCTTCTGACCTATGGTGCATGGTGACCCTGAGTTAAAAAGCATGTGGATTTCTAACCCATGCATACCTATCATGCACCATGGCCCCTTGCTATTTGTAACCTGGACCACTTTATATGTCACTTCACTGCACCAACCCTCATGCTCACCACTGACAGTTGTTTCAAGCTCCACGATTTACCACTGTCCACCTGCACAAAACATCTGAAACCTTCTGGGACTCAGAATAGACCAAGGTACACTGACTTGCTCAAAAACCATGTTTTTGGGAGTCATTATGTGAAGCCAATCATCCACTTTTGTGATGTTGTTTTTGATCTATCATAATGATGCTGATGAAATACTTTCCAGATTCCCGAATATGAATGAGTGAACTACTGACATGATATAATGCTGTGTGCCACTCCTTTTCCACAGACATTAATACATGTAAAAGTATGTGACCAGCCACAGCTCCTGAGCAGCACTCTCAGGCAAATGCTCAAGTGAATATGCCAGTCAAGCTTAGAGAAAACAACCAAACTGATCTGGAATAAAGATACACTTGCTGGATGTTGATGACCGCACAGTACTACTTGCAAGCATCATGGGCATCTTCATTAGGTTCATTAATTGCCAATGTTAATATAAAGCCGTATGCAGCAAGGTAACCTTATGGTTTTATCAGGTGGTAGACATCCAACCTCCTAAGATCAGACCCAGACTCTTTTACTGCATGATGTTCATAGGACATAGTTAATAAGTCTGCGTGGGTGAGTGGGCACAGCGTGTTAGGTCCAGTAATTCCATTTCTAAATAATCTATCCTTTATATTAGTTCTGTGTGGTGTGCAGCCCACTGTCTAGTGCCACCATGTTGGTCACTATAGGTCTTTGCAGAGGAAAAAAGACCAAGGATTTTTTAGGAACAGGACAAAAGGGAAAAAAACAGGAGGGGGAAAAGGCAAAGGTCAGGGAATGACAACCAGGTTCCAGTCGCATCGGACCTAGTGGTCAATCTCTTAAACCGTACTCTAGCTGCACAGGAAAATCACACGTTACAAAAAGGACTCAAATTCGTACCTACACACAGCACCAACTTATTCAACACCAAGGTTGAGTTACACAAATTGGTATGCAAGTTGAAACTGAAAGTCTTTTTTGCTGAACTCCCAACTCAAGATACAACAAGTAACACAGGCACCAAATTTGTTTTGAGCACGTCGGTAGCCCCCATCAGTGTACCAGCCATAGACATAGTTCAAAAAGATCGTACTGGCAGACCGCAACAAGGTTCACTTTGGCAGAACAAAAAACAATAACTTGAGCTGAGGAGAATTGTCAATTATCAAAACACTGTACACTGAAACCAGAATCAATATCAGACCTGATGATAAAGGAGGAGCACTTGTCCTATTGAATACGGATAAGTACAAATAAGAATGTAAGAGCCAATTTGACGAACAAACAGTGTATGCCAGAATCGATCACAACCCTACCAGTGATACTGTGCATAATCTTGACAAACTACTGACTAGAGCAGAAGAAATGGGATACATTACACAGAAAACAAAGGCATACTTATACACAAAACAACCGCAGATTCCCCATTTTTACCTCCTCCCAAAGATACATAAGAGCTTGCTAGGACCGCCTGGACGACCAATTGTTGCTGCCACAGGAGGTATCCTGCAACCGCTGTGCACTTACATCGATTATTTTTTTAAACCGACATTCAAAAAACCACTACCTACGTCACAGACAGCACTCACTTCTTGAACATTCTGGAATATATTATGCTCAGCGAAGATGACATCCTCTTCGCAATTGATGTCAGCAGCCTCTACACGAGTATGCCACATGATCTGGGGCAGGAGGTAGTGGAATGGCTATTGCTCCAAGAAGGTGACATTGGAGCAGCCAAGGAGTTCATTATGACATTACTAACATTCATTTCAGTCAACTCATACTTCCACTATGCGGATGAATTTTATTTACAGATCCCCGGGACAGCAATGGGTGCCACTATGGCTCCATCGTATGCTAATTGCTTCATGCATCATTTTGAAAAGCAGCACATCCTTGAGAACCCAATATGGAAAGAAAACATTTAAATCTGGGTAAGGTACATCGATGATATTTTTGGAATTTAGCATGGAGATAAAGACTCACTCACACAATTCCTAGCAGACATCAATGGGATCGATCAGAGAATTCAGTTCACTGCCGAAATAGGAGACCCTGGGATTCACTACCTCAATGTCAAAGTTAATGTTGTGAATCTATGGATCACCACATCATTGTTCACCAAACCCATGGAGAGGAAGAATCTACTGCATCGCATGAGCTTTCTCCCTCCCAACACTGTACACAATCTACTGTATGGCTAAATGATAAGGTTGAAATGCTTCATTAGTGGACCAGTGGAGTGCAACATCGTATTGGACAAATTAAGGAAGAGGTTGCAGGAAAGTGGTATCTGGATACAGAATTGCAGTCAGCAATGGAGCAAGTAGACACACGGTCACGTGAAAACCTTCTACAGACCAAAATCAAACCAGCAGCACCTACAGTAGTGTACGTCTCCCGCTTCTCGACTCAAAGTGCACAAATCAAAAAGCATATCACTAAGCATTGGAATATCTTGACTAGAGACAATCGCACAAAGGAGTTGTTCACATCCAAAGCAGTCTTTACTTATCAAAAAAGCAGCAACTTAAGAGACTTATTGGTTAACACAAGAGGAACCAAAAAGAAGGCTACCAAGAGCAACAGACAAGGAACCTTTCTGTGCCTTAACTGTGGCAATTGCCACAACATCATTAAAGGGAGCCTAGTTTCACATCCCCACACGGTCGAGAAAATCAAACTGAGAGACTTCCCTATGTGTAAAACGGAGAACACAGTGTATTGCATTAAGTGCCCATGTGGTCTGGGTTATGTGGGTGAGACGGAGAGGAAAGTCTGGATTTGCATGAACGTGCACAAATCCTGCATCAGGAACAGAAACCTCACATCATCAGTAGCAAGACACTTTGCTGAACAGAACCACAACGTAGCGCAAATAACATTTCAAGTGCTGATGTAATCGAGAACCAAGAACAACATCGAGACATGAAGAAAAGGAGACAGCAACGTGAGGCCTTTTTTGATTGATCGGTTAGACACAATGGCACCTAACAGCATGAATAAGGAATGGGATCTTAACTGCTTCTTATAACAAGTATCAACAGATCTCTGCTTTGGTAACTCCACAGTACTGTGCTAGATAAGAAAAGAACCTGAATACCAGGTCTCGGAAGGATAGCTCAGGGGCAACATGCTCGCCCTGGAAGCAAGACGACATGGAGCACCACAGGTTCGATCCTCTGGTCTGCACTTAGAAACCTCTGGGTATTAAGTGCGTTATAAATAACCTATAATATCATACTTCAATTTAACATTGCACGTTTGTTAACAGCAGTAGTTACCCCCGGCACATGTGACTGTCCGCAAATGCCCTGGGAGACAGAAAGAATCATGAGAATCACCTCTCGACCATCTTGAACACTTAAGAAGATTTATATATGTCCTATCGATATTTGTAAAAGCACCTTTCTCTGTAATACTTCTATAATAGCAATTTCTTTGTTAACAGGTTATGAATGTTAGAAATCATTAAGGCACACTGCTCATATTTAATATAGTCATATAAAAGAGGGTAGACACCAGTTGCAGATGACCACACACAGTGACACAAGTGTGTGACACTAGAGCTTGACATTTGTTTTACAATAACTTAGGTTTAGTGAGGCATATCTGTCACTTATTATATTCAAGTGATTGAAGAGTGAGAGGCGAGCATAAGGTGACATATAAAATGAAGGATGACAGTTATGTTTACATCATATAACTTTTAATCGGTATCCTTTTATTGTTATTTCTGATTACGTGCATTACTAACTTTTAATAAAATGCAGCAGTATTTCATTTGATCCCATTTCTTTGCAACAAGTACACACGTTGAAAACCTAACTACATTGCACCCACCAAAGATGGCTGCCGCCGTCAAAGCAGTACAGCCATTTTGTCAGACACACCTTTGTTGCCATCCCCATGGCAATGTAGCGGCCTAAGTAGGGATGCCCACAACAGCCCAGGCTTTTGCTGCTGCTGTCATGCTTCGCGTCTTCTCGATCGTTTATCACAGTAAGATCTGATAGTTGTAGACAACACCAATCACACGTAGCATTCAACTGTAATAGACATTGACACAGTGATGTTTCTTTACAGATTGCACTGCACGCAGCAACACATCATGGAAAGTCTGTACTGTTCTGTAAAGGTCCATGATGTTACCTAATCGGGACATCTCGCGCATCGATACACGCCACCTTTAATCATCCCTGTATGCATTACATACTATGCCTCTATTTGTAAGAATATATAAATCAGGTTGTTACTAAAACACATGGGTGAACGCGTCGCCAAGACAACTATAGTTATAGCACCACCAAGAAACCCAGGTAAAGGGACACGCTCATCTGCATTGTCTTCTTCTAGCATGAGCACCAGTTTTACGCTGCACTCTACATGGTTTAAGTTAACATTGATAAATCGAGCCAACGAGGCAATCACCTACAAGGTAAAGGACTGTGACTCAGAACCAATATGGAACTTATGATAAACATGTGATGTTGTATGCCTAACTGACTGAGTTTCTTTCACCATCTCTTGTCTTTTATGTTGTTCGTGATTATATGTCTTGTACCACGTTGTGGGTGCCCTGTCAATGCACTATGAATATTGCTAACAATCATGAAACAATGATATGATGAATGCTACAATTGGTTCTTTCATATGATGTTTCTAACATGGAATTGCAAACAATCATGGAATAATTACACGATGAATGCTACAATTGGTTTACAACATATGATGGTTTTGATGGATTGACTTTCCCAATTTTGTATTACAAGGATTTTTGTTGACAAACTAGGGAATAAGGCCCTGATGAAGGACCACAATGGTCCAAAATACATAGGCCTATTGTCGCTCTTTCCTATGAACTTTAGAACCATTGTTTGGTTCATTCTATTGGATTAAATACAAATTATTTGGCATAATTCCGTCTGACCGTATTGTATTCTACCCTAAATCACCACATCAGTAAAAGCAGTATAAATATTTTGAAGAAGATTGACCCTTCATAGGTACTAGGGTGGGTGACCCACACCGATGGCTCATAAGCCTTGGTCTTTTTTCCTCTGCATAGAACATGGTTAAGACGCAATATTACAGTAACACAGGTATTACAACAGAGAGCAGCGTTTATCATAACCCTGAGATCTAAGAAAATTGCAAGAAGCAGTGTAAAGCTATGTTGAAGATTTCATATCTTCTTTGAAAGAAATGCATAGAGAGTGGTGGATTGGAGTTTAGGGTAAAAGGAGGAGCATGGGGTTCATCCCGTGGAATTCCCTGTGGTTAACACACATTGCCTCAAGCATTTTCCATCATTGCCTTGTGTTTTTTCTAGGTTAGTTTCTATGATGTTTGTTCACATGCTTGGGGAAACCTCTGAGGTTTTTACCTAATTACAGGAGCTCTATTGAATGTATTCAGAATTAAAGATAGGCCTGTTAAACAACCTCACCTTTTTCACCTTTTTAAAGCACAGTCTGCCTTAAACCCAGTTGATAGTGCTTTCTACCAAGGTGGGCAGGCCAGCACATAGTGTGCACAACTGGATTAATGACCTCCAGATATAGACATATATGTATGCTTTCTGCTCCACAAAGTCTACTGACACACCATCAGCTGTTATGGAACAAAGCCACCTTTCAGGAATAATGTTACCTACTGCAGAGGAATGTGCCAATGGCATTCTGAAGCAGTGTCCTGACACTTTCCCTTAAACATTTAATGGCCTTATATTACAATATACTGTTGTAAATTGGACATCTGAACTTTTAAGCTTATGGTTCAGGTGTTGCTGGTAAAATCCACCCCCCTTCAGACAGTGAAAAGTATTGTGTGCAAGGAATTCTGGATGCTCTAGTGTGTAAAAGCCATTTAAGACCCGACTCTCCCCTATTACTCAATGCTCACCCTCAGTGATGTGGGAGGGGATTACCATCAGTGTGGAACTCCTCAGTAAGGGATGGATCACCTGGGTGCAGCTCCTCTGGAGCCCGGAACTCCTTTAGCATGCTTTTTTTAAAGGGGTAGGGGTGCACTCTGGAGTGGGATGGATTTAACCAGCAACACCTGAACCAATCTGCCTCACTGATGAGTGCTGAGGCATGAGAGCACTCTAGGAGGAGAACAACACTAGACAGTGAGGTTTGACTGCACCTGGGATCCAGAGTGCGCCCCTCACCTCCTTTTTGATATATATCTGTATATCTATCAGTGAAAATATTTTGTTAAAGGGACATAATGGTTCATTTGCATTAATAAAAGCCTATGAAATTCAGTGAAAATACTTTAAAGGGACGTTATAGTGACACGTAAAACCGAAAAAAGCCCAGAAATTCACCAGTTATGGTAAGCTAAGCAACCTTAACTTGCGCCACCACCGTGCACTGCTAAGCCTAACACCCAGAACATCAAAGATGACATCACAAATGTCATTGATGACATCACTGATGACATCAGATATCTAGGCCACTTGTTTTTGGTCTTTGACATATCTAAGCCAGGTGTTTTTGTTCACTGACAGTCAGAATATGAAAGTTCAAAAGGTGCTACATATCTAGACGTTAACCTTGTTGTATGTTCTTAAAATACTTTCCTTCGGGTTTGCCTTGATATATGTGCTGGCTTGGTCAGTGTATCAAAAATATGAATGTAGCCCATCAATGTTTAATCTTCAACAGATTTAAAACTGCACTGCAACTGAAGAGAAATGAAGCATAACCTCTGTTCTCTAAGTCGGGTGGACTTAGTGTTTTTCTTTTGGTCTCTGTTAACAGCTTTTGCAGACTTTAATTAAGGCAACAACTGCTTTGAGTAAGGAATATATAATAAGCAATGGTAACTGGAGAATTATTAAACTGCGTGTGTGCAAATATTTCCTATGAATGTGAATAAGAGACTGAATGTAGCAATGTGGCCCCAACCAACCAAAGAGGGATTGTGGATTCTCCCATTCAAGAGTTATTTTTAAAAATGGGTTGAAACTGTGCATTTTACAGCAGAATGTTTGTGAACAAATGGGTTAAAAGTAACACAATTTAGCAAAAGACATGGTCAGAAGAGGAAAACTCACCATGTCATGGCTAGGGCGTCTAAACGCTATAAAAATGGTAATATTGCCTAAAATATTATACCTATATGAGATGCTCCCAATCACTATCCCCCAATCCCACTTTGCTGAACTGAAGGCCATGTTTCCAAAATTCCTGTGGCAAGGGAAAAAACAGCGCATCGCCTATGGCACTTTAATTCAACCAAAAGAGGAGGGAGAAACAGGGCTCCCAGACCCCCACACTTATTATTGAGCGGCCCAATTTCGTGCCCTGGTGCCACATTTGAGAGGTGATCCACAAAACAGTGGGTTTCTATCTAAAACCATTTACTAAGGCCTGTGACACTGGGAGAGTGGCTATGGGCCCCCAAAAAATCGTTCCCCAACAGTGTAATAAACCACTTCGCACTGGGATCGCTCCGGAAGCTGTGATGGAGTAGAGGTGAAATGAAAGGTCTCATGACTTGTGCGTGCCCCCCCCCATCAGGGACGAAATTCAAGAACCAAATCCATATAAAAAATGGTGCGAGGCAGGCCTGGAAAGAGTGTGGCAAGTTGTGAAACCTAGCGGTGCATATCAATCCAAGATTTTGAAGCAGGCCTACAAATGGGGATGCTGGGGTGCTTATGTTTTTACAGGTAAAGGGAGTGCTAATGGCACCAAAATGGTGGGTTTTCTGTGTACGTGATTCATGATGTGTGCGTTGTATGGTTCTGGAATGTATCCCTTTTGTGTGTGAATGTGCCCCGGCAGCCATACGCTCCAGGGGCTCTAGGAATAAACCTGGTTACCCACTTATTTGTGCCTCACATTGAATTTATTACATATGGTGACGAGGTACCTTTAATACAGAGCCCCCGGGGTTAGTACAACATCACAGCTGCACCAGAGAGACAGCGCAGCCCACCGAGACGGAGTGAGGATCTGCCAACACCTGCATTGTAAAAAGAAGTGCTGTCGTGTCCTGAATAGGCACCGGAGAGTGTCTCCTGATCCCGACTTCCCCACGACTGAAAGAGATTGGGTGAGCCGCCCATATATCATCAAAATAAGCTGAATTGCATAGGGTCAACACCGCGCGAGCATGCCGTATTTTATGAATATATATGCTCCTGCAACGGAAAAGTTCGAAAAAGGACCAAAGGCGTGCCAAAACATGGTGGCCATATTGTAAACAGAATTACTTTCAGTGTGTTGCCAAAGCAACAATGTCACGGGGCAAAGAGGAACGACAAAAACAATAATGAGCTAATTGACATAACGTGCACACGCAAGAAACAAAGTAGACCCTGATATATGTGATTGATGTGATTGGGTGAACTAAATATCCTGCATGGACATTTCATAAAAAAGGAAGACATATCTACATTGATCATTTTATGTAGAGATATACAAAAAAAAGGGAAAAAGATAAAATGAAAGGAGCCAAGTAAAGCAAAGACATACAGGTGATTGAAGAAAACTCTGGACCTGACAACATGTTAACGGTCAGCAACGAAAACACACAACATGTACAGATACTCAGTCACTTTAATAGAGGAAAATAAAGGACCTTGGGTAAACACGCAAATAAATGGGATATCCTTGACCATTATGGTCGACACTGGGTCTCCATACACTATGGTAGATGTCGGCACATTTGTCAAGGTACTGTCTGGCAACCTTCAGGAGATACAATGCACTGGGGTGAGAGCAACAGGATATGGTAAAACTCCTATAGATATCATCAGATGTACTTGGGTGAAGTTGCGTTTCCGTGACAGGGAAACATACTGTAAGTTATACGTAGCAAAGAATAGTTCATCCGTAGTGAGATGGGAAGAACAAGCCGCTCTACGTGTTAGGATTCATCCAGGGGAAGAAGTGCCCATTTTGAGTGTTTTGAAAGACAATAATGACATTAAAGGTGCACTTGCTAAACAATTCCCCAAAGTGTTTAATGAAAAGATTGGACTCCTGGAAGAGTTTCAACATAAGATAATTCTTAAAAAAGGAGCAATACCTATAGCACATAAAGTAAGGGGTGTTTCCATTGGCACAAAAGAGGCACTGAAAAAAGAACTCTCTCGATTGTGTGAACAGAATATAATCAAACCTATATAAAGCTTGGAGTGGTTATGTGGGATGTTTTAACCCACTTTCTGCTCTGCTATGCTGCAGCATTCTGTTATAATGGTGCCAGAAACATCAAAAATGGCTGCAAAACCCTTGTACGCGCCAAAACCTCTGAAAATCGTGCTTTGCAACCCTCAAAATGATGGCTGCCCTATCGGCCACGCATGTTGTCAGTGGTGGAACAGAGATCTCATGCCTGGAATATGTCACTGGGCTCCACAACAAGTGAAAATGGAGTACAGAAGGAAAAAGCAGTGTTTTGCTAAATGAAACCCCAAAATCCTGCTTTAAATCCCTTTGTCTTTGTTGCTGAAACTGCAGAATGCTGGTACAAAACACCCTCAAACATCCACAATTCTTGCAAGGTGCTACAGTTCACTTAGTCTAAGAAATCATTGTGAACTTGCAAGGTCCTGAAAAGCTAAGAGCATAAAGAAAATTCCACAGCAAAATTAGCCTGTCTGTGGATCTGTCAAAAATCTGGGTGCAGTACCCTGGGCCGCCTGAATGACAGCTGTCAAGAGCCTGTCTGATTAAACTTTAAACATGTATAAACTGAAATCACATGTTTGCAATCTGAGAGGCCTGTTACTGAGAGTAACCATCTTGTAATTGTTTTGATCCCATGGTTTAAAATCTTGAATCAGAATTCTAGCTGCTATTTTGAAATCACAAATTTGTTTTAAGCTAAGGGAAAATGCAACAGAATTAACAATTAAATCAAGCCTGGCTAAAAGCTACCAAACTGGAATATCGGGTTTCTCCACAGAAGGATGGCCTTTCCCCCAACCAGGAAATCACACCCAGGCGGTAATTATAGTGCTTGGAAAGAACTTGGTCTACAGAGGCAAAAGGGAACAATGAATAGCTGCTACTAAGGAAATGTGGGGTGTGAGGACCGTCGTAAATGGCTTCTGCAAGGAGCAAACATGGGGGATGGCTCCTGGGCTTCCATGGAGAGACCAAGGGGTGGAGCTAAAACAACCATTTGTTGCTTAAAAAGGACAAAGAACACATTTTAAAAAGACAATTAACTTACTGTTTAAAATTGTACAAAATATAAAAGTAACAGATTGGTGAATCTAAATTTTGGCTGCACGTTTCAAGAGGCGGAAAAATTGTGTGACATGTTCTGGAGAGAAAGGGCAAGAAATGTGATTTCACACAAAATATATTTCTGCTAGAAGTATGAAACTTTATACACGTGTTCCCATGTTAAATGCACACACTTGTAGAAATTTTCTTATAAATTGGACATTCTGTTCCTGATGAAAAGGGCAACATTCTGTGAAAAGCCGAGACAAGATCCCACAGCTATAGGGTTTTGAGGGATAGCTGCTATATAAAATATGTGTCTGTATATGGGATTCTTATAGAGGTTGCACATGTGTAAATATGTATGGTGCCAAAAGTAGATTTTGTGTTCCAGGGGCTAAGGGTGGATTCTCAGCCTCATAAAACCACACCATAAAGGTGACGCTCTGTTTCTCTCCTCCTATCAAGGCAGAGGGGAGACTCTGACCCAATCACCTGTCAAAAGGGGCAAGCTTAGGCTAAACCAGCCCACACAGCCCTTTATCATAGCATAAATAGAGACAGCTCACCACTCAGAAGGACAGACAGATTCACCCACTATCCTGATCCTGGCGGAGCACCCTGCTGCTGAACTCTACACCTTCCTTGCTCCAGACTCCAGAAACTTGGCAAAGCAGAAACCCATTGCATAGCTGAACCAATCAGGATCAGACTCAGGAGGCGAGTCTCCTGCAGCAAAAGTTGGCCCAATACTTCCAATGCAGACAAGAAGCACAGAGAGACAATGAGGCGCTCTTTGAAAAAAATGACAGGCTCCATAGACAGATAGCCATGCAGGAACAACTAATAGAGACCAGTAAGGCCTTAATAGAAGAACACAAGCGTCAGATTCTTGCATGCCATCAGGGAGTAGGCACTGAGAGAGATGAGGTCAGATGGGAGAGGGAAACCTCCCGAGCATAACCTCAGGAACCCTGTTCTCACCAGAGACTTTAATCCCTTCAATTCCATGGACTCTGCCCCCCCCATGTCCACTGGCTCACATGAGCCTAGGGCCACGGGGATGGTAGACTTCAACCCAATGGGAAAATATGGGGCAAATAGGTCAGCGCCTCCCAGAAATGGATGGGTGGGCACCCATGTACAGGTTTCCAAGTACTAGGGCCATCTTCTCTGATCAGGGAGACTCCAGTGAGGGGAGAATCAGGGAAATGGATCCTCAGAAATATGATTTACCAAGAGATTAGGCAATGAAATTTGGTGGGGGATTCCATGAGACTAGGCCCACTAAGAGCATACTAAAAACCTCTTCCCAGCTAGGACAGCAGGGGGAATACTCAACCAATCCTGGGAGCAAGGAAGAGTCAGAAGACTCTTCTGAGCACCGCAGATCCCTAGAGACTAGGCCCCCACATTCTGCCAGCCCTTCCCAAGCTCGCAGAATCCGGGAGAGCCTAGAAGATCAGACAGCCACCTCTGGTAGCAGTGCCTCTGAATCAGAGGATGAGTGGACCAGGGTGACCAGAACTAAAAAGGCTAACAAAGTTAAGAGGGGTTTACTCAAGGATCCCCTGAAGCAAATAAAAGATATTAGGAGCGTCATCACGCCCTACCACAAAAATGCCAAATATTTGGGTTGGGAGCACCTTGAATTATTTGAGCAGATGATGGAGACTTTCCATCTGAAGGACAGCCAAAGCTGTATTCAGTACGTGAAGTGGACATTTTCTCCTGAGTACTCCAGCTTCTTTGCGGGACTGGAGGATCAGAACCATTCCAGATGGTCCACCTATAGGGCAGCCATCCTGAAACATTTTTCCATTCATAGGAACCCTCAAGAGGCTCGCAAGGCAGCCTACAACTTACAATGTGGGGAAGACCAGGCCCCACAAGAATGTGTTCAGGAATTGAAGAGCGCCTTTGCGCAGACCACTAGAGGGTTGCGAACTGACAGTAAGGAATTTGTGAACACCTTCTTTCATGCTCTCCTGAAGTACATTATGACCCAGCTAGTGAGGGGCTTTCATGAGAAAAGATCACTAGACT
Source organism: Ambystoma mexicanum (assembly GCF_040938575.1). NCBI lineage: Eukaryota > Metazoa > Chordata > Amphibia > Caudata > Ambystomatidae > Ambystoma > Ambystoma mexicanum. The sequence continues at coordinate 845,956,489 of NC_090921.1, read as the reverse complement.
GGGTCATTGAACAAGCAACGTGCATCTATGAAGTACAGAAGCTGTTGGAAAATAAAAATATTAGCAAAAGCCCCAAACCGACCAACACCCCTGCTGCTGCTAAGGTGGCGTTGGTGAAGGTTGCCCCCATTTTAGATCTGGAGATGGGGGTCCTAAAAACCTTCCTGCGCAGAATCCAACCAACCCCAGACCCAGAAGGCCCTCGGGCCAATCCCAAACAGGGAGCCAGTGAGGTAACCCCACAAATGGGACCCCTAACTCCTCTGACTACATCAGCCCACTCTACAAGGGAAATAGACCCATCCTGGGTTATGTGTGTACTCCTCCATCCCAAGGCGTGTGGGGGGGAATCCAACCAGACAGCAGGAAACCCAGGAAACGTCCCTTCTCATCTTTCCCAGGAGGGTAGTAATCCCCCAAATGCCGGGCCAAATTTCTTTCCCCGGTACCCACCAAACTTCAACCCCCAAAACAACCCATCCTTCTTTCCCCACTTTCCTGAGCCCAGACAGCCCAATCCGGGAGAGGGGAGGCCAAGGATGGAGGGGTAGCCAAACTTTCCTAACCAGGGCTATTTTGCAAGAAGGGATAGTTTCCCTTCCCGGGATCAACCCAGGGTAGACCTAAGGACCCCGTACCAGCCAGAGCAGGTGTCCCAACAAGAGCGCCAGGTCCAGAATATGGCACAGGATCTGGGTCACATGCTGAGGGCTCAACAGAACCCTCAGATGAACATGGCGGCTCAGAATTCCTCAAATCCAGGGTCTGGTGCTCCAGAACAATGACGGAGGAAGAACCCCGACAACCCACCGGTTCCCAGGGAGGAGGCACATGGGGAAGGGGGGTGTAAAGCCTTAGAGGAAGCTTCCTTCATCACTTGTGAAAAGCCCCTGGAAACCCAGGAACCGGAACCAAAATCTCCTGCCCCCGAAAGTCTGCAACCCAAGGAGCAGAGGGGGGATAGGAGAAATAAAGAACCTAAAAAGACCCATTTTGTGGAGGAGGTGCAAATCTTCCAGTTTGAAGGAAAGGGGTCCTCAGAGGATTCTGGGAAAAGGATCTTCTCCTTCAGGGATGGGGGAACTCCTCCCAAAGCAAAATGGGTCCCAAAGGATCTAAATCCAGACTGGGTAGATGTGGGGACCGAGTTAAAACCGCCCATCATCAGTACCCAGAATGACCAGTCCGAAAATCCCCTTGTTCAAACCCATTCTGGTGACTGCCTCCAAAAAGGGGGGGGGCAGCCCAGTATCAGAACCAGGGGAACCCAAAACTTCCCCCATATCTAGCTGTCATCTTTTTCTTACAGGTTCCCAAGATCCCAGACAGAATCCGGCCTAAATCACCTCTCTGTCAGTATCCAAAGCAGGGAAATTAACCCACCATTTGGCCAAAAATGTGCATTATCTTTGCCCCCTTTCTGAAGAAAAGGAGGGAAGATTTTATGCCCCAGTCCAAATACAGGGGCAATGTACAATTTTGGCACTGGTGGACACTGGATCCCAAGCCACCCTTCTGTCAAAAAGGGCCTATGATCAACTGAATTCGGGAAGGGGGGAGAAATACCAAATTCCTCTCACCCCTCTTCCTGGACAACTTCAGAACTTCGATGGGAAGGAAATTCCTGTCGAGGGGACTGCGGATTTGGACATTAAAATTGGGCGACACAAGGTGAAGCACCCAGTCATAGTTGTGACTCCAGAGGGCACACCTTGTTTACTAGGGAATGACATCCTTCGTAGATTGTCTCCCATCATAGATTGTGTAAACAAGGTCCTCTGGACCCAGACTAACCGACCAATAACATTAAAACAGAGTGTCAACCATGTTAGTTTAAATGGCACATGCCACATGGTTGAACAAAAACATGACCAAATTGAATTCCACTTCCATGTGACTCGCTATTCCAATCCATCCTATCTTACTCCTGTGCTAATATTGCTAAAACTATCTTTGCGCTGATCTTTTCTCATCTGAAGAAGGCAAGTTTCCTCTGCAGGCAGTCATTCTGATAAAGTGGCTGTGTTCCTGTATGGTATTTGTTTTGTTCATAGTCATCCTTTAGTGTAAGAAATCCTTTTGTCATTTTAAAAGTGCATTCTTGTTTTCCATTCTTGCGCCTATTCCGAAAAAACAACCTCCGCTAAAACGTCCATAACCTGCTCTGGTTTTGCGGTAAAATTCTGCTTATAGCTAACATCCACAGCTTTAAATCGCATCTAAAACCGCATTCCAAATCCATATGGTTTTCCCGTTATCGCGATTATCGCGCAGTGAAAAGTTTGCTGCAAATGAGAGGGGCGTGATATGAGTGGTATATCGTTCAGAACAAAGAATTTAGTTTTTGGGAAATTCTGACACGTGTAAAACAGCTTTTGATTGCTTCCAACTCAAATTGTAAGATTTCAAATTGTTTCTTGGTATTAAGTAATTGCTTGTGTTTGTGTGCATCTATCCAAAGTGACTCCCATAAGAATGTATAATAATTTCAGCAATTTTGACCATATTTAGTGTTTTTGCCCAGTCCATTCTAAAATAACTTTAAAAGCCATTCTGACAGCTTGACAGTGAATTCCGCTTTTCTCTTGTGTTTGCTGGGGGAAAGTGGGATTGATATTTTGTTTGAATTCTGCCATTCCTGAATACCTGCTCTCTCCTCCTATCTCTTTAAAATACCTATTGGGGGTTTAGGGGTGTGCAGGGGGAACCTTTAACCACAGTGTTATCTGATCTGAACACACACACAAAAGTATTATTTCTGTGCTGAATTGTTTTGCTCACTATTACTCCTTGTGTATTAAAGAGATTATTCAGTGTTACACCACCCCATTGGTGATTATTGTGTACCCATTAAAACGTAGTGTGATTAAATTGTAAATATATAAATAAATATTTTAACTTTGCAAACCAGCCTGATTCCTGGTTCAGTGTGACCGGGGGAGTTCCAGGAGAGGGGCGTGATATGAGTGGTATATCGTTCAGAACAAAGAACTTTTAGACAAAAATAAATAAGGATTTCAGTTGTGCATTACACGCTAGGCATTGACTTGGGTGTGTGCCAGATTGAAATCACTTACAGCTAACCCCTATAGTGTTGGTTAAGAAACCAGATGGGACCATAAGGATGTGCGTAGATCTGAGGGATCTTAACAAAAACATCTGGATAGATAGACACCCTCTTCCAAATATAGGGGAGTTGTTGACCACCATGAAGCCAGCGAGATTTTTCAGCACGTTAGACCTATCCTTTGCATACCACCAGATAGCATTAGAAAAAGAATCCAAGAGTTTAACATCGTTTGTCACTCCACTTGGTGCCTTCATGTTTAAGAGGATGACGGTTGGCCTTGCTTCAGCTGCGGTGGTCTTTCAAGGACTAATGTCACTTTTGTTTGGAGGCCTTGAGGGAGTATATTGCTTCCAAGATGACATTTTAATATCTGCCGAGATGAAAGAGGAACACGATGCAAAACTAATGGGAGTGTTACAAGTAATTCAAAAGAGTGGACTCACCTTGAAGTTAGAAAAGTGTAAGATTAAGTGACATATTTGGGCCACTCTATTAATGCCGATGTTATAAGTCCAAAGAAGGAATTGATGAATTCTATATTGAACATTCCAGAACCAAGAAACAAGGACCAATTGAGAACTTGTTTTGGCATGACAGAGTACTACTCTAAGTTTGTGAGTGATTACACTGATAAGACAAAAAGCATGAGAGAACTTATGAAAAAATCCACAACATTTTTATGGTCAGACGAGTGCAAAAGTGGATTTGATCAGATAAAAACTACAATCAGTGAGGCCCCAACACTAGGGATGTTTGACTGCAAGGCAAAATCCAAATTTCAGTGGATGCCAGTAAGATTGGCCTAGGGGGAGTATTGGAGCAACTTCAAGACAAAGGTTTAGTTACAATTGTGTTTGCATCAAGAACCCTGAGGGGCGCAGAATTGAACTAGTCCACGATAGAGAGAGAAGCTTTGGGAGTAAAATGGATTTTTGAACACTTTAGGAATTTGGTGTGGGGGTTGCTCGTTCTCCACAAAACTGATCATAAGCAACTAGTACATGTGCTAAAATCCAAGACTCCACATCTGATATCACCAAGGATTAGACGTTGGATTTTAGACATACTGCAATACAACATTTGCACATGCTATACTACTGGCAAATTAAAACTAGTTGCTGACTGTTTCTCCAGGTTGCCATGGGATTGTGGAAATGCAAACACTGAATCAGGGAAGGAGTCTGAGCATGATGAAATTATAGCTACCATAAACCCAAGAATAACAAAAGAAGAGTGGAAGAACTTGGCTGAAATTGACCCGGAGCAAGTGAGTCTCAGAGAAGCAATTAACAGCGATTGGAATGACTATGGTCAAAGCTTGGGAGCTTATGCTCAAATAAGATGAGATATCAATAGACTCGGAACACATTAATAGAGGAGATTGTGTCATCCCCCCCACGAAGTTGAGGGATAAGATATTCACATTGGCCCATGAAGGACATTTGGGTAGAAGTTTAACCAAGAGAAGAGTAAGGAGTGATTACTGGTGGCCAGGAATGTGGAGGGAGATGGAAGAGAGTGTCAGGAACTGTACTGCATGTGCAACAAGTGATAAAGTGAAAACTGCGAGGAAAACACTTTTACAACCAGTGGAGATTCCCAGTAGTGTGTGGTCAAAGTTGGCGATTGATATCATGGGACCGTATGAAAATCTTGATACTGTAAAAATATATATTGTGGTTCTAATGGACTACACCTCAAAGTGGGTTGAATGAGGCGTTATGGAAGGGAATGTCACCACTGAGAAAATGTTGAGTTTTTTTAATGAGATTTTTAATAGAGAAGGTGACCCCAAAGAGATAGTTTTGGATAATGGAGCTCAGTTTACCTCACTGGAATTCCAATTGTTTTTAAAAGACAGAGCAATTGAGCATATAACCACATCACTCTATCATCCCATGGCAAATGGACTTGTCAAGAGAATGAACAAATTTGTAAAGAGTATATTTCAATTGGCTGTGGCCAACTCACTTCCATGGAGAGTTGCCCTTAAAGAGGCTCTTTGTACTTATAAAACAACTCTGCATTCCACCACAGATGTAGAGCCATTTACTATGATGCGTGGCAGGCTGGCATCTAATCGTTTGAGACCTGCATGGATGTTCATGGATACGGGTAAAGTTCATTTGAACATTGAGCAAGTTATAAGAAGAGTGAGAGAGAAACAGGCAAAGTCCAAAGAATACTATGATCAGAGAAACGGAGTGAAGAGGAAGATAATCAAAAAAGGAGACTGGGTTTGTATCAAAGAGCCTAAGAAAATTTTGAAGGGTGAATACAGATTTAGATCACCACAAAGAGTACAAAGTTGTTCTGCTAAATCAATTGTGTTGGAGGATGGAAAGAAGTGGTCATGCAATGATGTTGTGAGGGTGTAAAAGGATTTCAATATGCCAAGTACCAGCAAGCCTAGTACCCAAGTGGTAACAAACCACACTAACAGGAGAATGCAGGACAGAGAATATGACAGAAGAGAAAATGGGGTGGAGAGTAGGAGTGAAGTTTCAGAAGGCGTGTTATCCAATAGAAACCGCAGGATATCCAGAATTTCAGCAATTACTATATTTACTACTAGTGGTGTTTGCACACCTAGGGAACACAGATGTATCCTTTTCTCTATTTTCTTTTTCTGTCTCACATGTTTTTGTTGCTGTTGTATTCATTTATATTCCTTGTTTATCTTTCCTTTTTATAATATAAGGGAGGGGGATTTTATAGTGGGTTTTCTACGTAATCTACGTAGTTCATGATGTATGCGTTGTATGGTTCTGGAATGTAGCCATTCCAGAACCATTTGTGTGTGAATGTGCCCCGGCAGCCATATGCTCCGGGGGCTCTAGGAATAAACCTGGTTACCCACTTATTTGTGCCTCACATTGAATTTATTACAATAAGCTCCAAAGGGAGCTCACCTGCCTCGAGAAAAAACTTAGTGAGACCCGATCAACCTAGAGCCTTATCTCCCAGCTTTACAGATCCCTGATAGGGGAGTTAGGATAAAGACTTGATAGCCTTAAAAAAAGATGGCAGAAGTACTTGGGCCCACTGCTGTCAGACCAGCTATGTTCGCAAATGTGCAGGTTTGCCCAAAAAACATCCATCTCAGCACAACATAAACTGCACGGAATTAATAGGCTGCACAGACGGCATATGTTCCGATAAGGCTCTCCAAAATTTTGAACAAGCCAGCCCTCAATGTTGGACGGGATGTGGTGCCCAAGTCGACTACTGGCACTTATGGTGGTCATGTCCCAAATCTCAAAAGTACTGGAAAGAGGTGTTGACATGGATTAAAAACATTGAGGGGATCCATGGGACCTCTGTGACCCTAGACTAGTGTTATTCGTGCTCGAAGAACAAGAAGGCCATTGGAAAAGAGCCCCACACATGACATATTTTCTTCTACTGGCAGCCAGGGTCTGTATCACCATTCACTGGAAAGCCCAAGCCCTCCCATCAGAACTAACCTGGGCACGGAAAGCCAGAGAACTCTATGAGATAGAAAACATCACAGGTGCCATCCATGATATTTCCCAAGGCAGAGAATTGGAGTGGGTGCCCTTCCTCGAAGCCTACAAATGACCCGAAACGAAATGGACGACATTCTTTCCCACAAAATCAAGTGTTATCATCTGGAAGACCATTTTTCTTGAACCATCAAGTCTCCAGGTGGGTGTGGGAGGAGGGGGGGAGTTAAAGTTAATTGGAAAATGTTTACATGTGACATGCTTTTTATGAAATCAATAATGTGAATATGTAGAAGTTGAAATGCGAGAGCTCATGTCTTAAAAATACTTAATAAAGTACATTTTGGAGAAAAAAAGCCACACAATATACAATCAGTTTTATCAGGTAAGACAAGAAAAAATCCAATCAATGGCAGGTCACCAACAGTGCACAGAGCATTTTCAAACACATTTTCATGATGAATGTACTGACAATATAAGCCAGCATAACAACATGTTTATGTTGGCTTTGCCCATAATGCAGGTAGAAATTGTGCTATGCCACTTTAAGGCATATGGTCTACATTGATGCAGGTAGATTGCACATCATGTCTATGCTGGTTGCACCAATGTAGGCCATTATTCCCACAGAAGAACACACAACATGTTGACCTGTCCCATCGTGTCGGTAGAAATGTTATCGCACTATAAGGAAACGTGGTCTGCACAGCTGCAGCCAGTACGGGCATCATGTATATACTGGTTGCATCAATGTAGGCCAGTATCCCCACTTATGAACGCTCAAAGTATTTGCTTTAACTATAATGCCAGTCAAAATGTCATGCCACCATGTGAAACCACATCCATACTGGCTGCACCAATGTAGCCCTCCCCATATGTAAGAATATTCATCATGTTCAATGCTTCACAGCCGAGGTTCCCTGTTAAAATGGCTGCCTTGGATTTGGCACTAGCATCCTTCCTGCCCTGGATGCACCTGACTACATATAGAAAAAACAAGGAGTCAGAAGCTACCCCTGTTCAAAGGCGTATTTGGGGTTGGTCCAGGTTTCAGCAGGCTAGTTTTAACAAATGCTAGCCGGAAGGTCACAAAAAAGGATATAATTGAATACAAATAACTTTAATTCATATACTGACAAAACATCTAAAAGGTGCAGGCTTATAACATAACAAGAGACCTTAAAAAAACAAATGAGCCCGTAGGGCTGAAGCAAGAATACATTTTAGCTGTACATTATAGTGAAGGTTAGTAACAAAAGTATTTGTGCAAATTCATGTACTACTTTTCAATAGTAGTACGCCATTATTGTCAGTACCTGCACCTTTTAGATGTTTTGTCAGTATATGAATTAAAGTTAAAGTTATTTGTATTCAATTTCTCCTTTTTTGTGACCTTCCGGCTAGCATTTGTTAAAACTAGCCTGCTGCTACCGGGAGCAACCCCAAATACACCTTTGAACAGGGGTACCTTCTAACTCCTTGTCTTTTCTATATGTAACCCAGCCTCTCGAGTCAGGCCCCCCTTCAACAAAAAAGAGGTTCCCCTTTATCCCCCATTTTATCTCTTGCACCTGACTACATCCAGCTACCCAATTGGGTAAAATGCGTCTTAATTTGTAAGCCCTCTCCGAGCTGGGCCGCGAAGCTGGCCCCTTTCAAAGGCCCCTGTTTAAGGCTCATTGAGCCTGTCTTTGCCACATGTTCAATGCTGCGCACTGCTAAGCACCATAACAGTGATGCCCCAGCTTGGGCAATAGCGAAGTCTGTTACCTCGTAGGAGCTGAGGTTCCACGTTAAGATGACTACCGTGCATTTGGCACCAGAATCCTTCATGTCCTGGATGCACCCGACTACTTCCAGCAACCCGATTGGGTAAAATACATCCTAATTGGTAAGCCCTCCCCAAGCTGAGAGGTGTAACCAGCACCTTTAAAAGGCCTCTGTTTAAGGCTCATTGAGCCTGTCTTTGCCTGTCTGTGCATGTCTGCTGTGCCCGCCGCCTACTATGGCCTCTTTAATCACAATCAGATGACAATGTCACATCTCCCATTCAGGCAACCTGCAGAGACTGAACAGAGCTTCAACTTAAATCTGCATGCACCCCCTGCTCTTATTAGCACTTGCAGAAGTAAGAAGAACTCTACCTCTTCACCCGATCCTTCATTGCATGTATCCTCCAACAATAACATTGAACTTCTCCCTATTCCGCCCACAACGTTATGCCTACCATCTTTGTGCCATTCTATCCCTGCGCAGAGCCTCTGCTACTCCTGCTTGTTAGCCCATATTGCTCAAGAGGGCCGCCCCAGCCCAACATCATTCAGACCTTCCTTGGCTAGCAAGACCCCTACAGCGTACTTCTGCACCATTAGCGTCATAGCAGGGAACTACTATGTGTGTCTCCCCCGCCCACCTCAACTTCATTCCTGCCTCCCTTGGGCAGCGTTACCCCTGCAGCAAGCCATTGCCCCCCTAGTGCATTACCTGGTAACACTCTCAAGTGCCTCCTTAGCCCACCACCAACACCATTCCTGCCTCCCTTGGGCAGCGTTACACCTTCAGCGAGCGTCTGCTCTACCAGTGTGTTACCTGGTAACACTCTCAAGTTCCTCCCTAGCCCGACACCAATACCATTCCTGCATCCCTTCGGCAGCGTTACGCCTGTGGCAAGCCTCTGTGCCACCAGTGTGTTACCTAGTAACACTTTTCAGTGCCTCCTCCAGCCCATCACCAATGCCATTTCTGCCTCCTTTGGGTAGTAATACCCCTGCTGTGGTCTTGTGCAGACCTAATCTGACAAGATACCCTGCTGCCCCTTAAGTTGGCTGCTGGCACCAACTCACTACCCTGACTGACCATCCCCCACCCTTTTTCTACCTCTGGCCCTCCCACATCTAGCCGCTGTTAACCCTTTGCTACTGCATGCTGCACACAGTGCCACCAGAATAGAACCTCGTGCACTCTGGCACAACACACCTACTCCCCAGCATCCTCCTTCACTGCCCACCTCACACCTACTCTGTCTCTTCCTAACCTCTCTACTACAAGGACACTAGGCAGGCCCAAAACCGTAGTTATTACCCACTTAATTAAAGGGTCTTGCCCTACGTCAGCACCATGTAATTACAGCTCCAGAAATTCTCCCCCAGAACTCCCACTTGGGCATAACACTCTTCCCATCCTGGGCACAGTCAGACACTGTCATATTTCTTCCCATACCTTACCCCCTCCCTTCCGAATCCCCCGTAACTCTCTGTCACCACTCATTATTCACAAGATTGAGCCCCCACTTGAAAAATGCCTGCAACTCAATGGATCACTGATTAAAGCCTGACCCCTATGTGCTCACGCCACCAATATCTACAACTTTATAGATGAACACCACCTTTACTTCATAGTGATCACTGAAACCTGGCTGCATAGTGCTGCAGAACCCTCGCTTGCACTTGCCATGCCACCTAACTACTCCATCCTTTGATCTGAGGTAGTAGACAAATCAGTAGGACAAATCAGGAGGTGCCGTCGCCCTCATCGCCAGAACCTCTCTGGGCTTTAGAGAGATCCCTACCCTCCCCACAGCCAAGCTTCTTATCAATCTGCACACCACCATCAATATCCTAATTATCTACCGCCAGCCCAACCCTGAGAACTGTCCAGAACTAGACATCCCTCTCTTCCTCTCCCCCTGTATTAAAACAGCCACTAAGTTCCTAGTCTTAGGGGATTTCAACCTAGGCTTGAATGATGCCTTCAATAATAGGCCCAACGACCTCATCAACTCACTCACGGTGATGCAGTTTACCCAATTAATCCACTCCCCAACCCACTCCAAAGGACGCCCCCTGGACTGGATCCTCACACTGAGCACTTCAGTCACTATTGCTATCATTATGCCTATGCCATGGTGCAACCATTCTCTCATAGAGTTACATCTCACAAACCGAGCTCTGCCAGTCACTTAACAGTCTGTAACTTACTTCCTAGCACTTCTCTCCTGGTACTCCGAGAACGTACCCCGCCCCTCATCCCTCTCTTTTCTGCACTTGTACACTCTGAATGCTCACATGGCTTAGTAGGACTTCCTCTATCTTTCATTGTTATATGTGCCTTTCATTCCCATGTTCCCTCCCTGTAGCCCTGTGGGGACTTTGAAACACAATTTACTTGATGTATAAGTGCCTTACAAATGCACAATAACTAAATGAAATGCCCAACCGACACCTAACCCATCAACCGTTCTTCCACTGACCCTTGCCCCCGCAACACCAGCAGACTCACTGAATCCAGGATGTCCCCTACTCTGGTCAAGCCCCTCTCAAAACACTTACCCTCATCCGATGACTCTCAAGCTCACGACTCCCTGATTCTCGCTGCCCTTACACGTACCATTGACCAAGACTCCTCGCTTAAACCCAGAACCCTCAAACTAGGTAGAAGGACTAAAAGCTGATTTTCTGACAAACGTATCTCTCTGTGCCAATGCAAACGTGCCCTGGAACACACTTGGAAGAAAACTCCCGACCTTTTAACATTGATGCTTTCCTAACAGCGTCCAAAAACTATAAAAACACCCTCAAAATGAACAAAGCCACAAGTGTTAACACAAGGATCAATGAAGCCAGCTCGAATTCGAAAAAACTCGTCACCATCCTTAAAGAACTGGAAATCCTCTCTCCCACCTCCTCTCCCATCCATATCGACAAAGCTTGGTGGTCAACCATCCAGGCAGCCCTCTGTTACAAAATCGACAAGCTAAAACTTAACATCGCTTCCAAGAAACAACAGCTCCTAGCAAAATCCCCCCACCCTACTACCCCCTATACCCCTTCCATTTCTCCCCTGTTAACACAGAATATATCGCCACTATCATCTAACACCTCAAACCATCTAACTGTAGACATGATGATTGTCCTGCCCATATTGTCAAACTCTGTGCAGCTACCTTAGCCCCTGCCATAGCTAACTTTGTCAATGCTTACTTCACCTGCAACAACGTCCTGCCCTGCCTCAAAACTGCCTTGGTGTCTCCACTCATCAAGATACCCTCCCTTGACCTCACCCTCCCCACTAACTACCACTCCATTACCACAGTACCCTTTCTCCTCAAAATCCTAGACCGCATTGATTATTCCGAGATCTAAATCTACCTAGAACAAAACCAAATTTTAGAAGCAAGACAATCTGGTTTCAGACCCAAACACAGTACTGAAACAGCACTCTTGGATCTCAAAATCCCACTCGATAGGGTCTGCGATTCAGGCAACATCACTATCCTGCTCCTCCTTGATCTTTCAGCAGCGTTCAACCTTGTTGACCATGACATACTCTGCCAACACCTCCCCACAAACCTCCACTTCTCCCATGAGGTGTCCAGATGGATCAATTCATTCTTGAGTGAGAGTACATCCAGGGTCTGTATAGGCAACTATACTGCTGATGCCATTAGGGTTCCATGCGGTGTCCCCTGCCCGTTACAACACCTATAACAAGCCACTCATTGATCACTTTGATGCCTTGGGCATTCCCTACACCAACTTTGTTGATGACATGCAAGTCCTACTTCCAATATCAGGAAATTCATTCGAAACAATCAACCAGAATTACAGTGTCATTCAGAACTGGATGGCCACCCACAAACGTTTTCTTAACGATGAGAAAACCGAGCTTCTTATCGTAAGCTTGTCTTATCGTTTAAGCATCTTGGACCCATCCTACTCCTCCTTCCCCATTGACGGAATTGCCATCCAGGTTTCCGAGCATGTGTAGACACTGGGTGTTCATCTTGTTCACAATCATTATGTTAGCTTTGCTAATAACACCCATGCAACTACTATGCCCAATGAACAAAGAAAGCCTAAAACAATGTAGCCCCCTCAAAACACTTGCCCATAATGCTAATGAAAGTGCTAGGCTAACAGTGAGAAAGTGAGAAAAGTCCATACTGGCTGTACCAATCTATGTCCCTCCCCAATTTGTGGTTCGCTTCCCAGCCCGCATGCACACACATTCTTACACACTTGTACCTGTAAATACACAGTGCTCTTTCACTCTCTCTCCCTCTCTCTCTCACACACACACACACACACTCACACACACATTCACATGTGCAGACATGTCACACACCCAGTGTATTCAAGTATAACATACGTAGACACGTATATATATATATATATACACATACACAAAGTAATGATTTTTTTTCCTTTTCTGTAAGATGCCCAGTTCCAGTTCTCTTGGGACTCCTGCTGCTGCCATACATGCTGCCAGGATGGCCCTCCTGCCCCCGAGTGACCGCAGACAGGAACCAGAAATCAGGGTGAGTTGTCACGCAAACAAGTCTCCCTTCCTGGTATCTGACATGCCTGATGGAGCCTGAGCACCACCATCTTGCTGTCAAAGGCCATCGTAATCCGCAGGGAGGTGCAGGAGAAGTCCCTCTGCACATTTGAGCCGGAAGTACTCCATCTTGTATGCCCAATAAGCCATGCAAGTCTGAGAAGCAAATCACCACCAGCCGTGGATTTTGGCTGGGGTACACTAAACCAAAGAGAAACCACACTTTCCTAATATTTCCTACATCGCAGTGCACACCCTCAGCTGTTTGGTGCAGCCAAAGAAGTGATCAGTGTTTTCACTGGTCTGGCTTGCTTAGTTGCATGGCTCCTCCATAAATGGTACTGCTTCTGCACCCCATTGCCCATAATGGATGAGCAGCCCCTGAGAGAAAGTGAGAAAAGTAAGTCCCCAGTGTAAGGACGTTGGGTATTGAATATCCCTCAAAATCTGGCCTTCAAGCGTATAATTACATTAGGTTTTCAGATAAGCACAGACTGACTATTTAGCCTACTTTATTGCATGGTACAGTTTATGGATCGGTTATTGTATGTAGTTCGAAATGTACAGGGCTGACTTCTACCATTTACCAGAGTTTATGGCACTTGTATCCTACACATATAGATGTGATTTGTCCTCCTTGGGCTGGACTTGAAGATCACTGAGCTAAAGAATCGACTTGACTGAACTCAACTTTTCCAATACTTAGCCAACACCGAAGGGAGACAATGTATTGCATCATCCAGTATTTTGCGGCTGGCATGAGGCCATTTATTGTTTATTCATGTCTACCTAGTAGGGTCTAACAAATATATTAGTTTGTCACATCCAGTTATTGAAGTTGGAACACCTATACTTCAATTCAAGTAACTTTTTATGTTTACTTTTAAAAAGAATATTCCTTCTTTTTTTACTTTGATGCGCACCAGGTTGGGTTATTTCGCTTATGACACGGGTATCAACAGCAGCAGAAATAATGAAAAAAATGGGGAGGAAAATAGTCAGTGCTAAAGAACGATATATGTATTCACCTGTCTTCTGCCAGGACGACTTTATTCAACGAAGCGTTTGACTTGGCTGCTATCAACTGAAGACATAAGCGCATCCTTTCCACGGCGGCGCCTTTATTTATTACGACATTTGAAGTAAAATGGAGCTGCACGAAGGCTTGGCTTGAGTCCCAGATTCGGAATCCTTTAGGCTACGAGGAAACAGTTAGCGAGACATAAAGTATCCCCACAGAAATAGTCTACGATTTTGTATATTGAGTACAAAATAAAAAGCCTACTTTTCATTACGTGCCAACTGCCGAGTATTTAACAGAGCAGAATGTTGAGAAGAACCATTCTGGAGCAGTGCGCTGCCGTATTTCTGCAGATGTGTGCATTGGGACCTGCAATGGAAACATGCACCAAGCTTACATTCAACACTGGACTGCAGATGAGCATCCTTGCAGCACACATATGGCGACAGCTATTACGCAGGGTAAAACGTAACATTTTAAGAAAGACACAACATTCATCATTTTAATGACTTGGGAATTAAGGGACAAAAAAAGGACTTATTTTGGTCTGATTTTTTAAAAAGAATTATATGGCCTCGCAGTTAGCATAAGGAATATTATTGCTGGCCTGTAAGAACATCAATTTCCAAATGAAGACAGGTGAGGCGTAACATCGCACAGCAGTTGACATCACAGGAAGTGATGTCATTAAAACGTTTACCCTGATGGCATCACAGCATACATCATGTCACCTTAATGAAATCCCTCAAATTGACATTACAGATGTAACTAAACAACTGATTGATGACAAGCTCATTATTGAAACAATAACAAATAGTTACTTAAATAAACCGTTTCTCTGCTTTTCTTACCACCGATAACTAAACTTGGCATTGCCTTGACAGGCTAAGGGCGGGGTTATTATTTGACAGGGGCGCACCTAGCAGAACCAACTTACACCAGATGAAATACCTCCTTTTTCGCGGGAGCAGGCATACAACGCTAAATAAAGCCGCACATTTCCAGGTATTACCGTGAAATGCCAAGTGTAGCCTCCTACATGCAGAGATGCACCTAACCTATGCCTGCTAAAGACTCATACGGCTGGAGTAGTCATAGTATGTAAGTCAGAGCCCTGCATGTCGAGACCTGGCATCAAATGTAAAGCCCAGACTCAAATGTCCCAGTAACGAAGCTGACCCCCAGTTAATGTCCCGTATTCACATGAGAACTACCATTTGGAGGGTGACCCCCTCACACATCCATGTGCTGTCATCACAAGCCAGCCTCAGTCTCATATTCCTCAGCAATCTCATCCAATAACATGCAAATGAAGCAATACTTCATTTGCATGATACAGTCACTGTATATAATATGCAGGCTCACATGTTCCGTTGCTGCTATCATATGAATGTTACCTTTCTGATTCTGCACTTTCTTTTGGTTTCTTTGAGATTCATCAGATGCAAATGGACTGGCCTAAAGACATGCCTAAGAGACTGGACTAACAGATGAACACCCATGCCAAGCAATGTCATAGAGCACACCACAGCTGAGCTGTAGAATGCTCTGAGGCCTCAGACTGCTGGGCATGAATAGCCCCTCCTGAGAAGTACACAGTGGTGACTGACGCTGCTGGCTCAAATCCCAAGACTGCCAGAGCCTGCATTGCAGAAACGGCCTGCAGTTGTAAAAATGTTCGGCAGAATGACCTGTTTGTTATGATACGTGCTGTTTAATGGTGGAGAATAGATTTAGCTACTCTATTGTACATAAGGATAAGCCAGGGCTGGGAGGGACAGGGTATGTAGCCCTCCTATGCACTGGTGTGTTTTTCCAATACAGCCCCTTTCTCTCTACTTCTGGTCTCTTTTGTATTATTTGTGTCTGAGTGCCTGGAATGCCCGAGGTGGCGTGGGCGAGATGGATGAGCACTGGTATCGTGGGGAGCAGGACGAGCCTATAACAATGCCAAATGCAGAATCAAATACCCCAGAAATGCTACTTTGTTCCTCTTATGAGTGGTATCATCATTATGGGGCCTCATGTGTCCAGTTGCTGCTATCATATGCCACGAAAGGCCTCAGATGCCTAGAAATAAAAGTTAAGACATCATACAAATTGTATGTCACCATATGTAATGTACATCCACACATCCAGTTGTTGCCATCATATTCCTAGACAACCGAACCTGAAATCCCCTAGTAATGCCTTTCTTATAATGTCTCATAATTAGGATACAGCCACATGAAGAAACAGATGAGGTGTATGGCCCATACAACTTCCCCACTTGACACCCCAGCCCACACTTACCTTCCAGCGCCAACCTGAGCTCTGCCTCTAGCAGCGTGTTGGCTTACCTTTCTGTTCCTTCTCTGCACTGATGCTGTTTCTCTGCACCTCTCCCGTTCAATATACTTCCATGCATCCTCCAATTGTGATACCACTTCCTACACATTTCCCTTCTGAGGCTGAGCCTCTAGGTACATTTCTTCATTGGCTTCACCTGAGCACCACATCAACAGGCTGTTATGTGTGCCGCAACAGGAGTTATCAGTCCTTCAGTTGCAGAGGGAGGTTTTTGTGCAAGGGGATGGAGGGGGTGATTCCTTCCGATCCCAGCCCATGAATACCTCTAAACTCCTCTTAATGTGGACAGTGACACTTTTAGGAAGCATATTTTACATGCCAGCAAGTTGCATGCCTGCACATACTTCAATGTGATCCCTCTTCCAAAAATGGTTCACCTCCATCCGCTTACAGGATCAGGATTGTACCCTCATTAGAGAGTCGGTTAGTTGATTGCTGTATGTCTACACCCCCAGGGTTGCAGATTTGAATCTCACAAAAACAAGCTTTCCTTCCTACCTTCCATTCTTCCTTCCTTCCTTCCTTCCTTCCTTCCTTCCTTCCTTCCTTCCTTCCTTCCTTCCTTCCTTCCTTCCTTCCTTCCTTCCTTCCTTCCTTCCTTCCTTCCTTCCTTCCTTCCTTCCGCAGTATTGAACATTTCTATCATTCGCAAGTTGCAGCAGGTGAGATGTGAGCAGCTCAGTTTGACAAATTGACTTCTTCCCTGCAGGAGTATAAGGACGAGTACAGGCTAAAGTGCCTACTCATCCCTCACACTTCTATAAACAAAGAGCCAACACAATCATAAAGGTAAAACAATCATAGTTATGAGATATATCTCCTTCGCCTTTTGTGGTTACGTGTGCCAAGGGGAAGGCAATACTCTCAAGAGGGGTGTGAATGTGGTTCACTAGCAACCCAAACAACCAAGTATAACAGTCCAAAATAAAGGAATGTCCAATCAAGGGTCTACAAAGTATATATACTTTAATTAAACACATCATGTACAATAACGATTAACTAGAAAAACATTACACAAAACCCACTCCTGAGGAAAGAACACAGAATATGCAAATATAGAAAAATGCAGCACTCTGTGTAATGAATCAGAGGTGCAAACAAGTAATAACCACAATGCTCTTAAGAAGGATGTGTTCTTGGGGATAAAAGTGACCTCTAAGGCCAAATAATTGACCAAAGGGGAAGAGTTAGCAGTTTAATATTACCTCTCTTGGTTCTTGATAGTCCGGCAGGGCCAAACCAGACATCTTGGCACTGTACAAGCGATTCAAAGATTGGGAAAGTGCAAAAGGCAGAACCGAAGGGTCCAGGTGGTTCAAATGTGTCGAACAGTTCTTGAACCACAGCTCCAAGCAGTCCAATGGCAAAAAACCATTAGGATCCTGGTTTTTGCTCTTAGGGTGCTGTGAGTCCTGATCCAGAGACTCAGGGAGAAGATGAGTCCTTTTCTCATGCATGCTTTCAGACATGTGGGAGGCAGACACACAACAGCAGGTGTCCTTCAGTACAGTGAGGTCCTGGGTACCACTGTAGCTCGCAGAGAGAAATGTCTTGTTCCATCAGCGGGTTCACTCCCGATGGTCCCTAGGCATGGATAGGAGACAGAGATTGTCTCTGCCTTCACATCACAACTGAAGGACTTTGGAAAGGAATGCTCTCCCAACAGAATAAACCAAATCTACAAGGGTTGATGTCCAAAAGATGATTCAAAGAAGTGATGGGAAACTCTTTCTTTTAAAGGCAAAAGGCCTCAGGTGATCGGAATAGAGCTATCCAGTTTTAGGGGTCATATCCCTGCTCTTGCAACGAGTGGACTTTGCTTTCTGACATCACACCCAAAGTACTTTGTGATGCAGGAAGTGGAGCGGACAGTAAGGAAAGAGAGAGGCAGAGAGAAACAAGATAGTGAAAGCTCCCTTTGTCTACATCAACCTTGCCCCTTTCCCTTCTCAATAGAATCAAAGGATCTATGTTATCACTGCGCTTCCGACAATATGAACCAAGAAAATCCCGACTTCCATTACAACGAAGCGCAGTGATCACATAGATCACTTGCTCCCTGCATCCCCCTACCCACTACCTACTTACCTTTTCGGCAGCACAACTCTATGTGTGCCGCCAACTCCCCTCTATCTCTGCGATATCAGTTCCCTCCCACTAACGTGGGTTGGATTGGTCGCAGGGTTTATTTATTACTTTATTGTCCCCCGCTTATCCCGCTCCCCTTATTTGGTGTAATAGGATTTGTTTGTTTGGGTGTTTTTGCATTTCAATAAAGGGATACACGCATTTGCCCCGTACCAAATTTCTGACTGCGACTTCAGTCGGAATGTTGGTACAGGGCAAATGCACAGTATTTTCCAGGTCGGAACTTTGTTGTCGACATTTTTGTACGATACAGAATCAAAGGCCTTTTCGATATGCCTCACCCTAGTTTGAGGCCTAGCCTTTTGTGAATGGGCACATGCCCTTTGATTTCTGTTTTCCGGCCAGCTTCCTGTGCAGTGGCTGTCTCTCTCTGGGGAGGGGTTACCTGCCTTCACAAAGGAACAAAGAGAGACACTCCCCCAAGGCTACCTTCCTGGCAGCAGTGGAAAGGTCCAGCCTGTCTGGGGAAAATTCCCATAATCCCTTCACAGCTCAGCTGGGCTCACAGGGCTAATACATGTGTGATATCAAATTGCTCTGGCTGTAAAAATTCTGAGAATACCATCAACCATACCATAAATCAGTTGACTCTGCCACCAGGAGGGTAGACTTATATTTATAGGGTTTTGGTAGAGGGGTGCATGTGTTAAATGCAGCCCTTGTGCTGCAGAGACTTGGTTGTCACTGCAGCTGTCACTTGGGCACTTGTGACCTCTGAACCTTTTCTGTGTCACTGGTAGAGCAGGCATTAGAGATCAGGATATTGATGTAGCAGGACACAGACACCTACTATGCTTTTGGTATGAAGCTTTATGAAAGGGGAATCTAGCAGATTTCCCCATCAGAGATGGAATTACACGCATCATTTTATTAATTTGTAAACATCAAGAAAGCCAGGGATTCTACACCCTTGCCAGATGGCAGTTCCTCACACTCATTCACTGCTGTTTTGCTCACTTGTGAGGCATTGGTTTTCAAGTTCTCAGATTGTATTTACTCCACTTACCTGCACCTGGAAGGAAGGTGCAGTGGCCACAGAGGGTGTATTCCCTTTGAGCCACACTGATTGGCTGGCTTGTTCACTTGAGACTACTAATTACAGACAAATGTGTGTCTGCCTTATTTAGCAATTGAGATGTTTTGGAACTAAAGAAATTTCCCGTAAGATACATCAGTGGGAGCAGTGCGATCCTTGCTTTGATATGCAGTACGTTTCCAGACAGGCAAATCATATGTTTTTCATTTGGCAAATATACTTTGGGCGTCATTAGGACTCCGGCGCTAAACCATGGTGCTATTAGCACCATGGTCCATGCTGGAGTCCGCCATGGTGGAATGGGGAATTACCACCCCATTCCGAGGTTGGTGGGGCGGTAATTCCCCATGCCGCCATGGCCCTTCCCCATTCCTATTTTTGCCCCATAGGGCTCAATGGGAATGGGGAAGGCGCTAATTATGGGACCGCAAATTGCGGTACCGTAATTAGCACCAAGGTCCCTTTGCGGGTCCCTACTTTAACGGCTGGTAAAACCAGCCGTTAAGGTCGGGTCCCGCAAAGGGACCTCGTAATTAGGCGCTAGGTGTTTAACGGCGCCGCAGCCTTTTACGGCGCCGTTAAACACTTAGCGCCTGGGTCATAATGAGGCCCTTTGTCTACTAATGGCGACCACTATGCTCATAATTGATTGTTAGGTTGGGGTACGGTTACTAGTCCAAGATAGCGGACGCTGCCATCAAATATGCTACTTCGGCTGTTTCCGGCGTTCCGAATATCAAGCAGGGGCCAGCACAGCTGGTTGCCATAGAGGGTGAGCAGAACACTGAGAGGCTGAGGGACCAGTGCTGGAAAGATCATTAGGGAGTGCATTGCCTCACTGAATTGTGTCAATATTTTTTATTGCAGTCTTCATTGGCATTGTCGGTTTTATTGGTACATATATTATAAGATAAATACTATTAAACCTTCTCACTGATGGGGTGTTTTTTTAGCTCCTGCTCTGGTGAGGTCTCAACTCTCACCTTTCCTTCAATTATTCCCAGGTTTGCAAGTTGCAAGGCTTCATGTGTCACACAACACTGGTAGAGGGCAATGTACTAATGTTGCACATCACACATGATTGTTTAAGGTATTGATATGTATGAAGTGCATAGCATTCATTCACTATCTTGTGACAATGCAACATGCTCACAACATGGCCAGTAATTTTGCATCTTGCATTATTAGGTTTTGGAGCCGTAATTAGTGGACACAGGATTCTTCCAGTTATTTTTGGAACAACACAAGTAACATTATTGGTAGGAATCTCAGAGAATGACCTATGGTGACGGTGTACTATCACAAACTAGCCATGAAATAGATTTGGTTTGGCAATAGGCTCTGGGTCGCATATATATAATCTCATTTGGGAATATTATTAAGAGTGACTCTCAGGATATAAATGAATTCCTTGTGCATTTTTTGTCATTATGTTTCAGTGGGGTCTACACAGATTAAGAGGGATCACAGTTGTGCGAGACATGCACACTTGGGTGAGTGGATCTGGCACTGGCCCAGGTGGTATTTCAGATGAGGTTGATATTGCCAATATTGTGTTTTACGCTATGACAAACATACTAATGCTTTATTTTATTTGTGGTTTTCTTGTCCTTATTTTTCCCCTCATTCACTTTCTTTTGTTCATGTTTGTCGTGTAGTCATACAATTATTTGTCAAAATATTGGGAATGTGGTATTTCTTTACACTGTATTTTTTAAAATGCTTTTCTGTTATAATTCCACATGATTTAATGGTTCCATGTGTTAATATCCCCCCAGAAATATCAGCATACAAAAATATCGCCATATTTTTGCTGCGATATTAAGGCATTGAACCTGCAGGGGACACCCCCGCAACCTCCATATTATTTTAAAGGGAGCGGGGGACACACCCGCGAGCCCCACTCCCATAAAAAAACCAAATATTATCCCCACTAAAAATATTGCCTATGGGCGTTCTCGACGACCATATATTTGGCGATATTTTTGGTGGGGATAATATTACCTGATACCGATTTAATGTTGTATAATGGAATGCCAGTTGGTGTTTATTTGGTTCTTTATTGTATTTCATGCGCAATACGTGTACAGCCTAGATAAAGACCCGGTGGGTCGAAACACATGTTGGCTGTGTGTCTCAGAACATTGTATATGGGCACAGTACCCACAACATTTATGCTTGATCAATAAATCTGTTGCAAGTCAGGGCAGTGTAACAGTGTCTATATAACCTTGTTACTAATTACAGCCGACAACACTGAAACAGCGCGCTAGTGGTGCGACAGCGACGCACGCAGAGCGCACAAAACATGCAGAGTGTTGCCTTCAAGCCATCATCCAGTGAGTTGGCACTGGACTGGGTGCAGGAGAATAGCGACAAAATTTCACCTACACCGTTGATTGTAATGGCGAAGAGCGCAGAGCTGCAACTTGGACAGCAGTCGCAAACTATTTATCATCTCGTGAACTTGGTGAGTCTTGAGAAGCTGAGCTCTACTAATAAAATAATTATGAACTCCGCCAACCACGGTCCCCTTTTGATAACTCTACAAAGGCAGGTCATAAACAGGTGCCTTCCAAGCTTGCTAGTAACAAAATTACTAAGTATTGTAGCAAATACGGAGCATTTAACAAATAACCCCTTTATGTGAACAGTTGAGAAGCTTGATGGCATGCCTAGTGGCAAAGCTAAGTGACTCTATCTTGTAGCTTCTCTCTAACAACACACAAGGTATCCTCCCATAGAAAGAAGGCTGCTCCAACTCTGTATTGGGAGCTATGGAACGAAATGACATTCTATTGGTAAAAGAGCCCATAATAATTACTGAGTACAACCACCCGGAGCAGGACATTTCGGCGCAGCTGGTTCGGCGCAGGATGATTTTGCGCAGACGGTTCGGCGCGGCAGCCTGCGCCAAACTGGCCGCACCGAAATATCCAATCGTGTTATTCCACAATTGCTACAGGGGTTGGAAAGTAGTATATTCAATATTAACAGATAGCGCATATGTGATATTGTCTACGCCACCAACTTAATTCGAGTTTGCAAGTAAAATGATAAGCGCTCTTACGCATCTCAACAATGGTTATTTTGATCAACTTGGAAGGTTGGTGCGGTGAAGCGAATGTGCCAGTATTCAAATGCATGCCATGCAAGTTACACGTACAGCCCATTGGCAGGTGCGTTAACCCGCTGCGGTGGCGCTCCCTCCAATTGTGCACCAGTTGAACTTTCAAAACAAGGCACGGTTTACACTCTGTGTGTAATGTGTCTGATTCCGTTTGTTGGCTGGTGGCCTCATTTGCCCGCATACTCCTTCCAGCTGAATACACGCATGCCATGTCTCTGTTTTGTTTCAGTCCTGCCGTCTTCCCCCGACTCAGCCTCCAGTACTGGCGCGCAAAAACATCCCAGCGCCAAAACATCCCGTCGCCGAACCGGCCGTGCCGAGCTGGCTGCACCGAACCGGCGGCGCTGCCGAAACGGGGTGAACGGCAATCACCATCTAAATCCCCCAACATCTTGAAGCCTGATGACTTTAAAGATCATTTAACCAGTACTGATCTGTTATACAAAAGTTTATTATGCACTCCCCAACTTTCACTAATCAACTCAACACTATCTAAAATAAGTTGGCATCAGAGACGGAAGAATTAATTTCTAATGTCTGTGAAAATCCTGTAACATTTGACCACTTGGCCAATACATCAGAGAGGGTTCCTACCCCAAGTATATAGAATATTTTCTAGGAGCAGCAACCTCTTTCTTTCGCTGTCATATACATTGAGAATGTAGACTTTCGATTATCTGCTTACAGTTTTGATTAAACCCTCTGCCGAGATAAAAAGGAAACTGTAAGGCATTCTGACCTGTTAAATCATATAGTCGCACATCTTGGTATCAGACCAGAATTATCTAATGCTGCCTGTAATCTCTGTGAGCGTCAGCTAATATGGGCAATATGACAACAACAGCAGAGAAGTTGGCTACGCCACCCATTAAGATCGGAGACATTGCTGATCATGTATCAGAGCCAGTAGCAATGAGCTCGCCTGAGGAAGGATTGCAGAGGGCCGATCTCTAAACATAGAGACAATGAGAAAGGTAAAAGGTCTACGAACACTGCAAAAAAGAATGGAGGTACTAATGCTCTGGCCAAGAGTACACTTATGGAATCCAAGAGTGGTCCTCACATTCAAAATCTTAGTGTAATTTCTGCCTTGAGATACACAGTAAGGTATCATACCTCCTCTCTGAAAATCAGCGATCAAATAAAAAATCAAAAGAAATAATAGACAAGATATCTGCTAAAGTCCCCCTGCCTGGGTCAGAAGATGTGGAAGCTTTGACTTTATTAACTCCCTAACAGAGGAATAAGAATATGCCTAAAGCAAAAAATGTCCCATTGATTAATGACCTGAGAAGAAGCACTAAAAACATAGAAATATATGTATATTTTCAAATTAAGGACTCACTCTCCCAGCCAAAGCCACAGCCTTCCTTGAAGATAGATATATCGCATTAGAAGGTTTGAGTTCTCTTTCTAATTCCAATGAGGGAGGTGATGATGAAACATAGGTGTATAACCTGAAAATACCTTTTAAGAAAGAGGTTTTCAGCTGCCTTATTCCAGCACAAAATAAGCGTGTAGAAAATAAGGAAGTTACTCAAAGGAGTAGTAGGGAACATGCCTACCATGGCTTTTGAACAAGGTGCTAATAGAAATGGGATGAGAATCCAAAGCCTATTCTGTACCCCTACACAATGCTATTTAAATCTATTTTGGTCCTATTCCTTTTTTTGAAAAAAACGTTATTTATGCTTGGTAGACACAAACAGTAAACAGTGAGTCGATACAAAATTGGGCAATACAGGATGTAGTGATATATACCAGGTGTGAAAAAACCTAAGGGTCTTTCCCTGCCTACACCCCCGGGATCTTCCATTCAGGTGGCCATGGAAGGGCCATCGCTTTTAGATCCCAACCCTGGGGGTGAACAATCGAGGGAGCATCACCTGCGTAGGGGAGCCCAGGGTAACAAACTTGGGAGACCCTCAGGCGAGACACAGTATCCTACTGCGATGGTAGGGGGATGAGGAAGATATTCCTGAAGCATTCATAGGATATTCAGATCTATCTCTCTCTGATCAGAGAAGGAAGCCTAACCATAGTAGAGTGGGAAAGGCGGGGAAGTATGAAGACCAGAGGGAACCAGACCTTTTGTTTTGCTTTGACACCGACTTTTCCCCCCTACCTCAGATCACAGGACATGTTGTCAACACCAATCCTTCCATTCTATGTTGCCAGCAGTAAGGGATAACATGAGGAAAGGGGAATTACCCAGGCCATCTGAAAACAGAACCTTCCGTTCTTCCCACTTTCAGTCACTCTATTATCCCTCAGCCTGCACGAGCCATTATCACTCTTGTCCTGGTCCCCCTTCCCCATTTCCAACTCATACTGAGATGAGGCAGAGGCATCAGAGAGTAAGAAAGATTACTTATGGGAAAAGTCCCTACAGTACTGTGAAGAGGAAGATGAATGGAGAGGCCTACTACACCACACTACTAACTTGTCCCTTTAATGAGGTCATGCAGAGTCAGGCACTTAACAGCAACTATGCACACCTGACTTTTTAACACCGACCAAAGTATAAAAGGTGGAGCTTTGCCAGAGAAGCTGAGCGAGCTGTGGGTTCTGAGCATGCCATGGGTGCTGAACGAGCCGAGGGAGCTGGAAGCCAGGAAACTGCAGCAAGGAGACCCCAAGGTATCTGGAGGAGAGTGGGACACTGAGTGGCTGACCCAGTGTTTTGTGCAGGTTGCAGCGCGGGAAGAAAGCTGTGTCGCCAGGGAGCCGGATTGGGGCATGCTGAGTGGCCAGGCAGGTGCCTGTTCCCCTGGGAGGAATCTAGGTTCCAGGGGTTTCTGAGGGGCAGGTGGTGAGACCCTCACGTCAGCACTGAAGCTGGCAAGCCTTTTCGACAATATTGAGCTAACCAGTGAGTTTCTAAGTGTTTAGAAACACGGTGCGCGTACGAGGCTGAAGTGGCCGATTGAAGGAAAGGACAGAAATTAAAGTGTGCAGGCGGCACAAAATGAAGGAAAGAAGTTAGTGTGCAAGCAGCACAGAAGAAAAGGAAAGTAATTAAAAACCTGCGATCGGCAGGAAGAACAAAAGAAAAACAGTGCGAGTGGCAGAAAAAGCGACAGGAGAGAGAAAGAAAGTATGCAAACAGCGTAAGGAAGAAGATAAACAGAATGAAACACAGAGAGTGCCAGAAACACGAGAGGAAAATCCCATGTGCTAGAGGCACAACAGCAGCTAAAGTAAAGCAGAGAAAGAGAGAAAGAAGAGGAGGGAACTAAGTATCAGAGTGGTCGCGCATTGGGGAAAGCAAAGCTATTCGTTCTCGAAAGTCTATGATATAGACCCAGTATTGAAAGGAGGATACAAACGGCGCCACTTGAGAGAAGGTAGGAAAAAGGGGAGCTACACTGAAAGTGAAGTGAGAGTTAAATCCCTAAAGTGTTGTGAAAGGCTGTTTGAACTCAAGAGAAGGAATTGTGTTTTGAAAAGTGAACCTTGAATAGCGGAACTTTTGTGTTTTGTAAACTTTTGTGAACCTTTAAATCCAGAGGGGCCGATGCTTGGGGAAGGGGGACCTTGAGAGGCCTAAGAGAGACTGTGAACTAAACCTTTGAAACGAGAGAGGCCTATGCTTGGGAAGGGAACACTGAGAGGCCTAAAGGAAATGTGAACTTTAAGAAGCTTGGGGAAGGGAGTCCAAGCGAACCTAGGAACTTTTTTGAACTCATGTGTTTTAAAGCCACAAGAAGCTTGCTTGAAAGATTCCAAGGGCATTTTTTAAGTTGATTTATTATTGACCTGGCAAAGCTGAACCTGACGAGAAGTCCTCCTGAATCCAGCCTTGTTCTATACTTCTTTTTGGAACTCTATTTTTCTTTTTAAGAAAACCCTGCACAACATTTGTTTCAAGAGTGAGGTTGTTTTGGGACTTACGGACCTTTACTCTCATTAGAACCATTAGTTGAGAGGAAACCCAAAATAGAGATAGCGCAAGTTAGGCAGTACACCATTCTGGGGTCAATCCGTCTGGGCTTGGGGCTCTGTTTCTTGGGAGCTTAGTAATAACCTGCATAATTTCTTCCACTTAAAGAGTGTGTACATTTGTTCCCTAGTGCTACCGAAGAACCTAGATATTGGGATGTTGCCTAGCAGGGCATGAATATTGTGCTCACTCTTGGGGGCACCAGCCCAGAAGAGGGTCTCATAGAATTGTTTAAAGACAGTGTTGATATCATAATCCATGAATGTACTACTACCTTTGTCATCTTGGATGCAGTCTACCTGAGGTGGACAATTCTCCAGGTGTATTAATCATGACAACATCCTCCCAGGTCATTCTCCCTCCCCATATCTCCTGGCTGCTTTGGGTTTCGTGAAGTATTTAACTTCTCTGTGTGCATGCTCTTTGAACTGTTCCAAGATGGCCTGAATGTCTGCTAACAAAGCCATAGCCATCTCCCTTATGTACACCTTAAGGTTTTACCCTAATGTGCCATAGGAGACCTCTTTTGTGCTATTGATGAGGAAGAATGTGCGTATGTCATTCTCGATGTCCGTCCTACATAAAAGTTTTTGTGGCGCTTTGGATTTACATCTCCACTCTGTTCGGTTTGGGAAATTGACTCCCATTGTCAGCTGTAGCACAATGGGGGGAGTGGTTGGATTAAGTGCAGGGAAGTATTTCAGACTTAGTTACCTTTTCCAGTAGGTGTCATGAGATCAGGAAAAGATCAATTCTAGAAGACGTCATGTACTGTGGAGTAGTAAGTAAATGTGTGTGTTTGTGGGTATATCGTCCTCCATACCTTACGTAGGTCAAGCCTTTCTATCAGACGCATCAAGCTGCACGCTCCTTTAGACAGTGGTCTGGGTGCTTTGTCAGTTCTATCTAGGCGCTGGTCTAGTATTGTGTTCATGTCGCCCCCCCCATATTATAGGCATGAGTGGATATGTCTCCAGTATGTTTACAATTGTATCATAAAACGCTGGGGTGTCTAGATTCAGGCCATATGTGTTGGCCAGCAGTGCCTCTATGTTTGCTAAGGTACAATGTACTATCACATATCTGCCGTCTGGGTCAATATGCATGCATGTTGCTATGAATTTTACAGATTTATGTACCACGGTAAGTACTCCCCTGGATTGCAATGAGAATCCCATGTAAAACCTATTGCATCCCCGTGTTTTGGTGAAGCCATTGTTAACAACCCCTGTAGCATGTGCCTCCTGAAAAATGAGGACCTTTATTTTATGCCTGTTTAAATAGGCTTTTATTTTCCTTGATTTACTATAATTACCCATCCTACAGACTTTCCAACTCAACACATTGATAGCCATCATTCAATAATAGCATATCATTAGAGTATCAACAATACAGATAAGACTCGCTACTAACCACAATTCAGCAATCCTTACCCCTTTGATCCATGTGCATCTGCCAAGAAAACATTTTTTAGTGTTTTAACCCAACAGTTAAAATCCCCCTCCCAATCAGGATGCTGTCTCCCCTCCCAGAATCCCCAACATATGCCCAATAACTCTACTGGCAACCTTGCATGGGGGAACAACAATTTTGCTGCTGCCAGCCTGTGTTACCAAGACCAGCTCCCTCCTTATGAGGACACATATAAGCGTAGCTTGCCCCCAACAGTGCCCCTACTACCAGACTAGGCATGTATCATTGAGAATTCCATTGATTTAAGGCACTGAGGCTGCCCCCATACCGTTTACACAGTCATCCTATGCTCCAGTTTAGGAGCCCATGCCCCAGGAGTCTCAAGTAGTGGAGTCACCCCCGTCAGTGCTTCCAGCCGCCCCACAAGGGGGGGTTGTCAGCCTCTATGAGCGCTGTAGCTTCCTCCAGTAGCGTAAAGAAGAGTGTTTTCCCCTAATGCTGGATCCTCAGTCTTGCAGGAAAGAGCATTGCGTATTGCACAGCTCTCTCCCTCAGGAGCTGTTTTACACCCAAGAATGACCTACGCTCCATCTGGAGAAGTTGGGGCAGATGTGCACGTTGTTGGACTGGAGCCAGAAGGGGCCTTTTTCTTTTGCCAGTCATAGGATTTTCTTGTAGTCCCGGTTTTTGGGCAGGCATATGATCACTAGCCCGAGGGGCATCCCACGCATAGGCCTCGTCACTGGCAACCTATGAGCTCTCTCCACCACGAAGGAGGATGAATAGTTTGGGTTTCCCAAGAGATCTTTAATGTTAATGTTAAAGGACATTTGTACCGCGCACTATCACCACCGGAGTGGCCCCTGATGCTCTGGCTGCTCTGAAAGAGGAAGGGAGGGGAGTTAGTGGGAGGAAGCTGGAAAAGTGCAAGAGAGCAGTGAGGCCGCCATGTGCTGTTGGCGGCCTCAGCCCGGTGGGTCCGTTGGTGGGCCTGGGGTGTTTGCGGCCGCTAGTCTATGTGTGTTTTTGTTTTGTGGTTGCAATGTAGTGAAGTTTGTGCGGTTTGTTTTGCTGTAGGTTTGTGGTTGTGTTTGGTTTGGAGTTTGAGAGATGTATGCAGAGGGGTGAAATTGTTAGTGCAAATTGGTTAGTTGGCATCTCTATCCTCACTTGAGGTGGTGGGCTTCAGCTTCTGTAATCTCCCCAGCTGGGATTCGGGAGCACCCGTGCGCCTCTGTCCTGATCTGGGTCCATCGGGCCTTCAAGGTCCCTTTCACATCTGGCCCCCGCCTCCCTCGCAGCCTTACCTGTCTTCCCTTCCCACTCAACGGCCAGTGCACCTGCCAATGTCCATAGCTCAGTTATTGTGATGTTTGATAATAAATCCGACAATTTCACAACACTGTGGTACCTGGTGGGAACTAAGGGGCGAGTGCGGGTGTTGGGTGGGGTTAGGGTGGGATTGTTGACTCCGTCTCCATGGGTGTCGCCTGAGTTCCACTCTATACTCAACGTCACTCGTCCGGGTGCCTTGGGAGCTACCCAGTCGGTTATGGGAGTTGTCCGTGTCCACTCAAGTTTAGTCATCCCTTTTCCTTTCTGTTTCGGTTTTCAGTTTGAGTCTGTGGTGTTTAAGAGCCAGGTTTTTAGTAATTTCCTAAATTTTAGGGGATCTTTGGTGTTTCTTATTTCTTTTGGGATGTTGTTCCAGGTTTTTGCAGCTAAGTGGTAGAAGGAGGTGCCTCCAAGTTTTTTCTTGAGGTATGGTTTTTGTTCCATGCGGATGCCGTTGCTTGACCTGAGGGGTCTTGTTGTCTTGTAGATTGTTATTTTCTTTTGTAGGAATTCTGCTCCTTGTCCGCTGATTGCCCTGTGCGTTATGCACATTGTTTTGAAGGTGATGCAATGTTTTACTGGGAGCCAGTTTACTGTTTTTAGACCAGGAGTGATGTGTTCTCTTCTTGATAGTTTGAGGAGTAGTCTGGCTGCTGCATTTTGGATCTGTAGTAGTTTCTTCAGGAGGTATTCTGGTATTCCGAGGTAGATGCTGTTTGCATAGTCGATTCTTGACATGATGAGGGCGACGATATTGAGTGTGTTGTGAGTGAAGGAGAGGAAAGGTAGGATTCTTCTTGCCGTGTGGAGGAGGAAAAAGCATTTCTTGACTGTTGCATTTATTTGTGGTTCTAGGTTAGGGTGTTGTCCATCATGACTCCCAGATTTTTTACTACCTTAGATGGTGATGGTGCGGTTCCCATTTCCGTTGGCCACGGGTTGGCAGTTTCGTTCTCTTGGTCTTTGGATATGATCATGATTTCTGTCTTTCCTGGGTGGATTTTCAGGTTGTTGGCAGTCATCCAGTTGAAGACTTCTTTTAGACACTCGATTAGGGTTGAATGATCGGCTTGGGTGTCTTTGATTTTGTAGATGATTTGAGTATCATCTGCATAGTTGTAGCATGTAATGTTGTACTTTTTGAAGATTCTCATAACCGGAGTCTGGTAGATGTTGAAGTGCAGTGGTGATAGTGAGGATCTTTGTGGCACTCCACAGTCATTAGCTCTTGGAGTGGATTTGAAGGGTTTAATCCATATGGTTTCTGTTCTGTCTGCTAAGAATGTCTGTTATGCCTATGTCTTCTAGTCTTTTGGTTAGGTTGTCATGACTAACTGTGTCGAAGGCTGCATAGAGTTCGAGTAGGATAAGGGCTGAGGTTGTGTTTGAGTCTGCATTAGTTTTTAGGGCGTCCCAGATGGATAGTAGTGCTGTTTCCGTTCCTCTTGCAGGTCTGAAACGGACTTGAGCTTGGTCTAGAAGGTGGTGTTTTTCTACGTGTTCTTGGGTTAGTTTGTATACGTAGGTTTCCAGGAGTTTTGCTGGGTAGGGAATGTTTGAAATCGGCCTGTAGTTGAAGTGGTCTTCTACGTCGCCACTTGTGTTTTTCAGAAGTGGTTTGATATATGCTGATTTGAAGGTCCTCGGTACAGTTCCTGTTGCTAGTGAAAGGTTCAGAAGGTTTCTGTAGTAATCTGCTGCCGTTCCTTGTGCGAGGATTGATTTGTAGATGTCCGGGGGACAGGGATCCATGGGTGATCCAGCTTTCTTGCTGTGTTTTACCAGCATTGCGAATGCCTCTGCTGATATTTCAGGAACGTTTTTGAGTTTTTGCTGAGGTTCTGTGATAGGTTCGCTTGGTAGTATGTTGTGGTCGGTTGGTATGTTTTGTATGGTTTGTCGGATGTCATTTTTTTTTTTCTTGAAGTGGTCTGCCAGGTTGTTGCATAGTTTCTCTGAGGGGGCTGGGGTGTTGTCACAGCCTGGTGGGTTTCTCATATCTTTAATTATGTTAAACATTTCTTTTTGAGTGTTGGTAGCATTGGTGAATCTGTCATCATAATGCCTTCTCTTCGCCTTTTGAATTTCCTTCTTGTATGCATGGATTTGTCTCTGGAACAGTATTTTTTGGGGTTGTATTCTTTCCTCCATTCCAGTTCCATCTTTTTGTTTTCCTTTTTCACAGTGCTTAATAGTGGAGTGAACCAATTTGCCGTGGCCTTTTTTTTGATGGGGTCAGTGGTTTTTCTGGGGCGATCTTGTCAATTGTGTCTGCAATCCATTTGTGTAGTAGCTCCGCTTTCCCGTCTAGGTCAGCTAGCTCTAGTTCTGTAGTTGAGGGTTTGGTTAGCTCCAGTTGTTCGAATAGGTTGCTTTCTTTGACGTGTTTCCATTTTCTTTTTGTGGTGGTTGTGAGTTTAGGAGGTTGGATGCAGATTTGAGTCGGCAGAGTGATCACGAGTGGGATGATGAGATGGTCGCTCCACAGTATTTGTATCGGAGGTGCTGTGGTGATGAGTTCTTCCGTGGCAAAAATTGCGTCGAGGGTGTGCCCTGCCGAGTGTGTTGCCCCTTTGACTAGTTGTTGTAGTTTTATGGTAGTGAGTTGTTCAATCAGTGTGTTTTGGGAGTTGGCGTGACTGTCTTCAAACCAGATGTTGAAGTCCCCCAGGATGATTAGGTGTTCGTGGTTGATGGCTATGTTGGTGATGGCTTCTATGAAGTTATCAACGAAGGTTGCATCATATGTCGGTGGTCTGTACACCAGGATGAATGTGACTTTGGTTTTTGGGCTTGCTGTTAGGTGTATTACCATGGTTTTGCAGTTGAGGATTTTAAGTGGTTCATCTGTTTTTATTTTCAGGTGTCGTTTGAATGTTATTGCGATGCCTCCTTCTTTTTTGTTTTTCCTGTTTATTTGAAGTCTGTTGGAAGGCAGCTTTGAAGTGTGATTTTGTAGTTGTCGTCCAGCCATGGTTCTGTGATGAACAGGATGTCAATGCTGTTGTCATCGAGTAGGTCGAAGATCTCTGTTGAATGTTTTGACATGGATTTTGCATTTTATAAGATTGCAGTGGAGTTTGGAGGTGTTGTTTGGTTTGGACTTTCTTGTTGAGGTCGTCTTCTGATCGGAGTTGGGGTTTCATCAAAGAGTTCTTCTAGGTTCTGTCTTGGGTTTTTGTTTTCATCCGGTTCGTCTTCCATGAGTTGTTGTTGTCGATTGGAAGTTCTTTTTGCTTTGGTGATGTAAGGTGTTATCGCATCGGTCGTGTGTTTGTTGTTTCTTGTGTTGTTCATCCTTCTTCTGCGCGTTTGTGTTGGGTAGTTTGATGTTGCTGCTTCTAGCGTTGGGTTGGTTTGCTCTGGTGAGCCGTTGTCAGCGAGGTAAGGAGTTAAGTAGAGGGATTTGTCTCTTCTCTCTGTGTTGGTTTGATTCTTGTTCCTGACTGTGGGAGTGCGTTCTGTAGTTGTGGTTCTTTGTTGCTGTTCCGGAGTGTTTGTTCTTTCTTCTCTTTTTCTTTCCCTCAGAATGGGTTGTTTGCGTGGCATTATAAGATAGAGAGTTGTTTAGTCTTTATTTATTTGCTGTTGGTTCTGCTTTGGTCTGGTTGTCTTGTGGTGTAGTAATGGGTGTGGATGCTGTCCGCTAACAGTTAGGGTTCTGACTGTAGGTGGTATTTCCGGCTGATGTAGCCGACTCGTTCAGTCGCTGTCTTGAGAGGGGTAGGGTTGGTGGTTAGGGGTTATATAGCTGGGTTTTATCCATGGCTCTCTTTAGTGTCCATCTCCCTATACGTGGTTCACTGCAGTGAACAAGCAGTATGGGTTTAAGAAGGTTATCTACTGGTTGAGGGTGGTTTTGAGGGGTGCAGCTAGGGCTTGTGCCTTATGAGGTGTGAGCCCCTAATCGGGGTGTCACTTCAGAGTAATTCACTGGTGGGTTCTGTCTCACTTTAGGAGTGAGTTGGTCAGCGGGATTTGAGAGGTCTGTCTAGAGGTCTATCAATGAGGTCTGAATATCGTACTATGCAGCCTGGAAGTAGAACCCCTACCAAACTGGAGAGACCTGTATAGGGGGAGAGAGGCCTATCAATGAAGCCTAAGTATCACATGATGCAATATGGAGACAAAACCCCTATTACATTTGAGAGACCTGTATAGTGGGAGAGAGGCCTATCAATGCAATCTAAGTATCACGCAATGCAATATGTACCTACCCAGAACCCCTTTTAAATTTGAGAGACCTGTATAGTGGTGGAGAGGCCTATCAATGCAATCTGAATCTCACACAATGCAGCCTGGAAATAGAACCCCTATTAAAATTTGAGAGACCTGTATAGTGGGAGAGAGGCCTGTCAATGCAATCTGAATGTCACACAATGCAGCCTGGAAATAGAACCGCTATTAAATTTGAAAGACCTGTATAGCGCGACAGAGGCCTGTCAATGCAATTTGAATGTCACACAATGTAGCCTGGAAATAGAACCCCTATTAAATTTGAGAGACCTGTATAGTGGTAGAGAGGCCTATCAATGCAATCTGAATATCACACAATGCAATATGTACCCAGAACCCCTATTAAATTTGAGAGACCTCTATAGTGGGAGGGGGGCCTAATCACACTGTTTAATGTTGGTTTGCTAAATGGCTAGGATTCTGGGGTGGAGTTGTAACTCTCCCCTGAACCAGGCTACTCCTGCCTTACTGGTCCTTGTAGTTGATGCTTGACGGCTGGTCACTGACTTCCCCTGCGTACACCTGCTGACACTTCCTGGAGCCGCCTCTGTTGGAGCCGCCCTTGGCCTTGGGGCCCTTAGCCGCAGGGCTGCCAGGCAGGGGGCTACTTAGGAAGGGTCTGCTAATATCTGGCTAGGTAGCCAATCAGGAGCAGAGGGAGGTGGGTAAATGTCTGGGTGAGTAGTGGGAGAGGCGCCTGCAGCGCGGGTCTCTAGGCCCAGCTGGCGAGGTCCCAGCCAATCAGGGCCGGTGTTGTGGGCCTCAGATGGCCAATCAGGGATGCAGGGAGGCAGGCTGAGCAGGAGCTGGGAAGCGAGGGAGGGTTGGGGCTACGGAGCAGCATAGGGGACTGGGGCAAGCAGAGGATGGTGGATTGGGCTGATCGAGGCCCGGAGGGTCTCTATGGGGGATGCGCTTACCTGGAAGTCCGGGTGAGCGGTGAGAGAGGCGCCTGCAGCGCGTGTCTCTAGGCCCCACTGGCGTGGTCACTGCCAATAAGGGCCGGTGTTGTGGGCCTCAGATGGCCAATCAGGGATGCAGGGAGGAGGGCTGAGCAGGAGCTGGGAAGCGAGGGAGGGTTGGGGCTACGGAGCAGCACGGGGGACTGGGGCCAACAGAGGATGGTGGATTGGGCTGATGGAGGCCCGGAGGGTCTCTATGCGAGGTGCGCTTACCTGGAAGTCCGGGTGACCAGTGGGAGATGCACCTGCAGCGCGGGTCTCTAGGCACAGCTGGCGAGGTCCCAGCCAATCAGGGCTGGTGTTCTGGGCCTCAGATGGCCAATCAGGGATGCAGGGAGGCGGGCTGTGCAGGAACTGGGAAGCGAGGGTGGATTGGGGCTATGGAGCAGCATGGGAGACTGGGGCCAGTAGAGGATGGTGGATTGGGCTGATCGAGGCCCGGAGGGTCTCTATGGGGGGTGCGCTTACCTGGAAGTCCGGGTGACCAGTGGGAGAGGCACCTGCAGCGCGGTTCTCTAGGCCCAGCTGGCGAGGTCCCAGCCAATCAGGGCCGGTGTTGTGGGCCTCAGATGGCCAATCAGGGATGCAGGGAGGCGGGCTGAGCAGGAGCTGGGAAGCGAGGGAGGGTTGGGGCTACAGAGCAGCACGGGGGACTGGGGCCAGCAGAGGATGGTGGGTTAGGCTGATCAAGGCCCAGATGGTCTCTATGGGGGATGCGCTTACCTGGATGTCTGGGTGAGCAGTGGGAGAGGCGCCTGCAGCATGGGTCTCTAGGCCCAGCTGGCGAGGTCCCAGCCAATCAGGACCGGTGTTGTGGGCCTCAGATGGCCAATCCGGGATGCAGGGAGGTGGAGCTGGGAAGCAAGGGAGGTTTGGGTCTACGGAGCAGCACAGGGGACTGGGGCCAGCAGAGGATGGTGGATTGGGCTGATCGAGGCCCGGAGGGTCTCTATGGGGCATGCACTTACGTGGAAGTCCGGGTGAGCAGTGGGAGAGGCGCCTGCAGCGCGGGTCTCTAGGCCCAGCTGGCGAGGTCCCAGCCACTCAGGGCTGGTGTTGTGGGCCTCAGATGGCCAATCAGGGATGCAGGGAGGCGGGCTGAGCAGGACCTGGGAAGCAAGGGAGGGTTGGGGCTACGGAGCAGCACAGGGGACTGGGGCCAGCAGAGGATGGTGGATTGGTCTGACCGAGGCCCGGAGGGTATCTATGGGGGGTGCGCTTACCTGGAAGTCCGGGTGAGCAGTGGGAGAGGCACCTGCAACGCAGGTCTCTAGGCACAGCTGGCAAGGTCCCAGCCAATCAGGGCCGGTGTTGTGGGCCTCAGATTGCCAATCAGGGATGCAGGGAGGCGGGCTGAACAGGAGCCGGGAAGCGAGGGAGGGTTGGGGCTACGGAGCGGCACGGGGGACTGGGGCCAGCAGAGGATGGTGGATTGGGCTGATCGAGGCCCGTAGGGTCTCTATGGGGGATGCACTTACCTGGAAGTCCGGGTGGGCAGTGGAAGAGGCGCCTGCAGCGTGGGTCTCTAGGCCCAGCTGGTGAGGTCCCAGCCAATCAGGGCCGGTGTTTTGGGCCTCAGATGGTCAATCAGGGATGCAGGGAGGTGGGCTGAGCAGGAGCTGGGAAGCGAGGGAGGGTTGGGGCTACGGAGCAGCACAGGGGACTAGGGCCGGCATAGGATGGTGGATTGGGCTGATCGAGGCCCGGAGGGTCTCTATGGGGGGTGCGCTTACCTGGAAGTCCGGGTGAGCAGTGGGAGAGGCACCTGCAGCGCAGGTCTCTAGGCACAGCTGGCAAGGTCCCAGCCAATCAGGGCCGGTGTTGTGGGCCTCATATGGCCAATCAGGGATGCAGGGAGGCGGTCTGAACAGGAGCTGGGAAGCGAGGGAGACTTGGGGCTACGGAGCGGCACGGGGGACTGGGGCCAGCAGAGGATGGTGGATTTGGCTGATCGAGGCCCGGAGCTTTAAGCAAGGCCTCCAACACCTCTTTCATAGAGCCCAGGCCAAACCTCTCAAGCAATCACACAATGCGGATATTGTTACAGTTAGAGCATGATTCAAGATCGTGGCACTTTAGCAAAGCACGTTTCAGTTCCTCAGACATTGTTGTCAAATGGCTTTTCAGCCCATCATGTCATCTTTGGCTATTCCTATGCGGATTTCCGCCTCTGTCACTCTGGCGCCCTCCCATTCCATCCTGGCTTTAAGGGTGTTCATGTTTGAGGTTAAACCATCTAGCTTGTCATCGACAGAGGCAAACCTTGTCTGCACACTTTCCAGTATTTGTCTTAGGTCTGGCATGTCAGGCACACTCAGCCAAGCTGGATCACAGAGTTCTTTCTCCTCCTCTGGCCTGGTTTTGCTTGCCTGTTTAGTAAAAGCCTCCATATTACTCTGATTTTATTGTCTTCCACTGCGTTTTGTCATGGAGGTGGTCAAGTGCAGCAGCAAGGCTGTATCGCACCCTCTATCTCAGGGCCAGGTAGGGTGGGGGCTACTAGGATCCTGGAGCAAGCAAGGCACAAACATGGGCCCACCCGGGGGCCTAGGGACACCTCAGGGTGCAGACTTTGTAAATGCAGAGCCCCAGCGCATGGGTGTCATTCACTCAACACCACAAGCCAGGCCTCGATCGCCGGTCCCCCCAGCAGCACATCCACACAGCTCACACCTCTGCCCACCCTCAGTCATCCCATAGCTCCACACGTTTCTGTCAGCTCCTATCACCAGCAAGAACAGCAGGCCTGATGTCCCAGTGGTGCGCTCCATAACAGGGGCAGCGCTCCTCTTGATCCACACCAGGTGGCTCCTCATTGCCTAACCCCCATCTGTGGCAAGCATGAGAACGTCACGAGGCCCCCTTGGGACCACACTACAACTATGTATATCCCTGCTGCACCTGGCTGGTGCACAGGTGGGGTAATCTTCATGACGGAGCACCAGCAGGAGCCCTGCATCAGGCTAGAGTGGTCCCCAGCACCTGCACCTGCCCCATGGTGCCAGGCGAAGTGGCACCACTTCTCCCGGTCCTCGCGATCATCGGCCCGTCTCTTCACCTGCTACTTCGGGACTGCTGGTATGCGGAGCGGCCACACAGCTCCCATCGCCACTGGGTCACCACAAATCCCGCTCCTCCCACGCCTGACCGGACCCCATCTTGCATCTATCAGGCCGCGGCAGCTGAATATTCAAAGGCTGCAGCACCACATCAGGAACAGGGAGGCGCCAGATTTTCACCAGAGCTTTCAACCTGGTTCAGAAAGCAGTTTTCTCGTATTTAAGCAGGCTTTCCAACTTCTGAATGGGGCAGCAACGGCAAATGGCAGATGGTGAATGCTGAGGCTCAGCAGTTCACAGCCATCTTGCAGGCTGCTCAGAAATGCCCCTCCTATTTTGGTCCTATTCCAACTGATTCCCCTCTATGAATGTTCATTCCTGAGGATATTACAATTGTGGACCAATTGGAAGACACTGAAACTGCTATGCCAATTGTTCACTTTTGCTCCGAATTGAGGATATCTTTTGTACTCGTGTATGAGGTGGCATTTGCTAGATTGGGGTATGAATGCAGTGAGTCTGCCTTGTTTTTGGGAAAGCACACTGATAATTATACTGCTGGAGGCCCCCTTTCCTTGAGTGAATGCATTTTAGTTGAGGCTACGAAAGATGGTACTAGAATTGCAAAAATGTGGGACATGAGATCCCTTATAATCATCTTGTCTTCTTATCTTGGAACACACATGGTCATGCACATTTTAAGGGTGGTCTATGGGGTGCCACTGAGGATTTAGATGTTTTGGCTCTGCAGGGAACTTGGGCTGCAGAACATTTGCATTGCCGTGGTAGGAATAATATTCAGCCTCCGGCCACCCAAGGGAATGAGTGGAGTTCACACTGGCTGGCCTGCTAAAGGGATGCATATTGATTCCATATAGGGGAATTCTTATAATTAATCTATATGATTATTAAGCATGAAGAAAATAAAAAAACTACTACTGGCCACTCTTATGAAAACATATTCTATTATGAGGAATATTCCTAGGATCATTCTAGGCGATTTTAATGCTAAAACACCCCCTGGGCTAACCTACATTATTGTATAGATGGTGATCTTATGTATAACTATCCAATTGCACAATCCAGACAAACTAAGTTTGATTTGAAGGGGTGGCCATGGTTTTACATTCTTAATTCTACCAGGGTTACCACCAATTGTGTGTCAACAATAGACTATTGCTTTGTTAATACATCTATTTCTAATGCCTTCTTAGCGCTTAAGGAAAATTACCACTTCCCATTTGTCGTTTGTTGCAGAGGGGAATCACAAGAAAAACACTCTCACCATATTGCCCACATGGTTATTAATAGAGGAGCTAATCGTATCAATTGGAAACCTCCCATCTTTGAAGAAGTGAACGTATTGTTTACAGCAGTAGGTGCAGAATTGAACTGCTTATCAGAACTAGAGCACATTGTGTGCCTTAGGTGCCTCCCTTTAAAATTACATGATCAGACACATACATTGTGTGCTGTCTTCATTGAGAATTCGACTGTTCTCACAAGTACATTTGGCCTTATTGACTCACCCAATAAAGGAGGATATTACAAAAGACCATATGCAAAGAGTGGGTTTACACCACATAAACATATTTTGGACCCACAATATATGGATAAAAATAGGCGCCTGAGAAAGAATCTTCTTTTTCTTAGACAGATGGACATGGATCCAGGTGGATTTAGTGAGGCCTGCCATGTGTTAAGAGTAGACTTAGAAAAATGGCTTATGCCATATGTAAGCCTAAGAAAAGTGGAAAGCCTGTTAAAGGCTAATCGAAATATGTAGGTTTGGGTGCTTGAGCCAATTTTTGAAATTAGTGAATGGAGGCAAGACTGCCCCCTTACTTGTGGTGGGAGCCTCAAAAAAGAAATTAGAGACACGTATTAGATCCACAATCAGGAAGAATGTTTTGTATTGTCCACAGTTTATTTTAGAATCTGCTAATTGGTAATACTCCCTTAGACTTGAAAACTTAATTATCATCATTAAAAGTATTAAGGATTCTAGAGCATTGGATCCAGATGGCATTTGCAATGCCCTAATAAAAAAGAATCCAGGGACATGGGCTATGCTCCTACACAAGCTCTTTATGACTCTAACAGGGAGTATCCCTAAGAGCTGGAATCAAAGTATTATAGTCCCTGTCTACAGGAAGGGCCCGATGGAGGACCCAAAAGGCGATTGTATGCTGGCCATGTTAGATGCACCCACCAAGATATTTGATAGGGTTCTTCTCCTTGCACTTAATGAATGGATGCAATGTAATAATATTCTGCCTTTAAATCAAACTGGCTTTAGGAAGAATCCCTCTACTTTATGTAACATACTGGCCCTAACAACCATTGTGGCACGTGCATGGAGCGAATATGGGTAGCTATTATATGTTGCCTTTATCGACTTCAGTGCGGCATTCAACATGGTTAATCGTGATTAACTGTGGTGGAAACTTTATAGATGGGATATTCCCCATGTACCTCTAAAGATGATTATTGCACTTCACCAGAACACTTTGGTGAAGATAAGACTGGCCCAAACTGGGGAGCTAGCAGGCTCCATATCTACATATCGGTGTTTAACTTACGTTTGTATATTAGCCCCCACATTGTCTAATTTATACTTGGCAGACTTAACATCAACACTTAGATCTAAGGAAACCTTCCCACCTAAATTAGGGAAGGCTTTCTGCAGTACATGGGCTATGCAGATGATTTAGTCCTTATGGATCTTACTACTTAGGGACTCCAGCAACAATTACATCCATTCTACGCATATACACAGCAGAAGGATCGCAAAAACAAAGATCATGTTTTTTTATTCCAGGCAGAAAATTGCAATGAAAAGAATTTTGTTGGCAACTATCGCGGCAAAATATACAGAGAGTAAACTGCTATAATTATCGGAGAGTAAAAATGACCATAAACTGAAGTGGATGGCTTCAGATGTAGAAAATAACGGGGGAACATAGTAGATTTTCACTCTTATCTTTAATTACGGTCGACAGGACCAACATTAAAGCTTTAATTTAATATTATATGGTATTGAAATTTGGGGTATGAGCTTTGAGGGACGATTTAAGAAATTAGAAGTGTTTTCACTCAGGTCCCTATTTAATATGGCCCAACATCTCCCCATGGAATATCTTTTAAGACAATTTGGGATTAGGTCCATTGAATCTCTGAAGTTGATGTGTTGCATAACTTGTTCTTGGAAGTTAGCAAACTCCAGACAAAACACACTCCGGAATGTAGTTAGGGAAAACTGTACAATGAAGTTGGGAGTAACAAGTAGTCAGTGAGTGCTTGGATTATGCTGGAAGCATCCTCTTGGTACAATCGTGTTGACATAGAGCCACAGGACATCTCGGCATATGGGGGGAGTACCTGAGAATGAAATGTAACCTTCTGGACACTTGTGAGGTTCTTGGTGCAAGAGAGCTACTTACCCTAGAAGGAAGAACATGTAGGCTATGTGGCAATGGAAATGTGGAAAGTTGCAAACATTTATCAACAGATTGCAATGCTCTGAATGTTCTGTGGAAAAAATATATGTCTTCTTTAGGTGACCCTAATGTCATGTATTTAAACATCAATACCTGGTGGTCTAGCTTCTTGGAGGGTAATGATATTATTTCAATTTACCACTTAACTAAATATTGGTGCGTTATTAAGACTATTTAAAATGATTTACTTGGATGAATTTTTTTAGGTTAGGTTTCATATGAGAACATGTGAATTTATGTTATTATTTTATTCCTAAATATGTATACAAAGATGTTTGTGTCTATATTGTAAAAAGCTAGGAATGAGACGCTGACACAGAGGACTCATGGTGTTTGCCATAAACTTGTATTAAATAATAAAGGGGTTGGAAAATGCCTCACTGTCCCTAATCTAGGATGTATTTCCCTACCTCAACCAAAACTAAGGGCCTATCGTGCGTCAGGATGTCCAAAGCAAAAATGGCCTGTGACTGAAATCCTATCCTAGCCCTCAGACTCTAACAGTAACTCTAAGGTGCAAATGGTAATGTCTCTGACTTGCAAAAGTGTGCAAATGTTCAAGTTCAACAAAAGGTATACATCCAACAAATGTTTCAAATGAATAACGTTCACTGTTTGAGGGAATGACTCCTTCCCCCAGGTTTCTCTCCACCAAAACAAACGTTCAAAACAATAACCAAGTTCTTTGTAGCTCAAGAGGATAACTCCCCTCCTCTTGGTGTTGCAACTTTTTCCAGGGGAAATGTCTCCCTTCCCTAAATCCTTTTCACATTCAACGTAATCCAAAAATCCTAAGGGCATGAGTCTTCCTTGGGATTCTCTGACTCACAAAACAACACCTGGTATACTCCCCTGCCAAGTTCTTTCATATAGTTCCTTCATACAATTTGGGTGCGGGTCTCAGCCCCACAAGACACCTGGTATACTCTCCTGCCAGGTTCTCTCTTATCCACATTCACTGCAGTTCAGAATCCTTAGGGCATGGGTCTTCCTTGGGATTCTTTAACTCACAAAACACCTGGTATACTCTCCTGCCAGGTTCCTCTTCACATTCACTGCAGTTCACTTTGCCCAATTAGCTTTGTCTGTCATACTCACCTGCCAGAACCTTCTTTATGTAGTTCGCTTTATACGCACTTGGCTTTTAACATTCATTTCATTTCCTTCCTTTCTGCCACACTGTTTTTTCTCACACATACTTTCCACTGTGACTATGGGTCCCAGATCCTTTCTC
Source organism: Ambystoma mexicanum (assembly GCF_040938575.1). NCBI lineage: Eukaryota > Metazoa > Chordata > Amphibia > Caudata > Ambystomatidae > Ambystoma > Ambystoma mexicanum. The sequence goes on along the minus strand of NC_090921.1, from coordinate 845,914,250 downwards.
GTGGACTTCTTATCTTGTAATCAAATATCCCAGGGGCATATTATACTGCTTAGGCTTCTCCCAGCTCTTCCCCCAGATCTCACACTGTGATTCCTTCGGTATGCAGTAAACCCTCCAAAGCACTCCAGTGGCCCCATCCCTCTGAGCTGGCTCACTGGTTATCTGCTGCGGCTTCAGGGTCCTTTGCATCTCCCGTGTCAATCTGCAGCTTGTCATCGAGTCTGCGGAGCGCGTATTTTGCTTGTCATGGCAGCTTCTTCTCTTCTCTGCATCTCAGTGGCAGGGCTTCGACCCGTGAGCTTCTCTGAACAACGTTCCCAGGACTTCCATGACTTGGCAAGACCGCTTGCTTCTGCTAGCTGTTCTTACCCGTGTCGTAGTTTGCTCGTCATGGCAGCTTCTTCTCTTCTCTGCATCTCAGTGGCGGGGCTTCGACCCATGAGCTTCTTTGAACAACATTCCCAGGACTTCCATGACTTGGCAAGACCGCTTGCTTCTGCTGGCTGTTCTGACCCGTGTTGAAAGCAGTAAATGTCCTGCGCTGCCCGCCACTGTACTCCCGGTCTCTCTCCTCAGCTGTTCTCACCACAGCTGGGTAAGACGATCGCAAACTCTATGTTTCTTTTCCCGGCATGGTTTAGCCCCAAGTATAGCTAATCTATACATGCAATTTTTCAAAGAAATGTACATCTACAATGATAGAAATCCCTTCAAGAAACATCTGCACCTTTGGTGCTGATACATAGATGCCATTTTGATTCTATGGACAGGGAGTGATGTGGAAGCAGAACAACTGTTCGAATGGATAAATAAACAGGATGGACATTTTAAGTGTACCCATACCCTGAACCGCTATGAGTTGAATTACTTGGATTTGACAATGAAAGGAGATAGGGAAAAGAAGATTCTATATGTCAAGCCATTTCACAAACCAACAGACAAGAACGCTTTACTGCATTACACAAGTTTCCATCCTAAACATACGCGAGATCACCTTCTGTTGGGACAATTCTTGAGATTAAAAAGAAACAGAACCAAATAAAAAGATTACAAACTGGAAGCTGGTGTCCTTAGAGACAAGCTGCACCAGAGGGGATAGATATCCTGAAAAATTAACAGCAAAAGCCATGAAACGTGCAAAGAATAATAAATAAGATGCCCTATTAAATGCAGGGAGACAGAAATAAAAAGAGAATGGTGAAAAACTTGTCTTTGTGAATACTTAGTCACCTATCTAATCAGATTCAGAAAATTATCCATAGGAACTTGAAAGTGTTAGAAAAAGGAAAATAAAAACTGGAGAGACCTTTGATAGCCTTCAAAAGAAGCAGGAATATTAGAGATCAAGTGATGCGGAATAACATATCACTGAGACCCCCTAGACAATAAACTCAAACAGAGAATTGAGGAATGCCACAGACCTTAGGCCACACACCATGTAGTAACTGTACAAGCTGCGCACAAACTAAAAGGAGTACGGAGGTCGACATAGGACTTATAAAACCATGGTCACAACTGTAATTGAACAATGGTTGTATATTCCATTTGGTGTCCATGTGGGAAGATCTATGTAGGCAAGTCGGAGAGGAAAATGAAGATAAGAATAACTGAACACAAAGGTTCTATCAAGAATAGGGTACTCACAGCCTGTCTAGTGGGTCATTTTATTGAATGGATCCATAAAGCAGAAGATCTGAAATGGACTGTTCTCTATCAGGTAAATTCAGGAGGAGAAACTAATTTGGAAAAAAGAAAGTTGATGCGGAAAAAAGTGAACTGATATTCCTGACTAAGAGTGCAATCATTGGGTTGAATGAATGCACAGAGGAATAGGTACGTGTTCCCCATATTGAAATGTCGAGTGTCAATTAACTAGAAAGGGTTGCAGGCATAAGATGACACAGTTATGAGTTAGAAGATCCTGATTAGATTGGAAAATAACAGCAAATGATTTAAAGCTATATCTTTGAATAAGCCATAACGGCGAAACAACCAGGCTTGGTAAATACGAGCCATTGGGTATACAGCCTTGGATGAATGTGAAGAACGACATGTAAAGAAAAAATGATTTGAAAAGTTAAAAGGAAAAGACCTGTTGGTAAAGTAACTCTGGTAGCTGGCAACTACCACTTTTTTGAAAAAGAAAAAATAAAGTGTGATGGTGAATGTTATGCTAGTAAAAATAAGCACGGCAGTATTGTATTTAAAGGACCTATAGAAGGGGAAAGCTTAAAGCTAGGTTGCCAAGGAAACCACGTGAACGCCAGGTGATCCGTAGTTCATGGTTTACAGAGCATAAGTCTTTGGAGATAAGAACAAAGGAGCACCGCAGGTTTTGTAAAGTAATAAAACGGAAGATAGAAGTGGTTCATTTGGAATACAAACGAGATGTGTACTTTTTTTAGACCGGAGTTTGAGTGGCTGTGTAATTAACGTGAAACCCTGAGCATCAATAAAAACATGGGGCGAGGAAGATCATTAAAGATAGGTAGGAGAAGGTATTTGACAAACCCGTTTTTAAATCATTAGAATGTAACGGAGTATGAAGAGAAATGTATAACACACGCATGTTCTAAGTAAGTGGATAAAATGATGTTTGAGAATTGATGCCCAATTAGGTAAGTAAAAATGGAGTGATAAAGAGAAGGCACACTTGTAAATTAAAACAATTCCCCCCTCTGTAATAGGTAGAACGTGGGTGACCAATATAACGAGGCACTTGAATATCAAAGGGCATGCAATTAAAAATGAACTGGAGAAAGTCAAATTGTCTTCTGAGTTGTATTTTCCGCCTTTAAAAATACAGGTGCTGACTAGATGGGAAAGAGTGCCAGCGAATATTGAAATTTAGACTCCAGCAGTATTGAGAAAACTCAGAATACACCTATAACAGGTGAGTTGAGCATTAATGCCAAATCAGTTACGCCATTATTGCTAAGGAAATTGAACTGTATGCACACAAAATAAATGTGTGTATTGATACTTTGAAATTTTAACTCAGGTCTGAGAACGGTGAATTAAAACCGAAAACCGGCTCTTTGTTGTATTGTTGATCCTTTGTAGATGGTGACGGAAGACAGAGTCTCACAGAGTCAGTGGATGAGTGCCACTGAGTATATACATAGGGCCTCATTAGACGGATTGCGGTAAGGGATCAATGATACCGGTAAGGGAATACCGGTATCGTTAAATACCCATGCAAATTACGACCCGGATAACTGCTATTAATGGCACCGCTAAGAACGGTGCCACTAATAGCGGCTAGTCCGCAGGCGTGCGACTCTTCAACCCGTAAATAGCGGCATGGCGGTAATAGCACACCATCACACCATCACAAGCCATGCGCACATGCCAATAGCAGCATGGAATAGCCCCAAAAAGGCCATACTGGCATGGCGCAAATACCGGCATCGCGAAGCACCCCTTAAAGAAATGAGCAGTGTTCCCACCCTGCCACAGGTGAACACAATCAGCACAGGTGGAGGCAATGGAGACTGGGGCAGCACAAAAGGAGCACACCACACCCCTTCCCACACCCCTTCCCACACCCCTTCCCACACCAAGATGGTTCCAATACTAGCAGCATGATTGCATTGCAGCACCAACAACAACAGGCAACACAGAGGAGACGCAGGAGGAGGAGGAGGGCGAGACAGGCCCATCAAGCCCCACCAGGGCACCTAGTAATACCACAGAGGCAGCCACCAATCCCCAGGATTCGAGCCACTCCATTCAAACTAACCCCTGAGCAGATACACACCCTGTACCGTCTGGACCGGGATACCATCACCAGCATCGTGGACATGATACATGACGACATTGTGAGCCTCATAGACATCCGTACTGCCATCCCCCCTCTACTGAAGGTGGTAACTGTGCTCCACTTCCTGGCCACAGGCACCTAACAGCATACAGTAGGGCAGATGCATGGCATCTCACAACCAGTATTCTCACGCACGCTGACCCAGGTGCTCGATGCCCTCCTGAAGCACACATCTCCCTGCCACAGACTGCCCAGGAGATCTCCAACACCAAAGTTGGCTTCTATTCACTGGCAGGCATCCCAAGTTGCATCAGGGCCATCGACTGTACCCATGTGGAATTGGTGGTCCCACATCACAATGAAGCAGTCTACCGAAACAGAAAGCAATTCCACTCCATCAATGTCCAAATGGTATGTGACTCAAACAAGATAATCACACATTGTTGTGCCCGATACCCAGGATCAACACATGATTCAATGGTCCTGCGGAACTCAACAATACCATGCTACATGGAGCGACATGCTGGACAACGTTTGTGGCTACTTGGTGTGTAGCAGGGCAAGCACATGGCAGTGTGATGTGGGGTGTGATTGGGGGGGGGAGAGATGCATACTCCAACTGAGTGTGTTGGGGGGGAGAGATGCATACTCCAACTGGGTGTGGACTGTCGTCCGTAGAACAAATGGACATACAGATGTACGCCAATGTCCACCAAGGCAGGCCACAATGGACCGGAAACAAAACCACATGCAATTATGAAGCTGCACAACATTGAAAACAATCCGAGATGGGAAGCATGAACCATCTATCCACATGCACATTGCACATCATACCATATCCATATGACACAAATCAGCAACATGGCGCCAATATGCCAAATGAAAATGTGCGCTGACCAACATCACTACAGCTATGCGCCCTTAGGTGCATGCAAAGGGATCACCTGTAGCCATTGTACTGACCAACACCCTTAGACCACTACTGAAGTGAGGCTTCACAGCATGGCGACATCAATTTCAGAATGGCAGTACAATAGCAGTGTGGTACCAAATTTGCCTGGGCCCAGGAACACCTAAGACCTGTCCTCACCGAGGACATGGCAATAACTGCCGGAGGCATGCATGGTGCATGTCCACTTGCAGGGACTAGCTCACCCTCATACATTGCAGTTACACAGATCGTCTCCATGCATGCTGGGATCCGTGGATGCCAATCACAATGCAAAGTTGATTTGTGTGATATGTACAGGTTCCCATTGTTCCACCCATGCAGGTGATGCCGGCTATCCCCTGAAGAGGTGGCTCCTTACCCCTGTATGGAACCCACAGAACAGGCACGAAGAGGAATACAATCGTGCACATACCCGTACCCGCGTCGTAATTGAGAAGACAATTGGCCTTTTGAAGACACGGTTCCGGTGCCTCAGCAGGTCGGGTGGAGCTCCCCTGTACGGCCATGAGAAGGTGCCCAAGATCACCATGGCATGTGTCATGCTGCACAATATGTGTATCAGACAGAATGTGCCAATGCCCCTGACATTGAAATGCTACCACCTGATGAGGATGATGATGGGGATGAGGAGGGAGGAGACGGGGCTGCAGGTCATGCAAGAGGCGATGCCCAGGAGGGACGCGATGTGCGTTAGCATCTGATCAACCAAATATTCTGAATCACATGGTTCAACTCTGTAGGATAGGTGTGGGTATGTGTGCACTGGGTTTTGTGGTGAAGCGCACAATGGGCCCTGTCCCCCAATAAAGCTCACATACACAATGATGGAGTCCAAGCCTGTGTTATAACTTGTCACTAGTGTGTTTAATATGTTTTGAGAAGAAGAAGTGCACGGCCCCAACTATGCAACCACCCTTTCCCCCTCCCCCCACAACACTCCCAAAACACCCTTTCCCCCCTCCCCTCACAACACTCCCAAAACACCCTTTCCCCTCTCCCCCCACGACACTACCAAAACACCCTTTCCCCCCTCCCCACAATACTCCCAAAACACCCTTTCCCCTCTCCCCCACAACACTCCCAAAACACCCTCTCCCCTCTCCCCCACAACACTCCCAAAACACCCTTTCCCCCCTCCCCCCACTACACCCCCATGTGTGGCTGGTACAATGTTGCTGTCTTGCTGTACATGTGCCAGCTACATCGCGCTGGCCCTACTTCCCATCCCCACCTCCACCATTGGGAGGGTGTGCGCCTCATGGTGTGCAAGGAGCGGCGCAGGGGGCTTGTATGCCTTGAGCAGGCAGAGGAGGATCTGCCTGGTTGTTCTTGTGGTGGGGGGGTACTGTCTGTCCATAGCGTCCGCTCTGCGGATGAGAACCTGCCTCAGTTGTGCCATCTCCTCACAGAGCCTGTTGGTGCAGGCTTCCATGCCCTGTCTCGTCTTCCTTGCATTCTCCCTGTACTCCTCCCTCAGACGGGCTGCCTCATCAACATGCTGGCCAACCAGCGCTGTGATCTCCTCCTGCCGCTGTTTGATGGTGGCCAGGTCATGGCCACTGTGTCCTGCTCGTGGGGTGGGTGCCGCACCTTGATCTATGGGTAGGCCATCGGGTGAGGGCACCTGTGGGCTCCAGCTCCCTGCCATGGTTTCATCGCCAGACTGGGCATGGCTGCTGGATAGTGATGGTGGCCGTGGACTTGCTTCTCTGGATTGGGGGGGCTGGGGGTGTGCTCTTGCATGCCCAAGTCACAGGTGTCCTCCACATCGGACAGTGGTGCGGTGGCTGCTGCCTTGCCAATTGAACTGTTGGCAGCAGACAGTGTGCCCTCCGTGGGTGGTTCCTGTGTTGGGGGGATCACTGCAGTGGGTGCAGCGATTGTTGCTGCCGTAGCTTCACGTCTTGGTGACGTGGGTGGCTTGCTGTGTTTGCCCCTCTGCAGGAGCGCACTCCTCCCTGTGCCCCTTGATGTGCTGGCGGTGTTCCCTGGCTCCTTTGCTCTGGCTTGTTTCTTGGCAGGGAGAGCCTGTGCTGTAGTGTCCTGCTCATTGCTGTCGGTCTTTGAGCCTGTGGGGGACAAAGAGGGGGAAGGCATTGGTGATGGGTCAACGTGCTTCATGCAGATGTTGTTCATCATGCTGTTCTATGCATTGTGACTTCATCAGTGGGCATTCAGGTCATGGGACTGTCGGGTGGGTCATTCATGCATGGGTCTGGGTGGCACGTGTCTGTGGTGATGCGTGCATGTGTGTGTGTTGGGGTGTGTCACTCACATGGGCAGGGTTGTGTGCATGTATGTTTGTGGCCGCATCCATGAGCTGATTCAGGGCTCAGATTTGGGGGGTACCTCACCTTTCACAGTGCATTGTTTTATGTGGACACTCACCTCCATCTGACATTGTGGGCGCACCACGCTCCATGTCGCCGACTCCCTCTATGGATTCAACACCAATAGTGCTCGCCAGTTCTCCTCCCACTCCCTAAGTTTGATGGGTGAATCTCCACCACCTCCTGCGGCCATGGCCAGGTTACGATTGGCAGCCAGTATGCTGCGGACACGGAGGCAGAGATCGTCCCATCGCTTCCTGCAGTCTTTCACGGTGCGGGTGGTGGTGCCCACCGCACTGACTTTCTGGCCCACATCTGCCCAGATGGCCTTTTTTTATCAGGGTCTCACGCCGCATGCAATCGCGAAGACAACATTCGTGTTTGCAGCAAGTGTCCACGTACTCGTAATGGCACGCAATTAGCGTCCTCTTGCCAAGGCGGACACGTTAATAGCACCATGCCGGTAAGGGCAGTATCTTACCGCAATCCGTGTAATGAGGCCCATAGTCTTGTGAGACAAGAAATCAGAAAGCTAATAGAATATTGATGCAAGAAGTTGTAATGGTTAAATGTGTGTAAAAGAAACGTGGAAGTGCAAATTAGTGTTCCCCTGATGACATTTCTTAGAAATTGGTCTTAAATAAAGTGAAAGAGGAATGAAAGATGTTGGGTATTGTATGGAATGTGAGTGAATGGTTATAATATAGGTTTAATGTGAAAAGGTTAAATTGAAAACAAAGTGTTTTAATTGTAGGTTGGTGGTTCTTTAGAGAGAAATCATCAAACACTAATGTTAACTCCACGACAATATGAAATTGTATATTAATAATTGTGATGGTTGTAATTTTACTTGCAAACATGAGGAATTAAAATTATTGAATTGTAAGAATTATTTTAGTTTAGTCAGAGTATTGAGGATTCGGCATGTGGCTCAAGAAAACATTTGTCCTGCGAAGAGTAACTGTTGAAAAATTAGAGCTCACAAAAAAGTGAGGTGTATGTTATATATGAGAAGTCACACAACATAAGGATCTACAACACAAGACTGGCAGAATATTTTATAATAACCTAAGTATTGACTATTGTTTAGGGGGATTATTCCAACCAGTCGATGTTAGGGAGAATTCTCATACATGTGCTAATTCCCTTCACCTTAGAGACCCCCAGCAACTTTGCTGGATTTTGAGGACTTGATTTTTTTGTCTAGAAAGAGTGTGAGCCTTTTTTCCCACTCTTTCATGTATTTTGATGTGTGTTTTACTCTTGTGTTCTTTGATTATGGCATTTTAGATAACTCCATAGGCATCATCTTTTCATGTGTGTTACACAGCCCCTTCAGTGCAGTGACACAGGGATGTCTTTTAGATTTCCAAAAGGTTTAAATACCTTCTCTGGGATGAACTACTGTTTCCCAGAGAATGTAAAGTGAAATTGATTTTACTAGTCTTTCCAAATTCCTAGACCCATCACACACTATCCTACAATAGAGTGCTGGAGGGGTTATAGAGTATTCCCTGTGTCTACATACTTATGTAGCAGTCAAATGCTACCCTTTCCTATTGCAATGGCTGGTGGCAGTAGTTTTACAACGAACTAACATGATTTTTCCAGACCGCAAACACCGGTAGCTAAAAATCGCGGGAGCCATGTTTTTCAAGATGGTGCCTTAAGCCCCTTTGTTTAAACAGGCCCCGGTCTTATTTTATCGCCGTTTATTTTTGGAAAGATCCATCTAGAGTTTATCTCTGCACGCCAAACCAGGTCCGTATGCCTTTGGCGGGCTGCGGGACTGAAAATCGCCTCTTGCGTCTGAGTGTCTAGGGTGGGCAGGAATTGAGGGAGGTGCCCAAAACTCCCTGTACTTAGTCTCCTAGGAGACCCAAATGCAATCTGGCGTGATTGGCTGGCTGACTGTCCATCAAGGACAGCCACCTTGCTGGGTGAGTGACAGCTAGGCTGGAATGAAAGGGAGAAAACTGTTTAAAAGGCGAGTCTCTTGGACTGGAAAGCAGAGTCGACCACTGGAACGAAAGAACCAAAGACGAGCTGCAAGAGGATGGCTGCTGCAACTCCTGGACCATTGGTTTGCCCGGTGAAGCTCTGCTGCAGGTCTGGATTGCCAAGTTCATATCGACAGAGAAGCCCCTTCAAGGACGACTTCTTCCTTTCAGTTGGTGGGACTAAGCCACCTGGATACCATTCTCTGAGCTGGTTAGCTTTAACCAGGGAGAGGGACACAAGCTTGTGTGCTTGAACTACAGCTACTGGAACTGAAGTGACTCCATTTTGTCAGCGTTTTCCGATGATCCATTGCAGTGCAGGAGTCCCCCAACGTCCTCCCTTTTGTCCCCATGACTGAGGCTCAGGAACAGCGAGATCTGCAGGAACCTGCCAGGAACCAACGTCTTCAACTGCATTTTGCTCTTCATACTAAGGTACTGTGCCACCCCGATTGAGAGAACTTACCTCTCAAGGTGAAAGTTTGTAGAACTTTCCTAACTTGAAGGCCTAATCAGCTTGTGACCCATCATATTTTCTTTTTCGTACAAACTACTTCTGAGAACTTTTGCAAAGACTTTACCGTTTATTACAAGAACTGTTCTTTCCCCTCCAAGACACTAGTCCATTGACTTTGGCCTAGGCCTATTGAACTGAATCGAGTCCTCTAGTGAACTGAAACCATTTGCACTGCCTAAGAAAGTATTTGTGATCTATTTGTATTAACTTGTGCCCTTTACTCCCATTGAAAGTAACTGAAATGCCATTTTGCTCCTATTTCAGTGGAGCCTAATTTACTCAGAAACTTATTGGTTCAGTACTGAAGGGTGTTTGTGTATAAAATTAAGTTGCCTCCTTCTAGGGAATGTTTTCTAAATGATGGTGTAATAAATTAATAAGTGTTTTACCAAGAAACATTGATGTTAGGCGGAAACCTGTGCAGTTCCCTCTGGGACCACTGCAAAAGATTTAGGACTACAGGTGTTTGGCAGTAAACCCACTTGGTAGCAGTCTGTACCACGCAGATTCACTTGGTAGCTGTGGCTGAGCAGCCAGACTTCCCTCAAGAAGAGTTAGGCAGTATGAGAAGTATACAAAATAGGGCAATTTACACAGTAGGACAAGCAAACACAGAACAAGGCTTCGGTGTAAAGATATATAGTTATTTATTTATAAAAAACACATCTATGGAAAACACACTGCCACTAATACGGCACACAACTTCAATCACAATTACTATAAGTAAATCAATCCCACTAACAATAGTTCGACAAGTCTAGGTTCAACGGCACCACTTATTTGCAGTCAGAGGTGGATGCTTTAACCTAGGTGGCACTCTAGTATTCGTTAGGACGGGAGAGAAAAGGCAGGGTATGAAATCAACTCGGTACCAACACTTTTACGAACAAATGCAAGTCAAGTAAGGCAGGGTCTACGGTAGATCGCAAAGTTCAGAGGCCAGGCCCAGTCGGAGAGAGGCAAGGCGATATGTCCCAAAAAGTATCACAGTGGAAATGCATTTCGAGTCTTTGTCGCAAATTGTTATAGAAGGATTGGACCAGTTCAGAACAGAAAGTTAAGAAGGCTTGGAGGCGACCCAATGGAGAGGCGAGGATTCAGACACCTCACGCTAACCGACACAAGGGAAGCCAGGCGGACACGGAACCTTGTTTGTGGAGAGACAGCTCTGGCGGGGGCAGTTGTTCCTGGTGGTGGATGCACGTCGGGGCTTTACCAAGAGAAGAGATGATCTCGTCGTCGAAGGAAAGTTGAAGATCATTGCACCACCAGGGAAGAGACCAGCCGCGGAGTGCTCCGTCACAAGGCACCACGTTCTGGTCGCGGTACAGGGGTTAGTGGCTATCCGGTTGCCGGGGTGCTCTGCACGGGCAATTCGTCCACTGCGTCCTGGAACGAAGAAAAAGCAAAGGGGACTGTTGTTCCCACCAGTCAGGGGAAGAGACTCTCCGGCGGGGAGATCTCCTCTGTCGTCGGGAAGTGGTGGGTCGGTTCAGCAGGGCTCCACCGGAGGTGTCGTCGTTGCAGGTCGGCTCAGCTTTACCCTCGTCGGATTCTTAGGTCCTGTGGCGACTTCTGAAGATCCAGTCCCAAAAGCCCTGCTTTTATGCAGAAAACCCCCATTCATTCAGCCTAGCTGTCAATCAAAACACGCTAAGTGGTGAGCGGGGTGGCTCACCACTTGGGCCAATCACACCAGAGTGCGACTTGAGTTGGCAAGGCAACTCAGTCCAGGGTGCCTAAACCCCCTCCCACACCCCCTGTGGTACCCAGACAGAATGGCACCACTTTGGAGGACTTCTGTGTAGAAGCCCGCCAAAAGTGGAACAAAGGGCTCAACCTTTGGTTTAGGAGTCACAGAGGCGAACACAGACGCCATTTTAAAAACCGAGTTCTGGCAGAAAATACCAACCGATAGATTTATTTAAGATAAATAAACCGGTGGTATGTTAGAGATTAACGAGAAAAAGTATTAACCTCCAACAATGGGAAGAATCCCATAGAGTTATATTCGGGGTCGAATATAACAAGTAGTTTCCACTGCCACCAGCCAAAACTCGACGAGGGGGGACGGGACAGTGCCCCCTCGAATAACAGACCCAGGAGTAATCGAATTACCCCTACTAGTACGTCCACAATAGGATGGTTTGTACTAGTTCTGTTAGTAAATTTAGGTCTAGTAAAGCCAATGGTGACTTTACATGCCCGGGGAGACAGTAGTCAGTCCCCGGGTATGGAGTCTATGGTGGAGATCCTCTAGGACGCCCCGGTGTTACGGCACGGAGGGTGCATTGTAACACACATAGCAAAACCTATGAGACCCTATGGAGTAAAAGACCCCATAGCCCATAGAACACATTGACATTCAAAGGAATTAACCACATTCATGTCCAAGAGTGGGAGAAAAAGAGTCTCACTCTTGGCAGGATGGAAAAAAAAAAACTCCAGAAATCCAGCAAAGCTGCTGGGGGACTCACTAGGTTAGGAAATTCAGCCTAAACAGAGAATTCTCCCTAACACTCGCCCCCCCCCCGACTAAGGGACAGGAGGATTTAATCCACTCCTGGATGAATCTCATACCTCTAGTCGATGACATACATCCTAGAGAGACCATCAGCATTTTGGTGGTGACACCCTGACCTGTGCTGAATGGTGAAATCAAACCCTTGCAGGCAGATCGACCATCTCAGTAGTTTTGGGTTTTCCCCTTTCATTTGCATTAACCATCTCAAGGGTTGGTGGTCAGTCTGAATGACAAAAGTAGAACCATACAAGTATGGCCTAAACTTCTTCAGAGCCCACACGATAGCAAAGCATTCTCTTTCGAATGTTGCCCACCTTGTTTCAGGATCCTTCAGCTTGCGGCTATTGAAGCAAACGGGGTGCTCCCTACCTTTCCCATCCAGTTGGCTGAGTACGGCACCTATTCCTACATTTGAAGCATCTGTCTGCACAATGAATGTTTGGCGGTAATCAGGAGCTCTGAGTACTGGGGCTTGGCAAAGAGCCTTCTTCAGGTTTTCAAAAGCCTGATTGCACTCCTCGTTCCATCTAACCTTTTTAGGAAATTTGGGCGAGGAGATGACATTCAGTGGAGAAGCTATAGTCCCATAGTTCTCGATGAAATTCTTGTAATACCCATGAGGCCTAGGAAGGCTCTCACTTGGGTCTGAGTAGTAGGTGTTGTCCAATTTTGCACAGCTTCAATCTTACTGAGCAAAGGCCTTATTTCTCCACCTCCTACCTCATGTCCAAGATAGACTACCTTACTCTGTCCAATTTGGCATTTACTCGCCTTTATGGTCAGATTGGCTCGTCCAAGAGCCTGCAAAACATCTCTCAGGTGGGTTACATGTTCTTCCCAGGAATTGCTGAACACTGCTATGTCATCCAAGTATGCCATGCAGAAGTCCTCCATCCCATTCAGAACCTGGTTTACCATCTGTTGAAATGTAGCAGGTGCATTCTTCAATCCGAAAGGCATTACCTTAAACTGGTATAAGCTAACGGGGGTAGAAAATTGTAATAAAGAGGCACACTTAAATGGAGTTGTATTACCATAACAAAAATGCAGTTTTCTCCTTGGCATGGTCTGTCAGGGCTATTTGCCAATAGCCTGACGTCAAGTCAAATGTGCTGAGGAACTTGGCTGCGCCAAGTTTGTCCACCAACTCATCTGTTCTTGGCAAAGGGTGGGCATCAGTCTTGGTGACTGCATTAAGAGCTCTATAATCCACGCAGAATCTAAGTTCTTTAGATCCGGTCTTTGGTACTAACACAACTGGGCTAGACCATGGGCTAGTTGTCATGCCGCCGAGTTCCTGGCGTCGATGGAGCCGCTGGCGACGCGGAACTTAGTACTGTTCGCTTTCAGCCACGCACCCTGTTTCCTGGTTTCTCTTCCTCCGATTCCTATTGGTTGGGCGCTCCGCGGCCCGGGGTTTTAACCGGCCACTTCCGGGTCACGGATGCATCGCAACGCTTCCGGTTTCGTCCGTTAGCCCTGAGTTGCTTGCTGCCTGTTGCTTTCTTCCGAGTTTCTCGCTTGTCTGCCGGTCGGGTCCTCGTGCCCAGTGCGGCCCCTTCTGTTCTTCCTTCGTCCTTCCGCTAGTCCTATCTGCCTTTCTTTCACTCCCTTGGCTTTGCTTTTACTCGCCCGCCTCCCTTGCCCGCCTTCCAACTTGCTTACCCTCCCTCCTTCCCATCTTCACTTACTGCTTTTTCTCCTCTTGTCTGTTCCGCTTATTCCGCTCTTCTGTTTCCCTCTTCCTCTCGCTCTGCTCCGCCCCTTCCGTGTTCCAGTACCCTGCCTTGTCCTTTTGGACTTCTCTCGCCTACCTTCAGTATTGTTTGCTGTGACCTTCCGTGTACCAGACTCCGGCCTGTTCCCCTGGACTGCCTTTGCTTGCTGTATTTGATACTTCCACTTCTAGCCTTGTGTACCAGATCCTCGGACCGCTTACTGGACTGCCTGTGTTCTGGGGTATTCACTCCACGTGTTGCCTCCAGACACTTTCCACCAGCTCTGACCCTTCAAGGATTCCTGGTTCCACGCCTCCAAGACACCCAACGATAACACAGGGGTTTTTTGTGCCTAAGGGCTTTTTCCCCTCTTGGTCGATCCCAGGGGAGGGGCCCCCTGGTCTCCCCTCTTGGGGGGCACGGTGGCTTCCTTCCGGGGTCGTCCCTATCTACATAAAAAAAGGTGCAAGCTCGAAGAAAGGAAAAGAAGGGTTCTTGGAAGGAAGAAGAAGGTGAGGAGTCGGGGGAGGGGGAGATCTCAGAATCTACACTATCGGACGAAGATATCACCGACCCCGGTGACAGTTTGCGACGCCCCAAAGAGATGGCCACCCCACAGCAGGTACAAGAACTCGTAGCCGCTGTACAAAGTCTAAGTCTGGAGATGCAGAACCTTAAGACAGCTAACGCCACCTTTCAACAGCGTCTGACAGACAGGGAAAGACCTTTAACCGATTTACCTCCACTTCCCCTAGTATCTGGGAAGTTCGATGGATCCCCAAAAAAGGTTAAGGAGTTCCTGGACGCATGCAATCTTCATTTTTCCTTTCGCCCTCAGACCTTTGCCTCAGACCACGCCAAGGTGGGGTTTATGATCACCCACATGACCGGGAATACCCTGGCTTGGGCTACCCCTCTCGTAAACCAGCCAGACCCGGTTTTACAGGACTACAATGCCTTTAAGGCCCTGATTCAACAAACCTTTCTGCGAACAGAGAGTACCTACTTGGCCTCGGAGGACCTCCTTGACACCTGTCAGGGGAATTCTGAGCTACTGACATACATCACCACTTTCAAACAGGTGGCAGCTGAGGCAGGTTGGCGGGAACAGGCTCAGTATGCCATATTTCGGCGAGGTTTAAGGGAGGAATTGAAGGACGAACTAGCCCGAATAGAAGGACCGGTGTCTTTTGCCGAACTCCTGACAGCTACCCTCTGAATTGACTTCAGAATGACGGAAAGACGTCAAGAAAAGAAGAAAACCATGTTAAGTGTACCCCCTCTCTTGGAGACTCACTCACCCGCATCTGTACCCTTCCAACGGACAGCTAAGGAAGAACCCATGCAGATCGGAACCACCAGAGCCCCGCTCACACCAGAAGAAAGGAAACGGCGCAGGGAGGGTTCCCTGTGTATTTACTGCGGATCTTCATCACATTTATTAAGTGATTGTCCGGAAGTACCGCCCAGAAGGTCGGGAAACGCTCGCCCTTGGTAAACATTGGGACGCATTACAGAGGGGCTGCTCTTAGTCCCTATGCGCCTCTTTCTGTATCCTCTACAGAAACGTCTGAGGACTCCCGGTTGATGGTGCTCACAGTTTCTCTCAGAGTAGGCCCCAAGGAAGTAACCACTTTAGCCATACTCTACTGTGGAGCAGCAGGGAACTTCATGGATACCCATTGGGCAGAACGACACGGAGTCAAAAGAATAGCCAAACGAGAAGATCAAAAGGTGGAAGGGGTTGATGGCGATTCTTTGAGCTCGGGTTTGATCACTCACACCACTGAAGCACTTACTTTGTCCATCCAACAACACACCGAAAGTATCACATTCGATATCATCAGGGCTGCTCACTTCCCCCTTATCCTAGGTATCTGTTGGCTACGCAGACACAACCCCAGTATTGACTGGTCTAGAAACTTACTTAGTTTTCAGTCCTCACTATGCAAATCGGAATGCTTGCCAGAACCAAGATTCGAGACCGTCAAGACCACAAATAGCTGCAAAGTCAGAATTGTACACTGTCTCCCACACTACCTGAAGGAGTTAAATGAGGTGGCAACTGAAAAGATACCCGTCGAGCTCCCTCCGCACCGGCCTGAAGACTGTTGCATTGATCTCACCCCAGGTGCATTGGTACCCTTCGGTAGGATGTTTCCACTGTCATTAGAAGAAAAACAATACCTCCGAATGTACTTGGACAGCACCATGGAAAACGGGCTCATAAGACCTTCAAAGTCCCCTGCAGGGGCATCCCTGTTCTTCATCTCTAAAAAGGATTCAAAGGAGTTGAGGCTGTGTATAGATTATCGCGGTCTAAACAAGGTTACCATAAAAGACCGGTATCCTATGCCATTGATAACCGATATCCTACAAGCTGTACAGGGTGCTACCATCTTTACCAAACTTGACCTGAGGAATGCTTATCACCTACTCCAGGTGCAGAAAGGAGACGAATGGAAGACAGCATTCCGGCCTCCTTTCGGACTTTTTGAATACCAGGTAATGCCGTTCGGGTTGGTAAACGCCCCGTCGGTATTCCAACGGTTTATGGACAGACTATTCTCCGATCTCCTGTGCCAAACCACATTGGTATATTTGGATGACATTCTGATATACTCTCGCACTCCTGAAGACCATGTGGAACATGTCAGGGAAGTATTCAGAAGGCTACAGAGTAATCAGTTGTCTGTTAAACTCGCCAAATGTGTGTTTTCAGCCTCCTCCATTCCTTATTTAGGATACATTCTGTCAGACCACGGTATCTCCATGGATCCTAACAAGGTGTCTTCCATCATTGAATGGCCCTCACCCACCTCAGTCAAAGAGATACAGAAATTCCTGGGGTTGGCAAACTTCTACCGGAGATTTATCCCTAATTTCTCTCAAAAGATACTACCCATCACCTCGCTCTTAAAGAAGTCTGCAACTCCATTCAAATGGTCAGCGGAGGCGGAAGACAGCTTTGGTAATCTTAAGGAAGCCTTCTGTTCGGCACCCATGTTACAACAACCAAACCAACATCTACCCTTCGTTCTAGAGACGGACGCTTCATCAGCCGCAATAGGGGCTGTGCTTCTTCAAGAAATCCAGGGTACAGAACATCCGGTGGCTTATTTCTCGAAGACCCTAAACTCCAGTCAAAGGAACTACTCGGTCATTGAGCGAGAGCTTCTAGCCATGAAGGCGGCCTGTGTAGAATGGCGCCATCTGCTTCAAGGAGGAAGGTTCCCGTTCACCATAAGGACCGATCATAAGAACTTGCAGGTTCTCAAACAGTTCGAGTGCTACAACACTCGACAGGCCCAATGGGCTCACTTCTTCGCCCAATTCGAATTCCACATAACCTACATCCCTGGCAAAACGAATGTTGTAGCCGACTCTCTTTCCCGCCGGTGTGATTACCTGCCAGAGACAGATATGCATCTTGAACGGATGTTTCCCCAGTCCAGGACTATTGGAATTATTTCTAAATTCCTTCAGCAGGTACAGGAGGATTCTGGAGGTCGTTTTGAAGTTGAAAGACATTCTAAAGATCTGGCCTATGAAATCAGGAACGGCCTTTACCTTGTCGGAGGAAAACTCTATCTACCCACACTGGCTTTTCGCAAGACAGCACTTGTCTGGTGTCATGATTCCAAACTAGCAGGGCACAGGGGAGTGGCTGGCACTCACGACTACCTTCAAAGACATTTCTACTGGCCTACAATGAGAAGGGATGTAGAGCGGTACGTTCAGTCATGTATCGTCTGTCTGCGGAGTAAGTCATCCCGTAAACGACCAATTGGTCTACTGGAACCAAGTGCTGTACCCAAGTGTCCCTGGAGCACGATATCTACTGATTCTATAGTAGATTTGCCCCCGTCTCAAGGATGCACCTGTGTCATGGTAGTAGTGGATTCATTTACCAAATTGGCTCACTTCTCCCCATTGCCTGGCGTTCCTACTGCAGCCAAGATGGAGGAAGTGTTTCTCCAAGACATATTCCGGTTACACGGTCTACCTAACAAGATAATTTCAGACCGGGGTAGTCAGTACACCTCCCGGTTCTGGAAGGCCCTGTGTGTCAGACTAGGTATCGAAAGAGCTCTCACCTCTGGATTCCATCCACAATCCAATGGGCAAACTGAACGCTTGAACAGAACCCTGGAACAGTACTTAAGGTGCTTTATCAACTCCCAACAAGACAACTGGTGCACGCTACTCCCTCTAGCTGAATTCTCTTACAATAACTCCACACATGCCGCTCTGGGGTTCAGTCCTTTTTTTGGTACTTATGGTTTTCACCCTCGCTCCATTCTTCCTGTCTCGGGCCTCTCTACTAGCGTACCATCAGTAGATTCTTCCCTCTCCCTCCTTAGAGAGACACACAAGAAGGTAGAGGAAGGCCTTAAGTCAGCCCAAGCCCAATATTGCATTCAAGCCAACAAACATCGTAGACCTGTACGAGGATGGGATGTGGGTACCAGAGTCATGCTCTCCACTAGATATTTACCTCGCTGGGTACATCCCTCCAAGTTATCTCCCAAGTATCTAGGGCCATATGAGATCATACAGAAAATCAATCCTGTGGCTTTTCGCCTAAAACTACCCAACAACCTCAAAAGGGTCCACCCTGTTTTCCATGCCTCCCAACTCAAGTCATTTCATGCTGACACATGGGCACGACAGGTTAGACAGGCCCCGATTCCTCAGGGTTCCACTCGGGCTGAATATGAGGTCGCCCAACTCTGTGACTCCAGGTATCATAAGGGCAGGCTGGAATATTTGGTTAAATGGAAGGGCTACCCTTCCTCGGAAAACTCTTGGGAACCCATCACACACATTAATGCTCCTGTCCTACTTCACAAGTACCACTTCTTTCATCCAGGGAAACCAGGGGGAGGAGCCTATAGCAGGGGGCATACTGTCATGCCGCCGAGTTCCTGGCGTCTATGGAGCCGCTGGCGATGCAGAACTTAGTACCGTTCGCTTTCAGCCACGCCCCCTGTTTCCTGGTTTCTCTTCCTCCGATTGCTATTGGTTGGGCGCTCCGCGGCCCGGGGTTTTAACTGGCCACTTCCGGGTCACGGATGCGTCGCAACGCTTCTGGTTTCGTCCGTTAGCCCTGAGTTGCTTGCTGCCTGTTGCTATCTTTCGAGTTTGTCGCTTGTCTGCCGGTCGGGTCCTCGTGCCCAGTCCGGCCCCTTCTGTTCATCCTCCGTCCTTCCGCTAGTCCTATCTGCCTTTCTCTCACTCCCTTGGCTTTGCTTTCACTCGCCCGCCTCCCTTGCCCTCCTTCCAACTTGCTTACCCTCCCTCCTTCCCATCTTCACTTAACGCTTTTTCTCCTCTTGTCTGTTCCGATTATTCTGCTCTTCTGTTTCCCTCTTCCTCTCGCTCTGCTCCGTCCCTTCCGTGTTCCAGTACCCTGCCTTGTCCTTTGGGACTTCTCTCGCCTACCTTCAGTATTGTTTGCTGTGACCTTCCGTGTACCAGACTCCGGCCTGTTCCCCTGGACTGCCTTTGCTTGCTGTATTTGATACTTCCACTTCTAGCCTTGTGTACCAGATCCTCGGACCGCTTACTGGACTGCCTGTGTTCTGGGGTATTCACTCCACGTGTTGCCTCCAGACACTTTCCACCAGCTCTCACCCTTCAAGGATTCCTGGTTCCACGCCTCCAAGACACCCAACGATAACACAGGGGTTTTTTGTGCCTAAGGGCTTTTTCCCCTCTTGGTCGATCCCGGGGGAGGGGCCCACTGGTCTCCCCTCTTGGGGGGCACGGTGGCTTCCTTCCGGGGTCGTCCCTATCTACATAAAAAAAAGGTGCAAGCTCGAAGAAAGGAAAAGAAGGGTTCTTGAAAGGAAGAAGAAGGTGAGGAGTCGGGGGAGGGGGAGATCTCAGAATCTACACTGTCGGACGAAGATATCACCGACCCCGGTGACACTAGTAGAGGGCTCTATTACCCCGAGATCAAGCATCTTGCTGACCTCACCTTTGATGTGGGTTTGTACGTTTTCTGACATTCGGTATCCTCTGCTTTTGACTGGCAGACAGTCACCAGTGAGTATGTCATGCTGGCCCCAAGGGGTCAAGCCTGGTGAAAGCGAGAACAGCGAGGCAAACTGATTCAACATAGATTTGCGCTCTTCTTGTTGCTCGGGTGTCAGATTGGAAGAGAGATTTACTCCTTCAATTTTTTCGTCTAAAGGTAAGCCTCTGAGGAGATCCGGAAGAGCTTCACTCTCTTCTTCTTCCTCGGATGATGCTAGAAGCAATGCTCCTACATCAGGTCTTGAGACATACGCTTTGAGTCGGTTGGTGTGGAAGACTGTCGGAACCTCCTTGGGATTGCCCAAGTCCACCAGATAGTTGACCTCTCCGAGTTTACCCACAACTCTGAAGGGTCCCATCCATTTGTCTTGCAAGGCCCTCTGCCTTGTTGGGATCATAACGAGAACGAGCTGGTCTTGAGCGAACTCAACCATGTTAGCCCTTTGATCATGCCAGTGCTTGACCAATGCTTGTCCAGCTTTCAAGTTATCGCTTGCTTCTGTCATCATGTGTGACATTCTCCTCTGGAGACCTACCACGTAGTCAGTCACTCTGACTGGCTTGGGGGAAGGAGCACTCTCCAACCCCTCCTTAATCAGGGCCAATGGACCTCTGATGGGATGACCATAGAGAAGCTCAAAGGGAGAATAACCTACTCCCTCCTGAGGGACTTCTCTATAAGCAAATAGAAGGCATGGCAGTAGAAGGTCCCACTTACGCTTAAGGGGTTCCTCTAAAGCACCTATCATGCTCTTCATGGTTCGGTTGAACCGTTCTACCAACCCATTGGTTTGTGGGTGGTACGCCGTTGAGAACTTGTAAGTAACTCCACAGGTTTTCCACATGGCTTTCATGTAGTGGGACATAAAGTTTGACCCCCTGTCAGAGATTACTTCCTCAGGAAACCCGACCCTGGTAAAAATACCAAGGAGGGCCTTCGCCACAGCCGGAGCTGTAACAGTCCTCATAGGAATTGCCTCAGGATTCCTAGTAGCATGGTCTACTACAACAAGTATAAACCTGTTGCCTGAGGAGGTTGGAGGATCAAGGGGACCAACAATGTCAATCCCTACTCTCTCAAATGGGACTCCCACAACTGGGAGAGGCACTAAAGGTGCCACATTCTTGGAGCCAACCTTACCAGAGGTCTGGCAGGTGTGGCAGCTCCTGCAGTGTTTTTCTACTTCGGCCCCCATCTTTGGCCAATAAAAGTAGAAAGAGAGCCTTTCCTTAGTCTTCTTAAAACTCAAGTGACCAGCCAAAGGAATCTCGTGGGCTAACTGCAAGAACTGTGGTCTGTTCTCTTGGGGTACTACGAGTCGTTTGTAGTCTCCAGGTGCAGACTCGGTCGGTTCACTGTAGAAGAGGCCATATTCCCAGTGCAGCCTGTATTTCCCAGGCTCTTGCCCTTCAGCCTGAGCTTCTGCCTGATGGCGAAGACCTTCCAGAGTTGGACATTCTCTCTGTCCTTACTGAAGTCTGCCCTGCTGGGCCCACCTTCTGCCAGTAAAGACTGCAGCTCAGGATGGTCAACAGGATCCAGATCTCCAATGAGTTCCTGGCCTTCCATTAGCTCTTCTTCAGAGTCTAATTCTACCACACAGGGTTGTACCTCCCTCTCAGCCTCAGCTGGAGGTGGAGTTACGGGTGTATCTTTGGACAACCGCGGGGAAGTCCTTAGTGGCTGCACTCAAATGCTGGCTGCTGGTTTCGGGGTAGAAGTCTTAGGTTTCCCTTTCGCTTCTGATCTCTTTGAGACAGCAGCGGACAATTCCAGTGGAACAGGAGTAATTTCTTTCTTCTTCATCTCCTGGAGAGTACCTCGCATGGTTCTCTCCCTTGCAGGTCTGGTTAGTTCCTGTAACCGCTTACTAGGAGGTCTGGGGGTATGCGATACAACTCCGAGAGTTTTCAAATCGTTACCCAACAGAACGCGTCCTGGTACCTCACTCTGTATGCTGACAGGTATCTTCACAGTCATGTCGTTACACTAGATGAGAACTGGTAATTGGGGAAGCATCTGCACAGGCCCTCCAGCTAACTTGGTGAGGCATTTGGGTGCCTTAGCAACATCCTCGGCCTGAAAAAACGATTTATCCTCCACAGTTATGCTGGCCCCGGTGTCCCTAATGGCAGGAGTCTCCTGACCATTCACCTGGACACTGTCCTTATAATACTCTTTAGTATTATCGGGGATAGAATTATAGACATCTAAATTCTGTTGTTCCCACAACCCCAGAGACACTAAAGAAACGCTGGCTGAGACTCCAATGGGTTCATCAGCCAGCAGTAGAAAGTTTCCACTTGCCATTTGGACTTCCTCCTCTGGAGCGAAGGCTAAGGAGACAAGCTGGACCCCTGAAGGTTTACCCTTACATCTGGGATCTCCTTTCACGTGGTCAGTCGAGCCACAAACAAAGCATTTACCGAAAGCTTTCTGGAATGGTGGCTTGTTCTGGCCTCCTTCCGGTTTGGCACCAGAAGACACACTATTCTGCTGCGGTTTTCCTTGTGGCTTACCCTTCTGGTTTTGTTTGGGGCCCTCTTTGGAATTTGAGTTATTTGAATTCTCTTTTGAGTCCTTCTTAGGCTGTTTTCCCTCATCCTTTTTCTGAGTTGCCCCAGAATCCTTATGAGTAGCCCTGTTGGCAACCCACAAGTCAGCAGCCTTAGCTAGCTTCCTGGAATCCAACTCCTTCGAATCAGCCAAGTGCTGTCTGAGCTCAGGAGAACAGGCATCATAAATAGACTCCAACATAATAAAGATTCTTCATACCCTCATAAGTGTTCACTTTGTGACCCTTAATCCATCCCTCTAAGTTTTTCAACCCTTCACTCACCCAGGTAGCCCAAGGGGTACCATCATGCTTTTTGAGGGTTCTAAACCTCTTAAGATACTGGGAAGGGGTCCTCCCGAATCTAGCTATCAAAGCTAGTTTCACACTTTCGTAACCCTTCTTATCCGCCTCCCCCAACTCCATTACCACATCAGTGGCAACAGGGGGGAGCCTAGAGAACAACCAGGGAAGTAAATAATTCCCGGTGATGTCCTGGAGCCCATGATTGTACTCAAACAGTTTTAACCAATCCAAAACATCCAATCTCGGTTCATACATACCCACTAATTCCTTCGGCATCCGGGGTCTTTTGGGACTGGAGCTTCTAGAGGAACCAGAGGAGAGAGAAGCATTTTCCACAGACAACTTTTTCATCTCTAACTCGTGTTTAAGTTCTATTTCTCTGAGTCTTAACTCAGCTTGCTTCTGCTCAGCCTGGGCATTCATTCGTCTGAACTCGAGCTCTTGGTTTCTTTCAGATTGAGCCAAGAACCGTTTGTATTCTAATTCGAGCTTCATTTTTTCAAGTTCAAAATAAGCAGGGTTACATGTGGGACCTGGTATGGGCCCCGTAGGTACAGTAGGTAAGGCAGACAGAGGCTCAGAGTGGCTAACTTCATTAGGTTCACTTTCCTCTTCTGACTCATTATCAAGACTTTGATTTAGATCAATACCATTACTGTTTTCGACATTCGCTGGAGACGTTGGTTCCTCTGAACCAGTACCCAGACTTGGGTTTTCCAGCAATCTCGCTATCAGTTCTACTTTCTTGCCTTTTACAGAAAGATTCTCTTGTCTACAGAGGGCTCGTAAACTCTCAGTATTTTCACCTCACAAAGATTCTTGTCTGTAATCTTCCATAGTAGACAGGTTTTTGAAAGTTGCTTTTAATGCTTAGCTTTGTGGTTAGCTATCCTAAAGTGTTGAAAAGCACTCTAAACTGTATACTCGATACAAATCCCACCGCTGTACACCAGTGTTAGGCGGAAACCTGTACAGTTCCCTCTAGGACCACTGCAAAAGATTTAGGACTACAGGTGTTTGGCAGTAAACCCACTTGGTAGCAGTCTGTACCACACAGATTCAGTTGGTAGCTGTGGCTGAGCAATCAGACTTCCCTCAAGAAGAGTTAGGCAGTATGTGGAGTATACAAAATAGGGCAATTTACACAGTAGGACAAGCAAACAAGGAACAAGGCTTCGGTGTAAAGATATATAGTTATTTATTTATAAAAAACACATCTATGGAAAACACTCTGGCACTAATACGGCAAACAACTTCAATCACAATTACTATAAGTAAATCAATCCCACTAACAATAGTTCGACAAGTCTGGGTTCAACGGCACCACTTATTTGCAGACAGAGGTGGATGCTTTAACCTAGATGGCACTCTAGTATTCGTTAGGACGGGAGAGAAAAGGCAGGGTATGAAATCAACTCGGTACCAACACTTTTACGAACAAATGCAAGGCAAGTAAGGCAGGGTCTACAGTAGATCGCAAAGTTCAGAGGCCAGGCCCACTCGGAGAGAGGCAAGGCAATATGTCCCAAAAAGTATCACAGTGGAAATGCACTTCGAGTCTTTGTCGCAAATTGTTATAGAAGGATTCGACCAGTTCAGAACAGAAAGTTAAGAAGGCTTGGAGGCGACCCAATGGAGAGGCGAGGATTCAGACACCTCACGCTAACCGACACAAGGGAAGCCAGGCGGACACAGTACCTTGTTTGTGGAGAGACAGCTCCGGCGGGGGCAGTTGTTCCTGGTGGTGGATGCACATCGGGGCTTTGCCAAGAGAAGAGAAGATCTCGTCATCGAAGGAAAGTTGAAGATCGTTGCACCACCAGGGAAGAGACCAGCCGCGGAGTGCTCCGTCACAAGGCACCACCTTTTGGTCACGGTACAGGAGTTAGTGGCTATCCGGTTGCTGGAGTGCTCTGCACGGGCAATTCGACCACTGCGTCCTGGAACGAAGAAAAAGCAAAGGGGACTGGTTGTTCCCACCAGTCAGGGGAAGAGACTCTCCGGCGGGGAGATCTCCTCTGTCGTCGGGAAGTGGTGAGTCGGTTCACCAGGGCTCCACCGGAGGTGTCGTCGTTGCAGGTCGGCTCAGCTTTACCCTCGTCGGATTCTTAGGTCCTGTGGCGACTTCTGAAGATCCAGTCCCAAAAGCCCTGCTTTTAAGCAGAAAACCCCCATTCATTCAGCCTAGCTGTCAATCAAAACACGCTAAGTGGTGAGCAGGATGGCTCACCACTTGGGCTAATCACACCAGAGTGTGACTTGAGTTGGCAAGGCAACTCAGTCCAGGGTGCCTAAACCCCCTCCCACACCCCCTGTGGTACCCAGACAGAATGGCACCACTTTGGAGGACTTCTGTGTAGAAGCCCGCCAAAAGTGGAACAAAGGGCTCAACCTTTGGTTTAGGAGTCACAGAGATGAACACAGACGCCATTTTGAAAACCGAGTTCTGGCAGAAAATACCAACCGATAGATTTATTTAAGATAAATAAACCGGTGGTATGTTAGAGATTAACGAGAAAAAGTATTAACCTCCAACAATGGGAAGAATCCCATAGAGTTATATTCGGGGTCGAATATAACAAGTAGTTTCCACTGCCACCAGCCAAAACTTGACGAGGGGGGACGGGACAGTGCCCCCTCGAATAACAGACCCAGGAGTAATCGAATTACCCCTACTAGTACGTCCACAATAGGATGGTTTGTACTAGTTCTGTTAGTAAATTTAGGTCTAGTAAAGCCAATGGTGACTTTACATGCCCAGGGAGACAGTAGTCAGTCCCCGGGTATGGAGTCTATGGTGGGGATCCTCTAGGACGCCCCGGTGTTACGGCACGGAGGGTGCGTTGTAACACACATAGCAAAACCTATGAGACCCTATGGAGTAAAAGACCCCATAGCCCATAGAAC
Source organism: Ambystoma mexicanum (assembly GCF_040938575.1). Taxonomy (NCBI): domain Eukaryota; kingdom Metazoa; phylum Chordata; class Amphibia; order Caudata; family Ambystomatidae; genus Ambystoma; species Ambystoma mexicanum. Next base: position 845,888,636 of record NC_090921.1, on the reverse strand, counting down.
ACATTGACATTCAAAATAATTAACCACATTCATGTCCAAGAGTGGGAGAAAGAGTCTCACTCTTGGCAGGATGGAAAAAAAACAAACTCCAGAAATCCAGCAAAGCTGCTGGGGGACTCACTAGGTTAGGAAATTCAGCCTAAACAGAGAATTCTCCCTAACAATTGACTGTAAGTGTCTGCTGACATTCCCTCTTGAGATAAGGCTGGCTTCTCAGCTCGCTACCAAAAACTGTGTAGCACAGACTTATACCAAAGGTTCGTTTTGCTTACACCTGTAGTCCTAATTGTATGTGGTGGTCCCAGAGGGTACTGCATGCAATTCTGCCTAACAGTCGGTAAGCACCCTCAAGTCTCTAATTTTTGTTGAAGGATTTAAACCGTGTCAGGCCAATCGGGTTCTTCCAGCTACTAGACTGCTGGTGTGGGTTCTTATTAGCAGTAATCATCATTGCTCCTTGCCTCTTCTTCGGCTCAGTTTTTCTTTCTTTATTTTCTATCTGATATCGAGTACTGTCAGTAAAATTCTCAAGTTGTTGAAGGGATTGTGGCAGTATTCCATTAGGGCATGATGACTGGATGGAATATCCTTAAAAAGAAAAGGGGGATACCATGTCTCACCTGATGATGTCATGTTATCCCGAGGTTCGTCTCCCACACGTGGTCCTCCCTCAAATTGCCACCCACAGGGTCAGGATCAGGTAATGGCTGCCATACCCTGGTCACATGAGGAAAGGCTACTTCAGGGAAAAGAGTGATGACATTATCAGATTCATCACAGTGTGCTGTATACAATAACATACCAAGGAAAAAAGTCTGAAACTGTGGACAATATGTGCTAATATTTCCAACGTCAGAATTTCATCTTTCATTGATCTCAGTCGGATGAGAGGCTTAATTTTACCTGTGAACCACAAATGAGCATACGGGTCTTTATAACAGGTGCATTGACCCCCACACTGAAAACGGACCAGATGAGGGCCAACAGAAAAATAACGACTTTGCAGGTGCAGCCTTCTTGGCTTGGAATCTGCAAGGTCGGTCTTCTGTTCCTGTATTCGGACCTAGGTCCCTTTTAACATGCATCCATGCTGTGCCTGGTTTAAAGTGCTGTTTCTAGGAGAAGGTTTAACCATTTGAGGCTACAGGATCTCAGCGGCATAGATCTCAGACAGGCAGTCCCTCAGGAAGATGCGTGTCAGGAAGAGAACAGCACTGTAGCTGGAAGGATCATGGTGTGCTTACATTGTGCATGGTCTGAATGGACAGAAAATAGTCTCTAAATCACAAGTCATCAGTCCTGAGGGGAAAACTAGTAGTGCAGAGGGGGGGGAGCATTTTTAGAAAGAGGTCTAGAAAACTGTACTTTTTAAAGCACATTGGACTGGCATGTGGGCAAAAGTATCAGTTGCACAGTAAAATAAGTAATCAACCTGATACATGTATGCCTTCAAAACACCAGAGTCTTCGGAGTGCCCTTGAGGCATTGCCATATTGATCTACATGCCTGCCTGAACGTCCTAAAACCAAAGATGTCTCGCGTATTGGTTTATAAAATGGTAGACTGTAAAGTTAGAATTCTAGAAAGTCCTGTCAGGCGTTGCTAGGGGATGGTTAAGGAGGCTATAGACCCTGGTCTTTTGGTTGTAGCCCCGGATAGAATCTCAGGTGCTGCCGGGGCTATCAGCAATAGTAACAGCCCATTTAGCTCGGTAATATCATCACATTAAAAATGACTGGAATACACACAAATAGCTATTTTATTGCTACTTTTATAGATAATCACAACTGTGACAGTAGCTGAAATGTTCAATATGAGTCAATATGCTTCATACTTTGTTATTCACAGGAATAACAACATCCAATAAATTAAATGGAAGCCATTGAATAAATGTGCCCGAATTATGCAAATGAAAGGAGCGCAGAGAATGCGTACCTTTTACACAAAGATGACCTGAGCATTTCAGGAGGGGCTGGAGAATAGAGCAAAGATATGCTGTTCAGACCCTTTGCATACATTGGTGTCGGGAGCACGCACCTGACACTAATGTATGGCTAATGTATGGCAGGCTCCCAGCATCCAGCCATTTCAACGAGACGGGCATTTAAGGGCCCGTCTTGGTGAAATGACAGAGAAAAAAAAATGATTTGCATCCCCGTTTGGGGGATGGAAATGCTAGTGTGACAATCATGATTTAAGTCTGAAAACAAATAATGACAGGGTCAGAAATGCCCCAGCCATGGTATTCATCTCCTGTTCAGAAAAGGCAAAGTCACTTGTTTCTGCAATTTTAAAGGGCATTTCGTGTGTGAATTCAGAATGTGTTTTAAAATGCCACCTTATATGCGCAAAAGCACAAAGTGGAAAAAAGGGGAAAAAAGGGAATCTGAATGAGCGCATCAAAGATACACTCATTCACAAGCCCTTTGTGAATTGTGCTACCACGCCGTTTGCGCCAAAAAAATTTTGTGAATATTTCCCAGTTTCTTTAAGAAGAAGGCGCTAAAAGTAGGAAATACCAATTGTTGATGTTATGAAAAACAATCAAGAAAAGGTCAAATTCACTTTATCACAGTCATATCTTGTTATTAGGCTGCTCTGTGTGTAACTTCCTGAAGTAAAAAAAGACTGAGGGCCCGATTCTCAAATGGTGTTAAGTACCGAAAAGGTCATTAAAAGCGTAAACGACCATTTCGGTACTTAAGACCTATTCTGAAGGTGGTGCATTCTTCCGAAGTCGGTAGGAATGCGCCACTTTTGTAATACATGTGGTGGTTGCTAGGATGGGTTAGAAACCAACCTAGCAACTGCTACATTCGTTATCTGACTCTTTAGACTGGTATTCTTGTGGCACTCCTGCAGTTTAATATGTGCACTAAAGTGACACACATATACGGTACTATTTTGGCCCCGTTATTCTGGAGGAGTGCCACAAGAAGCCATGTTGCAGTGCAGTTAAGCAGCTTTAATGTTGCAGGATACAACGTTGAAGCTGCTTACTTTGGTGTACATTAACGCGTTCAGATACACCACAGTAAGCAGCTTCAACGTTGTATCCTGCAACCTTGAAGCTGCTTACTTTTTGGTGTATATGAAAGTGTTCGTATACACCTGTGTTCTGAGCAGCATTTTTGTAAAATAACAAATATGTCGTCATTTTACAAAAATGCTGCTGAGATTTCAGGATTGCGCCTGTTAAGCTAAAAACAAGTGCAATACGAAGACGCCCAGGCCCACTTGAGAATGGTGGAGCCTGGGAGTCCTAATTTGGTGCAGTGAATCATGCTCTTTAGTGCATTAGGGATGTGTAAGGAAGACATGGTATCAAACAGTAAAACAGACACAAGTGACCACAGTTCAAGGGTGTTTATTGAACTTCAATGGGGTTTGGAAAAAGCGTATCTAATCCTAAATCTAAAGATGGGAGCAAGCTACGACCATCAAATAATAATAATGCAGTCCTAGTAGAGTCTGTCAAAATAAAAAAGGGCCTATACTTATAAACCTATTGCCAATCCCTACTTCTAAATACAAATAGTGTGGGAAACAATGTTATGCAAAAAGAAATGTGTTCAAGAAATTACATGGCAGGATATTCAAGCCGTTGACCTCCTTTCCCCACGTTTTCAGCACAGGACAAGGCGGCACACTCGAGTTAAGCATGGTCTTTAGCTTCTCTAGCAGGAGGATGCACTTCAGATCTCAGTATCAGGGCCTTCTCTGTCAGTCTCTTTGCCATTCAAAGTCTCTTACTTCAGAGGGCCTTATGCAACAAACAAACCTTCAAAAGTTCCTTTCTCCTCAGGATTCTCAGGTACAACTTCTTGGGTGAGCCCAGTGGTCGAAGTGAGCGGGGGCGGTCAGGAGCAGTGCTCCTATACTTTTTTAAATTACCTTGTACAGCTCCTATACTTTTATTTTAAAAAGAAACCGTTCCGGAATGGTTTTGTTTTAAAATAAAAGTGTAGGAAGAAGTTGAAACCTTCACTTTCAGTGCACTGCACTGAACGTTCCCTTAAACAGCAGGTGCAAGTGTTTGGGGGGGCGTGTATTGTATGTGGAAGGGGTTGTGGCAATGGGGTTTGCGGGGAGCAGGGGCAGGCCAGCAGGGAACATAGTTCCACTACTTCTTTTCATACACTTCGACCACTGGGTGAGCCTCGACTCACCCTGGGCCTCCCTCCGCCGGCCTCAGACCCACTGTAACACAAAGCTTTCACTTGATCTCCCTTTGTCTGGCTCAGACCAAATCCATGAGCTTTTCCAAACTTTATTTACTTCATCGAAATCGAAAGACTTTCGACTGTGTGCCCAATTTAATTTGACCCATCCCAGGACCACTTCGATTCACATTTATGTCTTCTCTCTCAATTGATCTCCCTCCGCTGGGCTCGGACCAACTTAATCTACTTTTCTCACTTCTTAGCTGGCTACCTTATATAGACCTTCGATTGAGCATCCACGCAGTGCTGGACGTTTCTGTCAAAGGTACTGTAGTTTGCTTTAAACTGCCATCTTGGAACAGCTGTTTCCTCTTGTGCTTTGCCTCGATCAGAGTGTGATCTCGTGCTCCACCTTTCATCTGAGTGGGGAAGTGTAATGGAAGTCAGGTGTGTGTAATGATCAGTAATTGCTTGACCTTGCCTGACCATTATATTGGGACACGTCAGGTAAACAGCTCGGGCGTAAGTCTGTTTTCCCTTAGAGCGGGCTGTCAAGTGTTTGTGTTGTAAAAGGGGGGTGGGGTGTAAAGTTCCTAAATATCCTACCGGGTCAGATGGGGTAAAGGTGTTATAAGGAAGGAGATACTGTGTCTCACTGTCCGGTGTCCCACTGCCACTCCCCAAAGACCCCTCACCAAGGTGATCCTACCGCACTGGTACACCCCCAGGAACTAGATCTAAAAGCTATGGCCATGTCCTGGCCACCTGAATGACAGATCTAACGCGACTAGTGGGTGAGACACCTTCTGGTTTCCCACAGATGGGAGGTGCCAAAAGTAAAATGGGCTGTTTTGGCAGCACTCTTTAACTTTGGTTTATCACTGCCCCTGTGATTCGTGAACCAGGGATAACTGAGGCAGTGTCAGAAGTCGCCAGGGAGTCATCAGGGTTATCAGCTTCTACCTCTGGCAACCCCCAAATGAAGTCCAAGCCGTATCTTGTCCAATATGCACTGAGTAATAAACCCCCAATGTTACACTACAATCATATTATAAATCAGTGAAGAGTCCAGAGCCATAAAAAGCATAATACTGCGAGACAATTGCTTTATAACAGAATGGAACATCTAGATGATTCCTAAAAGCCTTACAATTTACTGGATGGAAGTTGCTTAATCTAGAATAGCCTATCCCACATGGAACATTCAAAGAATTGTGTTGGCCACTGAGGATTTTGTCAAAATATAAAGTATGAGGGCGCAAGCCTTGTCCTTTAACAAAATACAAAATAAATGCAAGTTAATCAAGTACATTTAAATCTGTATGCTTAACAAAACGCGTTTCTCTATAGCACCGTCTACATTTTATTGAGGGGTTCTCAACCCCCTCAGCATACCACCAAGATGACAGATACAACCCACTGAAGCAGCCCCACAGACCATAACTGGATAACATCACCAAAGTAATCATGAAGAGGTGATATGGCTAAACCCACACATAGAGATATTAGCCAGATGCAAAAGAGCACACATGAACTGCATGCAGAAACCTCAAAGCAACTACCATGAACAGCCATGAAAATAAAATGGAATCCACAGCTGCATTGAAATGAATGGAAGGCATTGGGAAGGCTTAAAAGGGAGGCTTGACGCACTGATTTCCAGAGTAATGCAAAGCAGAGTTGGCAGTGTAGTCACTGTGCACAACCTTGCCAATGGTGCTGGGAGATAGTGTTTGAGTCATCAGAAAAGATAGAACACCTGCAAGGGCTTGGAGCTGAAATTCTTCATAAATGCAAACAGAGAAAATCAATGTTATGGTCCCTAAAGACGTGATCTGAACCAGAAATAGAACTGTTGTTCCCATCAAACTGAAGACAGAAGATGTAACAATGTAACACAGCACGAAGTTGGAGACTGGAATGTCCTTGCTCAGATCCAGAGGAGTAAGAGAAGTGGTAACAATAGTGAGAAACAGGCGGTTCTCCCCACCCATCATTTTGCTCCGGGGCTGGTAAATGTCCTAAATTGACAAGGCTCGCACTGGCCTCCCATGGGTGGTGCTAGGCAGAGATACCTGGTATGGCCAGACCAATCAGATCCTCTGTCTCCTATAGGATGTACACATGTCTATACTGTTCACCCAATCACATCTCACCTAGAGCCCAGGAATGTAACTTTTGGTTTGATGTCACATCAGCTTAAAAACTCACTATCAGCCTGTAATGAGTTAAGAATGCATTGGAACGGCAGTATTCTGTGTGCCTATCCCTGCTTGTGGAGATGTATTAACAAAAGCAGTAATTTGTCACATATCTGGACCCTTCTGGTTCTTGGCACACGTGATTTCCCTCGAGCCAGCGTCTGGTTTCTAAATTCTGCTTCAATTTGGCAGCAGAGGATGGATGCTAATGCATTTGGTGACAAATACGGTCTCCCCTGCATTCCTTCCTGCTCCCCGTTGGATGGCCAGAGATCAGAAGGTGGGGTTAGCAGGCTGTGGGGTGATGGCCAGTCCGAGAGCTTCATCAGTTGCACTGAGTTGTTTTAAGTATGGTCCCAGAAATCTGCCAAATACAGGTGGGAGGGAACTTGCAGAACAGCTATGTTTTTTGTGTCTGTTTTGTTTTTCTGTGTAAAGGTTACCCGTTCTTTAGGTGGTCAGTTTGGGTGTTCAGCTTAGACAGTCAGCTTGGTTTACGGATGGAAAAAGACAAAATATTATAAAAAGGTTAACTGGAAATGTAGGCATCAGCTTATATTTATGAAGGAAAAACATTAAAAGGGACAACAACAAAAATGGTTTTCCTGTGAGTTAGACAACATAGCTTGTTCATGGATGAGTATATGATGGTTTACCTGGGTATATTGGTTAGCGGAAGAAGCTACATTATATCATGGAAGGTGGATTTCCCCGATATTACCTTGTGGAGGTGCATCTCTACAAGGCGACGCTATAGAAAAAGGGACCATGAAATGTATTGGATTACCCTGTTAGGGGATAGGACGGCAGCCGTAAGCATGTTATGTTTGCATTGTTATGTTTTGGTGTATTGTGGGGTTTCAGAGTTCCCACAAAGTATTGACATTTTCTCTCAAAGTATTAGTTTTTTTTTTGTAGGGTTTGTGACATCACATATGAGGTTACTGAATAGGACTTAAAGTGCTTAGAAGATAGCAGATTCTATCGTAGTGAATTGGCACATGAATTAGCTCGAAGAGCACATGACAGAATTGTATATTGGCCTTTCAGGGCAGAGAACACACAGAGGGCGGTGTGCAAAGCACACCCTTGTTCATGCTGCTGGAAAGCTAGGCGGGCATGTTGTTATTTTGAGACAAGTGGTTCAACATTTATGCTGATTGAGAAACGTATTGTGGTCCATAGTGGAGCAAAGAGCTGGTGTAGAGCATATTAAGGTTTTGAAGTTTTGCAAAACGAAAAAACTTGAATAAAAAGAAATGAAAAAATAATTGAAAAAAGTGTGAGATTATTGGGGTGGGCTCTAGAAGCATGTGGAAGAATGATGGACTGGCCTATGGCAGAGGTCAAAGTGAAGGCAGCTAGTCGTATGTGTGTTTTTAGTGCATATGAACAGTGGTGTGTGTGTTGAGTGCATTTGAACAGTGGTGTGTGTGTGTGTTTTTAGTGCAGTTAAATATGCAGTGTGTGTTGAGGAATGCATACAATTGTGTGTGTTATATGGTGTGTTTTGAGAAATATAGTAATTGTGTATTTGTGTCATGCAGCAGCAGTCAATCTGGTTATTATATTCATTTCCTTCATTATTTGGGTCCCAGTGAAGAAGGTGGATGGCATAATAGGCTTGGCCTCATTGAAGAAAATTGTTTTTAAAGCACAGTATTTGACTATTTTTCTGCCTGCAAATTTTTGGTTGGTACAGTGCCAGCCTGGTGATATGAACTTGTGAGCAAATATACAGACCACTGTTTGTATTTATTATTTTGCATTGGTTTGACTAATGTCAAAAAGGGAAGGGTAGCGACATAAGAAGAAACCTGCCAACCATCTGCCTTTTTGTGCTTATCCCTTGCATAGTGTGAGAAACCTAAGGGTATTCTCCCAAGTAGACCTCGATAATCCCTTATTCAGGTGGCCAAGGAATGGCTGGCGTGCTCAGATCCCAACCCTGGGGGTGGACGAGTGAGGGAGGATCACCTGGGTAGGGGTAATGCTCGGGGGAATCCCCCAGGCAAGGCTCGTATCATACCAGAGGAGAAGGTGAGCCGGACGAAGTCCCTGAAGCTTTTGTAGGCTGTTCCAAATCTACCTCCCTTCCACCCAATTAATCTCTCTTACCCAAATCCAACAAACCTTCCACATCTGGTAAACCTATTAGGAATTCAAACCTTGTAAACTACATCTTCCAGAATCCCTGTCTTCCTGGTACCTACCCAAGTACTCATAGTCATTCTTCTCCACGTCCCTCTGATTATTATTTCCCGAACTCTCAGTCTACTTTGACAAAACACTACCATTCCCACAATCCCCCTATTCGTTTCACAAACCCTACCAAACTCACCCTTCTGAGCTTACCAAACCCCCTAGGATGAGGGATATAATTTCTTACGACACCTTTTCCCCATCCTGCTTAACAGGATATTTAGAAACTCAACCCCCACCCACCTTTCCAACACAAACTCTTTCTCACAACGTAACAAACAACAGACTAACACCGGCACTGTTCACCTGACATGTCCCAACACATCAGGCAGAGTCAGGCAATTGCTGATACCTATACACACCTGACTGCCTTTTCTCTTCCCCACAGAGATTAAAGATGGAGCACAAAAGCACACACTGAGCAAGGCCAAACGTACGAGGAAGAAGCTATTCCAGGACGGCAGTTCAAAAGGAGGTGAGACCAGAAAGGACGACAAGGAGGGAATTGTCCTTGCTCTTTTCAACCCAGACCCACGAAGCCTCTGAAAAGGGAATCATAAGGCTAAGAGATACAGCTGGCATATGGTGTGACAGATGTCAATGGTACACAGGGTCCTCCCGCACTGATAACCAGGGCGGGGAGAAGTGCTTGCCGCTGTGGTTCCATCCTTGTCTCCAGAGGCAAGAAACTCCAACGAATTCAGCACAGCCGGTGAGTCTGAGAGAACTGATAGTAGACCGAACTGTGCTGAGCCCAAGCGGCAACCTTCTATGAACTGTGATTGAAAAACTACAAAGACCAAGAGGCCTAGGGGAGGCTGATGTAAAGTGTCAAAGTGGTCACATGAAGGTCAAGCAAAAGACCTTGTACAGTTGAAAGTCTTTGACACGTTGTGGACGCCAAGTGAAATGTGTTTGTGGCAAATGTGAACCCGACTGAGGGATGCCTACGAATTAGGGTGACCAGTAACACTCCCGAAAACATTGTATTAATAGAATTTTGTAAAGCCTTACTGGGGGCTGAGACCCAGGATTATATAAGAAGAGAACCCAAGAGGTCTAGAGTGACTTTTGTGTGAACTGTGGCAAGTGTGAACCCAGCGGAGGGATGCCAAGAGAAAGCTAGGGGAAGGGAAACCTGCTTTCTGATGAAATTGTGTAATTGTGAACTAAGGTAAGTGTGAGCCTGATGGAGGGATGCCAAAACAAAGTTGGAGAAGGGAACCCCGCTTTTCTGATGAGATGATAGAACCACAAACTGCGTTAGAATGGCTATGTGAACCCGATGGAGGGATGCCAGGAGAAAGGCGGGAAGTTAACCCTGCATTGTGGAAGTGAAGTGAAGTGAACTGTTGAAAGTAAAGTGAACTGTGTTAAACTGGCAAATGTGAACCCAGCGGAGGGATGCCTGCGAATTGGGGTGAATAGTAATACCCCCATGAACATTGTTATGACAAGCGTGAACCCAACTGAGGGATGTCCACAGTGAGTTGTTGATTTGAGCCCGACTGAAGGAGATTATTGTTGAAAGGATCACAGCCCGGCTGAGGGGGATCCAGGGGCAGAGAGTAATCGCCCAACGTGAACAGTAAGCAAAGGAACCTTTTGTTTGTTTATTTGTGGTCCATCAGGCCCTCTGAGGCAAGAGACCCTGGGTAAAAGAGACTTGGCCACAGAAGGTTCTGATATTGTGTAGAGGAACTGTAAACTTGTGCCGGAGAAGCCCAGGAGTGTGCTATGCTCAAATGTCCCACCTTACCCCATGCTAAAAACATTGGGAAGGGAGAACCCAGCCATAACATCCTGACTTATCATTTTGTGAACACCTCTTTCTTTTCCTCTGAATATTATCCCACACTCTTTTGTAGTATAGCAGTAAGGATTGGCAATAGTTTTTTTTAGTATAGGCCCTTTTTATTTGACTAGGACTGCATTATTATTGTTTACTGGTCGTAGCTCGCTCCCATCTTAGATTTAGGTTTAGATTAGGTGTTTATCTCACCCATCTTTACAGTTTAATAAACACCCTTGAACTGTGATCACTTGTGTCTGTTGTCTTACTGTTGCCACCATGAGTTCCTTACAGTAGTCAAGTTAATCAGCATCAGACTCCCGATACTAGAAGACAGACTACAAGTATTTATTGAATCCATTCCTGCCAGGCTGACATAGACCCTGGTGAACTTACGCTGGGTGCAGATGGAGGAGTTAGCCAGCTGGTTCTGCAGAGGACTGGCCCTTAGTATTCCACTAACAGTCATAGAGAACTTTGTAAAAAAGGACGGCTTGAATAGTGTCAGGCTAACATGATCAGTGAATAGACTGCCACAGGAGCAAGAAAAAATTACCAACTTTTTCCCAATGAACCCCACGACAAGACCAGAATGTCTGCTGGTATTGGCCAGCTCACCTAATATTTTGGCAAGCATTGATAATAATAACTCTTTGATAAACATGTGCCTGAATTTAAGACCGGCATCTTTAGTAGGAAAGTCTCCCACCACTGAAGTACAGGTAACGCCACCTCCCACAAACTTGTAGGCCACGCTTGATCTCAAACAAATATTGAATACTTACTTGCCAGATTTGGTAGATTGGAGTTTGGACATTTCTGAAAACACTACCCAGGATTGAGCTAATTTTAACGACTCTAATGTTATGCCACGCCTGAACACTATTGCTGTCACGATGGATGTGATCTTTGGACTATGTTCCACCCTGGCCAATGAACGAAGAGCAATACAGAGGATTCTTTTGAGTGTAGTGGATGTGATATTGAAGAACAGTGTGGCCGATATGGGCTTGACGGGAGTAAGTGTGCCTGACTACGAAGAAGTAGTGGGCGAAGAGACATTGATTGATCCAAGTATGTTAAACACCCCTCGTTCAATCTCTGATCATTCAATGATGTTCTTGGACATGAATCAAGGGAGGGATGGGCCCAAACAGCCTGTCATCAAGCACCCCACAGGTAGTAGTCCGCCAAAAGTGCCACAGACATGCAGAAAGAGAACACATTAAGTTATGCCCAGGCGTCCCACAAAAACCAAGTCCCTGCAAAACTGCTCAACAATGCATCTGCATTGGGAACAATTTCGAAGGCCCTCAAGATGGTAACATCTATGATTGGTACGAGAGCCAACCCGCTGACAATTGCTAATAAACCCAAACAGCTTAGGTGCCAGTGTGGCACCTTAGAGAAATGGCTGCAATTTCCCAAGGAGGGGTCCCTACCTCTTTTGAAAAAGAAAGGTAGTAACCTACTTAGCCAAAGAGATAAGGGTCAAGCCACTAAGGTACAGCAGACAAAAACAGACACAGGCACACAATGTGTGGTGAACATCGATTGGGAACGTTCATTGAATGGGGCAGTGGAATTACACCAAAGGGTAGCCTAAGTCTCTGCACAAAGATGGGATGGCCCATAGATATACACACACAAGGCTGACATCTGGTGACAACGTCGGTCCCCTATCATCATCTCGGGAGGACTGACATCATAAGTGGACTCATCCATATAACCTGTAGTATGCTAAGCTACCCAAAACTACTTCATATTACCCATGATGTATATGTATTGAGGAAATTGAGCCCACTAGTGACAGTCCATTCCTAAATAGAGGAAACATGATGCTGTTGTTTAAGCAATTTGAAGAGTTGTCCATTATGACTTCACAAGATATTGAAAGAGTAGAATTACCCACTTTTCATAGTCAATCTAATTGGGTGGTGGTTAAGCTGGTTAGTATTACGGTTTCAGAAAGGCTCATGACATTTACCAACACATTTTACTGAAAACAAAGGTGAGACTGTATCAGGCTAATTTATAGACCGCTAGATTCAGCCCTTAGCTAGCAAATGGACAATCAAAAACTAAAGAACCCAACAGTCTTCCTCCCTCTTCTTCTTCAATCCATCTACTACCCGACTTGGTCCATGTACCAAATAGGTCCTGAGTCAATGAATTTCTTTAAATCATGTATCATTTATTTAGTCACTGGGGACATACAAACAAATTTGCCAAATATATATATACAAATATAACACACATACCATTTCAGAGGCACTAATTTACAATATTAGCATCTTGCCTATTCTAAAATACATCCTAAAAATAATGGCAAGTGAAAAACATACATAAAAATATTCATAAAACCACACCCTTCCTATATATACATTTCATACCATGGGCTATTGCATGCAACTTTATCACAGCCTTTCGAATGACGAACAATTTGGGTCACCGGTGTATACCATGGAGGGCAAAGGAACAAATAAATCTGTATGGCAAAAAAAGGAGGGGTAATCCAGGTCAACAATTTAAAGTGGCTCAGCGTACTCAATCTAACGAGTGTCAGTCACCATCCTCATAAGAACTACTTAATTGATCTGTGACCCATATCAATCCGGGTCTTGTTATATCATGGAATATGCTGGGATTTAGATTGTTCTCTTGTCATCCAGCAGGTCTTACTACGTTGAGTTTGACTAAAATCTTTACGCTTCAAGAGACGTGGCTAACAATGACTTTTTCACTAGCTGTAATGATAATTTGGATGAACTATGTGCTCTAATTAAGCCACGACTTAACATGGCGGAGAAGATGGCTGTACAAGGCAAGGATAATTTTCCAATCTTTGACTACAAGATCCACATTGAAAAGTGCCAATTACGTATGAAAGGGATAACTACTAAGAAAAATCTAGAACAAAAAACTACGCTTGGCACTATGTATTCAAATATAGGAACTGGCTACGTAGTCATAAAATGAATGTTGTGTTGAAGTCCAATCCTCAGTTTTGTGTTGGAGTACTCTATGAATTGTATTCTAAAATATGCACGCTGAGAGTGATTCCCATGAGTTGGCATAATTCTATACTGGTTCAAACATAAACGTGGTTCAGGAATTGACCCCAACTAGTAGAGGTTGTTAGCCATGCTAGATGGAAGCAGCAAAGTTTTTTCAACAATTCTACTAGGTCTGCTGGACAAGTAGTGCAAAGATAAACAATTACTTAAACCTTTCCAGTAAGGATTTAGGAAAGGCTATTCTACTGTTCAGGCTATATGGTCCCTGTGACTGTTGGTGGCTGGTCGCCATATCCTATAGGCTAAGCTGGAGAGATGGGGTATAGAAAAACATTTGTTATACTTTATAAAGGCCCTATACATGGATACAACTGTTACTATCTGCCTTTCGCAAGAAGGGGATATTTCCTCCCCCGTGCCCACCAACAGAGGATTGAAGCAGGGGTGTGTTCTTACACCCTTGCTATTCAACCTCTATGTGGCAGACATGGGGCAGCATTTAAGTACAAAGCAAACTTTTCCACCTCATATTAGCGAGGTAGCAGTGCCGTGGATTGCTTATGTGGATGACGTTTTATTGGACCGCACCCCACTAGGTCTGCAAAGAGCCATTGACCACCTGGCTCAGTTTGCAGAAGTAAATCGTTTGAAGATCAACTACGCAAAGACCAAAGTTATGTATATCCGTGGCAAAGGGCATCATATTACTGGGTCTGGCTGATATAGTAGTGGTACCAAATTAGAACTGGTTAAAACCTATGTCTATCTTGGTTTACCGTTCTATAGTGTCCCCACAGGTATCCGGTTATATTTTCGAAAACATATTTTCGAAATTCCATTTTGTCGAAAACAATTTGCCGAAATTATTTTTTTCGAATGTATTCTTTTTAATTTTATATGTTTTTTTTGTTTTGTAAGTTAAAAAAAAGTGTCAATAAAAAAAACAAGGGGTTGGGGGGAAGCCCCCCATTTAAAAAATGTTTAAAAAATATAGCATTCGAAAAAGGTACTATAAACCGTTCCCACATCCTCACAATATTATACATACATCAAAGCTAAAGCGATGCAACGATGACTGGTTTTGAGGGTTTTTATTAAGGGAGTGGAGGATAATATGTTCAGTGACTACTGGAAGTGTTTACTAAAGCAATTGTTCCATGTATTTTATATGGGTTAGAAACTGTTCAAAAAAAGCATGTGGGTTTGCTAGACACATTATAAGGAATACTTCTTAGATCACTTCTGGGCTTACCGAAAACAGTTTTGTTGCTTCTATGAGAATGGAATTGGGTACTATGTCTGTACAAACCCTTAGAAAAATATCAAGCTATGTTTTAACATAAATGAAGCTAGTCCAACAGCTGACTTATCTGATATATTTGCGATGTCTAAGGCGCATGTCCAATAAGGGAGGGGTAACCATGCATGGATCGAGCTGTCAGATTCTAAGGTGGGATTTCTCTACCTAAAGAAAACTAAGGATAGTTTGTGTCAGGAAGTCCAAAGCAAATGTCTGTGTGTGTCCAAAACCTATACTTGCTCTCATGTCTAACTGTATACAATGTGTAGGGATGTCAGCATCAATATGAATAGTGTTCAAAGTAACGTTCAGAGCTTCTTCCAGCTCATGGCTTGCAATCAGCTTCCCCTTTCCCAAGTTCAAAACAGTTCACAAGGCACAGGGGTTCCCTTCCCAAGAGTTTAATGCTTCCAGCTTTTCAACGGAAATTCCTTGGGACAGTTCCCAGCTCTCATGATATTGCTCTTGTCCACTAGTTCACATAGACAGTTCTTTTTTCTGGATTTCAAAACACATAAACGTCTGTTTCAATATAAACACATGCTTTATGGCTGCTTTCAGTGGCTTCTCCATACAGTCTAGGTGCAGTTGTCGGACTACACGGTCCACCCATTACAGGTCATGCAACCAGTCCCCCTTTATTGCTGTACTTACATTAACACAAGGCCACTCTTTCAACTTTCATCAGTGCTCCTTGATTTATCCACCTGTGTCACACTCTCTTGACACTGTATGGTGGCTTCATTGCTCACAATGCACTTGTTACACTTTCTCCTGGCTCTTGCCAATGGGTTTCCCTCATAGCATACAGTTCTTTGCCTTCTATTTGCTTTGGCCAATGCTCGCTTTCTTATATAATACAGTTCCTTAGTATTTTGTGGCTTGTGCCAATGCTCATTTCTTTTATAATATAGTTCTTTACATCTGGTAGATTCACAAACTTTCCTTCACTCTGATTACTATTCACAAGTGCCCACAACTTGCTTTCTGTTTGGTATTCAAAATTGCTTATAATTGCTTTCATCTTGTTCGGTATTCAAAAGTACTTTACTTTCATTTCATTCGGCATTCATCATACTGCTTGGTTCAGTTTAAATCAATCTTCATTATCTGCTTCACATATTTGCCTGCCAGCCCGGTGTTCCCCCTTCTTGGTACACTCACCGGTGGGAGCTTACGGCTTGCTGCAAGGTCCCCGACCTTCTCTCCTTCCCGTGCAGTACCTCACTTCTTCTTCTAGCGGCTCTCCATGGCTATCCTCACCAGTCATGCTCTTCCACAGATTGGGACTTCCATGGCTGTTTCACACAGTCAGACCAGCTTCCCTCTTGCCTTCTGCCACCGGCCTCCCGCGTGCTTCAGTACCGCTTCCCACTGCATAAACTCTGCATCCTTTTACCAGTCTTGAGCGCTCTGCTTGCCACACCGCTGATCCAGAGAGGTCTGCCTGCACCCAGCAGTTCGTATCACTACTTCCAAAGCTGAAGACCTCATTTCCACAAGGATGTCATCTTTTAAAGTTCCTGCCACCATAATTAGACCAGAAAAGACTAGACCATGAACTATGGAAACCATAGTCCGGTCTTGCTTTTCTTGTCCTCTTCCTCGTCCCAGTAATAAACTGGTGTTTCTTGGGCAATATCTTACAGGCAGAACAGGGAAGGGGATGACAATAGTCTATAAAGGCTTGTGGTACAGAGGGTTCAACAGGGGACTAAAGACGTCCTCTCCCCACTCCCCAAATTCCCTCCACCCACCCAGGTGATAATCCCTCGCATATCCACCCCTCGGGTCAGGATCCAAGAGCGATGGCCCTTCTCTGGCCACCCGAGAGTAGGATACAGGAGGTAAAGAAGTGAGGACGCCCTCAGTTTCCTCAACCACATATAGCCAATTATAATATTGCAAAGCAAGAATGAAGAAGATATGACAAGGCATGACAGGCATAAGAAAGCATTTGCTGTCATAGCAAAGCTTGTAAAAGGCCCCCTGCACCCCTACTACTGGCCTCTGTAGCTCCCATATTAGATTCTCACTTTGCTTTGCCACTGCCTGCTGTTTTCTCTCGCGCTCTCTCTCCTCTCTCTTTCTCCCTCTCCCTCTCCCACACCCTCCCTCTCCTCTCCTCTTTCTCTCTCTCCCGCTCTCTTGTAATAAATCAGCAATGATTCCCCCAGAAAACATGGCCTTAGACCCTTCTCATGTGGACACGGAAAGGTAGACACTTCCTGATCCTGACCTTGGGGGTGGTGTTCTGCGGGAGGATCACATTAGGGAGGAAGCAGGTCAGGAGGAATGGGAACACCTTTGTTTAACTTTCACCGAAGCCCCGCTCTTCTAAAGGCTTATTGTAAAATAACCGAAATAAGAAAACCTAACTTTTCCATTGGGGACTTCAAGTCCCATAATTCCGGAAGTACTGAAACAATGAAGAGGGCTGAAGAGGTGCAGCGTTGCCAGAGTAGTCAAATCATTAATGAAAATTATCGACACCTGAGGGAGACTGAGAGGCTTAAAAAGTCCCCTCAGGTGCAGGCAATGAGAGAGAAGAAGAGCATTAGCAGTAAGAAGCAGAAGCAGCGTGGTTTGTACAGGCAGCCCAGTCAGAAGCTGGAGGAGAGAGAAGACGCTGGGACCCTTGTGTGGCATAGATCTGCTGGCTGTCCTGAGAGAGTCTGTGCCTCCCGGAATCTGAAGTGCAGCGGTTGTGCAGCAAGAAGCGTGCAGGAGAGAAGCTTGACCATTGTACACTTGTCCTTCCAGGAGGCTGCTTTAGTTGGCTGGCGTGCAAACAAGTGCCTAGGGGTGGTCTCTGGTGGCTGCATGCATCAGAGGGCCTCCAGAGCAAGAGAAGCTCCAAAAGCAGGTGACGCGGATGAAGGCGGACTACAAGAAGCTGTTTGCTGTGTCGCGAGGAGCCACAGCATCAGAGGTCCTATGAGAGGCGAGAGCAATGGAGGTGGACGTCTGACCCGTGAGTTCACAAGTTGGTAGTGACCCCAGAGTGCTCCATCCCCACTCGCATGTCTCAGGCAGGGGTTCGGTGAGTGAACAACGTTTGCATAGAAGTGAAGGAAGTTCAGAACTCAGTTTTGAATGCCAAACTATCAAAAAAAAGCAGAAGCAGCACTCGCGTAGGAGTGAAAGTGATTCCCTAGGTAATTTTGAATCTCAAACTAATGAAAAACAGCAAAAACATATTGTAACCAAGCCAAATTACTGTAATCTTAAAGAGTGAGTTTGGGGAAAACCCAGAAACCTGAGGGGGTGACTTTGTTAAATTGCTAAGACCTACAAGCATTGCCTGAGTCAAGATAGACTAAAACCCAGGCAAATACAATCTAACCAATATTGCCAACAGCAGAAGCGGGCTAATGAAAGGTTCATAAACTGACAAATGTATTGCCCATACTTTGTGCAACATATGGTGAAAGCTGGTATAAACTCACATTGCCAAAGCCAAGGGAGAAGCAGAAAAAAACCCTATCCCTGTCAGTCTTTGGTTACTGGTGTAGTGGGGAAACAAGAGTGGCAAAAAGGCTGCCCTTCTGGGGAAAAGATATCAGAAGAAGAGGAGCACCATTTGTAGAAGAATATTAAAGCGCACCAATGTGAATCCTGTTTTCCCTGAAGAGTTGTTGAAAGTTCTGAAGCTGCAATTTGATGAATACTGTGAAGTTGTTGTGAACGTCTTGTCAGTTGATTTTAACCCCAAAAAAGTAGTGTTGTTGTGAAAAGCTGTTCGGGCAGGGGAGTATGCCCAGATGGTAAACCTTTAGAGAAGTAGGCCTGGCATGGGAGTAAACAAGATGGAAGTTGAAGAAGTGCTACTGACTGAAACAATTTATGTTGTTTATGGTGCTAATAGAAGAGCAGTGTAAAGCTGTTACAAAGGAGCTATATTTCTTTGGAATTTATCCGTTGTGGCAAATCAACCTGACCAAGATAATTATTGCTGCTTTTGATGCAGTGAGAACATGTTCAAGGAGGAATAAAAGCCTTCTCTGTGTTGGAACTTTCTGTTGACAAGTTGAAGTGGCATAGAACTGTGTTGGAACGTTTGTTGAGAACCAGGATTTCCTTATTTTCTTTTCTTGAACTATGGAGCAGAATCCTGTTTAAATCTGGGGATGTGGAATTCAACAAGGTTATAGAGACTGTGGTTACTTTACAAACTCAATCATCATTGTTTATAACTGCCATGTACTTCCTTGTTTATTTATTGTATGTTAATGTTAAATGTTAAAGGTATTTATACCGCGCACCGTCACCAACGGATTTGGTCCCCAGGCGCACTGGCGGGTCTGTAAATCAAGAAGGTGGGCGGGGTTGGGTTAGTCGGGAGAAGAGGGAGTAGGAGAGTGAGAGAGGTGGTGTGCTGTTGGCGGCTTCAGTATGGTATACACCATGCGCTGAGCTTTGGTATAAGAATTGGACCGGGGTGAGACCTCATGTGCTGTTGGTGCTGTTTATGTGTTGTTGGTTTGTTGTTGATGTATGTATACAGGACAGATATTGTTTGTTTGAGTGTTTCCTTTAGTTTATTTTAGGCAAAGAAATCCTTGTCAGGGTCAAGATAGTGAAGTGTTCATCCATCAATCCAATATAATAAAATGGCATATTTTGAGAAACCTTCACTAAGTTGTCTGCCACGCATTTCTGACCTCTCGCTCTCTCCCTCTATCTATCTACCTCTCTCTCTCTCTCTCTCTCTCTCTCTCTCTTTCTCTCTGTCTCTCTGATACATGAGGATTCCAAGTGTGCAGCCACAGTGTCATTGGCCTTGCTTGATTTCCTTCTTGCATTGCATTCCTCCACTTTTACAGTGTACTTTTCTGCTAAAATAAATTACTTCCAGAACCATGACTAGCTGGGTCCTGTTATGTGTGGTGATGACGCCTGCCCCATCTCAAACCTTTCATAGACATCCTGTGCCTGTCTTACACCCTCTGAAAGAGAAGATACAGGTGAATCTACCTTCAACTTCCCCTGAGCCTACTCTTGGGGGACTACCTCTGTCTCCTCTACCTGGTGCTCTTCAGTCTTCTACAGCACCGCTACCTGAACTCTTCCTCATCCTCGTACAGGGTTCCCCACTCCTCCAAAACCTCTGGTGCACCCTCTCCCTTATAGCTTCTGACTTCTTGCTCTTCAACTTCAAGGTACACCTACTGAGAAAAATTATCCCAGAAGTCTCCTAGAGTCTCCACAGCTACTAAGATATAGTTCTGCATTGCCATGAATTGCCATGGTCTCACCAGCCACCTTCCTGATCCTCCCAACACCTTTGGTTCAAGGATTCTGTGTTCTGACAAGCCCAACTCCAATGGTACTGCCTCTTCCAACTCCTCCACCTATGGTGGTAGAATGATCGCCTTCACCAGACCTGTTAGCACTCCTCTACCTGGGCCCCTATATAAAGGATTCTGCTGGTACAGGTAATTACTGTTGTATCTGTGGGCAACAGACAATTCGACCTATCCCCTGTGATGGGTCAGAAGAAGGACACAGAGTCTGACTTTTGATATCACAGATGATTCTATTAACAAATTGAATGAACATCTACACTAAGGGTTTTCCCTACCAAACAAAATCTAATTAAGGTGCTCGTCAGTCATCAGTGAGAGTCTAAATTAGAATCTGTCCACTCTCCCAACTAACCTATTCTAACCCTACCACTATTAGACCACCATAAATTAGAAGAATGACTCCCTTCTCCTGTAAATTGGCTCTTCACCAAGTTTACTTCAGTAAGCAATTCTCAAATAGTTCTTGGTAACTACTTTTATCAAGTCCCACCATTCTGAAAGTGGGTTCTTCAGATCTCTAGCCTTCACTTGATTACTCTTTCATTCCTTCTGAGAGGGTAACTTTACCCAACCTTTAGGACTTTCCACTTGTCCTCCTGGGTTCTTAATCTTTATCTCATAGTCTCTAGTTTCACTTTGGGTTGGATCTTTATTTCCTATTTCAATCCATTCTTCAGGTATTCTCTGTTCACACTCTTCCTTTATTTGCTAAAGCTCAACACTTTCTCTCTCTCTTTCTTGTTTGTAAGTCTTTCAATAACACTTGTCCCTTTGTATTAACTCTTTATATCGACTGGGATGAGTATGAGCTTTAAGGGTGCAGAAGGGGAAGACTGACACACCAGTGGCATGATGTTTGCTATAGATTTTTATTAGTCAAAGAAATAAAGAGAAAACCTAACGTTCCCTAACTCTAAGAGGGGTTTCCCTGCCTCAACTAGAACACAAAGGGTTCTGTCAGAATTTCCGTATAAATCAATAGTCTACCATCCTGTGTCAAAAACCCTACTTCTGTCCCTTACACTTAAAATAAACTATAAATAAAATAGACCTTCTTGGTCCAGAGGAATAACACCCTTCTGGGCCGGGGATAGACATTTCTTTCCAAGTGTTTCCTTCTTCTTAGGGGAATGGCTCCATTCCCTGGGTCAAAATTGTACTCAAACACACAAGGCAATGTTCAAGCAATTTTCCTTGGCAGACACACTGTCTATCTTTTAACACTCTAAGACCGTTCTTACAACTTTGGTTCCCAGGAGAATGACTCCCTTCTCCTGGTATCTTGGTTCAGAGTTCGATAACACAACCAGGGGGAATGACTCCCTTCCCCTTGTCTTAGTTACCACTTGATTGTACAGTCCAACATCACCAAGGGGAATGACGCTGTTTCCATGTCCTCTACTTTATTTTGGTATCACAGTTCAGCACTTCATTCTTTCAGTTCGAGAGTCCCAGACCCAGGCTCCCCCATCTCCAGACGTGGGCCGACTTGGTTCACTCTCCTGCCAACTACTGCCATGAAGAAGATGAGTCATGTCTTACTTTGGGTCCCAGACCCTGGTTTCTCTTTCTCTTTGGTTAAGCCCACTTGGCTCACTCTCCCACCATGTATTGCTACGAGGAAGATACCTCACTTCTTGATTTGGGTCCCAGACCCTGGTTTCTCTCACTCTTCGGTTCTGCACACTTGGTTTACTGTCTCATTGAGTACTGTGATGAGAAAGATGCCTCTGATCCTCCTCTTCATGATTTGGGTGCCAGACCTCTCTTCTCAACCCCCCACTGGCATAGGCATCAAGCCCTTTTCCTTCTTGGGCTCCTGGACGCACCACCAGTCCTCTTTGGGTGCTTGCTGTTGTTCATCAGGGGGAACAGGGGCTCCCCTGCTTGCCTGGTCTGGCCCTGTGCCTCTCCTTCCCGAGACTAGCTTCCAACCTTCAGTTCTGCTCTAGACCAGCCCCACGCCCTTGGTTTCTTTGCTCCCTCAAGCCCAGATGACTTTCCTCTTCTCTGCGTCCTATTTGAATCTCCCGGGCTGGGTGGTCCTTCACTCTGGTCTGCTGGCATGGCTGTGTCTCTCCCAAATGCAGCTCCTTGGGCTTCAGGACAGCTTCTGCAAGTCCCTTGTCAGTTTCTACCTCTGTCTCACAACCATTCCTCGGCAGAAAGCTAGAATGGTCTTTACATGTACACCAGGGGATCTTCATGGCTCTGCACCTTCTCATCATAGTACTTGTCTGGTACACTTCCTTTGGGTAGTTTATACTCTTCTTCAACTCAGTACTTCTTAGAGCAACAGACTTACAAAGTTACATGGGGGTACTAGGTAAAGTGTTAGGGTCTATAGGGTATGGAGGTGGGTAGGGTGTTGTACTGCACTCTTCCGAGATGTGTTCCATTTTCCCCAGAGGGGGTATCTCTCCCCATGAGATCCTCCCATTGAGTACCAATCCAGGGGGACTATCAGGTAGCTGCCTCACCACACTGGCCTCATGGGAAGGGTCCCCCACCCCCGGGGAGAAGTGACGACATCTCAGGATTCATTACAGAGCATTCCAATAATGATTCTCTTTCACACTGTTCAATACCAATACTTTCACTTCATTCATTCTCAAGGTTCTCTCCTTATTCAATATCAATTCTTTATCTGTACTGGGCGAGTTTGAGCATTCCAGTAACAATTCCCTTTCCTCTTCATTCACTGTTAATACTTTTCTAAACTAGGACGAGTATGAACATTGCAATAATGATTATCTTTCTCTTCATTCACTGTCAACACTTTTTCTCGACTGGCATAAATATGAGCATTCCAGGAGTGATTCTCTTTCTCTCTATTCACTGTCAATACTTTCTCTATAATGGGATGAGTATGACTGTCCAATAATGTCCTTCAGTCCCCCTCCCAGGCCTCCCACTTTCCCCATTATCACTTCTACTCAGGGACAGCTGGTCGAGACCTTCGATCTGTCAATGCCTGCCTATTGGTGATACCTAGGTACCGTCTTTCTCGAGTCAGTGGCCAGGCATTTTTTCCACTGGTAAACTGTGGAATGCTCTGCCACTTACGCTCAGATGCTCTCGGAACCACTTGGAATTTAGACATCTTCTCAAGACGTTACCTTTTTAGACTGGAGCTGGCCGCCTTTCTGTGGGTCTCCTAGCACCAAGATGCCTTTGGGCGAAGGAGTGCTCCACAAAACTCGCTAATATAACATAACAAAGCAGCATCACCAAATTTCTTCTCTGTCACTTGTCAGGTTTGCCTCTGGAAGTGCTTCTGGTATTCTTCTTTCCCATAGCCTAATGCACGTTCTCGCTGGTATCTTGTTTACGGGCTCGTAATTCAAGGAAGTGGTGTTGGCATTGTTCCTGGACCCACTAGTCCACCATGGATTGCATATGGTCACACCACCACTTATCTCTCCTCTGGGGTAAGGATACCTTGCATTCAATTGGGTTTCTCTCTTCTTGTCTTCTTCTTGAAGCCATACATCCGTGATTCTCCTCAGCTTTGTCTTTGGCATAGGACGCTGTGCGTACAGCTTCTCATCTGCATCTGTCTGTGATTGGATTTGTATTTCGCAGATTCTCTCTCTCTCCCCTCAGCTTCCCGTTGCTATGTGTCTGGAGTCTCTCACTGTGCAGTCTCCAACTTTTTCCTTTATGACATAGCCTAATGACATTTAGTCATTAGATGTGGCACATCAGTAACAACATAACATACATTTGACCCATCATTACAGCTAATGCAGAAGAGACAAATTATGTAGGATTGTCCCCCTTTGGGTAGACAACCTAGCATCAATAATCACATACGAGCACGATAGTGCTTGCATTTTTAACACAATATTTTTTAACGTATTGCCCCTCCTGAGATGGCCGGTGCAACTAGTTGCGAGTGACCATTTTGATGTATAACGTTGCTATGACAACTGCTATATAGAGAGCGGAAGTACAGACCCCCCCCAGCCTTTACACTGGTGGCAGCGGTGGGATGCTTATGGTTTTAAGAATCAGTGTATAACCGTGCCACTTAGAAAATATCTGCACTTTGTTAAATTAAGGTTTAGCTGTGTACAAGATAACTGCATTACAAGCAATGGAGTCTATTGCAACTGGTAAATTGACTAGGATGAGCTTAGAGGCTTTCCAGAGTGCTTGTGAAGCCAGGGAGTTAGACTTTGTGGATATGTCTAGGGCCGAGCTGATAGTTGCCCTGGTGGACTACCAGACTGAGGGTGAAACTCTTGAAGGGGGGATACAACCAATGAGGACTCTGCCCCTAGGGTTGTTGCTGAATCTGTTTCTGGGAATGCCACCATTCCTGCTGCCTCTGTTCCAAACCCCAGCAATTCCGTGGAACTTGAGTTATTAAGGATGAAATTGGCTTTGAATACTGCAAGTTGGAAATAGAAGCGGAGCTTAAGAAAGAGGATCTGGCACAGCAAGTGGAACTCAAGAATAGGGATCTTTAACTCAAAGACAAGGACACTGAATGTCAGAGAATCCAGCTAGAGAAAGCTAGAGTGGAGACTTCCGCTAAACCCGTTGAGATTGTCAGGTCCCAAGCCACGACGTTTATGAAAGATTTGATTGGTGTGTTTGTGGAGGGTTCAGATATCCTCCAATGGATTGAAGCGTTTGAAATGGCTTGTGCAATTCATGATGTAGATAAGAAAGATTGGGCTAAGTGTTTGTTAAGCAGAGTGCCTCAGACTGGATATGACTGTATTCTGAAACTGATTGTTGAAGAAAGGGGTCAGTATGAGTGCATGAAGTCTGCTTTGATTGCCAAGTTTGGCAAGACACCTACCCAATACCTTAAAAGGTTCAGGGATTTTAGGAAAAGAGAGAATGTGTCTTGGGTTGACTGGGTGAGTGCTGCGCACATGAACCTGATGGGGTGGATTGATGGTTACAAGGTGAAAACTTTTGTTGAATTGTCCCACCTGTTATTTTTTGAGCATTTTTCTGAAGCCTGTTCACCAGAGCTGCATCAGTATGTTGCTGACCAGAACATTTTGGATCCCTTTAAGCTGGCTAGGTTGGCTGACAAGTGGGTATCCCACCGGGTGTCCCCTAAGGACTCCAGTGGGAAGGACAAGGACAAAGAAAAGGGGACCTCTCAGAAAGCTGAGGAGTCCCAAAAGCAGTCACAGTCGGGTAAACCAAAACCTTCCTCTCCTAAGACCCAAACATCTAGTTGGGATAAGTCATCTGTGGGTGGGAATAAGAGTAGTGGTCCGCCTGCTGCAAAGCAGGCTCCCAGTGGTTCCAGTACCGTACCCCACATCCCTGGCACCTGTTAGGAATGTGGGGCTCTGGATCACAAGAAGGGTGACTCCAAGTGTAAAGGTAAGGCACTTGGAGTACAGGCTGTCAGCCTGACCTACCCTTACCCCATGTCTGAGGTGGAGGCCACTGTCCTCCCCTCCTCTTCAGGAATCACCTTTGGTGCTCCTGTAGAGATTTCCTTAGTGTCCGTTGGGGCCTGGGACCAATGTGCAGAAGTACCGGTCACTATCCCACAGAACACCCGCAGGTTTTTGAGAACTGTCCTCTTGAATGGCCAGCCTTCTACTGATTTCAGAGACACTGGGGCAAGCAAGACAGTGGTGGACAGGGCCCTGCTCAAGCCAGAGGTCTATGTAGGTGCTCCTCTGAGAACCACCAGGTTAGCTGGTGGGCCTCCCAAATTAGCGCCTGTAGCCTTAGTCACACTCATGATTGGAGACAAGACAGCAAAACTTCCTGTCCTGGTCCAGGACAATGTCCCTGCAAACATTTTGTTAGGTAATGATCTAGTAGAGTTGGGATTGATCTCTGATGGTCTCCCCATGACTGCTGCTGCAGTCACTAGGTCACATGTGACACAGGGTCTGGCTGTGAGTCAGGTACCCGAGCCAAAGGCGAGGCCTAAGACAAGAAGAGGGAAGAACAAGAAGGCCACCTCTGCGAGGGGGGCTCCTTCTCTTGCTGCTCTTCCTACAGCACCCATTGGGATCCATGCTCTGGACGGGCTGGGTCCAGTGGAAAACCCAAACTCAACTCCTGAGGGAGAAGAGACAGAAGACCCTGCTGTGGGAGAGGTTCTCAACCCGGAGCACCACCCCGACCTTCAATGCCTGTTGGCTGAAGGGGGACAATCCCGAGCAGACTTCTGTAAGGTACAGAGAGAGTGCCACTCTCTCGAGGGTCTGAGGAAACAGGCCCTGTCCCAGGCACAAGGAGAAGTGCCTAGGACATTCCGGATTTATTGGGAGGGTGAGCTCCTTGTTAGTGAGCCCACTAAGCCTGAACCTGGTGCTCTCAAGAGGTTGGTGGTACCCCAGGTTTACAGGCCCTTCTTACTGCAGTTGGCACATGAGGTGCCCTTAACTGGTCATCTTGGTACCAAGAAGACTAAGCAGAGGCTCTCTTCCCATTTCGCTACTGGCCTCGGATGGGAGTAGAAGTGGAGTCCCACTGCAGAACCTGCCCAACTTGTCAGTTGTCTGGCAAGACTGGAGGCAGTGTCATTGCCCCGCTGCAGCCATTGTCAGTGGTTGGCACACCGTTTGAGAGGATTGGCATTGACATTGTCAGTCCCCTTGGCCCTCCCACTTCAGGTGGACATCGGTTCATCCTGGTCCTGGTTGATCATGCCACCAGGTACCCTGAGGCTATACCCCTTTGGACTGTTACTGCCAAGGTGGTTGCCAGGGCTCTCCTGGGCATTTTCACCCATGTTGCATTCCCCAAGGAGGTTGTCTCAGACAGAGGATCCAACTTCATGTCTAGATACATGAAAACCATGTGGAAAGTGTGTGGGGTAACCTATACATTCTCCACCTCTTACCACCCCCAGACCAATGGTCTGGTTGAGAGATTTAATAAAACTCTCAAAGGCATGCTAAGCACTTTGGAAGAGCCCCTAAGGAGGGAATGGCATCTCCTCCTTCCATGCCTGCTGTTTGCTTACAGAGAGGTACCTCAAGAGGGTGTTGGTTTCAGCCCCTTTGAGTTACTCTTTGGAGATCCCGTGAGGGGGCCCCTTGGCCTGATCAGAGAAGGTTTGGAGGCCACCCCTCCAGGTCCCGTCAAGCAAGTGGGGAACTATGTGTTAGGCCTCAGATGGAGGATGACACAGATGATGGGTCAGGCAACAGCAAACCTCAAGGCCAGCCAGGAACTGAATAAATACTGTAATGAGCTTAAAGCCTTGCAAGTGGATTGGACTCCGGGACAGGAAATCCTTGTGATGGAGCTTACCAAGCCTAGAGCTTTGGCAGACAAGTGGACTGGACCCTTCAGGATCATCTCCAAGATGGGAAAAGTCAATTATCTGGTGGGCATGGGAGTCCATGGGGTAGCCCCTCAGGTATTCCATGTTAACAGGCTCAAGCCTTTCCACAGGCAAGCAGAAGTCTCATGTCTCTTGCTAGCTTCAGAGCAAGAAGAGGATGAGAGTGAGCCCCTTCCTGATTTGCTGCATAGCAACCCTCAGGATGGCTCAGTGGAGGGAGTACAACTCTCTACCGATCTGACCACAGAGCAGCAGAAGGCCTGCAGGGCTTTGCTCCAGCAGTATGCCTCTCTGTTCTCACTGACAACAGGCCTTACACCTTGGTGTAGGCACGAAATTGACACTAGTGATAGTGTGCCTGTCAAAAGCAGGTGCTACCGTATGTCAGGTATAGTTAAGAACCACATCAAGGCTGAGGTTGTCAAGATGTTGGATCTGGGCGTTATTGAACCCTCAACGAGTCCCTGGTCCAGTCCCGTGGTCCTTGTACCCAAGGCAAGTTCCAAGGCAGGTACCAAGGATTGGAGGTTCTGTGTGGACTACAGTGGAGTCAATGCCATCACCAAAACTGATGTGCACCCATTGCCATGGGCTGATGAGCTCGTGGACACCATAGATGCTGCCAAATTTGTAAGCACCTTTGACCTTACCTCAGGCTATTGACAAATAGCTCTGACGGACCATGCCAAGGAAAAGACAGCATTCTCAACACCTGAGGGACTACCAGTTTAGGGTCATCCCTTTTGGGTTGAAGAATGCCTCTGCCACCTTCCAGAGATTGGTCAATTATGCGCTCAGTGGGCTGGAGGCCTTCTGTGTGGTCTACTTAGACTACATTACCGTCTACAGTTCCACCTTGGAAGAGCATTTGGCACATCTGGATAAGGTGTTGCAGGCCTTGAAAAGGGCTAACCTCACTTTCAAGGCCACCAAGTGCCAGATAGCTCAGGGGAAAGTCACGTATCTTGGTCATGAGGAAGGAGGGGGTCAAATCCAACCTCTCCGCAGTAAAGAACAGGATGTACATGACTGGATACTCGCACTACTCAAACCCAGGTGAGAGCATTTTTGGGCCTCACTGGGTATTATCGCAATTTCATGGCGGACTATGGAACCATAGCTGCAACACTGACAGCTCTGACTTCACCCAAACAGCCTAGGAAGGTTAATTGGACTGAAGACTGTCAGAGGGCCTTTGATGGCTTGAAAAAAAGTCTGTGTAGGGCACCTGTGTTGTGTGTGCCTGACTAAAGCAAACACTTTATCGTCCAGAAGGATGCCTGCGACACCGGAATTGGAGCTGTCTTGTCCCAGTTAGATGACAAAGGGAGGGAACATCCGATTATCTTCATCAGTAGACAACTCAAGGGATAGGGAACTTAGGTGGGCTAATGTTGAAAAGGAGTGTTTCAGTATAGTTTGGAGCCTTAGGCGTTTTAGGCCCTACCTTACGGGGTCGACCTTCAAGGTCCAAACAGATCATAAGCCCCTGAAGTGGCTTATGCAAATGAAGGGTGAGAACCAAAACTGCTCAGGTGGTCCATTAGCCTGCAAGGGCTAGACTTCACCATAGAGCATAGACCAGGGAAGAGTCATGATAATGCAGGTGGCCTTTCCAGAAGGTATGTTGACCGTCTGGATGAGGGTGTCTATCTCGTGGGAGATTAGGCACCCTAACTTCAGTCTGGGGGTGGGGGGCGACTGTGATGCTGGAAATGCATTGGAGGGACAGGGCCTCCCTGTCCTTGTCCTGTAGACCTTTTTCATTTGTGTTCTGTGCATTGTTTTCTGCCCAAGAGTCCATGTGGGACTCCTGGCAGTGAAGCTCTTCCTGTTTTTGGTTTGGTGTACAGACCCATGGGATATCCTTATGGCACCCATGCGTGGGGGTGCAACACTGTGCCCCTAGTGTATGTTTTTGGGCACCTGTGTGTGGCCCACAGAGCAGGGTATGGGCTGGTAGCATCTCCATGCTGAATTTGACAGGTGCTCTGAGTATCCTCCATTTTGGGATACCCAGGCCCTGCCATTGGGATCTGTGGCCTCTTGCTTTCTATTGCCTGTTACCTTGTTTTTCCAAAGTCCTGGGAAGTCCTGACTCGGTCCCTTCCCCCTGACTGGCTGTTGGGTGGAAGTTCCATATATGGTGTTGTTTTGAAGTCCAGGCCAGACTGGCTGGAGCCTTCCCAGTGACTGTATGTTGTGGGTACACCCTGTGGGTGGGACCTGGGTGAATCGAGTGTGTGACCAATATGCACTTCTTGTTGTAGATGTCTGGTTTCTGGTATGAGAGACAAAGACTGAGACAGCCCTGTCCAAAACTGGTATGAATGCAGTGTGCAGTGTTGAATGGCTGGGTACTTATCCCAATACACATTCCCTGTTGTGAGTGTCTGAGAGGGAGGAGTATGGCCTGAATGCACTGTATGCCTGATTGGCTGACTGACTGCATGAATGCCCTTCTGTATGATTGGCTGCTGAGTGTGACCCAGCAGTGTGGATGAGAGGCAGAATAGTATATCTGGGGACCTCTCACCACTGGAAATTGTTCAGAAGCTGAGTCAGCACTTGAAGAGTAATTGGAACTGCTTATCCTCGATGCCCAGCTGGAAGAAGAAGAACTGCTTCAACCCGATCCGAAAGCTGTCGAGTTCATCGAGGACTGATCCGAGAGAGGACCTGGCTAAGCGCCCTCTTCCCATGCTCTAAGGGACCATCGAGCACCGCCGACCTTCACCGAAGCTCCGAAAGTCAGACCCTCGAAAGGCTGCCGACCGTAGACAGAGACCGCCAAGGAGAACGAAGTGAAGCACCCGGACATCGACGCGTCGAAGTCCATTGCCGTCGACCAGGGTTCAGAGTATTGCCGTAACCGCTGGAGGCCCGTTGAAGCTGTGTTGCCCAGAAGAGGGGACCACTTGACGCCGTGCCACCGACGACCGGAGCTGCCCGCTCCTTTGCCTAAGACTGCTGAATGGAAGGACTCCCTTGTCCACACCGTCGACCGCTTTATCCCGCCAGAGAAAGTCCAGGACGCCGACGCGCCGAGGAGAATCCGCCGGTGGGTTTCCCGCCACCCAAAGACCACAAAGACTTCGACGACTGGACGCCCTTGTCGGGCCACAGTTCTTCAGAAACTCTTTGCGGTCCTGAACTATCCAACGCCGAGGTGCCCCGCACACCTCATCCTCGCAGGACGTCACCGACGATCCATCAACGCCTATTCGAAGAACTCTGCTCTACCAGGTACATTAGGGGGGTAGAAACATTATAGAAGGAAACAAGACTCCACACAGAACTGTGTCTAGTGGTAGGGACCAGTATTCTGCCAATTCTTCTAACCAACTGCTTTCCTCCTATGTCTATTGTTGGTTGCCTGTATTAATTGATCTGTGTGACATTTGTATAGTTGATGCACTTTAATGAGATCTGATAATAATTGTGGTACCACTCTAGAACTGTATATATTTACCTTTGTTTATTTTCTGAGCATAAAGTGAGTTATTGTGATAGTGTACATAACCTTGAATATTAATTATATAACGACTGTGTTTCAACTAATAAAGTGTGTGGACATTCCTTTGTGGGGCCTGGGGACTACACTGTACTTAAGAACCAGCCTGCATCACCTCCTGAGAAGCTAGGCCTTGATTGCTTGACTATGTTACCAATAATAGAGAATCTTGGCTGGGGTCCTCTGTGCCTCTCCTCTAACATATAGAGAGTGGAAGTACAGACACCCCCCTCCAGTCTTTACACAACGGATACAAATTTACAAGAACATGATTGCCGCGGCTGCTCTGTATGCAGCGGGAGCAGCTGTAAATGTAACGATTCCTCACACAACGTAAGAACCTAACCCATCACAATCTTATAAGCCTAAACCTGATACTGACGGATGACGAAGTATTTACAAACAATATCGGCATCGTTTACTTTCAGAAGGACTCTCGCTAAGGCTGTAAACTGCGCGCTTTTAAGCAGGGCAGCTTCCTGCAAACGAGTCAGTGCAGCTGACATGGTGTATGGGTATAAATGGGTATCTATGTACATATGAATCCCCACAAATGGTGTATAAGCATATAGAAGCACACGAGAATCGAAAGGCACTGATTGAGAAATACACGCTTGACAATATGTGAACAATAGAAAGAGAAATGAAAATGATAGAATATCACACATGGAACGTAATTATTCACAGCAAGCCTGATAGAAAACAATTAAAGTCTCATAAAGTAATCAGACTATGAGATACTTGAATGTGGTGCACTATGCATGCAACTGAGTAGCGATCACCTTTAGATATTTATGTTCAGGCAACTGATTTTGATCATGTTAATGTGCTTTTCTCCATATTTTCTCTTATGTGTTATTGTGTTTCTCAAATGTGGGTACCCTGAATTTTAATGTTGCATGATATTGCATGATGTTACATAAATTGTGATTATGGTATACTTTGTACAGTACAATATTGAGATAAGACTGGGCTCTGATGAAGGATCTAATCCGAAATGCATAGGCCATATAGTCATGGTTTGCTGTAAATTTTGTCACAGGCAAATTGGTGATGAATAACCACTGAATAACTTTAAAGAGTCCAAGGAATAAAAACAAGTTTGTTTGAATTACAACTCATAGCTTTTCAAGGTATCATTTTGAAACAATCTCAAGAAGTAATTAACCCCTAGTGGGAAACACAGGAGTGTGGCCCACACCAAAGGCTATTGAGCCTAGGTCTCTTTCTTTTATAGCCATGGGATTTCCCCAGCATTGCCTTGCAGTCAATTTTTTCTGTTTGCTTGACAGTCTATATGCCTCTTTAAAAATGTTTCCTTGTCTCAGTACAAGGTCCCTTTCCATTAAAGGGACCATGAGGGTTTCCTGATGACAGTAACACACTTTGGTACATTCTTCATGTCTTTCTTCACTGGATGTTTTTGGAGGTAAATTGTGAGTATGTTTGTTAGAGAGTTCCTCATAAGAACTGGATTTCTTGTCTCCAAAAGGGGAGTCTCTCACAGTGAGGTCCTGCTTGCCCTTTAACCTTATGGAGGGTATTATGTAGCTGGCTCACTGCCCTAGCTTCACAGGGAAAAGCTCCTCCATGGGGAGACATGACAGATTCCCCTGATTTCTCATATATCTTTCCCCTTAGTTGACTGGCTTCCCATTCTTCAGTGATCGGAGACCGACTAAGGAAGTCCACATTTGCTTGATCACATCCCTTTTAATGTACCACTGTAAAGCGGAAGGGCTGCAGGTCCAAGAACCATCTGGTGATTCAAGGGTTGGTGTCCTTTCTTAGACTCATCCATGTTAAGGGAGAGTGATCTGTGACCAGATTGAAGTTTATACAAGTTAGATAATATTTGAGGTGGGTGACAGACCATTTGAGTGTCATAGCTGCCAATCCAATGATGGCATATTTTCTTTTCTCTTGGGAAGAGTTTTCTGCTGGTATACAGCACCAAGCATTCTATACTGTCGTGATCTTGGGATAACACTGCTCCAAGACACATTAAATGGCTGACGCAGGGGTTTCGCTTGAGACTGCTTCTCAGCTTGAGACGTTGTCTTTGGAAACTTGGCGTATAGCAACCCTCAATGTGCAGGGCCTCAATTCACCTGTGAAGCAGAAATCTTGATGGCATAAGTTGGTAAATAAGGAACTGGTGATTGCAATGGTTCCATGTCATTCCATCACGGGATGTTTTTTTGCAGGTTTTTTACAGCAGATTTTATTACGAAGAAACTAATCACATTTTTATTTGTTTTATTATTGGGAGGGTTACCTAAAACCCCAGCCCCTTTAATTTTTGATATATTCCCGAACACCCACACCCAATTTATATCCGATGAGTTTTTTCAGCAAAAAGAATTGCGGTAAAAAACCCCCGCGAAAAAACATCACACGATAAAAGGACATTGTACCGATTGTAATACTTCAGGAAACGCACCTGTGCCCCCAAGATGAGCATAGATTGTTTCATACGAAGTTCCCTATGCAAAACTTGACTTCGAGTGGGGCAAAGAAGGGTGGAGTGGGGATTTTGGTGGCCAAGGGCGTCCCGTTCATGAAACTTAGTATCTTGAGAGATCCTTTAGGGAGGTATATTTGTGTGAAGGGAACGCTATGCGGGCATCTGTTTACTTTAATTTCTTTGTGTCTCCCAATTTGTCAGAGGTGCCTGATCCAACCCTGGACAAGTCTTATCTTCCTAGGCCGTTAAATATTCTAAATGCAATGGCTTTGGCAAGTGTATTCAGGGAATTACGTATAGTGGATATATGAAGGCTCCTACCTGAAGACATGTGGGACTACATATACTTCTCACATGTGCATAAGAGTTTCTCTAAAATAAATTAACTTTTGGTTTCTCCCACCCTGGTACCATGCTTCTCTGACAAATCTATGGGTCCCCAAGTGGTGTTGGATCATGCTCTCATACTTGGTGACTTGGCAGTGTCAAGTCTTGCACCATCCATCCGGCCTAGATGAAAACTTTATGATCCAATCCTCAGGGATACCATTATGAAACACGAGGTAACGGCAGCTATTTATCTTTATTTTGCAGAGAACGTAGGGGAAGATTGTGTACTGGGGTTGCTATGGAATGCAATGAAATCAGTGATCAGGGTGGAGTTATCAAACGTACAGCAGCCTTTACGAAAGCCCGTAGGAACCATAGAGCGAAGTTAGAGGGAAAGGTCCTGGCATGTGAAATCGAACGTAGATGTACGTACGGGTCATGGAAAACTTTCAGGGATCTTTAAAATGGCATGCACATACCTGTAACGCCTATTGGCTGACAGGACTGCACACGCTATACTTCAGATAAGCCAATATTATTATGTCCATGGGAACAAGGCTAACAGATTGCTGGTACGAAAGCTTAGGAAGGAGCGTACACGTAACAATGTAGTGGGTCTAAAAGATGTTAATGGTGTGCTGCATTATGCGGAGGATGCCAAAGGAGAGGTGATTCCGCAGTTTTTTAAGACCTTGATGGCGGTGGAACAGCTCTGTCCTCAAAGGCAACAAGAGTACTTATGGGGGGTTGGCTTACCATGTGTCTCGGACTTGGATAGTGCTTCTCTTTATAGCCCAATATCAATAGAGGAAGTAGAAGAGGTGTTTACTTCCCTGAAACATAAGTCTTCAGGGCCTGATGGTTTTACTGCACCATTTTATCTATCTACATATTTAAATGTCAAAGGTTGTTTGTGGGTTTGTGGCACGAAGCTTTGTTCCACACGTTTCACCAATCTGCACCAAATATTGATAGTTACCAGTTACGACCCTGCGGACATTACTGGCTACATGACATTTGGACACCACACCCCTTTCTCTAGATTTTAACAAAAGCTAACATTTGTTTGGGGGTTTCTGGCCTTTCTAGGAAGACGTAAACCATGTTCACTGGGAAGGGAAACAAAAAAATGAATGAAAAATGAATGGACCTGAGAGGCAGGGGTGAAGGCAGGTAGCATTCCAGAAGTTTCCACATTTTTGCTGCATCAGGTGAAATTACTTTTCCAGAGGATTTTTGCAAGATGATGCCTGCCGAAAAAGCCGGAAACCATGTTCACCCGGAAGGGAAAAGAAAAATTGTTTCTAAATAAGCTTTACAATGCCTTAAACTGTGTTCCCCGGGAAGGGAAACTAAAATGTTTGCTGAATCAGGTGAAATTACTTTTCCAGAGGATTTTTGCGAGATGGTGCCTGCCAACGAAGCCGTAACCATGTTCACCGGGAAGGGAAAGAATAAATGTTGTGTCTCAACCTGTTCCAACACAAGGAACAAAACTTGATGTCCCCATGGAACCTCATAAACCATGTTTCAAGGCCCTAGGATGCCTGATTTCCCAGATATTTGCACCGCAATGTACTGCACCAGGCCAGGGTAAGGCGGAACAGTGACCTACAGGATCATTCATTTTCAACAATTAATGAGAGTGTTATCATGTCTGCCTGCAGAACCTGTTCGTAGAACCGGTACTTTTGCCAGTAAGAATTCCAAGGACTCAATTGGTTCATCATATGGTTTCTACCTTTAACCTCTTTCCTAGTTTTGGGAATGGTCACGTCGACCATGGCAGATTCTGTAACCATTTTATTGTTAAAACCGGGCAAGGATCCTAATGAATGTGCATCATTCACATTCAGGCCGACAACATTAATTAATGTGAATTCTAAAATATAATCGAAAGTGCTTGCCTCTAGGTTGGCTAGGGTTATACCGACATTGGTGGATTCAGTTCAAACAGGATTTATTGCGCACAGGACCACATTTGACAATGCCAATCATGTAGTGAATTTGATCGAAGTGGCGGAAACACAGGGACTGGACTTGGGGGTGGTCTCCTTGGATGCGATTAAGGCTTTTGACCGAGTTAACTGGCCTTACTCGCGAAGTATCTTGGACGCATTTCAGTTTGGCCCTGTTTTTATAGCAATGGTTATGGCTAATTATCAAAGGACTACTACTTCCATTGTGATTAATGGGAGGAGTCATGGTCCATTGCAGATTACTAGGGGAATAAGGCAAGGATGCCCTCTATCTCTGCTCCTGTTTACTTTATCTATGGAACCTATGGCCAGACAGATGAGAATTAACCTGGAGATTAGAGGTATCTCTATAGGGCTCATGGAATACAAGATAGTGCTAAACATGGTTGACCTGTTACTCATGCTAATAGATACACACAAATCTCTCCAAGCCATGACTCTGGAACTCTTAGCATTTGTACAGGTTTCGGACTTTGCAATATATTATCAGAAGTCAGTGGGACTGGAAGTGGGTATACCATACGATATGAAGGAGCAACTTTGGGAAATAGCCCAGGTCCAGTTTACAACAGACCTGATTACCTATATGGGGATTAGGATTCCTCACACTATGCAAGATATATACAGAGCAAATTTCCCTGCGCTCTTCAGGAGCTTCAAGGAGGACGTGTCCCAATGGAATAGGCAAGAAATATCTTGGCTGGGTAGCTTGACAGGGTATAAAATGAATTTCGTTCCCATATTGCTCCATATGTGTCAGGCAGTCCCTGTTAAAATCCTGATCCCAGCACAACATAGACTACAATGAATCATTTTCTCTTTCATTGGGGGGAAGAGAGAAGGGTCTCTGCTGCTATGGGGTGTCAGGAGGGTGGGTCTGCGGATACCTGATGTGGCGTGTTACATAGTGGCTGCTCAACTGACAGTCATTTTGATTGGGGTTTAGAGTCTAGCAAACCTAAATGGGCGCATATTGAACAGGCGATATCTCCTGTTTCCCTGGGTATTCTTTTGCATATTGATGCATTTCAGCTTCCAGTTTATAAAAACATATTATCTGCTAAGAAAATAGCCCTGTTCCATTGTTGTAGGGGATTGCGCAGGTGGGGGGTAACTGCTGGGCTGAGTCTAATGACTCGAATGTGGTCCAATTCGGTTTTTAATCCAGGCATCGATCTGGCTGACGTTTGACCCTGGAGGGCAAGTGGGGTTCAGAAACTATCACAGTTGTACAGTGAGAGAGTTCCTTTATCTATCAGGGTCATAAGGGTAAATTCCAGATAGGAGAAGGGGAATACTTTCAATACACACAATTTAGGCACTGTGCCTTGCATCCACTGCTCAGGAAGAGCAGCACCAGATTGGTCGCAGCACCAGAATCGACATTAGAAGCTGGCATTAGCGCTGGCAGGATGTTGACACTGTATTTTTTGTTTTTTAACCTTTATTTTTGGAATTGCGACAACAACAAATAGTTAACTTGGTGTCTGGCCCCTCCTTGCCCCCTCCATGGTCTTTGAACAGTATTTTTAACGCGCATCACAGTTGTAGTCCATCTTGGAAGCAGAACAAAAAGGAGTTGGTCGATTCATACCATTTTTCAGCCATTTATCTCATTTATTTTATTAATTTATTTGCATTTTTAAATCGCTCACACAGCCTGTGGGCATCAAGGCGCTGTTACAGGAATAGTTTTGTTTTTGTTGCGTAATTGTTTTTTTTGTGTGTCTTAGTTGCATATTTATCACGCGATTAAATACGAAGAGGTTTCTAAGCGCGGACCCGGGGATCGAACCTGTGTTGCTTCGTGTCGTCTTGCTTCCAAGGCGAACATGTTGCCGCTGAGTTATCCTCCCAGATCCTATCCTATCAGTTTGTAGCTGTCAGCAAGTAGTTAATGTAAGATCGCTAAATGTCTGGGGGACGCGCATGAAGAGGTAGAGTTCTAATGAATGCTGTCTCTATGTCATAGCTATACGCAAAGTCCTGGAGCCAGAGCCGTAAGATGGGTGGGCGACCTCTTCCCCAGGTCATAGCCACCTTCCTACATGCCAGCACCAACACTAGCCCAGCCAGTCTCCAAGCAGTAGGTTGTAGGGCTTTGGTACATCCCAGTAGTGCTATGATTGGGCTCTGCTCCAGCTGTTCTCCAACAATTAGTGAAATCGTGTCTAGTACTTCTGTCCAGAACCGGCCAACTGTCGGGCATTCCCAAGCAAGGAGGAGAAAGCCTGCTGGTGTGCAAAAACACCTGACGCATGCTTCAGATATGGATTGACGTTGTTTGTGAAGCCTGGTTGGAGTATGGTACACTTGGTGAACAAAGTTAAAATGAATCAGTTTCTATCTGGAGTTGAGGGAAACCCTCTGAGTCTACCACAGTATGTATGCCCAATACTCATCTGTAATGGGGCCCCTGAGTGCTAGTTCCCACCTTTCCTTCGGGGTTTCGAGCATGCTCGCCATGTTCGCTTGTAGATATTTATAGATTTGTGATATCAGTCGGCCTTCCCCCTGTGTCTGGATCACCCCGTGTAGCAGTTGCCATTTTGGTGGTTGTGTCGGGAAGGATGGGAAGAGGGACTTAAGTGTATGACGAAGCTGGAAGTACACGAATAAGTCTAGAGCCGAGTCAGCTGCCTGTTCTCGCACTTGTTGGGTAGTGAGGAACACCCCTTCTATGAACAAGTCACCTAATGTTAATTTCTTTAGTTTGTCCGTCCACTGTAGGTACATCCGCTCAGACGTGATCGGTACCCCTGGGATGAATCTTGCTGGGAGAAGGGGTGAGCACGGGCTGGGGACATTGCTTTTACCTGCAATCCTTTTCCATATCTCATATGGGATCAGGACTATGTTTAGTGTGGTTGGTGGGACTCGGAGCT
The DNA here is from genome assembly GCF_040938575.1 of Ambystoma mexicanum. Classification (NCBI taxonomy): domain Eukaryota; kingdom Metazoa; phylum Chordata; class Amphibia; order Caudata; family Ambystomatidae; genus Ambystoma; species Ambystoma mexicanum. The sequence continues at coordinate 845,850,192 of NC_090921.1, read as the reverse complement.
CCCCAATAATCACTGCCCATAAGAGATTGGGGGCAGTCAGGGCATGCTCATGTGCCTGTGTGGCCTAGTAGTAAAGTTCTAGATCTGGTAGAGCCAGCCCTCCCTTTGCTATTGGTTGAGTGAGAGTTGTGTGGGCTACTCTTGCTGGTTTACCTGGTTTACCTGCCCATATTAGTTCTAGGATTAGGCTGCATAGGCGTCGGAAGAAACTCCCTGATAGCAGTAATGGGATGCTGACAAACAAGTACAAGAGTTTGGGCAGTATGGTCATTTTCGCTATGGATACATGGCCCAGCAAGGTGAGTGGGAGGTGCCACCACCTTACTATTCATTTACGGAGCACCTCAATAGTCTCCCCGTAATTATGACGGAAAAGTTCTTCGCAGTTTCTGGACAGCATTATTCCCAGATACCTGATGCCAGAGGTCTCCCACCGAAACTCAAATTCATCTCAGAATTCGTTAGTTTCTGCCATTAGGGGGAACACCACTGATTTGTTATGGTTGATTTTGAGTCCTGAGAAAACCCAAAACCTGAGGACCTCCCGCATCACTGGGTTCAGATTGATTGCTGGGTCGTTAATAAAGAGAGCCACATTGTCAACATGTAGTGATAAAATTAATTTATGGGGACCCAGGGTAAGCCCTTCCTCTATTTTTCTGTATCTCAGGCCTGCAGCGAGTGGTTCCCTCATGAGGGCGAACAGCAAGGCAGACAGAGGGCAGCCTTGTCTGGTCCCCTTTTTCAATTCAAAATGTACTGACTGCGTTTTCCCTAGTACAATTATGGCTAAGGGCTTCTTGTATAGAAGTGAGACTAGTTTTAGAAAGTATGCCCCAAGTCCTAGTTTTGAGATGACTGCAAAAAGGTGTGGACATTCGACTGAGTCAAATGCCTTTAATGCATCCAAAAGGAAAGCGATTGCCTGGGTTGAGGGGTTCAGGGCTTCCATGATGCAGAAGAGGTATCGAATGCCGAATTACATGTTTCGGCCAAGTATGAAACCTGCTTGGTCTGCTAGTACTAGCGCTGGCATCAGTGGGAGCAGTAGCCTGGTTAAGATTTTGGCAAAGATTTTTTTATCTACATTTATTAATGAAATCGGCCTATATGAGGCACACTCCTCGTCTGGTTTCCCAGGCTTGTGAAGTGTAAGTGGATTCAATTCAACACTACAGCTAAGTCAATGCCTAGTCTGGGATGCTGATGGAAGCCCTTATTGATGTATTTTTATGTCCAGTTCGTTTACTCTGGATGACAACCCTTGTATAACACCCCTCTCTTAGAATCCCCCTGACCCCACTGAGCCAAGAAGTAGGCTTGTTTTGCAAATTAAAAGGTTTATTTGAAAATTAAACTATATATATATATATATATATATATATATATATATCACTTTTATAATAAATTAATATTTGATAACACACTTGTGAAGATGATAGTGATCAACAATGGATAATGTTACAGTGGTACACTCTTTTTGATGACTTAGAAGTGATATAGAGAGGATAAAGTAGCTGAGAATGCTTTTATGGCTTCAAGGACAATGCAATGATGAATGAAAATGCAGTACAGAAAATAAACTTGATATGACTTCAACAAAAGACAATGTAATCACTATTCTTTGACAATCACCCCCCCCCCGTCTCTATGCAAGGTAAAAAGATGGGAGGAAAGCACACAGTTCTCAGGAATGCAATTAAATATAATTCAGTTCCCCCCTAGCAAGCTTAGAGGAAAACAGGTAGGTGTTTTAAACACAGGCAATATACTTTGATGTGGTATGCAAAGAAGTGAGAAATATGCTAAAAATGCTATTAATTCCCTACAGGGGGTTCAGGGTGAGTGAGAGATACTTTAAATTAATTCAGGATCACTTTAGCAATGCTCTATGAATGATTGTCAGGTTGCACACGAATTTCAGCAAGGAAAGCAAGGACAAATATTTTTACACGTGGCTGAAATTAAGCAAAATGTCAAATCGCGGCAAATTTAGTCGCGTGCATCAAGCACAATTACGGAGTCACTATAAGGAGTAGGAAGTCGGTTCTAGGCTCGTTGGAAAGCTTAGCCGATCCTAGCACAAACGGTTCCGGAGATACGGCCGATTTAGTAAATGTAGTTTTTCGGATTTGAAATTTTAAAGCTCAGAATGACAGATGACAGTTTTCAGTTTTAAAGATGACAGAATGACACGATTCTAGGAGGCAGTTCTAATAGGCTAAAATAGTTTGGATTAGATTATTTTAACCTAAGAGATTGGTTTTGGCACAGTACTAGCTGGGTACTCACACTAGATTTTGGAAAGGAATGCGACTTTGTCACCGATCAGGTCAGGATTGGCTGGACTTCTGCTAGCAGTTCTTCACAGCGATCTGGTCTCTGGTTCTCTCTGGTTCCGGATACAGTACTGCTTTCTGGATACTGCTACAGGTTCTTGCAAAAGTTCTTGGCAAAGAATTCAAACAGCTCGCCCGGCTGTTGAATAGTTTGGTTGGTTTTGAGGCCTGCTGAAGAGGATTCAGCTTGTGGATTCAGTCCTCTCTGCTACAAATTCTGGAGTTAATTTCTGGTCTCTGGAGATTGATGGATTTGAAGTCTGGATCTCTGGATGTGAAGTCTGAAGTCTCCCGGCAAAGCGTCCCGCAAGAAAGTGGAAAGTGAATGTCTCTAGCTGGGTTTCAATGTTCCTTTTATGTGTTTTGAAAATGGGTATGTGCCTGGGCCTAGCTAAGACTGCCCCTCTCACTTATCATTGGCCAAGCTTTCCTCTCTCCCTTGATTGGGGGAAAGAAATGGAGTGTCAGTGTGATGCTGTAGGTTTTATGGTCAGAGGAACCTCCCCTTGTCAAATTGCACACAAATCTGTTTCTGACCCAAATACATATTTATCTATGTACCATTTTTCTAATATTATAGGTCCAGTTAACATATTTTCTGTAGCACCAAACCATCCGATCCCTGTCTTTGTACGATGTTGTGTCCACTTATGACAGAATTCTCCCCTTTTCATCCAGATAACAACCTCTAAACCTTTCCATATTTTACACACATGTGCACCAGGGATATGGGTTTCAGATGATAAAGTGTCAGATTTTTATCATGCATAAATTTGGAGTAACAACCTTTTTTTCCGCTACTATACCCAAGAACATCCCACAGGGTCCTAACACCTCTTAAAATGTGCACAGAATCACAAGAATGATGATGTTGTTTATATAATTTTGACAAGTCCGCACTGTGAATTATCCATCTTTTTAAAATCATGCTCTGGCCCCAAAGGGGTGTGGTTTTCCAAAGCACATGGTGGAATTTCTGGTTTATCCACTTCCCCCAAGCTCAGCTTGCTCTCACAGGCTGTTAAGTCTCCATGCCCTTCTAATCTGTTAGCTGGGAAAGTAAGCACGGCGTCGCCAGTTGCTCACCGACGCATCCGCGATCAAAGACTGCAGTACAAGACCAAAGACTATCATAGCAGTCAATTGCCTCCATTACCGCGGATGCAGCGCAGGGCTTGGAAGGTAGCCTGGCAACGCTGGCGTCCTCTACACTGCAGGAACACTCGCCCTGCTGTGACGGCATCACGCAAGCCGAGTCACGTGATGCAGTCTTCATAAGCGCCTCCCTGTACTAACACCGGTGCTTCTGAACTTTCTTCGGTGGCGTTCTGGACTTGACTCCTGTTTCCTGAACAAAGTTGTTTCCTGATCCTTCTGGTGTTGACCTCGGACTGCTTTGGTTACTCTTTGGATATTGTCTTGTTGATCGGCTGCCTTCCTCCTTTTTGAACTCGGATTTCCCTGAATTGCCTTGGATACTGAATTGGTCTGCTCTACCCGCTCCCTGCTCGACCTCGGCCTGACATTGGATATTGCTTTCGTATTCTGATTTGGTCTGCTTGCTCGCTCCCTGCAGGACATCGGATTGTTATTGGACTTGCCTTGGATTGTTTCCACGCCGCTACCGCAGCTTGAATGACTTTGGCCTTTTTCTTGATTCTGTGAACTTCCTCGCCTTCGTCACTCACAAGTACACGGACTAGAGACTTCCATTGTGTACGTTGTGGGCTGTTTCCTCTTGAGCTTTGCATCTGAGGTTCTATGGTCTGTCCCTTCCTTATCCGGACCTGTGTTACCACTAGGACAGGAGTCCAATCACGACTGCAGGTGTCCGCTTTACCAGCCGGTTAGCGTCTTACCTGGGTTAGCAGGTTAGTGGCATTTGTGTATGCTTTTGTATTTTCCTTATTGTTATACAAAGTCTGATACTTGCCATTGTCTATCAGCTGGTGGTGTGTCCTCCGGAATACCGAAGTCTACACAACCAAGGTCTACCATCTACGGCGCCTGGATCATCGGTCTCCTGTCTTTCCAGTAATGGACCAATCTGGTTGTTAATTCTAATAGCCAGATAGGTACATTATTTGGAAGACTTCGTCAACTACACGACGAGGCAAGTCGCTCCATATCAAGTGCTCTGTTGATCTGACAGATTCAGAAGCCTTAATAAATGGATGCGAACGAGACCTTGACCGCTATTTTACAATTAGTGGCCGACCTCCGTAATGATATGACTGCTGCCCATTCCGTCACCCAACGACGGATCGATGAACTACAAGCAGGTATACAATCCCCAGGTGTACAACAACCACCACCTGACTTGGCATCTGGGTCAGGTGTTGGGCTACCGACACCAGGGGCTGGGTCTGTGTACATGACGGCACAGTTTCCATTGGCGCCTCCAGAAAGATTCAATGGGGATCCTAAGTCTTACAGGACCTTTTTGAATCAATGCAGGTTGCATTTCCTCTGTAGACCTACTTCCTTTCCTGACTCTACGACTAAGGCCGCCTTTTTACTTTCTCACTTGGGTGGTACAGCGGCCGCCTGGGCTAACCCATTGTTAGAGCAGGGCAGTCATTTGCTGTACAATTGTGATGCCTTGATAGAGGCAATGAGTCGGGTGTTTGATACACGATATGCTACTCAAGCTACAGATCTAGAGCTATTGGGCCTTAAGCAAGGGGAGATGCCTCTTCTTGCTTATTTGGCCAAGTTTAATCAACTAGTGGCAGAGACAGGATGGCCTGAGGATAAGAAGGCTTCACTGTTTTACAGAGGACTTTCAGAACCCCTGAAAGATACCCTGGCCACTGTTCCGGTTGTGCCAAATACCTTCCCTGAACTTCTTGATTTGGTATTACAAATCGATTCAAGACGAGCGGAAAGGAAAGGGGAAAAACGAACTGTTCCCCCCACGTCCTTTTCACCCTCCGTTCCTACGCCTAGCCATTCGGAACCTATGCAAATTGGAGTACTACGGGGACCTCTCTCCACTGAGACAAGAGAACACAGGCGGAAGAACGGATTGTGTTTCTATTGTGGGGCCTCAGATCATCTTCTGCGTGTTTGTCCTAAGAAACCAGCTAAGAAGCAGGGAAACGCCAAAGCTCGGCAGTAGTAGGGGTCCAGCTGCCGGGCATTTCTTCTATGGACTCTAACTCTTCCATCCCTTATTACCTTTCGGTTGCTCTCTCATCTGGCACAGGTAGTCCAAAAGAGGTCTTGGCTGTCCTAGACTCAGGGGCTACCGGCTGTTACATGGATGGAAATTATGCCAGAGAGTTGGGATTGTCTATTATGATTAAACCTTTTCCTGAAACCGTGAGCGCTGTTGATGGGTCCTCCTTGGTGTCAGGTCCCGTAACAGAGCGTACAGCCACGTTGATAATGACTACGAGCTCTGGACATACTGAAGATATAACTTTCGATATCATTGCTGCCCCGCAGCTTAAGTGCATATTGGGACTGTCTTGGTTACGGTTACATAATCCCGTAATTGACTGGCAATCGGGAGAGGTGATGTTCCTTTCGGATCATTGTGAAAACAACTGCTTGGAAAGTACTCCCGATTCATTGAAACCTAGTCGTGCCTTGCTTGATAGCGCTTCTATTGTGGGAGCTGTTATCAACACGGCCTTACCAAAAGAGTATCACGAATACAAGGACGTTTTTGATTCAGTGGCAGCAGATATTCTGCCACCCCATAGGGCTTATGATTGTCCGATAGAGCTGGTACCTGGGGCAAAGATACCATCCGGGCGAATATACTCTTTAACACCCAAAGAAGATATAATTCTAAAAGAATATATTGAGAAATCCTTAAAAACTGGTTTCATTCGGTCATCAAAGTCCCCAGCATCCTCTCCTTTATTTTTTGTCCCCAAAAGGGAGGGGGATCTACGCCCTTGTATTGATTATCGGGCGCTGAATGCGGTTACCATAAGAAACCAATATCCACTCCCGCTGATCTCTGTCTTATTGGACCAGCTCGGAAGTTCAGTGGTGTTCACTAAACTGGACTTGCGTGGGGCATATAATCTAGTGAGAATTAGAAGGGGAGATGAATGGAAGACCGCATTCAAAACCAAATATGGGCTTTTTGAGTATTGCGTGATGCCGTTTGGGCTGTGCAATGCCCCGGCCACCTTTCAATATTTCATTAATGAAGTGTTCCATGATATGCTGGACCGCTATTTGGTGGTCTATTTAGATGACATTTTGATCTATTCACCCTCACTAGAAAAACACATTTCACATGTAACCAGTGTATTGCAGCGATTAAGAGAAAACCACTTATTCGCCAAATTGGAAAAATGCATATTTCATGCACAGGAGGTGGAATTCCTAGGCTACAACATTACTAACCATGGGGTGCAAATGAGTCCCTCCAAGGTATCAGCAGTGTTGCAATGGCCTACCCCTGTTACCCTGAAAGAGCTACAGTCATTTCTGGGGTTCTCTAATTTCTACAGGCGCTTCATTAAGGACTTTTCATCCATTGCTGCCCCTCTCACGGTTTTGACCAGCTCCAAAAAGACCTTTTGCTGGAATGGGGAAGCTCAAAAGGCGTTTGAAAGTCTTAAAACCGCATTTACTACTGCACCTGTACTCCAGCATCCCAATCCGGCAAAGCCTTACGTTGTGGAAGCAGATGCCTCAGGTATTGCTCTTGGTGCGATACTGTCGCAATTATGTCCTGAGACAAATGGGCTTCACCCGGTCGCATACCACTCTAGGAAACTCACCTCATATGAAAGGAATTACACCATCACAGAACGAGAGTTGTTGGCAGTAAGAGACGCTTTCATGGTATGGAGGCACCATTTGCAGGGTACCTCAGAACCTGTCCAGGTTTTTACTGACCACAGAAATCTGCTTGCACTCCAGTCCGTTAAGTGCTCCACAGCTCGGCATGCTCGCTGGCACGAGTTTTTCTCAATGTTTAACTTCACTATAACATACCGCCCAGGAGCCCTCCATTCTAAAGCGGATGCACTTTCTCGTAACCATGGTAATCCTGAGCCTAGTAACATGGATGGGTTTCCGCTTTTGCCGAACCAGGTGGTATGTAGTTGTACCCTCCAACCGTTGTTTATAGACAAGCTTCGAGATTGGGTGAAGACATCTCCCACAGAAATAACCACTCTGGGGCTGGAGATAGTACAATCCCTCCCTTATAAAGGTGGGAAGGTCTATCTACCCGATGTTCCTACTAGACAACAGGCGATACAATGGTGCCACGATTCGTCTATTGCCGCCCACCCGGGTATCCGGAAGACTCTGGATTTACTAAAACGTTGGTGTTGGTGGCCATGTATGGCAAATGATGTTACAGACCATTTGTCCACCTGTGCGGTTTGCGCCCAGTGCAAGTCCCTTCATGGCAAACCGGTAGGCTTGTTACGGCCTATGCCCATACCCGAACTGCCCTGGACCATGATTTCCATGGACTTTGTTGTGGAATTACCGCTGGTGGAAGACTATGACACGGTATGGGTTGTCATTGACTATCTCACGAAGATGGCCTTGTTCGTTCCCTGCAAAGGAATCCCTACAGCTCCTATATTGGCGAGCTTGTTTCTGAAGCATGTATTTAGGCGTTTTGGTCTTCCATCAATCATCATTACTGATAGGGGTTCTCAATTCACTTCTCTCTTTTGGCAAGCGCTAACCTCTACCCTAGGTATTGATGGTAGATACTCAAGTGCATATCACCCACAAACCGATGGGCAAACGGAACGGGTAAATGCAACCATGGAGCAATATCTACGCTGTCTTATCAGTCAGCTTCAAGGTCCTTGGGTCTCACTTTTGTCCTTTGCTGAATACGCCTATAATGACTCTATACATACTGCGACAGGTGTTTCTCCATTCTTTGCTATGTACGGAATGAATCCTAGAGCCCTACCTATTCAGTTTGAGCTTCCATTGAATAACCCTGCAGCTCTGGCTTGCGTGAGGGATTTGTCTGAAACACGCAGAAAGGTTCGGCAACATCTACTCCAAGCTGAAGCAAAAATGAAAGAAACAGCGGACACTCACAGATCTCCGGCCCCGGAATATAAAATAGGTACCAAGGTGTGGTTGTCCACGCGTAACCTACGAATACCAGGTCGCAAAGCTCTAATGCCTAGGTTTATAGGGCCTTACATCATTTCGGAAGTCATTAATCCGGTGGCTGTCCGGTTGAAGCTTCCGTCTACCTGGAAAATCCACCCGGTGTTTCATGTTTCCCTTATTAAACCTTGCCACCCTTCTACCAGGCTTCCATCTCGCCCGCTTCCTATTAAGGTACAGGGGTCAGATGAATATGAAGTGAGCGCTATATTGGGCACACGGATACGCAGGGGTAGGCGGTTTTACCTGGTGGATTGGAAAGGGTATGGCCCGGAAGATCGCACATGGGAACCAGCATGTAATATACATGCTCCGGCCCTAGTGTCTCAGTTCTGGTCTGCCCGAAGGGTGAGGGCCTCTTTGGGGGAGGATACTGTTAAGTCTCCATGCCCTTCTAATCTGTTAGCTGGGAAAGTAAGCACGGCGTCGCCAGTTGCTCACCGACGCATCCGCGATCAAAGACTGCAGTACAAGACCAAAGACTATCATAGCAGTCAATTGCCTCCATTACCACGGATGCAGCGCAGGGCTTGGAAGGTAGCCTGGCAACGCTGGCGTCCTCTACACTGCAGGAACACTCGCCCTGCTGTGACGGCATCACGCAAGCCGAGTCACGTGATGCAGTCTTCATAAGCGCCTCCCTGTACTAACACCGGTGCTTCTGAACTTTCTTCGGTGGCGTTCTGGACTTGACTCCTGTTTCCTGAGCAAAGTTGTTTCCTGATCCTTCTGGTGTTGACCTCGGACTGCTTTGGTTACTCTTTGGATATTGTCTTGTTGATCGGCTGCCTTCCTCCTTTTTGAACTCGGATTTCCCTGAATTGCCTTGGATACTGAATTGGTCTGCTCTACCCGCTCCCTGCTCGACCTCGGCCTGACATTGGATATTGCTTTCGGATTCTGATTTGGTCTGCTTGCTCGCTCCCTGCAGGACATCGGATTGTTATTGGACTTGCCTTGGATTGTTTCCACGCCGCTACCGCAGCTTGAATGACTTTGGCCTTTTTCTTGATTCTGTGAACTTCCTCGCCTTCGTCACTCACAAGTACACGGACTAGAGACTTCCATTGTGTACGTTGTGGGCTGTTTCCTCTTGAGCTTTGCATCTGAGGTTCTATGGTCTGTCCCTTCCTTATCCGGACCTGTGTTACCACTAGGACAGGAGTCCAATCACGACTGCAGGTGTCCGCTTTACCAGCCGGTTAGCGTCTTACCTGGGTTAGCAGGTTAGTGGCATTTGTGTATGCTTTTGTATTTTCCTTATTGTTATACAAAGTCTGATACTTGCCATTGTCTATCAGCTGGTGGTGTGTCCTGCGGAATACCGAAGTCTACACAACCAAGGTCTACCATCTACGGCGCCTGGATCATCGGTCTCCTGTCTTTCCAGTAATGGACCAATCTGGTTGTTAATTCTAATAGCCAGATAGGTACATTATTTGGAAGACTTCGTCAACTACACGACGAGGCAAGTCGCTCCATATCAAGTGCTCTGTTGATCTGACACAGGCACTGCCCCTCCCAGTTTCTCCCAAGAGGAAGCCATTTTACGACCACACCAATATAACATTTGCCTGAGCCAGGGACAGTGCTTTGTTTAGTTTCCTGTAGTCCCCAGGTGCTCCTCCCCTAATCCAATCAGAGAGGTGTCATCTCCTTTTGGCAGAGGCAGCAGAATGCAGCCAGGCCTGGGAAGAGTGGCTGAGCAGGTTTCACTCCTGTCGGGGGTAGTTGCCGGGCAGAATTCAGCTAAATGTCATTTTAGTTCCCAGTTTTCTACATTCAAATCCAACTTACAATTTTTGCACATGCAGCTAGAATGCTGATTCTAAGTTCAAAACTATGACATTTAAACAATTGCAACCTATGTGACACTCACAAGTAGGTCACTCATTTATTCTAAACATTTCGATTTTAGTGGCTTTAAACCCAAATTCACTTACACTGCTGACATCCCCAGCTATTTTTTATATATACATTAAATAATTACTTCCTTCAAGTCATTTCAGAATATAGTTTTACATTGTATCCACCTCTTAGCAAGTCTTTTCATGGCCTGGTTTGGGTTCATTTGTTCAGTTTTACACAAAAGTCTGGTGGTTTTAAAACGCCGGCTTTCTGATAGTGGTGAGCACCAGTATTGCATCCATTTTTGACATTAAGAAAATTAATTCCCCATAGTTCTGGGTTGCTTTTGGCAATCAGCATTGCCATTCCCAATGGTTTCAGGCTACTGTGTGTGTAGCCCAATGGTGGTTTTAGGCAGTGCCCTCCTGTGCTCACAACATAGGCAAAAATGGGTGGCAGCCTATTCTTCATGTTTTCCCTGTGCACTCTCTGGGGAGTTCTGGCCATCATGATGTTTTCAATGCCAGTAATGCACAGTTTTATGGTAGGGCTTGGATGCATGGGTAAAAACATCCCACAGAAGTAATATTATGTTGGCTTTGCGCAGTGTGGGGGAAGGCTCCCTTTCACCAGTGCTTCCTCGTACACCAGGAGAAGGATTGATGCCAGAGTAGGAGCAAGTGCTTTGTAGAATTCCCCAGTTAGCCCGTCGGGGCCTGGAGCTTTTGACCCCAGGAGTTCTTTGATTGGTGCTGTTATTTCCTCTAGGGTGATCTGTGTATTGAGGGATTCTCTCTTGTCCCCTCTTACCCAGAACAGTTATGTTTCTTCTAGGTAATCTCGTAGGGATTCTGGGTCTTTGGGGGATTTGGAGCTGTAAAGCTCCTGGTAATAAAATGCTGAATACTTCAGCTATGTCTTCTTCAGTGTGGACAAAGTCTCTGCAAGGGTTACATACACACTCTACATATGGTGGACGTCTGTCAGTGGCTATTAGCCTTGCCAGGAGTGCTCCCGGTTTCTGGCTTTCACCGCACTGATGGACTTGGTGGCCTTGCGCCATGAGCCAGATTTCACGATCAGCGTTTGACCTAAATTTGTCAAGCTGTTTGCGGAGCCGGGCCAGTGTTTGGAATTCTCATTTCTCGGGGTATGCCCTCTCAATTTCTTTGAGTCGGATTTGTCCTTCTTCAAGCTCCCTTCGAATGGTTTTCAGGATTCCATTTTCTTTGGACATACAGATTCCACGAACATGGCATTTTAGGGTTTCCCATAGGATCCCACTCGAAGAGACCAAATCTTGGTTAAGTGTGAGAAAAGTCTGAATCTCAGCCTGCAGCTCCTGAGCAAACACTGGGTACTGAAGTGTTCCTGCCTTGAAACTCCAGGAGTATCCCTCCAGTTTCAGGTATACATTCCAGGGTCACTGGGTAATGGTCAGAGAGTGTTCTAGGGAGAATGTGACTGTCACCCCAGCAGAATCCCCCCTACCGGGACACTAGTATATAGTCCAGCCTGGAGCTGGAATCATGGACCCAGGAATGGTATCTGAAGTCGCAGGTTTTTATATGGTGTACTCTCCACGCATTGAATAAGTTATAGACTGTGCAAATTTTATGTATTTGAAGGCTCGCTTTGGTCATTCCGCTTGAGGGTGTGTTAGACCTGTCCCACGAGGGGTATAGCGTGGTGTTCAAATCTCCTCCCCAGATGATTGTGGCTGTTCTAAACCCTGCTAGATGCGTCATCACCCAGTCGAATGCATTGGTGCTGTCTGTGTTCGGCCCGTATGAGTTCACCAGAACTACCAGTGTGCCCTCAAGTACCCCGCACACCAGCAGTGCTCTCCCTGCATCGTCCCTGGCTACTGATAGTAGTCAGAACTTCACACTCTTGTTTATTAAGATTGCTACTCCCCTGGCGTAGGATTAGAAGGAGTGATATCATCTATGGCAGCCCCAGCTTGTGGCCCACCTGTCCTAGGAGGAAGGGGTGAGGTCGGTTTCCTATATTAGTGCCACATCAATGTTTGGATGTTGACACTGTATAAGCTACTTGAAAGGTAAGCCACTACATTGGGATCGCAATACATGGCCAAATGGCAAGCAGATTTGGGGTATCCCATTGGAGATGAGGTATGAAATGATGTTTGGTTTCATAGTTACAGAGAGTCCAGATGCATTACAAACAAGGAGTGTACTTTCAAATTGTGATATAGATGGTATCTTCCTCCTACTATGTTGCATAAGATGTTCTTGGGGTATTCCCATGTGTGTTGGTGGAGATGTGGAGAAATGGGGGATTATTATCACATGTGGTCGTTATGTCTGAAGATACATGCCCATTTGTTAGAGATACTGGAAGTATTGAAGGCAATAATGGGATTGAGTCTTCCGATTGACCTATTTCATATCCCAGTGCTGGCAGCATGGCTAGGCTACTAATACATGCATTATTGTCTGATAGGATTACAATGGGGAAATGTTGAAAATCCAAGGAGGGACATGTGCTCCCTATGTAGTGGGTTAAGGTCTGGGAGGTGTTGGTAGTTGAGAAAATCATGGCTACAGTGGAGGAACGGCGGCAGGGGTACCTTAAGATCTGGCAGATGCTTATAGAATACTGTAACAATAATCATTTGACAGTAAATAAACCAATTTTACTATAAACCTTCATTTTAACCTGAAGGGTACATTTACTGTCTCTCTGTGGTTGGAATTGGGAGGCTTCAACCAAGAGATGAGTCAGTGTGAGTCGTCCTATTTTTGTATGCAGCCATACTACGCATGGTGCCTTATATGTATGCATATGTTTTTGATGAGAATAATGTTGTGCACCATGTCAACATTTTTTGTTGAAAATAAAATAGTTTTTAAAAAAAGTAACACTTTTGAACTCTGGCTGGCCTAAAAAATGTCTGTCAGTAAGATAATGAAAGCATTACAAGGGGACCTGCCATAAATCCCCTAATCAATCATTGGTTAATGCATGTGCAGAAAAGTCACTGAAAAGCTATTACATGAGTCATTGTTCTGAGCACAAACCTTTTTAGAATTTAAATACATCTATTAGTTGCAATCGCATATTACATACAGAAACAAATTGGGCTCATCATTTTGAAACCATGATTTGGGGAAAAACCAATGAGTTTATTTCGAGCTAAACAATTCTTCTTTGATTTGACACCATATTTGCAGTCTCCATGACTTGTAATAATTAATAAAATAGTTAATATTCAAAGAACTGTGAATATGTGTTGTACATTTTAAAAAGGAAGGAAAAGATCATGTGGAATTCTGACATTGGAAAAAGCTGACATGTTGCTTTCATTGTAGATAATGTTATTGTGTTAATACCAAAGATTTGTCATTTTAAAAAAGGCATTAGAAAAAGCAGCAGGGCGGAAGAACACCCGCTCCAATTAGATAAGTGCCAAATATTGATACATCTGCAAAACTTGGCTTTATTCATGAGGGATTGAAATCAACTTAACAGAAGACATTTCTAACTACACGGTATCAGACCAGAAGAGCCTTCCTGACTGGGGGATTCCAATTTGAGAGCGTAACTGCTATTCCAATGCCTCAAATGACACAATTCAAATTTGAGCGTGAAAACCACCAAATATAATTAGATACGCCCCCTGGAATTATTGCCCTGATTAGTACCTGGAGTGCAAGTGAATTGTGGTAGCGGTTGCCAATAGGAGGTGTTCTTTCCAAATAATATACTTTATTATAATAGTGGTAAAATACATTGTATCTTTAACTACATGAAGGCCAAGTGAGACTTGAATGTATATCGAAAAGATAGCATTCCTGCACATAGAGCACATGTTTTGATAAATTATTATTCATAAAAGAGAAAAGGATATTGTTGTTGGCTAGTGTGAGTTACATCCTGATTCCAATACATTTAATGCAGACGGAAATCGCATTTAAATAAATTAAAACATGCTTTCGAAGGGATTGTGTCCTCCGGCGTATTCCTCATCTTAGATATCTCCTACCAGCTCTGCTGGCCTCGGAAAATATTTCTCTAGAGGGCGCTGTGCGTCGACGTCCTCCGAGTCGATGTCCCTCGACAGCCGCCGTATCGACGTCGATGTCATCCTGCCTATAAAGGCCGCGCGCAGCGTCCGTTGCTCAGTTCCGTTTTTCTGCGCTTACTCAGTGCCTCGGAATACTGTTGCTCAGTTTTTTGTCAGGATTTAATCTATTTACCTCGAGTTATTCGATCCGTACTCGATGGCTTCTTCGTCGGAACCGACAACTCCTCGATCCGGCTTCAAAAAATGCCGAGATTGTGGGAAAAAGATGTCGCTGACTGACCCTCACAGAGTTTGTCTGTGGTGTTTGGGAGCTGAACACCATTGTTCGGAGTGCGAGGACTGTATGTCCATGACAACTAAGGCCCTGAAGGAGCGTAGGGGGAAGCTGGAAAAAGGTAAGACTTTTAAAGCTTCTTCTTCGTCGACGAAGTCGAGACATTCGTCTCCTCGTCACCATTCGCGTTCCAGGTCTCGGAGTGGGTGCCATCACTCCTCGAGATCGAAGCACTCGAAGAGGAGACGTCGAAGATCCCCTTCTCCGTCTTCCTCTTCCTCTGTTTCACCAAAAAGAATCCCTTGCCCCACGAAACATAGTTCCCGGGCTGAATGGGAGGAATTCCGCAAAAATATGATGAGCGTCTTCGAGAAAGCGACCTCGACCCCCTCGAAGACTGCCGAGAGCGATGCTCTGGTCGAAAGACCCGAAGGTCAAAAACGCAGCGAGTCGCAGTACCCGGCGAAGGAAACCTCTCGAGCGCGTCTCGAACCCTCGAGTAGGTCTATGACCTCCAAACCTTCCTCGAAGGTTCCGTCGACGCTGTCGACGAAGGTTCCGTCGACGCCGAGGTCGGTGTCTTCGACGCCGTTGTCGAAGGGACCTTCGACACACGGGTCTGTCGACTCGACGCCAGCTTCGACACCGGTGTCAACGTCAAGAAAAGTCACGGTCACGACACACCCAGTGACTATCCCCAGGTCCTCGATGTCGATGGCTTCGAGATTGTCGAGTAGAATCCCAATTCTGTCGAGGTCATCGAGGCCTCCGCCTTTGTTTTCGACGCCACGCTCGAAGCCTTCGATGTCGGCGTCAACGACATCGACGTTTTCGAGGCCGATTATGACAAGCTCGGCACCCTCTGCCTTGAAAATGGGATTTACACCCTTTATGAGTTCAGAACAATTGAGAACTATGTCCTCAATTATGGAAGAGGGTGAATTGTCTGAACAGGATGACACATTTGACTTGCAGGGACCTGTAACCCCAATTAGAGAGGAAATTTCCTCTGAAGAACGCAGGTTAAAGGATCTTCATGATTCCTTACATGAGGCAAGTGGGTTAGACACTTCCCCTGAGGTGGAGTTTGCTAGGCCAGACCCGGGGGAGCATGCTGAAACCCCCTATAGAGCCTTAATGGCCAGGATCACAGAGTTTATGGGGTGGTCTGCACCCTCACAATCTTTCCAACAAGATGACCTTACGGATATTCTTGACAAGGGCCCACAGGAGGACCCTGTGGTGCCTTTTCATAAAGCTCTTCAGAGGAAGATTATGACGAACTGGGAAACCCCAGATGTCGTCCCGGCAGTAAATAAAAAACTGTCTACAAAATATAGGGTATCCTCTACAGACCCAGAGTTTTTGTCAAAACACCCATCCCCAGAAAGTCTGGTGGTACAGGCAGCATCTTCTACCGATGTCAAGACGGCTTATCCTACCGTCCCACAGGACAGGGACGATAAAAAATATGAAGCTATGGCAAAGAAAGTTTTTTCGGCATGTAGCATGGCGTAAAAATCTGTTAATGCTACTTGCACCCTTGCTAGATTCAGCCATACACTTTGGGAGTGTGCTTCTACAGCGGCTGACTGCATCCCAGAGGGAGAAGAAAGGGAGGCGTTCCTGAATATCATACAGGACGGTAAAGACGCTATGTGCGAATCCCTCCAGACGGGCATTGATTCGGCTGACAGTATCAGCAGAGCAATGGCGGCAAGTACAACAACCAGGAGATTCGCTTGGTTGAGAAAGTCTGGTTTTGCCCCTGATGTGCAAGCCAGGCTCTTGAACATGCCATTCGATGGCTCTTCTTTGTTCGGGAAAAAGGCGGATGACAGTTTAGAGAAACTGCAAACTTCAAAATCAGCAGCAAAATCCCTAGGCGCTGCAATCCGTCAGACACCTTTTCGTCCCACAGGAACCTCTGCGAGGGGCAAGTCCTTTCGCTTCTACTCCGCATTCGGAAGAGGTAGAGGACGTCCAGCTCAAAGGGGACAAAGAAGAACTACCCGAGGTGGACGGGGTAGATATTCAAAAGCCGCAGCAACAGCAGGTGCCTCTTTACCATCGGCATCCGCATCAGCCGCTCCAAAACCACTCTGAGGACTTCCCTCACAGGACACCTGTAGGAGGCAGGTTGACTCAACATCTGGCGGAATGGCAGGCTATCACGTCAGATGCTTGGGCATTGGAAACAGTTGCCCAAGGTTACTGCCTGCCTCTCCTACGCATACCTCAGAGTCATCCACCGGGGATCAGCTCTCAGAAAGCTCCAGATCCGCTCCTCTTGCAGGAAATTTTCGACCTGCTAGAGAAAGGTGCCATAGAACCGGTACCTGTAGCGGAGAGGAACAAGCGCTGGTACTCCCCTTATTTACTCATTCCAAAGAAAGACGGAGGACTGAGACCCATCTTGGACTTGCGAGAATTGAACAAATTCCTCAGGAAAGACAAATTCAAGATGGTCACTCTTTCTCAGATCCTCCAGGCCCTTCAGTTCCAGGACTGGTTGGTATCTCTGGACCTTCAGGATGCTTATTTCCATGTGCCTATCCATCTCAAACACAGGAAATACCTGAGGTTCGCAATTGGCAACTCTCACTATCAATTTCGAGTGCTGCCATTTGGGCTGACCTCCGCCCCGAGGGTCTTCACCAAGTTAATGTCGGTAGTGGCGGCAAGTCTAAGGAGGGAAGGGATTCATGTCTACCCCTACCTGGACGATTGGTTGATCAGGACTGTCTCTTCGGAACAAGCTCAGATCCACTTAAATCACGTGTGCCACTCCCTTCACAGACTTGGGCTTCTCCCTCAATTTAAAGAAGTCACAAATGATACCATCACAGAGACTCCAATTCATAGGAGCGATCCTGGACACTTCCCTGGGAAAAGCCTCGCCACCAGAGGTGAGGGCTCAAGATATTCTACAGATGGTTACCAAGTTCCAAGATGCCCAACGTCTCCCAGCCTTCGACTTTTTGAGGTTGCTAGGCCTCATGGCATCCTGCATTTTCCTAGTGCCAGAGGCTCGCCTGAGAATGAGATCCCTCCAGTGGGCACTGAGGACTCAGTGGTCACAATTCTCAGGGAGAATGACAGATCTTCTTCAGGTTCCCGACAGGGTGGCTCGAGACCTTCAGTGGTGGGCCTGTCAGGAGAACATTCTGAAAGGAGAACAGTTTTGGCAACCCTGGCCGGAGATAACAGTAGTCACGGATGCCTCGCTCACGGGGTGGGGAGCCCACGCCAACGACTTGACCATCAGCGGTCGTTGGTCTCCATCGGAGTCCAGACTACATATCAACCTGTTAGAGCTGAGAGCCATCAGACTTGCGCTGAAGACGTTCCTGCCAGCTGTACAAGGGAAAAACGTCCTGATAATGACGGACAACACGGTGGCCATGCATTACCTCAACAAAAGAGGAGGCGTAGGATCACTACCCCTGTGCAAAGAGGCGATGCAGCTCTGGTTTTGGGCAATCCAAGAAGGAATCTCTCTATCGGCAGTTCACCTAGCCGGAGAGAAGGACTTGACAGCGGACGCTCTGAGCAGGCAGAGCACAGTCTCCCACGAGTGGGAACTAGCTCAGGAAGTCCTTCAAGAGATCTTCACCCTTTGGAGAACCCCTCAGGTGGATCTGTTTGCCACCAGCGTCAACAGGAAATGCGATCTGTTCTGCTCAAGGGAATTTCCCCCGAGAGGAGCTCTGGGAGACGCGTTCATAGTGGACTGGGAGTTTCCGCTTCTGTACGCATTCCCACCGGTCCCTGTCATTCCTCAAATGATCCGGAGGTTGAGAAGATTCCGGAGAACCATGATCCTAATTGCCCCGGATTGGGCCAGGACAACGTGGTACCCGGACCTTCTAGACTTGTCCATCTGCCCTCCAATTCGACTTCCACTCAGAGAGAACCTACTCTCACAGAAGGGAGGTCAGGTTCTCCATCCAGACATCAAAACCCTCAACCTTCACGCTTGGCTTCTGAAAGGTTGAGGTACAAGGATTGGGACGTCCCTGATGATGTTATGGAGGTGTTGCTTTCGGCAAGGAGGCCAGCAACAAAGTCTTTATACCGCTGCCGTTGGAACAGATTTTGCAGCTGGTGTAGAGAACAGAATATCGACCCTTTTTCATGTGGTACACCAATGGTTTTGTCCTTCCTTCTATATTTGGCGAATTCAGGCATTCAAGTTGGCACCATTAAGGGCTATCTCGCAGCGCTATCCATCTTTAAGCGCACTGCGGAAGAACCATCCTATTTCAAGTTACCCTTGGTAATACAGTTTCTAAAGGGGTTAACCAATGTTTATCCCCCAAGACCATTCCAAGTTCCACTATGGGATTTAAACTTAGTACTAACTTTCCTGATAGGCACACCTTTCGAACCACTCCATTCTTGTTCGCTAAGGTTCCTTACCCTTAAAACTGTTTTATTAATAGCACTTACATCTGCTAGAAGGGAGAGCGAATTACAAGCTCTTTCTTGTAAACCCCCACACACAATATTTCACAAAGACAAAGTTGTCCTGCAAGTGAAGCCTAATTTCCTCCCAAAGGTGGTTTCTGAATTCCATATCACTCAGAAGATTACCCTACCATCTTTCTATCCTCCTCCTCATCCGGGGAAAGAGGAAGAGAGGTTACACAGGCTAGACCCTAGAAGGACTTTAAGTTTTTACATCAGTAGACTAGCCAGGATAAGACAGGCAGACCAGCTGTTTGTAGGTTACACAGGTCACAAGCTGGGGTTACCAATAACTAAGCAGACCATTTCCAGATGGATCATTCTAGCCATTCTGGAATGTTATAAACTGGCAGGGAAAGAGCCCCCTCAAAACCTTAGGGCCCATTCGACCAGAGGTATTGCAGCTTCTTCGGCCCTCAAAGAGGCGTGCCGGTTAAAGACATCTGTGCGGCCGCTACATGGTCGTCTGTCCATACCTTTACACGATTTTACAATTTGGATTCCTCCTCCAGTCAAGAGACTAGGTTTGGAAGGGCTGTACTGCATTCTATTCATCAATAGAAGACAGCGTGAAGTCAGTACTCCCTCCTCCAATAATAGAATACTGCTATGGGAGCCTATCTAAGATGAGGAATACGTCGGAGGACACAATCCCTTCGAAGAACAAGTTACTTCTTACCTTGTAACGTTCTTTCGACGGGATGTTCCTCCGACGTATTCCTCATCGACCCTCCCATCCATCCCCGCAGTTCTACTTCCCTTGTTGTTGCAGCTTACGCTCCTTCAGGGTGATTAGTCTAGTCCAGAAAGTATTATTGTGGGCTACAAAACGGAACTGAGCAACGGACGCTGCGCGCTGCCTTTATAGGCAGGATGACGTCGACGTCGATACGGCGGCTGTCGAGGGACATCGACTCGGAGGACGTCAACGCGCAGCGCCCTCTAGAGAAAAATTTTCCGAGGCCAGCAGAGCTGGAAGGAGATATCTAAGATGAGGAATACGTCGGAGGAACATCCCGTCGAAAGAACGTTACAAGGTAAGAAGTAACTTGTTCTTCTCTGTGCTGTGCGCTGTGTAAAACAGAGAACACTTCCCAGTGCTGACAGTATGGCCCTCATTACAACACCGGCGGTAACCAATGGCGCTATTAGCACCATGGTTGCTGCCGGTATTGTAACGAGTCCGCCATGGTGCAATGGGGAATTACCACCCCATTCCAAGGTTGGCGGGGCGATGATTCCCCATGCACCATTGGCCCTTCCCCATTCCCATTTTTGCCCCATAGGGCTCAATGGGAATGGGGAAGGCGGTAATTACGGTACCGCAAATTGTGGTACCGTAATTACCTTCAAGGTCCCTTTGCGGGTCCCTACTTTAACGGCTGGTGCAGACCAGCCGTTAAGGTCGGGAGCCGCAAAGGGACCTCGCAATTAGGCGCTAAGGGGTTAACAGCGCCGCAGCCTTTTACGGCGCCGTTAACCCCTTAGCGCCAGGGTCATAATGAGGCCCTATATCATTTAACAAGTGATAATTAAAAAGTACTGCAAGTGCTGTCACATATATTGTCAACATTAGACCATGGTCCGAGGGCTCGTACCATGGCCTAATGAAGATGAGTATGATAATGTGTGCTCTGTGAAGGCTCTAAATACTTAAACTAAATTCATCAATGAGAACCAGGTTAATTGTGCCATTTCTATTCACCTCGAAAAGTATGCAGATGTACATTTCATGCAACCCCTCATTCTTGAATACATAGTAAAAAAAAAGATTCTCGCACCAGTGGGACTTCAACAGGATGGGGAATTTATATCTGTTTAATAACATCCCATAACTAATGCTCACAGGTTGATTGGTTAAAACAAAATTATGTGTGTTCTGAATTCATAACATAGCTTCCCTAACCAAAAACCTGCACAAATGTAATGCACGTTATTGCAAGCATATTTTAAACTGCAAAAACGTGTTAGCAACTCATTTGTAATATTGGTAAAATAAGTGTCCTGTATATTATGAACAAGTGTAACTCGATGTGCAGTTTGACGATATTAGTAAGTTAGAGAAACTAAAATGTATTGAGGAATCCTGTTCTTGTTACAACCCATCTGCCTTCTTGATTGCTATGTGGCATATTTAAGCCCAATGACCGGAAAGTGGCAGAGTTACAATTAGAATGTTTTTGTTATTAAGACATCCATGTGTATACAGAATTGATTATGGAAATTAATGCTTGAGTGTCAGAAAAAGTTAGATACATTTAAGCAAGTCAATTTCGGTTTAGTTGGCAAGCTGTCTCTGATTGTGTAACATTGTGCACAAAGCTGGATATCACCATTTCTTGGTTTAAACTTTAATTAATTTACTTAAATGTATTCACCTTCTGATCAAACCGCATGTTTTTTGTCCCAGGATTGTGGGATGGCACTGTATAATTAGGGAGCATTAGATCGAGGTGTCCACTTGATGGAGTATCCATATATAAATCAAAATAAATCTTACACTATCACATCCCTCTCCAGTCCTTCTTAAACTCCCCCAGTGTGCTAGGTGTGCCCTTCCCTTGTGCTCTTTCTATAATTGTGTGCTTTTTAAAATGTATTTAATTTAATTTAATTTTTGTAAAGTGCCAACTCGCCCATAGGCCTCAAGGCACTACAATGTAACAAACAATTAAACATAAAACATAAACACAGGCAATGACATGATAGACCAGATATAAAACAAATCAGTCAATTACAATTCTTAGGCTAGTTGTAAAGGACAGTTTTCCAAGCTTATTGCCACAACTCAAAAAGGGTGTAGATCTACTGCGGCCGAGCCAATGACAATGCAATCTGAGCCATTCATCAAGGACCACTCCCTGATTTGCACTATCCACAAAAGCCTAAAGTCAGTTGTTCTAACACAGCTCTCCCCAACTTTCGATCTAACCAGGCCAACACGTTATTCTGCAAGGCTTCTCTTGGTTTGGGTTTTTCCAGTTTATTAACATTCGCAATGTCCATATTTCTTCGGTCTGAAATCAGACCCTTTAAGAATGGATCTGTGATCTCTGGCATTGATGACTTTCTGATACGTAGGTCTCGACTCTGTGGGGGACACAATGATTTATTCATGGGCTTCCTAGGTTCTGAGGGTTTTGAACAGTTTACGTACATCTTACAAATTGTGGTGGTGAAACCATGCATCATAGCTATGCAAAAGGCTGAGCTCTGCAATGCTTCATTGGTGGGTGTTGAATTAGTAGCATGTTTCAAGTCATTTTAGCTACTTGCCTCTGCCTTATTGGCGACTATCTGTTTTATACAATTATCTGTTTGATACTCTCTGTCCATCCTAACAAGCTGAGAGATTGTCTTATCAAATAAGTCAACCCATATCTGAAAGTCCATAACATTCTCACATTTAACCAGGTTGCAGATAATTCTCTCCTTAACCATCTGCAAGCTATTATTGGCGTTTGTTCCCTTTACGCCCAAGTTAGGGTTGGAGCAAGCGTCCGTAATAACATCATACATCCTTTTCGAAGGGGAGTGCATTTCATCATACATTGTAGAAGTTAGACAGTCGGTTATCTTTGGTTGAAGTTCCATGTTACCCTCTTTAAACTGACTTGAATGATTAAATTGTGAGATCTCGGGGGACCCACCTTGTCACTTTGTTTTCCCATAACAGTCATACAGTCTTTTTTCACAACCTGACTAATGGTTAACGAATCTGATAGTTGACAGGGCATGTCAGTCAATAATTCCCTTTTCTCATATTGTAAACGCTGTCTTCTTTCTGTGCTTCTTGCCAGGATATCCCTCCCGTGGCGATCACCCGACGTTAGAGGGACACCCAGCGTATCCTCTAGGGGCTGAAATGGAGAGGCCACTATAGCGCTAACATGTTTAGGAGTCTCAATGGCCCCAGAGTAGGTGGATTTATCTGGGGTAAAGCACATGTCTACTGGTCTCTGTGTGGCTTTATGCATACCTGCTCTAGTGCCATCCATTTTGGTGAAAAAGAATAGATTTTATCACTTGAACAGGTATCACCAAGGCCCCCATTCCCATACACCAGGAAAAAGATTTTAGGTAGGTGAGAGTGATACAAGTACAGACTGGCCAAGATAGATCGACTTCAGTTGTGGCTAAACCTCAATCACGAGCCACTGCCATGCGCCACTGACGCACAGACTGCAGCAAATCACGGCCTCAGCAGGTTATGTGTGCACTTCACATTACCCTGCTTCTTTGCATCCCAACAGTACTACTTTTCCCCTTCACCCCTGAGAGACACCCCACTTATCTTCCCATAATGCTCCTTCTTTCCCATGTTCCTTCTCTCTGCACGTTATACCCCATCCCAGTACTCTCTCTCCTCAGTGAATGTACACCATACATATTCAAGTAAGATTCAGCTATACCTTCAGCTAAAACTTTGAGAGTACCCAACGTACTAACCACCCCACTCCTGCTCCCCTCCTGCACACAGCCTTTGTACTATAAATGCCCATGGGCTAGCCAAACTAGACACAAACACACACCCAAAATCACTAACACTCACATACAACAACAATCACAGGCACTGGACCTTACCCCTATGGACACAACAAGCCAGTACGTACAACCATAACCTTAAACACCAGCCAATGTACACATAAAACACACAAACACACACCCAACATAGCAGACATTCACATACAACAAACAGCCCAGGCACTGGTCCAAGCCCTTACAGATACACAAGCCAGGGTGCTCGACCACAACCTTAAATACCAGCCAATTTACACATTATTCGACAACCAACGATGTGGTGAGTTCCCTTGTGTCCAAGGTGCTTTTACAACTTTACTAGCGCATTTCTACGGTGCCGGAGCACCCGGCTCCCACTCCCCTCTCCCTTTGTCCCTTCTTCCTTGTTCCTCTACCCTCCTCCCTGGTACCGGGGGGCTTTTACAACTTTATTAGTGCATTTCTACAGTGCCTCAGTGCCTGGCATCTGCTCCCCTCCCCCTTTGTCCCTGCTTCCTTGTTCCTCTACCCTCCTGCCTCTCTCCCGACCGCTGCGCTCTTATTGGCTTAGGGGCCCTTCAACAGCGAGGATATACTCTGGGCTCTGTTTCTTAATTCTTGTACAACCAACACTGTGGTGAGTTCCCTTGTGTCGCTTGGCAACGGGGTGCTTTTACAACTTTATTAATTAGCTAATTTTTACAGTGCTGCAGTACTTGGCACTCACTCCCCTCTCCCTTTATCACTGCTTCCTTATTTCTCTACCCTCCTCCCTTCTTTCCTCACTCCTGCCCACCGTGCTCCTATTGGCTAACAGGCCCATCCACAGCAATGGTCTATTCGAGGCTCCATATTCTTGGACAACCAACACTGTGGTGAGTTCCCTTGTTTTGCTTGGCACCAGTGTGCTTTTACAACTTTATTAGCGCATTTTTATGGCATCCCAGTGCCTGGCACCCACCCCCCTCTTCCTTTGCCGCCGCTTCCTTGTTCCTCAATCTCCTTCTTCCATCCTGTGCGCCACGCTCCTATTGGTTAACAGGCCTGTCCACAGCAAGGGTCTATTCCCTCCCAGGCTCTGTTTCTTCATTCTTGGACAAACAGCGCTGTGGTGAGTTCACTTGTGTTGCTTGGTACCGGGATGCTTTTACAACTTTATTAGTGCATTTTTACAGCACTGCAGCGCCTGGCACCCACTCCCCTCTCCCTTTATCACTGCTTCCTTGTTCGTCTACCCTCATCCTTCCCTCCTGTTCACCGCGCTCCTATTGGCAAACTGGGCCCTTATTAGACAACCTTCCTAGGTAGCCCCTGCCGTGGCAGTCCTCTCTGGCGAAGGACATCGAGGCGAAGGATAGCTCCACAGTTGCAGCTCCAGATGGTGTCTGCCAGTTGTTAGGCGGAAACCTGTGCAGTTCCCTCTGGGACCACTGCAAAAGATTTTTGGCAGTAAACCCACTTGGTAGCAGTCTGTACCACACAGATTCACTTGGTAGCTGTGGCTGAGCAGTCAGACTTCCCTCAAGAAGAGTTAGGCAGTAGGTGGAGTATACAAAATAGGGCAATTTACACAGTAGAACAAGCAAACACGGCACAAGGCTTCGGTGTAAAGATATATAGTTATTTATTTATAAAAACACATCTATGAAAAACACTCTGGCACTAATACGGCAAACAACTTCAATCACAATTACTATAAGAAAAAGATCAATCCCCTAACAATAGTTCGACAAGTCTAGGTTCACCGGCATCACTTATTTGCAGACAGAGGTGTATGCTTTATAGAATATCAAAGAGTGGATGAATAATAACTGGATG
The DNA here is from genome assembly GCF_040938575.1 of Ambystoma mexicanum. Classification (NCBI taxonomy): domain Eukaryota; kingdom Metazoa; phylum Chordata; class Amphibia; order Caudata; family Ambystomatidae; genus Ambystoma; species Ambystoma mexicanum. The sequence continues at coordinate 845,824,772 of NC_090921.1, read as the reverse complement.
TGCCTCAATAGCAACAAGACCGAGTTAATGGTTTTTGGATCTAGCCAGGCTTGCACTAAACTGACTTCTGACTACAAGGCATTTTAAATCAAGGAATCTTGCATTGAAGTAGTTGGTAAAGTGAAAACACTTGGCATGACGCTGGAAGCCAATCTCAATGCAGATGCTCAAGCCATGTATGTCAGCAAAAACTGTAATTACTACATTCGTCTTCTCAAAACAATGAGACCCCTTCTCAATGAAAAAAATGTCGCCACCATTGCTAGAGCTACCATTCTTTCACGATTGGACTATGGCAATGCTCTCCTTGCTGGTGCCAGCAAGCAAAGCTTACATAAGTACCAACTGATTCAAAATCAGGCGATAAGAGTCATTAAACTAAAATCAAGGAGAGATCCCCTCAGCGTACCCAGACGCGACCTACATTGGTTAAAAATGGAAGACCGTGTACAATTCAAGTCCTTGTGCCTAACCCATAAATGCCTCTATGGAAAAGCACCTGCCTACCTTAAGACCAAACTTACACCCTACAACCCTACCAGAACATTAAGATCTGAAGCCAAGAGATTGATAACAACTCCTAAATTCAAAAAATAACTAGGTCTAGGAAGAGCTTTCCCCACTCGTGCGGCAGCATTCTGGAACAAACTTCCTACTAGCCTTAGACTGGAATCAAATCTATTCTCCTTCCGTAAAAAACTTAAAACCTTGCTTTTTAAGTAATTCGAGATATAGCTTTACGACCTCTGATGGACAATCCCTTATATGTAATGAATCGTCCTGTATACTGTTTGTCCCCACTATTTGTCTACGTCTCCATGTAAGCGCCTCGATGCTTGCGAGCAGTTCGGCTCTCTACAAATAAACAAATAAAATAAAATAAAATAAAATGCTTTAACCTAGATGGCACTCTAGTATTCGTTAGGACGGGAGAGAAAAATAAGACAGGTTACGAAATCAACTCGGTACCAATACTTTTACGAACAAATGCAAGGCAAGTAAGGCAGGGTCTACTGCAGATCACAAAGTTCAGAGGCCAGGCCCACTCGGAGAGAGGCAAGGCGATGTGTCCCAAAAAAAAAAGTATCACAGTGGAAATGCACTTCGAGTCTTTGTCGCAAATTGTTATCGAAAGATTGGACCAGTTCAGAACAGAAAGTTAAGAAAGCTTGGAGGCGACCCAATGGAAAGGCGAGGATTAAGACACCTCACTCTATCCGGCAGAAAGGGAAGCCAGGCGGACACGGTACCTTGTTTGTAGAGAGACAGCTCCGGCGGGGGCAGTTGTTCCTCGTGGTGGATGCACGTCGGGTCTTTGCCAAGAGAAGAGATGATCTCGTCATCGAAGGAAAGTTGAAGATCGTTGCACCACCAGGGAAGAGACCAGCCGCGGAGTACTCCGTCACAAAGCACCACCTTTTGGTCGCGGTACAGGGGTAGTGGCTATCCGGTTGCCGAGGTGCTCTGCACGGGCAATTCGACCACTACATCCTGGAACGAAGAAAAAGCAAAGGGGACTGGTTGTTCCCACCAGTCGGGGAAGAGACTCTCCGGCAGGGAGATCTCCTCTGTCATCGGGAAGTGGTGAGTCGGTTCAGCAGGGCTCCACCGGAGGTGTCGTCGTTGCAGGTCGGCTCAGCTTTACCCTCGTCGGATTCTTAGGTCCTGTGGCGACTTCTGAAGATCCAGTCCCAAAAGCCCTGCTTTTATGCAGAAAACCCCCATTCATTCAGCCTAGCTGTCAATCAAAACACGCTAAGTGGTGAGCGGGGTGGCTTACCACTTGGGCCAATCACACCAGAGTGTGACCGGAGTTGGCAAGGCAACTCAGTCCAGGCTAAACCCCCTCCCACACTCCCTGTGGTACCCAGACAGAATGGCACCACTTTGGAGGGCCTCTGTGTAGAGGCCCGCCAAAAGCGGAACAAAGGGCTCAACCTTTGGTTTAGGAGTCACAGAGACGAACACAGACGCCATTTTAAAAAACCGAGTTCTGGCAGAAAATATCAACCGATAGATTTATTTAAGATAAATAAACCGGTGGTATGTTAGAGATTAACGAGGAAAAGTATTAACCTCCAACAATGGGAAGAATCCCATTGGGTTAAATTCGGGGTCGAATATAACAAGTAGTTTCCACTGCCACCAGCCAAAACTCGACGAGGGGGGACGGGACAGTGCCCCCTCGAAAAACAGACCTAGGAGTAATCGAATTACCCCTACTAGTACGTCCACAATAGGATGGTGTGTACTAGTTCTGTTAGTAAATTTAGGTCTAGTAAAGCCAATGGTGACTTTACATGCCCGGGGAGACAGTAGTCAGTCCCCGGGTATGGAGTCTATGATGGAGGTCCGCTAGGACGCCCCAGTGTTACGGCACGGAGGGTGGGGTGTAACACACATAGAAAAACATATGAGACCCTATGGAGTAAAAGACCCCATAGCCCATAGAACACATTGACATCCAAAGGAATTACACACATTCACGTCCAAGAGTGGGAGAAAAAGAGTCTCACTCTTGACAGGATGGAAAAAAACAAACTCCACAAATCCAGCAAAGCTGCTGGGGGACTCACTAGGTTAGGAAATTCAGCCTAAACAGAGAATTCTCCCTAACACCAGTGTCAGCCGGGTAAGCAAGAAGGCTGTAGCCTTCAACCTGCTCTGAGCAATCAGGTAGGTGCGGTGCTGTCAGGGGGGCAGCAATCGCTGCACCCCACTAAATGGACCCACCCTTCCAGTCACTTCTTTTTCTCTTACCGCACCACCCATAATCATCTCATTTAATTGCATTGTTTAGCCAGCCCTCAATTCCCTCTAGGAAAGTCGCATTTACATATTTCTTATGTTTTTGCATTGCTGCTGTGTTTAAAACTAGGCCTCGTCGTCTTATTTTTAGGAAAGTCGAATCTGGGTGTTTTTGCATTGCTGCTGTGTTGAATACCAGGCCTTTCGGTGAGTGTTGAATCTTGCAGTGTGTTGCCCCCTCCAAGCCCCTCCATCCTCCGTCCTCGCTGATCCTGCATTCTCCTGTGGTGTGTTACCTGCTTGTTCCTCCTGTACGCCCCCTTCTGTGTGAAACCATCTCCTCTGGTACCTCCTGAGGTGCGCTGCCCTGGCCTGTGCTTCTTCTCCTCCCTCATTCTCCCCTCCTAGCACCCTCTATGGTGCTCTCAATCTCTCCCATTTTCTCAAACTGCTACTCTATCTTCTCTTATATAATCCATCTCACTAAGTCTGAAAGAAAAAAGTTCAAGATGGATATCCTGGTCTCCAACCCAGGCCTACCTATCGCTGATACCTACACCATTGCTTCCTCCAGAAAGACTCTCACTAACATCCTCTTTGTCATTCCCTCTGCAGACCTATGGGCCCATCATATGGTCTTGATTCTCGCTCCTTTCTCCTCCTCTCCCATTAATGGTGGCACCCAGTGGGAGGCCCTTTTGGCCTGCTGCCAATCCTCTAACACCATCATCAATGTCTGTCTAAATGGTACCGTCTTGGACCAGGGCCCTCAGTCCAATCTCGTACTTCTTGATAGGTGTCTCCCACGTCTTATCAACTTCTTCCCTTCTCCTGCTACTCCTTCTACCACCTCTCTGGCTTCACTGCCACCTCCATCCTCCTCCTTTGCCTCCTCTCTGGCACCCCCCTCTCTGATCTCCTCCACCCCCCTCTCTGACACCTATTCCACATCCATCTACTGCCTCAGCCCACTCTCGGGTCCCTCTGCCACTTCCATTGGGTCTACCTCACACCTGCACCCCAACCCCGAAGTCTTTCAAAAGTGGCAACCTGCTCCACGTCGCTATTCTGAACTCTTGCTCTGCTGTCAAACACTCCTCTGACATCTGCCACCTTCTTGAAGACCTTGACCTGAATATCCTTGCACTCACTGTGACTTGGTTCACCTGGCCAGATTACCCTCTTCCTCTCAGAATAGGCTGACCTCTCCTCCTCCTCTCTCCTTGCCTCTACCTCACAACTTCTCCTCCTCAGAGACCTCAACATCCAAGTGGATGCTTCTAATCCCTCCTTTGGGCTTTTCCGCATCCTTTGCGAGTTTCTCTCCCTCTCCATTCTACCGTCTGGTCCGACACACTCTGCTGGACATTCCTTGGATGTTCTCATCTCCTCAGACATTCCCCTCTCTAACCCTCTTACTACTCCTCTCTCTTGGACTGACCACTTTCTGTTCTCCTCCCACCTGAAACATCTTGTCCCCAAGGCAAGGCCCTCCCCAGCACTGCCAGCCTCATTCTCTACTTCTTGGTTATTCGGCCTTTGAATCGAGTGTCAGTGGCCGTCTTTACTTTCTCTGCCCCCCTACACCTGCGGCTGGCTCCCACTCTGACCCAGCCCCCTCTAACCTGCATCTTTCCATTTCCAACACCTTGTAAATCCTTGCCCCTGTCATGAGAATCCATCTGAAGCCCACCTCCAAGTGCACCTCTTGGTATGTCTTCAACCTCGCCACCCTGAAATGCAATTGCAGGGTGGCTGAGAGGAAGTGGAGGGCTACAGGTGCATCCTCTGATAACTGGCCTGCCGTCTACTCTAAAGGTCATACAGGCTCTCTGTCTTCTGCAAGAAGAGGGTCCATATTCAAGTCTGCGGCTCCACGGCCTCTAATAGCATGGCTGAAATCTTTAAAATCTGAAAGGAGACGGCTAATCCTACTGCAGTCTCCACCTCTCCTGTTCCTTCCCAGGCCCTCTGTATGACCCTGGCTTCTCTTTCCACCACTAAAATTCAGGACATCTTGTCCTCACTTTCCTCCTCCTCTATCTCTCTCTCCCTCCATCTCTCCCAGGCTCCCTGTGGCCGCCTCTTCCTCTCCTCTTCCAGTCTCCTTCTCTCCCACAACACCTGACGATGTTTCCAGACAAGTCAGATCTATGAAAGTGTTGTCCAAACAGGTGCTCCCCTGCTCCTCCAGAACTATTAAGGCCCAAGTTTCCACCCAGGCACCAGCCCTGGCTGATTTCTGTAATCATTCTTTCCCCACTGGATCTTTTTCCTCTCTCCTCAGGAACTCCCTTGTGCACCCCCTACTAAAAAAGCCTCCTGCCGATACTACTTGTCCAGCAAATTGTCGCCTGATTGCTATTACTCCTTTCTTGGGCAAACTCCTGGAAAAGCTGGCCATCTGCCAGCTTACTCTACACAGTGAATCTCTTGGTAGACTCCATGACCATCAGTCTGGCTTCAGAGCAGCCAAAGGCACGAAAATTGCTCTCCTGCACGCCGCAAAGATCTGCTCTCTAATCTTGATTCCAGCTCTCCCTCTGTCCTCATCCTCCCTCTGCTTTTGATATGGCCAATTACGCCACCCTGATCAATTCACTCTGTCAGAACCTGGGCATCACACATCAGGCACTGGTGTGGCTGACCTCCTTCCTACTGGACCGACCCTATCAGGTCCAAGTTGTGTCCTTTAACTCCACCATCTCTCTCTCCACATGTGGTGTCCCCAAGGGCTCTATCCTCTCACCCTGGCTTTTCAATGTCTATCTGACCCCTTTGACCCATTTGATCTCCACCTTCTCTTCTAACTTTCATTGTTATGCGGATGACACTCAGCTCTCTTTCAGGCTTCCCTTAACCTTCTCTCCTTCCTCGCTCATTCTTGATTGTCTATCCATGATTCAGGATAGTGCGCCTCCAACGATCTCTGCCTTTATGCCAGTAAGACTGAGATCCTTCTAATTAGGAACCCTGCTCCTGCTTTCCCTCTCCCTCTCTGACCGCTCTCCTTTGGCCCTCTTCCCTCGCCTTCCTGTGAGGCAAAAAACCTTGGTGTCATCTTTGACTCCACTCTCTTCTTCTCTCCTCACATGACGGACCTTGCCAAGAAGGCCCACTTTCAGCTGCACCTCCTCAGAGGTATTCTACCTTTTCTCACCTTCCCCCAGAAGGTCACTGTCTCCAGAGCCCTGGTTCTCTCCAGGTAGGACAACTGCAACAACTTCTTTCTCAATCTTCCTATCAATAGTCTTTGCCCCCTGCAACTAATCAGAACTAATCAGAACAGGGCTGCAAGACTTATCCTCGGCCTCAAGCCCAGGGACTGCATCTTTCCTGCCCTGAAATCTCTCCACTGGCTCTCGGTGGAAGCAAGGATCAAGTGCATGATCCTCTGCATCGTCCACAAGGCTTTCTGGGGCCGGGGCCCTTACTATCTCCAACTCTGTCTGCCTAAATACCCTCCTTCTAGAGCCCTTCGCTCAGCTACCTCAAACTCTCTGAGGGTCAGACATTTCTCCAAGCAGGGAGTGTGGGGTAGATCTCTGTCCTCTGCAGGTGCCTCCCTGCCCCTCTCAAACTTGAGCCAGATCACCTGAAGTTTCAGAAGCGGCTCAAGGCCTTCCTTTTTTTCTCCTCTGCCTTCTCTCTCTTGAGTCCTTGCTAACTTACCTATCTGCAGCGCTGACTGGTTGCTTGGTACACTCAGATTCTCCTTGGGTACCAGGCTCCTCCATGACCAGTCTTCCTTGCACTGCCTCCTAGCCTACCGCGCATGTAGGGGCTGTAACTGTAACCCCTACAGCCCCCCTGCCTCCTTGCACTTACCCAGAGTTGGGCTGCCCTGGCTGTACTTACTCAGAATCTTGCTGCGCTGATTGCACTTCCCTCTACCTTTCCCCTGAACTTCCCCCTCTCCCTTCCCCATGCACTCCTCTTTGTCACACTTTTCCTATCCCAATGTCACAAGGCCTAGCAGGATTGCTTGTCTTGTCCCCCCTATGTCTCCCGTCCCTTGTCTTGTGGCACCTAGAAACACTTGTGTACAGGCGCGTTATAAATATCATAAAACACACAACCAGCATAACAGACATTCACATACGACAAACAACCCAGGCATTGGGTCTCACCGTTAGGGATACAAAAAGCCTGTGCACCCAAACAACCCATCTGCAACCAAACACACACTGTTTCTCCTGGTTCTGGCATTATCCTATCCCTCTTCCCTCACTAACCAACCCCATCATCTTTCTTGCAGATCTACTTGAGTGCTTGGAGACTGCCCCTCGGTGGTAGTGATGCACGGTATAAGTCAACATAACATAACATACCACCCCCACACCAGTATTCCTCCCTTCTCATGAACATAACAAATGTTAAAACATCCATCCTATTCAGGGTTAAGTAACCAGGGAGTAAGGGAGAAAAGAACAGGATCGGAAAAGGACCATAAAGAGGTTGCAAAATGTGGCCAAGATGGAAACTTAGAGGTAAAGCAGTGAGGAGACCAGGGGATAAAAGATGTTACTTTCTACAAAAACATGTAAGAGACTACATAAACAAAGGGTTAGACTGTTAGGTGAGTAGACGGGACTATAACCTATTGGAACCAGTGTAGAGACGTTGCTAGGCTTCACGGTAATAACGCGTGCAATAAAGCCTGTTAAATGGAAAAACAGTGGAGAAAGAGAGGTTCAATAAACTGTGAAGTGGGGGTATGCAGAGAGAAAAAGCTCAAATAAAAGGAATTCTTGATGGATGCTGTTGTCTCCCAGGTTTAAATCTAACGTCTCATATCGACAGTAAAGGGACATATGAAGACTGGAGGATACAGTGGTTAGAGCTACCCATTGGAACCTTTGGTTGAAATCCTTTGCGTCAGATTTTGCAGTTGGTATTAATAGGCAAATCACTGGCTTTTATAGCATATCAAGAGATGAATTTAGGGTAGTTAACACGGAACACTGGATTGTAAAAGAACTGGAAAAGTGTAGTTTGAAAGCAGACCATGGCAATGTCTTTAGATGTTGTAGTGGAGCTATCCAAATATGAAGGACGCACAATGGTTTTTGCGATGGTGGACACAATGACAACATTGGCACATTTCATTTTCTTGGAGAAAATACCTAAAGCAGTGATTCTGGGTTTTTACAAAAGATATCATACACTTGCATGTATTACCACTTACTATTATCTCCAAAAGGGGATCCCAATTAATATCTCGGTTCTGGCCACTCTGTAAAATATTAAACATCACGTTGAAGAAATCCTCCAGTTACCACCTGCAATCAGATGGTCAGAGGGAGCAAGCAAATCAATCCACAAAACAGTTTTTAAAATGCTTCATGACAAAATTCCAGGATGATTGAGACTTTCTGTTACCATTATCAGAGTTTGCCTATAACAATCTCACACATGCCATCACTAGGTATTCACCATTTTCTGCTACTTGTGGAGTTCACCTTAGAATGTTTCCCACTGTACTACCATCATCAGCATTTCCACAAGCACAATCATGTTCACAAATACTACAAGATACACTGAAGAAAGGGATTGTACATTTCAGAAACAGACCCACAAGACGTTTCCAGACAGGAAATGCTTAGTGGTACCACTGTATGTATTATGCCAAGATCTGTGGTGTTGTATTCCATCTCCCGGGTGAGCGGCACGAAGAGAAGGTTGAGGCAAGGTTTATGGTGGCCTGGGATGGACAGTATGGTGGAGAGGTTGGAGAGGGTCTGTGTACCTTGTTGTCTGAGTGATAAAACCAAGGTGGTGCGTGAGACAGTGCTGATTCCCACTTTTGTTCCCGACCAACCATGGAAGAAGATTGCAGTTGACATCGTGGGACCCATTCAGGATTTGGGTGACGGTTTGAGGTTTCTGTTTGAGATGGTAGACAACCATACCAAATGGGTGGAGTGGAGTCCCATCTGGGAGGTTACGGTGAGGGATCTTGTTCAGTTCTTGGAGGGTGTGTTTTATAGAGAGGGCTTTCCCACAGAAATTGTTACAGACAATGTGGGGCACTTCTGTTCCGATTTCATAAACAGTTATGCCATTACACACACTCATACCGCTCTTACAAACCCTGAGCCAATGGTTTGGTGGAAAGAGTTAATATGTTCATCAAGGGCAGTATCCAATTGGCCTTAAGATCAAAATTACTGTGGAAGGTGGGCCTGACCAAGGTGTCACTCTCTGTTTAATTGAAGGGAAGGGAACGCGGGACTAAGGTATGTCCGAGTTCCACAATGGGCTTGATCAAGAAGAGTCAAAGGCATGCCAAGAGGGTGTTTGATTATGAGAAGAGTTTGAAGGATTACGTATGGAAGATAGAAGATTGGGTGTTGATTTGAACTCCCAGATCAACTTAAAAATGTCTGGAAAGCAGATTTCTGGGCCCTAAGAGAATTTCTGCTGTTAGGAATGGAGTTGTAATTGTTGAGGGAGGTGAAGTGTGTCGATTGGCAGGTTAGTACCCTGTGGTGAAGGTAACGACTGTAGTAGTGGACCTTCATTACAAGAGGAGGGTGAATTTTTGTCAGTAGGAACCTATGGCTGTGATAGGGAGTATGGCCCAATGTTGACAAAAAGAGTGAGAAGGGATCCAGGATGGATGGGGGACTTTGTGTGTGATTGACGGTCAGTAGAACTTTAGGTGTGCAAAGTTACACCTGCAAAGAAATGTATATAGGTTCATCCATCTTATTTGCGTGACACTGTATTCTTTTAATATCTGAGAATGTTATCACTCTGTTCACTCTTTAGCATACTAGATGTTAGTTGATTTTGGACACGTTCTGTATAACCACTTTCATGTTCTTGTTATGTTCTACACCCCATGTGGTTTAAAGTGTTAAAGAGGAGAGATGTGTTGTATTTCATTTCCTGAGCCTTCCACTTGCATGGAACGTGGAAGGCTTGGGAGATCGATTGTGGTGGTTTGTAGCGATGAAGAGAGCTGGCTGCAGTGTCTCTGCATCCGCAGACCCAAATAAAAGGAACCTCTTACATACCGGCTCAGACCTCGTCATTTCATACAGCATTCAACAAACTATTTGAACGTTTTTTTCCCATGTTTGCAACATAATTTATAGGGCCATTAGAAGTGCGACAGATAATCAGTCAACACTTAGAACTGCCAATAAATTGGTATATGCATCCAGTACTCCACTTCACGTTACTGAAACCTTCTCGGATCTCCGGGAGTCATTTTTTAATGTACAAACCATGCTACACACTCAGTTATGAAAAGGTCAGTTACTGTATGTTATAGACTGGAAATTATACTATACGGAGCAATTATCAAGGAACCAGTAGAATGTGTTCATGCTCCCACCTAATTAGTAGATTTCACCAGACATTCCATCTGAAACGCATAACAGGTCGAGATGGATTTTGGAGGAGTGATACTGTCAGGAACTAGAGAACAGGAGGTCGGTTAAAGAGGAAATGGTGGGGGCTAGGCGGATGAAGAATCTAGAGGGCCCTGTTGGTATCTGGACATAGAACGTGTTCATCTACTGCACAATTTCAAGATGACCCCCATAGTAGACATTTGGGTAGATGCATAGGCAAATAACTAGCTAGGGGATTGGACAGGACCAGGACTAGTATGAATATGTTACTTGGCAAAATTATTCGTGGAGTTTTCCTCAGTCCTCTTCCACCCTATTGTGGATTACTTTTGCTTAGATGGATTATTTGTAGTTCAGCCTACTCTTCACCCCCTACTGGTTTGCTTCTTTCACAGCTCCTTATTTGTTCCTCATCTTTTTGTCTGGTTTCTGTGTTAACTCCTCTTTCCCTTCCCAATCTCTGGTTTCACCTTGTCTGCACTCTCAGGACTCCCTCTGATTCAATGTTCCCATCCGATAGCTCCTTTGTTGCACTCCTACTGAGCAGCTCGCCTCTGTGCTTCTATGCTCCTTCTAGCCCTACATTGGATTCCTCTGCATGTCCACTCCCTACACGCACATTCTGCTTTCTTCCCTGGTGACCATCATGCACGTTGAGCTATGGTTCTGTACCTCATGCTAGAATTATATATTTCAATGGCAGTTTTTTGCTGATGCTGCAGGGTTTTCCATGCTCTGTTCCACCAGCTTTCTCGAAATCTCTTTATGATTCTGATTTCGGAGCCTTGTGTTAATTCTCACTTCTCCAGGGTTTTTCTCTACGGAATTCCATTCTTGGTTCTCTATTTAGGTAGGTACCTTGTTCCTTCTCTGGTTCCGGAGTTGCTGCACCCCTTGTGTGAGGTTCTGTGTTTGGTCTTCCTTTTGGGGAGGAATTCACTTCTTCACTCTCAGGGTTCAACTCTATTCTAGCCCTGTGATTTTTCCTTGCCTCTTCTGTTAATTGTTCTGATTGATTCTCTTCTTGAGGAGGACCTCCTCTTTTCCCCCCTCTATGCTTTCACTTTCTTGGGTTCTCTTTTCAGCAAGGTGTTTCTCTTCTTCCCGCCCTAGAGTTTGCACTATGTCCCTTCTACAGGGTTCTCTGCCTGGTTCTCTTTTGTGACCTCAGATATTCCTTTTTGGGTCACTTTCTGGCTCATCTTTAAGTGTCCTCTCAAACCTTTTTTATCCCTAAAAAAATCATCTTCTCTGGTATCCACGCCAGTTCTTCGACTCTGTCTTTTAGTCTTTACTCTGTATGCTCCTTAATTTATTTAATTTAATTTAAAAAAATGTTTTTATAACGCTGCCTAATACCGTACCTGAGTTAATTTTCTAAGCACGGATCCTGGATTTGAACCTCTGTAGCTCTGCATAGTCTTGCTTCCAAGACCAGCGCATTGTCCCTTTGCTATCCTCCATTCACAGTTCTCTCCTTCCTCTGATGTGGTCCTTGCTGTTTGGATAGCTTGCATCCTCTTATTTACTGGCCCATTTTTCCAGCTGCTTCCTTCAGATATGGCATACCAAAGAATTAGGTTCCAGCCTGAGTCAGATGTGCTTGAGTTCCTCTGTGGTCTCTATCCTCGACTGGCTTGTGGCTCCCCTGGCAGGCCAATTCACCTTGTCCAATTTCAGGCTCACTTTTCTGCTGGTAAGTCACCATCTCCGTTTACTGAAATGGCTAACTAAATCCTTTTCCTGGTGCTGTCTTTGTATATCCCTGGCTTGCAATGGATTGGATTTCCCTGGGCTGATGCTGTTGGCAGTTGATCTGGTCTGCCTTTATGTGGATTCTCCAATGATAATTTCTCTTCTGGTCAGTCCAGATCCACTTTCTGATGTTTTTTTAAGGTGACATAGGCTCTCCATTCTCAAGACCTTACTTTCTCTCCACTTGGGTTAGTGTTCTCATTGCAGATTGGGCTTCAAGATTACCAAAGCCTCTTCTACCCCACTGTTTATGGAGTGGAGAATGATTGTTCTTGGAATATCTATGCGCCCTCATCCCTGCAGGTTTCTTTAGGAGACATGCACATGTTTCTTCCTTGGAAGAGGAGAATCCTTGTAGTCTCTAGGTTGGAAGGTAAGGATCTGCTTTCGACTTTGATGCGGGATCCATGAAACCCTATTTCCTAGTTCATGTGACAATGTCAGAAGGGTCACTTCAAGACATTGCACAATATGGCCATCCAGGGGATAATTTCCAGAAACTACTCTGAAATATGATATAAATGAAAGCACTTCGCAGGCAGATAAACAGTATTTCCAGAGATTGCACCATGACTTTGGAGAGTGAGGGAAGGGGGCTTCAGTTTGTTGGCACACAACTTCAAGCAGATAAAATACAGAAATCGCCTAAGCTTGCTAACATCATCTAAGAACACCTCAAAGAAAATTTGTGTGGAATGCCTCCAATTCTCTCAACTTTTTACAGACCAGTATATGGCATGGAAGAAGAGATTGAGAGGTATTGGGACAACCTTGATTTCCTGAAACGTTTCCATTCTTCAAGGGATGGGCTGGAAGCAACAATCCAAGCTGCAGAGATGTAAATACCCTTGAAAGAGATGAACAATTGAAAGATCCCACAATTAGACAGCTTCACAATTGAATTCTACAAATATTTTGGAAGCTTTCTGATAGGTATAATGCAAAGATTTTCCAAAGATTTTCCAAGAGAATGTGATAAAGGAGATCATGTTTCTAAATCATTGTCAGGCTTAGATAACTGTAATATATTAGGTGGAAGAAACTGGAAGAAGAGTGTGCAAACTAAAGGTCCACAGTGCTACTGAATGTAGGTGGTGCAAAGTGTTATGCAAAAGTGATTGCAAAAGTGATTGTCAATAGGTCGAAGGCTACAATGTGGATCCTGACTAAGCTAACCAGGTTGACTTTGTGGGTGGTGGGAAAGGAACACTGACTGCTTCTTGATTTGCAATGTGTGTGTGAAAAACGGCTACATCCAATAATTGTGCTTTCCATTAATACAGAACAGATATTCAGTAGAGTGTGCTGGCACATCTTCTTTTGACATTACCAAGGTGTGGCTTCAATCCTGTGATAAAGTTAATGCTCAAGGCACTGTCTGGCAGCCGTTCACAAAATGTTTTTTAACAATGGTACTAGCCCAAGAGGCAACATATCTCCAATACTAGACATGCTGCACACTGGCTCCCAGTCAAAGAACGCATCATCTTCAATACTATAGCAATAACCCACAAATGCCTCTCCTTTACAGCCCCCTCATATCTATCAGAGAAAGTAGTCAGAGCCAGATCTTCCATGCCTAAACGATCACACTACTCGAACCAATTGAACATCCCCACCATCGAACAAACTAAAGCGGGCAGCACCAGCTTCCCCTTCATTGCTCCAAGACAATTGAATGCTCTCCCAACTACCCCAAGGAATGAGACCTCTCACCTTGCCTTCCGCTAAGCCCTCAAAACAAGGCTCTTCAACTAGTTCTCACATGACATCAAGTCTCTCCCCCACTACACCTGTGTTTCATGAAGATATTAGTTGTCGCCGGTTCACCTGTAACCCTCTGAACCGTAGAGCTCCCCCCATCATCTGTAACATTTTAAGTTAGCCTTTACCTGCCTGTTATTAGGTTCCCTGTAACCACGAACCCCAGACAGGGTGTCATACTATTGTAACTAAGTAAGCCATGCATATAAGAGAGCCACGATGGGCTGCTTTGTGCGCTTTATAAATGTAAAAAATAAATAAATAGGGGATGATTTCTGTCCCTTTTGATCTTTGACCAGTCTCTTCAGCCACTTTCCTAAGCCATAAGAGCAAAAAAGCTATTCAAAATGTAAGATGTAAAGAATTTGGGCACAAGGAGTATACCCTTGTAATTATGTCTGAATCTGTCTTCAATACCTGCTCCTTGACACACTAAAAATGTCTGGCCGAGTAGCAAGCCATGGGATCATTTAAAATACATCTGCAGAACTACCCCCATCAAATGGGTGTTTCAGAATGTATTTAGAGTGAAGCCAGATTAATTGGGAGACAGACAACCTTCGGTACCTGGCAGTGTACCCCCCAAGGGACTTAACAAAGACAATCATTGTGAATCTAGACCACAAGATAGAGAAAATTAGCTCCCTGGTAAATAGATGGGAAAGACTGAAATCATCTCTCTGGGGCAGAGAGAACTGCTTGAAAAGGATGGTGCTCCCCGCATCCACTATAAACTATGAACCCTGTCAGTGAGAATTCTGTGAAGGTTATGGAAGAAGCCAGTGGGACTGCAAAAAAGGCATTCCTGGACCAGCCAGGCAAGCCAGTGGGAGAGGGAAGATCAGGCAGTGGCGCCCGCGTGGCTTCAGCAGGAGGCTGCTGGCAAATGGAGACGTGTCAGCACCTCTACAGGAAAAAACAGAAGGGTAAGGACCAGAGGTGGATAACAGGGCCCTTCACAGGCCAACTAGTGTGCCCTCTGGAAGCGACATGCTGAGGAAAAGACCTGTACTAGAATTAGGAGGCACCTATACTGGAGACTCCCCAAATAAATCTAGGCTGCAGGACAAGGAGTCCGTTTTCTACTGCAGAGAATCAGCCCAACTGGGTGGAAGACCCATTGGATGGTGGCAGTGTGGTAACAAGGGGTTATATGAGAATGAGGTGCAGCATAACCATTGAAGATACAAAAGGTACCCAGAGTGGGCAAACCGGTGTACCAGGGTGGACCTCGGGGACCTGTCTCATAAAGACTGTGCCAGACCACTGCTAAGACCACTGCTAAGAGTAACATCTTCGGAGAACGACTGATGGGCTTGGATAGGTAATTGCAATATGCAAAAGGACGAGGTAGCTATGGCAGATAGGGTTATGGGTGTGTACACTAGATAAAGAATGGGAAGATATAATAGAAATGTTAAAACGAGCTCTGCATACCTGAACATTTGGCTAATTCTGCCAAAAACTGCAAGAATGTTCAAAGTTGGGGTCAAAAGTACAGACATTGGTGGGACTACATCAACTCCTTTTGAAATGAAAGGAAAAAGGAGTGAAGCGGATATAGGAAAAGTACATCATAGAATCAATCAATCAATCTGCTATTTATATAGTGCTCTTTCACCCAAGGCATTATGGTGCTTAAAACAACTGGTAACAAGACAGATGTCAGAAATCAGGGGTAACCGTGTGAGGCAGCATTTATCTGAAAAGGAAAGTTTTCAAATTTGTTAAACTAACATGCTACTCATGCCGGAAGTTCTGAGGCTTTAGGCATCTGATGGTCAGAAAGGGTTAACCTTGTGATCATTGATACTATAAAGATTAACAGTGGCTACTTGTTCTGGGTTCAAAGCAATAATTGGACACCCTTCAAGTTCATTAGGTTCAATGTCTTACCTGTGCAGTAACATACACACAGAAAGTAATTCTGAGATTTTGGAGGGTGAAAAGAAAAAAACCTAGTTGACACTTGGCTGGATGATCTTCTAAAACTAGTTACGCTGGAGAGATGGTCTTAGGTTAAAGAAGACAACATAGACAAATACAATGATGTTTTCAGAGTTTTTTTTTAGAGCTGTAGGTTAACTAAAAATATTAACTGTTACTATTCTGAGGCACCAACATAGCTCTTAGTTTGAGTGATCCCTCCCTCAACCTTTTCTTCCCTCCTCTACCCGCTCTGTTTTTTCCATCTTCTTGCTTACTTCTGCTCTTTCTTTAGATGGTGCTGTTGCAAGCGTTCTGTGATTTGAGACGTGTAGCTAAAAACTAGAAGTAGACTAGGCTGTGATGCACAGGGGATCGGTCATGCTGCTGGATCTTTTACTGCTGGTGAAAAGCTGGTACTACCCCCCCCCCCACAACCCCCCACCCTGTATATTCTTCAATCTCATTTTCTGTTTTAATTTTCAAAAAGGACATGCAACAAAGTAATTATCTGCCCAGGAATGATTAATTAATCAGTGCACTGGCTTGTCTGATGCCAGGACCCAGTTTGCTCCTTTCTTTATCGATCTTGCCCGGTACATCTCTCCCCCACCTTGTCACCCCCATTCACATCTAGAAAGAGTTATATTTTTAATATGTCAGTGTACGCAGTGTTTCGCAGCATCATTTCTAACACAATCTGCACTGTGCTGTTCTGCAAATCCACTCGCTTGGGCAAAAGCTGTTGTCCTTTCGCCATCCTTTATTGTCAATTGTTCCTGATTGCTCGCAGGTGCGCCATATGCTCTGCTCTGACAGCCTTGATGACATCATCCAACCTTTTTGAATGCTCTGTGCCCTCGCTGGGGGATATTGTGCTTGGAGAAATGTTTGTTATTTTACTCGTTCCCACGGCCCTGAGAGAACTGCGCGCTTAAGCTGTTTATGTAATTCTATATCTGTTAATCAGCCTCAGGAGAAAGTACACCCTGAGGCTGGTTGTTTCGCTGCTAATATGCCACTGGGGGTCCGTCCCCCAGTGAGGGTGGCAGTTTATTCTAAAGATTATTGTTCGTGTGCATCCGTTAGATCTGAGTGAAAAGGCATTGTGAAGCTTTGTCTGTGCTTTTACATTTTTCTTCAACCTCTCCAACATCCGTATGTGAAAAAGCTGTTTGGGAAGAAGCACAAATTAAACAGTTCTTGTCATGCTTCTTCACAAGGTCTTAACTGTCTCAAAATAGAAAGAAATTGTCAATTGTGATGAGAATTGCCCAAAGGTAAACGCCCCCGTTTGACATTTGCCTGAGCCCTGCTAAACACAAGTCATTACATTTTCAAATGAACTTGTATTAGAAAGTGTTCACGCAGGCTGTTATATCACTAAATCCATGGATGTGGTTCTCCGGGATATGTGTTAGCATTTCCACTAAAATACGCCATTATACGCCATTTTTCAGATCAAGACCCCCATTCTGAGGTTGGCGGTGCGGAAAGGTGGTGGTAAAGAAATTACTGCTATTTTACGGTTCCGCCAAATTCCGAGATTTCTGGGTGTGTTTCCACCATAATGCCACTAAAAATGGCTGATTTACCCAATCTAGAGTTATCACCTGTGTTACCGTAAATGCTCCACATCCCCACAGTAGTCTGATGGATTCCATGAATGGGGACTAGCAGCAGATTATCACACTGCGCCATTGGGCAGATTTTCCACCCCATTGATCTGCACTAATGGTAAACAGGTTTGGCAGTGTTTCCACCAGAAATAAGACCAAACTTGTAATGAGGCCCCACGTCTGTGAAATGTTTAAAATGTAAACTAATAAGAGTGGGCTTTCCTGCATACACATTCGAAAACATTAAAGTCACTTAAATTAAATTGAAAACAAAACACTATGGGGTGGCATGTTCTTAAAAGTGCATATTACATGCAGAGGACCAACAACGTTTGGTCCCCTGCGTGCAATTTGCAACTTTCAGAAATGGAGCACAAAAGGAAAGAAAACGTGCGTGTGAAACCCCCTTTGCTCTTTCCTTCTACTCTCTATTTTGTAAAACATTTTAGGTAGTCATTTCAAATTGGGTGCTGCAGGAAATTGAGACATAAAAAGCAAGGCATATGCTTTTATTTTTCACTCCACTGTTGTGCTCAGACAAGGTGGCAGATGGGCACGGGTTGAGTTAATCTATTTGCCGTGCTTCCTACCTCTATGTGAGCACTTGGTTTTGCGCCTACATGAGATTTTAATCCAGGCATCAAAAAATTGATTCAAAATGGAGCGTTATTTTGCAGGGGGTGTTTTCTTTTTTGCAAAATGGAACGTTTTACTGAAGAGTAAAGGAGATATTACCTTGTTGTTCTGTTCAGTTTTGCATTACACTGGCAAATGTTGAGCATGCAGGAGACTCAAAAGCACGTACGTTCAAACTTTGGTGGTTCACTCCATGCAATTTGCATTTAATAGAAAATGACTCCCTAAATGGTGCCTGCAAACAACGCTTTGCAGAAAGCATTTGTAATCGATTCCTAAGCACTCGCTTGTTTTGCGTCTACATGAAAATATCATGCAGGCGTTAGAGGAATTGTACTTGGAAGATAGAGGACAAATACATAGCGGAAAGGTTTAATCAGCTTAGTAGCCCTTCTCTGCCTTCAAAGTGGTGGGTGGGACTCCCAGGTATGCCACAGCGATGCTGGGTGTCCGCGGACTCAAAAGGCCCAACACCCTGTTGTACATGAACAAAGAGACACTTCCCCTTTAAGAGCACCAACAGAGAAAGAGCGGGAGGAAAGCGTAAAGGGAGGGGGCTGGAGAGGGAAACGGCAGTTAGTGTTAGGGTGTGAATAAAGGAAGTTCACGACTGAGCAAGCTCCGTCTCTTCATTGCACGCGTATGAATGAGAGAGAGTGAGAGCCTAAAACTGGCGACGAGGCCGACAAACTCTTGCGTGTCGGCAGCAGTGGAGGGCTAAAGCCCAGCAGGTGTGAGGAGCGAGCTGCTCCGGAGTAGAGCAGCGGCCCGTGTGCCCTGTTGGTGGGCCTGCGCGCCATGCAGTTTGGAAAGGCCCGTGTGCCTTAGCAGTGTGCAGCGGCCCGTGCGCCCTGCCAAAGGGCTGTGTGCCCAGCAAAGTGAGTGAGCAGCCGTGTGCCCGTGGAGGGTGTGAGGAGCGAGGTGCTCCGGAGTAGAGCAGCGGCCCGTGTGCCCTGTTGGTGGGCCTGCGCGCCCGGCAGTTTGGAAAGGCCCGTGTGCCTTAGCAGTGTGTAGTGACCCGTGCGCCCTACCAAAGTGAGTGAGCAGCCGTGTGCCCGTGGAGGGAGTGGAGGCCCGTGAGCCCTGACACCGGGCAGTGGCCTGTGTGTCCTGCCAGTGGGCCTGTGAGCCCGGCAGTGGGAAGGATCGGGAAGCCCGCAGCAACCTGGCAACCCGAAAACACCAACGACCAGCAGAAAGCGACCTTGTGAGCCCGAGGACCCAACGCTGACCGAGAGGCCCGTGTGCCTCCCAGCAGAGAAGGCCCACCAGCGGTGGGCCAGCCCTAGCGGAGAGCAGGAGAGCGCGACCGCTACACTCCGGCACCACGCAGCAAGACCGGAGAGCAGGAGAACGCGCCTGCGACACTCCAGCACTACGCAGCAAGCCTGAGGGCACCGGAGGATCGGGGGGGGGGGGCTGTGTGCCCAGGAGAGAAGAGCCGACACCACAACGCGGAAAGACCCGCTGGACCGCGGCAACCACAACAAGTAAGGTGTCAGAGAAAGGGACCCTCGCGTCTCCCGCACGTGACATTTAGAATATTACGGGAGGATTACAATACGGAAAAGGGGAATCCCCGTGTCTCCCCACGTGACATCCCAGGGGATATTTAGCCAAGAAGGCCACGACAAAATGGAATCCCTGTGTTTCCCCATGTGACACTCAAAGGGATAATACGCCGAGAACGCCACGGCCGTGTCCCCCCCCACACGTGCAATTTAAAGGGACATAGAGCCAAATCAGCCCACAACACAAGAAAGAAAGCCTGTGCCTCACATGTGAGATCTGCACAGGAAGCCACAGCACCAAAAGTGACTGTGACCAACGCCCACGTACCACCTACCCAACCAAAGCAAACCAACCGGCAACATCATGTCGGCCCCGGATGCAGCGGACCCCAATGCCCAACCACCGTCACCAGGGGCACCCTGCCCTCACGCAAGCCTAATGAGGAGACCCGCCCCATTCACATTAAACCCACACCATGACCAGGGCCAACGATGGGAAGAGTGGATGGAGGAATTTGAGGACTTTGTGGGTGCCATCGGCACACAAGAACCTCCCAACATACTAAGCATCTTCGCAAACGTCGCAGGGAGGGAAATCAAAAACATCATACGCACGATTCCACTACAGGACCGCACTACATATGCAAAACTCCTGCAAGCCATAAATGAAAAAATTGTCATCTCACCCAATCGTGACTATGAGAGATACACGTTCAACCAATGTGGTCAATTACCACACAAATCAATAGGGGAATTTGTCATTCGCCTTCAAAGAAAAATATGGAAGTGCGATTTCGCCAACTTTAATGACGAAGAAGCCATCAGGTTACGCATAATAGAAGGTTGCGTATCTTCGATGTTCCGGAAACACCTCCTAAATAAACCCCTATCCCTAAAAGAGGTACTGGACCTAGCCAGAGTTTACGAGCGAGTGGACATTCAGGCAGCAGCCATTGAGAACCCCAAGAAAGGAGAAGTAATAGCAGCAATACACCCCTACACCCGACACCCAGCTCCACAGACAAGGATAAATCCGAGGTACCCAACACAACGGACACAAAGCGACCGCCAATACTATCGCTGTGGATTCGAGTATCCACACAGAGGTCCATGCCCTGCCATCGGCCAACGCTGCATGAGATGCGGAATGGAAAAACACTTCCAAGTGATGTGCAAGGAACTACTACCGGAAGGAGGATCAACATGCCCACGGCCTGCCACTCGCATGATGGAGACACACACGGAACAACATCGCCAGACAGACAGGAACGCGTCATCCCCCACAAATACTTATCAACGCCCAAACACCGTAAGAGCCCTTGAGGGACTTCAGATCGAGCCAGATAGGAAAGACCACGAACTATATGACATCCACCAGAGTAACTTCATGCAGAACCTGGAACACGAAGAGACCTACAAAGCGGAAACTCCAAACCTCCTCCCCAGAATAAACGGAGGACTCAGTCAGACGGCAAGTACAAACTGTGTTTTATTGCAAATAAAACCAACAGGGACCAAAACAAGAACACAGGCAGATTCTGGTACAACTCAATATTCCACGGCGCACACGCTGGTTTTGTATGACTCTGGCATCATCACTTGGCCCCCAGCCATGGAGTAGGACGTGCTTCCCGTGTAGCTCCGGAGTATCTGACAGATGATCCGTTAAAACTACCTTTGAAAGTGTGCCATTGGTTCCAGAATTGATCACACACGCGCGGGAATGTATGCTCTGCTCATTGTATGAAGATCGAGAGGATCGTAAGCGGGATTCTGAAGGAATGGCTCGACGAACGACGGCGGCTGTTCGGTCCATTGTCACACAAGATGGCCGACAACAAAGGAAATGAAACTGGGGCACCCGAAGAGGACGAATAGAGGCGGCGGCCACAGGGAAAGAACGCAATGCCAAAGTGAAGACGGAGCGAAACCCCTGGGGGCTGTGGGCCTTGGGTCGCGAAGGCTTGGGTGCTGGCCCGGACGGCAGGAGCCCGAGGGCAGCAGAGGTGTGAAAATGCAGGCCGCACCACGACAAGTACGAGAAGCGCTCGCTCGGCATTGATGAGCAACTAGCAGCGGTGAGAGGAGGTGGATGTCGCGGCTGCCTGAAGATCACCACAACAGTCGGGAAAGAGCGGAAATTACCCAACAAAGGCCGGAAAATGGCGGCACGAGGGGCCGTGGGTAAGAATAAGAACGAACAACCCACAATGGATATTTTTGCGAAAACACAACAGTCTCCTTCGGCCATCGCAACCAAATGCCCGATGGCACAGGCTGAGGGCGCCACAGCGGCTGATAATCATCAGATTTTAGAAGCCATTACGGAGCTGAAGGAATCTTGGGGGGTTGCGATGTTGAACCTACGCACTTCCCTGGAGGCTAAAATTGAAGCAGTGGGCCTCGAAGTCTCCCTGCTGAGACAAGATGTCAGGGGGCTGGCGGAATGCACAAGCAGCCTGGAGGGTGCAGTGAAATCTAACACGGACACCAGCACCAACAATGCAAAGGAGATCCATGTCCTTAAGCAAAAGGTGGCCAACCTGGAGTCTCGAGCAGAAGAAGCAGAGGGGAGAGCGAGGAGAAACAATATCCACGTGGTGGGTTTGCCGGAAGGTGAGGAGGGCCAGGACCCGACTGATTACATTGAGAACTTACTCCTACAAGGAATTGGGGCCGGTACACTCTCGCATGGATTTGTGGTGGAGCGCGCACATAGAGCCCTCATAAGGAAGCCGAGACCAGGGGCCCCTCCACGAGCGATAATCGCCAAAATACTGAAGTACAAAGACCGAGAGAAAATACTGGAGTACTTTCGAAAAGGCGGAACAATTGAGAGGGCCTCGAGCACTATCACGGCATACCCGGATTATACTATGCTGGTCCAAAGGCAGCGGTACAGCTATGTAACCATCAAAAGGAGGCTGCAGGCGGCTGGGATAAAATATATGCTGCTGTACCCTGTGAAATTGAAGGTCATGCATAAGAGCAAAATGCATTTTTTGACACTCCGGAAGAAGCAACAACATGGCTGGATCTGCAGGGCTGCCCGGATCAAGACACGGAAGAGACCCAAGATGGACGTGAAAAGTGACTCAGATACGGTATGCATACTGTTATGGCGGCGAGCGAACATCCCAAGGGCGCCTAGGCGAAGGCTAAGAACGATGGGCCTGGCTGTAGGAGGCTGATATTCGATAACATATTGCTGATTGTGAGAGACTCGATGGACTGGAATATAGTGGCGGTTACATATATTTAAACTGTATGGCAATGTGTAGTTATTCGAGGTGCTATTGGAGTGGCAGGGCAGAAGCAACCTACCCCCCGAATTATAGTTGTAGTAGGTTGGCCACTAGGGCGGCCTCACCCTGCGGAGCTTCGAGTACAGGCGAAATCCGGAAAGAGCTGGATGCGGGGGAGCCTGAGATCCAGGGATGGAGCTGGGCAACAGTTGGGGGGGGTGTTGGGGAAGGGATGAGAGGCGGTGGGGAGAGGGAAGTATGGTGTGTTTTTGGTTAAAGGGGATTTAGTATGGGATGCGAGACTATATAGATTGGATTGGAACTCAAAGTTAAACTGCACCTGGAGGGGAGGGAATGGGATCATACGAGGCCATGGGGGACCTTAAAATACTCACATGGAATGTGCAGGGGCTTAATAGCTATTTAAAAAGGAACAAGGTTATGCTGTTTCTGCGCAGGCAGAAAATAGATATTGCATTGCTGCAAGAAACCCACCTTACACGTGAGAGGATGGACATGATTGCGGGAAAGTGGAAGGGGGTGTTGGTGGGCTCATCGTACTCGGCCTACGCAAGAGGAGTTCTTATATGGGTGGCGCCACATGTCCCGTTTCAGCAGTTGCAAGTGGTGGCTGAGACAGAGGGGAGAATGGTTATGCTGAGGGATTGTTAGAGAACAGGGAGATAAGTATTGTTAACACGTACGCCCCGAACCAGAACACAGCGGCGTACCTTAGGACACTGAGTGCGAACCTGAGCGTGTGTGTGGGAAGCGCAGTGATCTGGGGAGGGGACTTAAACTGTGCATTGAACCCGAGGTTGGATAGATCGGACGGGAAATTGGATAGACCGGCCCCTGCAGCCAGGGTGCTACAGACCGTGCTTGATGACTTTGGGTTGGAAGATGCATGGAGAGTGTGGCACCCTGGGGACAGGCAATACTCACATTATTCTGGCCCAGAGCAGTTATCAACAAGGCTGGACTATGTCTTCGCATCACCTGAAATGATAGCGGAGATTGCACACATAGAGTATAGGGCCAGGGTCCTCTCGGACCACTCGCCCCTGATTCTTGCGTGGCAATACTGCCCCCCGAGGGCGAGGATCCTGACATGGCGCCTACGAGCAGAGGCGTTGCGAGACCCCTTCTTTAGAGAGGATTTGCGGGAGGAGATACTGAACTATTTTTAAACTAATGCTGGGAGTGTGGACTCGGCAGGGACACTAAGGGAGGCCTTTAAAGTTGTCATGAGGGGGGCGGCCATGGTGAAATCCAAGGGCCTACAGGGTGGGGTTTCGGCTGAACTGAGGGAGACGGAAGCAAAATTGGAAGAGGCCTTAAAAGACAGTGACGATACAGCAGAGAAGCTAGATTTGATACTTAAGCTACAGCAAAAATGTGCGGAATACTGCGAGAGGTTGTGTAACCTTAATTCTAAAAGGTACATAGAGAGACAGCATGCGGGAGGTGATAAACTGGGGAGACTTTTGGCGTGGTTATATAAGAGCGAGACCCCCAGAGCCACAATTAGAACTATAGAGAGAGCAGATGGTAGCGTAGAGGACACCCAGGAGGGAGTTTATCAAGCGTTTGTGGATTATTATAAAGTATTATACGGGGAAGATGGGGAAAGTAGCCGTGTAATGATAGAAGAAACCCTTGATGATATGGGGCTGCCCAAGATAAGCGAGGAAGAAAGAGAGGAATTGGACACCCCGATTACCCTGGAAGAACTGGGGGAGGTGGTGAGGCATCTGCCTACTAGTAAGATCCCGGGGACAGATGGACTCCCAAGCGCATTTTATAAGGTATATATAGAAGAGGTCCTCCCCCCACTGCTAGAAATGATAAACAAAGCGTTCGAGAAGGGTCGCTTACCGGAGTCACTGAGAGAAGCTGTCATAGTACCTCTCCCTAAACCTAATAAACCTGGCCACAGCTGTGGTTCCTTTAGACCTGTGTCAATGCTGAACCAAGATGGCAAGATATTAACTGCTGTCTTGGCGAATAGACTGAAGAGGGTCATTAGCAAGTTAATACATCCGGATCAAACAGGCTATGTCCCCCATAGAAACATTACCAATAATCATAGGCGACTCCAGAGGATCATTGAGTTTGGCAGAGGAAGTGATGAGGAAATGGCAATCATGTCCTAGGATGCGATCAAGGCCTTTGACTCCGTGAAGTGGCCGTGGCTGCTGGCGGCCCTGAAACACTATGGGATAGGGCCTGGCTATGTGAGATGGGCAAAGATTTTGTATAGTGAACCGCTGGCTAGAGTTAAGACAGGATCTGTGATATCAGAGAGGTGGCAGCTTAGTAGGGGTACTAGACAAGGATGCCCGTGGTCTCCTATGCTCTACATACTGGCCCTGGAGCCTCTCGCGATCTATCTGAGGCAACAATATGACACCATAGGCATCGAGGTGAACGGGGAGCGGCATTTGGTCTCCCTATATGCAGATGACATGCAGTTGTACGTGCGGTTCCCAGAGGAAAACCTCCAGTACATTTTGGAAGTGCTCTGGAGATATGCTGTGCTATCCGGCATAGCGGTGAACCCCCAGAAGTCTAGCCTGTTCCCGTTGGGGGGATATATAGGGGTTCCAGCGGAGAGGTTACCAGTTTTACAGGTACCGTGGGCGGTTAGTACTTTTCGGTACCTGGGGATAGACATATATCACACCGTGGAGGAGGAGCATAGGTGTAATACAGAAGTAGCAATCAAGAAAATTGTGAAATGCATGCGGTTTTGGGCAAAGCTGTCTTTGGCGATGATGGGGCGGGGAGCGATGCTAAAGATGGTGGTCCTGCCGAGGCTCCCTCATTACTTCGGGAATATACCGTACCTGATTCCTAAAGGGTTCTTCACCAAACTGAATAGCATGTGTAGGGACTTTTTGTGGCATGGCACGCGAAACAGAGTGGCGCTATGGAAGCTTCAGAACTTCCATGACAAAGGGGGAAGAAAGCTGCCCAATTATGAGGGTAACCATGTGGCGAGCCAGTTGCAGTATGCTGCCAAATGGCTCTCTGAAAGGGAGACCTCTGAATTTAGGCTGTTTGGGAGTGATTGTGCACCTTTTTATTTGAAAGAAGTTATGTGGGCACCCAGGGCGGAAATGATGGGGCGCCCTAAAATGATGCTATTAGGATGGAAGGTGTGGCGCAGGGCATGTCAAATGATGGGGGACCCGTCCCCTTGCTCACCGCAGATGCCATTGGTTGTATTGACAGGGGCAGACGCTCAGCTGCGACTGATACTCCGGACCCACTGGGAACTGGCTGGGGAGGCAACGATGGGGGATATTTGGCAGGGGGGCTCTAATGTTACCTTTGAGGGGCTGCAGAATGAAGCTGGGTTGCACGAAGGCCAGTACATTACGTATCACAAAATGGTACAGAGGATTAAGAGAACATGGCCTGAAACTGTGCTGGAGGAAGAATTGGACGCCACCATAGACGTGATATATGATATAGCTGAGGGGGGTCATGAGATTTCTAGACTGTATGAGATGTCAATGTCTAAAGTGGGGAAGGAGGTCACGCAGTTGAGACTGGACTGGGAAACGGAGGTTGGGGCCCAAATGGGAGATGGGATGTGCGAACAGGTGCAAGGGTATCACAAGAAGGTGTCTAGAAATGCGAGGCTGAAACAGATACAGCTGTACATAACACAAAGGGCTTATATGACGCCTTAGAAGATATCGAGGTTTAAAAATGCAGGTCGGCAAGCATGCCCCAAGTGTGACGAAGAGAACGCGGGCATGGTGCATATGTTCTGGTCATGCCCAATCATAGAGAGGTTCTGGAGGGGAGTAAAAGAGAAATTAGGAGAAAGAGGGGTCAAGATAGTGGTGGATACGGTGTGTGCCTGTCTGCTGGGGGGGTTCCCCAGACCACAGAAGCTCAGGCAGGTAAGCAAACTAAGGTAGCTGGCTTATGTGGTTGCAAAAAGAAGGATTGCCATGGGATGGAAGTCATACCATGTGCCGAAGATAGAGGTGTGGTGGAAAGACTTGCAAAAATGGGCAGAAGCCGAAACCATGGCATGGCAAGAAGCATGTAGCAATGGGGGGAGGAGGATAATGAGTCCCTGAAGGCCTGGAAATCACTGATAGCCGGACTGTTTGGGTCATTAGACGACCCGGCTGAGCCTGTGGAGGAGGAGACCGAACCACAGGATGTGGAAACTGAAGGTTTAATGCAATAGACTCGCAAGAGGGGTGGGGTAGAGGGAGTAGTGGTTAGGATTTAAGAAAAGTGTAATGAAACTGTTGGAACATGCACTGTTTGTTTGTTTTTTTTTGTTTGTTTGTTGTTTGTAAAATTTAATAAAAACTTTTAAAAACATTTTTAAAAATATCACTTGGCCCTTCTCCAAAAAACCTATCAGCCTGAGGGATTGGTTACAGAGAGATCAATAACCTATACGGTCACCTATATATGTTATTCTACTGGCTCTTCCATGTTAGGTGGCTGGCCTGTTCCGTCCCAGAGGAACTATCTATTACGTTGTTGCAGAATATTGAGCTTACTATTGGTTCTTGCCCATTGCCATCCACCCCTGGGGTTCTAAGCTGTGATTGATTAGAGCTGATGCTGCAAGGCCTCGGACATGATTGAGTTCTCAGCTCGCTGTGCACCTCTTCAAGGATGTGTGAATGATTATGTGTCTGTATTGTAACTTGTCGGTACCACCTTTGTCTATGAGAATGCACTCCTTATGTCACAACACTTGTTGCAGTCGGCGTCTGGCTTGCTGGGATTGGTTCTTCTTTTCCACCACAGAAGACTGTCCATTGTCTCATTTGGCTGTACCACGTGTTTAGAGACCACAAAATTGAGCTCTGCAGCTTACATTTATGAGGATTTATTCTGCTTTTCTGTAGCTGGTCCCCTTGTCGTCTGGAGATTGGAACGTGTCTTGGTATCTGACCATGGCGGTGTGCCTGTCTTGCACGTCGTGCTCTCTGGGCACCCTGAGTCAGCTCGGTTTGTCTCATGTTCAGTGTCTTGAAGCCTGCTGTGATTTTCTTAAACCGTTTAATGCGGTTTCTACCTTGTCCATGTTATGCTACATTCCCTATAGGTTGGTTGTACGCCGTTCAATCAGGTTCCATATATACTCCTGTATATCCACGTGACTATTGGCTTTAAGCATCAGCAAACTTGCTCAGGATCTCCTGTGCTTTGTGGTTCTGTGTTGCTGCATTTGGCTAATGGCAAAATAGTAAAAGCATTGACATTATGTGTATGTATCTGTCCTGTAGCTGCAGAACTGTGCACTTATTTTCTTCATGTATACAAGTGTGTGTTTGTGTGAAGCAGTGCAGGACTGCAAGTGTGCTTCATGTATATTGCTGCTACGTCTTGGGGTCACAAGTGACGTCAGCACCGTGGCTTCTTGGTGCTCAGTCGGGGCTATCCATATAGGTGTCTCTGTCCACGATCACAGGCTCTTCTCCCACAAAATGAAAGATTTGCATTGTAGGCTGGCTGAGAGGATACCTTCAGTGTACTTGTCAATGATGGGTGCACTCGAGATTCATCCGAAATAGGATGGGTGGCTGTGAGCATTTCTGGCCTTTCGTCTCGTCCTGAACTTCGGAGGGCGTTCCCGGGTCCCCTGGCAAGTGAATGAAAATGGGCTGGACCAGAAAACAACGAGTGAAAACCATTCCGCATTCTTTTATTTTTTTAAAGAACACTAGCACAGTTGTGGTGGGGGCTTATACTGCTTATAGTGTTGAGGGAATCAAACTTTCTTCATTTCAATGCCTGTTTATTTCAGCGACATAAACCATTTCATTATACAAATACAGATAATGACAAGAACAACACATGAGTAGACAAGCAATATAAAATAATTCTTAATCTTGTATAAACATCAATTGGCAAAGCCAATTGTTTTGTTGTTTGCAGTTATGTATTGCATTTTACATTTATATGTATGGATACAGTAAATATTTGGGCCCTATCTACCGAGTAATTTCTTTAAAACGACAAAAATGCACTTAACATTAGAAATCAGTGATGTATATCTGTGTTTCTTTACCAGTGTGATTTTGGGGACTCATTACCGAAACCTTGAACCGGTGGAAGGGTTATGTTAAACCATATTAGCAAACGAGTTATTTCAATACATGTGTGTACCATCGCAGGGTTAGCCCTAGTGCTAATAGCATTCCATCTTAGCACACACTGGCCACTTTTGCTTGTCTGTCTTCTGGAATCACAGTGAGAATAGAATGGTGTGGGAGCTTCACAGCATCACTTCCAGACAAGAGATACTTGACAGGTTAGATGGATGTTGACATCCCCTCAATGTTTAGCTAGACTACCTGTGTGCCTTTTCCTGGAAAACAGACATAAAGCCAGTATGACTAAACAGCACCACTGATCTGAGATTGATGGAGGATAAAAAGAACCAGAGTACAAAGGTTCTCCAAAGCTGCCGTGGGCCCAGTACACAGCCAGGAGGGGAATGTCATTCAATACAATGTGAAAAATTAGCTGCACTAACGATAATGGGGGTACCTGAATTTATACAATTGTGTTACAAGGACACGTATGCGTCTTTACGGACCTCGTGCTCTGGAAGGCCATCAGGAACCTTTCCAACAAATAAGGGGGTAAAGCAGGGCTGTGCCTTAGCCCCCTTGCTATTCATTCTGTTTCACTAAAGTTCGAGTTACAATTATTATTATTATTATCGTATTTATTGAGCGCGGGTATTTGAAAGAACAGTGTGCAGCAGCATTCAATGAAGTGTGGATCGTGTGGGCCACAAGGGTTGTTTTAACAGTCAGTTTGATGGCAAAGACGTCGGCGACTGAATGTGCAGTTTGAGTGGGTAAATCAGTGCAGCATTCAAAGGTCACAGTTCTAGGAGGTTGGGTAGACTGATGCAGAAGATCAGCAACAAAGATGCTGGTGTTTCGAAAATGCAGTTCGAAGATGGCAGTTCCAATGAAAAGCTTTAGGTTCAAACCAAGGCAACAACGCACTATGCTGGTGCAGTGTGGCAGCAAACTGGTTTGAGAGTGCAGTACAGTGGCTCAAAGATCAGTCGAGTGCCAAAGTCAGCTCTGCGTGTTTTTTTGTAATTGTAATTGGTTGTTTATAACGTGTTTAATACCCAGAGGTTTTTAAGCATGAACCCAGGGATCGCACCTGTGTTGCTTCGCGTTGTCTTCCTTCCAAGGCAAGCATGTTGCCCCTGAGCTATCCTCCCGAGCTGGTTCTGTTGGTTCAGCAGGGTCGAACGGGCTTGAGTCACGGCTCACAGTGGTTTTCTGGTGAAAACATAGGGATCCTAGCTGTCATGACTCTCAGGTTGTGAATCCCAATGCAGTTACTCAAGGATAAGATTAGCCTTTGTCCTCATTCCCAAACATGGGGGATGCTGGCACACAACTGCAGTCGCCCTACAGGATGTTGAGGTCCTGGGCACTGGAGTGGCTGACAGAGAGGCAGGTCTTGCTCCAGCAGCAGGTCACCCCCAATGTGCTCTGGGGATGGTTAGGGAGCAGAGCTTTATTCTGCCTTTGGCACTCAGTCTTCATCTACTGTGGAGGGCTTTTGGAAGTCTTATTCTACCAACAAAGGTCCAGTGAATGCTTCCTCAGGTTTTTGTTCAAGAGTAAATTAAAGAAGGAATAGGAGACTCCCTCTTTTATAGGAAAAAGGCCACAGCTGATTGGATGGACTAAAGAAAGGCTGCTTTTAAGGGGTCCAATCCCTTTCCTTGAGACAAGTGGTCTTTTCCTCCAGACATCATACAAAAAGTGCTTTGTTCTAAAGGAAGTGGAGGGAACAGGAAGGAATGGAGAATATAGAGAGAAACACGATGGTGGAATCTTCCTCCAACTATGCTGAGCTTCCTCTGCCTACACTAACTCTGCCCCCTTCCCTTGCCAATATTACAAAGGGCCTTTTTGGTATGGCTGTGCCTTTTGATTCCTGTTTTCGAGAACAGCTCCTGCTGGAGAGAGGTGTTACTAGACCTCACAAAGAATCAAAAGGAGAGGTCCAACATTCAGTCTCCTATCCCCAGCTGACAGAGCCAGGCAGTTTGGCATGAATACACACAACTGGGCTCACAGTGATATCAATATGATGTGGCTGCTTAAAGTTATGTGAATTTCTTTCCAACATACCCTACACTCAGGTATGGCACTAAATTTCAAAATGAAACTTCCACCAGATTAGTAATCCCTCATTGCTATGTGGCTTTGGAACAGAGGAGCAGACTTTAAATACAGCCTCTTTGCTGAAGTGAATTTCTGCCACATCAGCTGTCAAATGGGTCTGTCTGACCAATGAACCTGCTCTCTGCAGTGGGGAGCAGGTTCTGCAGCTCAGGATACTGATCCAGCAGGGCATAGAAGCATACTATGCTTTTGGCACTGAGTTAATGGGCCTCATTCTAAGTTTCACAGTCCTGTAACTACGGTACTAGTAAGCTTGCTGGTACCGTAGTTACCGGACCGGCAAACTACGAGTTCTGGTTGTGGGTGCCTTCCCACTTGCCAGGACTGACCTGGCGGGTGTACCGGCACCCGCCAGCAGAGCATGTTGGATGCACCGGCACCATTCTGAATGGTGCCGGTGCATCCGGACTCCCCATTCCCATTGAGCCCTACTGGGTTCAATGGGAATGGGGAGCATTTCATTCCGGCACCCGCAAATGGGCAATTACTGGGTCTGGCAGGGCTGTAATGACCCAGTAATTGCCTATTCCTGGGTGCTGGAATAATTTGCAAGTTTGGAGGCAGCCTGCCGGTTTTACCGGCAAGGCTAACTCCAAACTTGAAATGAGGCCCAATGAAAGTGAGCTCTTGTTAGAAGATCGCCCTTTTTTAAATGGATTTATCCACATAATTGTATTAATTAATACAAATATAAAAAGCCAGGGATTGTACACACGTGCCAGATGGCAATCCATCATAACCTCATTTATGCTTTTCTTTCATCCTAGAGCCCCCAGGTGTCTAGAATCTCTATTCACTTTAAACAAGTCCTGGGAGTGGGTGTGTTGTTATAATGCTAGATTTGGAGGCAATTCCTTGTCTAGTGTGAATTGTGGGGCATTGTAATGTGTGGCCAAAATGATAGCTGAAATCGCCTTCCTAAAAGCCCATTTATGTTCCCCCATGGAGACATCAGTCCTTAAAGTAAAACCTGTGTTGGGGGTCAAACCCATCTAGATGCAAGCTATACTGAAACCCGTTCTTCTATGATTCCACATCCGGGTACTGGTTCAGAATCTTTTTTTATAAGCAACCACATTACATCTGGCCATGGTGGAAAGGATTTCCTGGCTGAATCCTATACAGTTTTGTGTTCGGAATTTCCAAATGGGCCATGCCTGCCTAAATCCTCAAAGGTAACTCAAGAACATTTAGAATTAACATGGCAGCACTTCCATGAACAGGAACAGAATTGAGGATTGGAAACTAAAATATGTAACCTCTCAGTGGGTTAATAACTTGCTTATAAGAATCACTTGGAAGAGAGGGTTATATTGAATTAATGGTGACCCCAAAGATGCACCACCTTTCAGCAAAATTTTGCCTGCATGTGGGCAAAGAGTCCAGTATTGCCTATAGTGGTCTTCTGAGTTGCAAAACAAATTTACACATTTGGAGGGCATGGATAATTAGGTTAAAGGTGTGAAAGACATATGACTCAACCATTTCAGAACGAGGACTTTAAAAATGCGGTGGAATCTTGGGAGTTGTCCAAAGTTTATACCTCTTCCGTCCCCTTTTCTGGCATGTGGTCCGAATCCATATAAGATTTTATTCCTGTAACTTGTTTTATGTGTGATTTTCTGTTTTTAATTAGTATCTGTTCAATCATTATTATAACGTATTTAAAAACTGTAATGCCTTGTACTGTGTTTTTTAATTATGCTTTAACCACCCGTTCAAAGGCCTGGCATTGGTGGTAATGCCCCAAGCCTGAGTTAAAGGCCTGAGCACAGCAAGGGCGTTTAACGAGGGTCCCAGGATGTTACCACCCGTTGCAGCCTTTGGAACGGGTGGTTGACGCTTATAGCACCCATCCCATGAGCTGGGACAGGGCTAATTTAAAGAATGTTTATTCTGTGAACGGTCGACCTTGTGGAGTCTCGGTCATGGAAAGAAAAGACTGTACAAAGATGGCTGCCATGGAATGGGAAGGCGGGGCTCCGTGCAGAGCCCCTCTTCCCTTTCCATTGTGGTCATCCGGGGCACAGTGGAAGGAGCGGCAGCAGCTGCAGCGCCAGCACGTGCTGCCACCGCAATGAGATAAGTGAGGAGGGGGGAATTCTAAAAAAAGGGAACAGAGGGTGAGGTTAAGATGGCTGGGGGGTGAACTGGCCATCAGGCAGCTTGGAATGCGAGCTAAGATTGCCAGATTCAGCCCGCATTTCTGGCCTCCTGATTGGCTGACTCCCCACTGTAGGGTGCTAATAAGATTTTGCTATGCGAATAAATGTTTGACTCACTGACAAAGTCTTTGATTGAGGGTGTGTAGTGATCCACTGAGGTCCAGCATTCATGGAGGTAGATACATGTGCATTATGCCTAGTTTTGAATAGTCACTACCATTTCTGAAGCCAGTGGGAGGAAACTAAAATGGCAGTTCAAAGTGCATAATGTTTGTAGTTCATGTACGTGTCAACATAATGGGAATCAGGGATGCTGGAGAGAACAGCTTCTTGCCATTTCCGGAGTGGATGTGAGTGTTTCTGTGTGGGAGACATGAGAGGGGTGAAGCAGGCACATTGTAGTAAGACTGGTCCAAAAATATGTATGCTAAGAAGGGGATTCAAAGTATGCAGGAGCAACTTAAGATCAGAGAAAGCAGAAACCAGGGGCTATGGAGGAGGGGAGTGAGAGCTGAATGAGCACTGAGAAAAATGCGGTAAGGGAGTCAATCAGGCAAAGTAGAAGTTGTATTTCCAAAGCAGGATTACCATGGAAATAAATGCTCCGCTGGGGTACTTGTATCAAGAACTGAGGTTGACAAGTATCATGGCATATTGGGTTGATCAAAGAGACTCAGAGACAGTTCTGGGACATGAATAATGCTGGGGTGGGTAAGGAACTGCTTGGGAGCACAGAAGATGGCGACCAGAGTCTCAGTCCCAGTGGGAACATCAGCATGATGCAGCGTTACCATATGAGCAATCAAATTAGGCAGGGAGTGGTGGAAAATAGAGAAGGAATGAGAGGATGAAGTACTGGGTTGGGAGCCCAGGTAGCCCATCCAGGATGGATGTGGAAAATGCTTGGAGAGGTGTTTGCGTGCACAACAAAGATGGTGTCCAGTCATTTGGTCGACTGAAAACTGGTCGAATGACATTTGGTCGATGCAATTTGGTCGAAAACCAAATGGTCGAATTCTTTTTTTTAATTATATATTTATTTTTCGGGATTTCATTTTTGAAAAAAAGGGTTTTTTAGAAAAAAAGGGGGTTGGGGGGACCCCCCCAAAAAAAGGTGTGAAAATAATAATTAAAAAAAAATCGACCATTTGGTTTTCGACCAAATTGGTTCGACCATTTGTCCAGTCGACCAATTTTTTTCGACCAAATGACTGGTAACCACAAATATCAGAGGGTGAAGCTACAAAGGCAACATGGAAAAAGGACAAAAAAAGGAGAAGAGAGCTCACTTACAAAATGAAGTGAAAGCAGCAATCCTTCCTTATTTTATTAGACCTATCTCCTGCATTCGACATGGTTGATCACTCACTTCTACTAGCTTCTCTCTCATCCTTTGGTTTTTCAGGTTTTGTTCTTTCTTGCTTTAGGTCTTATTTGTCCCATAGGACTTTTTCAGTTTCCTGGGCGCGGACAACCTCTGACTCTCTTTCTCTTGCTCACGGTGTTCCACAAGGATCTGTTCTTGGTCCTTTCCTTTTATCTCTCTATACTTCGCCCCTGGCTGAAGTAATTTCTTCTTTTGGTCTATCACATCATCTCTACGCTGATGACACTCAGCTTTTTCTGCCTTTTTCTTCCTTTTCATCTGATATAATTTTTATGTTTTTATTTGAATTTATTTGTGTTCATGGTTGCACTAAGACAACCTTACACAATGTTGAAACAATCAGTGATTGAATACATCAAACACTAAGTAAAAGAATATAATTAAAACAATACTTCATAATACAATAAAAATTAATCCATAGGCAGCATGTAAAATACATTCTCTGATCGCATACATTAATTTCATATTTAGACTTCCATTAATTTGAATTTAACACATTTGCTTCTTGTAAAAATGTTAAAAACGCAATTGTGCATAGAATTTCCTCTCCACTGGAGATTCTGCTGAAAAAATAGTTGATATCCAGGGCTGCTGAATAATGTATGTATCAAGATAAGTAGAGAGATCTCATTCACATTAGTGCCGTACAGAATAATATATTTCCTGGTTTGGACTGCCAATGGATCGTGACATAAATTAGATCCCACATTCACTTAATTTTTAGCTCTCACTTGGCAGATCTCTATGGACGAGGGGATCTTTAGGCGATACTGCAGAAACTGGTCTGCCAAATATGAATTTGGGAATTTTGTTAAATAGTTCGGAAGTCTCCCTGGAGACTTATCAAGTGGAGACAGACTGTAATAAAGTTTATATTGTCGCATAGTTGATATTGTGGTTATCCAGTCTGTTCTTGGCATAGCCTTTTTAACGTCACAGGGATAGTTTATTAAGTCGTCTTTTGATAGTTCCAAAATGGAAAGAATGTTTTCAACGCTTTTGTTTAATTGATTTGCTGCCCTATCCTCCAGCATCTAAGATGATCGCCAAGTCGGCATACAAGGAGTTTTATACAGGCACTGTACATTTCCTGTACAGTGCTACAATTCTTAAGTCTACTATGCAGCTTAGTGAGGATAACCCTAACTCGAATTGCAGGGCAGTCATTGGAACTCACATTGGTAATTCTAGGACAAGTTTCCTTTTCATAACATAGATACAATTTTAGTGAAAGGTAGAGAACACAATTTGTCATTGATCTCAATTCCATACAGAATACTAGGGATCACCTTCATTGTATAGTAATATGTCAGAGGAAGGAAAGAGAATTTGCAGTATTTAGCTTTTATTTTCCTCATCTGTGCGCTTGCTTGAGTGACCTTCATCATCATTTTGTTCAGCCGATCCTAGGAATTGTCAGTTGAGGTCAAAGTAAATCCTAAATAGATCAGAGATGGGCTCTATCTCTTGCTCCCCTATATGCCATGTGAATCCCATTTTCTTTTTACTATTGTAGGTGAATCTTATTATCTTAGTTTTCTGTTTGTTGATACATAGGTCATTTGCTTGTTCATATTCTACAGTGGGGTCTAGCTGTTTCTGTAGACCAAGTTGGGTACGGTCCATCAGTACAACATCGTCAGCATAAGCTAACTATGGTATTTTCATGTTAAGTTTTCTCAGTGGAGCAAGTAAATGGTTTGCCAAAAAAGGGCCAAGATCAGAGAAATACAAATGAAACAAAAAGGCGGCTAATACACATCCTTGTCAGAGACCCCTATGAGCAACAAAGGCCTTTGAAATATTACATGATCCATTAAGCCAGACTCGTAGGATGGTCTGATCATGAAGACTGGTCAGTATCATAAGTAGATGAGCAGGTATAACCCATGCCTTTAGCTTCGGCTATAATAGATTATGATTGATGCAGTCAAATGCTTGTGTGAAATCAATTGCGGCGAAGTAAAGGGGGTAAGTGCTTCATCTCTTAACCAATTTATTACTAAAGCATTCAGATCAGTACCCATCACACAACAGAAGCCTGTTTGAAATGTCAGTAGGCATCCGGTCTTGGCTGCCCATAGCTTCAACTCCTTCAAAACCAGTCCCGAAAATATTTTATAATCATAATCAGTAGAGATATTGGGCAATAGTTTGCATGACTTAGTGTATCGCCCCTCTTATAGATTGACATAATAATAGCAGACAACCAAAAGGGCGGTATCGTTTTGGTTGCTATCACTGAGTTGAATAGTTTAAACAAAATATTTGCCCACAATTCCGGGGCCAATTTGAAAAGGCCATTTGATAAACCATTCAGTCCTGCAACTCTGGATTTAGGTGCTCTTTTTATAAATATGTCAGTGTCTTCTACTGACATCGCTAAATTCCAGGCTGCTGTACACTTGGGATTATGTATGTTAGATTCTGGGGGTTTGTATACTCTCTCAAAGCGTTTAATCCATTTGTTCTCTTCAATGGGGTTGGATTGCACTAAACACAGTGTTTTCCCTTAGGAATTTATTAGATCCCAGAAGCTCCTAGTGCCTTTCTTGGCAAGCATTTTCCAGCCCTCCTTCTGAAATCTATGAGCTCTGTAGCGTTTTAGCCAGTTTTTAAACTGTTGCTTATAGAGCTTATGTAAGTGATTTCAATCAGGCACACACCCAAGTCTCGCCCAGCATGTAGTGCGCCTTATTTATAAACCCTTATTTATTTTTATCTATCAGTTCAATTTTCTGAATGATATACCACTTATATTACACCCTATTCAAAATACCCCCTAGGTTACACTGAACCAGGAATCAGGCTAGTTGTAAAGGTAAATATTTGTTTATTTATTTAGAATTTAAATCACAATATTTTTTTAATAGGTAACAACAATCACCAATGGGGTGACAGGAACAATGAATAATATGTTTAATGCACTAGGAATCAAATAATGGACACAAAAAGAATGCAGCAAAGAAAATAATACTTTTGGGTTTGTTTGGAACAGATAGCACTATGGTTAGAGGTTCCCCCTGCAACACCCCTCAACCCACCAATAGCAATTTAAATAGATGTGAGGAGAGAGCAGGTACTCAAGAATAACACAGACCAAACCAAATATCACTCCCACCTTCCCCCTTTAAACACAAGAGAAATCCAGATTTGACTTTTCAACTGTCAGAATGGCTTTGAAAACGGCTCAGCAAAACTGCAAAATATGTTCAAAAATGCTTAAATTATTATAACTTCCTACTGGATCTGCTTCAAACAGATGCAAGCAAACACAAGCAATGAGTTCATCAAAATGAAACAGTTGGGATCTCAAAGGTCAGATGGGAAATAATTTAAATGTAATTCACACGTGTAAAACTTTTCTACATGTCAATTCGTGGCAAAGGTTTACTTATGAGATTTTTGATATAACGGGTCAATCGCACTGTATGCTTCTATATTAAAAACTGAGTGAGTTATGAGGTTTTAGTGAGAGTTGTTTATCGAAAATAAAGACACGAATTTGGACAAGGATTTCAGTTTAGAATCAGAAAATATGGCTTATGCTTTCACTCAAGGCTAGAGCGTTCAGGCTAGACAACCAAGTCGCGACAAAGTAAGCTCTGAGACTGATTCATGACTTCAGTAACAGATCCCCATCACCTTCCCCGGCGGCACCAGTCCAAACACTCAAATTGGGATTTATGGGATTTAGGGATCAGAGTTACACAAATAAAGATGACTATGAAAACGGCACTTTAGCAACTAGACAGAATAAGATAGCACCAAAGATTTCGACACTGTTACTGGCTATGAAAGTAGGGATAGTTCAGAGATTAGAGTGGAACAAGATAAGCAAGGTATACAATGGTTCGCTTTGCATCCTGTTAATACTCACAATCCACTGGGATTTAAGATTTTTGGACAGTCACGTTTCTGGTCAATGGATTGGGTCTATCAAGGAAAGACAGCACATCAGGCACGGGACTGGATCAGCTAGGCCGGTCACCGGAACTGCACAGGTTCTGCCCTTCTTGTTTCTGGGTATTTAAAATCAGCGGGATGGTGAGTTCATCAGGCAAGCATTATGGTAGCAAGCCAGATAGTTTCAGGATGCTAGTTTCAGGATGCTTTCTCACACCACAGCGCTTCACTGGGTTGTAAGAATTAGTTTGAGGATTGAGGCCTTGCTGAAAATGGTTCAGCTACTGCTTGGCCTGGTCCTTAACATCTGGATCTGGAAGGATGTTGAATACTGGATGTTGAATGCTGGATCAGAGTGCTTCGCTGGATTCAGAAGAGAGAGTTCCTATGTGTTGTCAGCTAACTCTATTTATAC
Organism: Ambystoma mexicanum; assembly: GCF_040938575.1. Classification (NCBI taxonomy): domain Eukaryota; kingdom Metazoa; phylum Chordata; class Amphibia; order Caudata; family Ambystomatidae; genus Ambystoma; species Ambystoma mexicanum. The sequence goes on along the minus strand of NC_090921.1, from coordinate 845,786,115 downwards.
TTTCAAATGACATCGCAAAAATAGGTGTATGGGCCAGCTTAACTAAACTCGCCCCTGTGTACTGGGATTGGATCAGAGCCTCATCCCCGCCTTGCATATGAGTGATTGTCTCAAACACAGGTGATGTCAAGTTTATGGTTTGGTTTTTACAATCCTTAGAAACCTCTTCTAGGCACTTGTATCAAAATCAAATTTTGTCCTAAATACATAATTATACATTTGTAACCTCTATGAAAATTACATACAAGGATTCCATATTTTATGGAGTATCTGTTCATCAAAATCCCGCAGCTGTGAGATCGTGTTTCGCTTTTTTGCAGCATTTTGTCCATTTCATCATGAAAATAATTTCCAAACTTTCTCCAAATTTCCACAAATATGTGTTTTTACCATAGGGATGTGTGTGTAAAGTTTATCAATTCTAGTATAAATACAGTTCCCATAAAACCACATATATCACCATTCCTATTCCGAATATGTTACATAGTTCCACTACGTTTTGAAACGTAGTACCAAAGAGTAGACTGACAAATCTGCCCTTTTTATATTTTTCACCATTTCTGATAACAAGTTATGAGTCTCTAAGAATTGTTCATTACATGTTCTTAATAGCAAATGGTCCGCCTTTTGTCTCTCCCTGGAGCTCAAGGAGTAGCCCCCACCTTTGGGAACCTTCTGCAAGCCAAGTTTACGACCTATTCACACGTCCATCTCCTGGCTTGGAAAATCTTCCATTGTTCAATCTCTGGCTGCTGACAAAATTCTGTGCTACCCCACAATTATCATATGTCAGTGAGTATCTGCTGAGAGGAATGCCCTCTCCTTGGGGGAAACCCGTTTTTCTACTTCTTTCAGCCCAGCCAGGCTAATTTATTCTTAATTTCTTGACTTAAAATTCAGCAGAAAACAAACTTGTTGCATCAAATCACATAGATAAATTACTTTTTTAGATTTAAACCTATGGGATAAAAAAACTACTGAAATCTGTGTTTCTTTCAGCAACAATCCTTTCATATTTGCTAATTCGGCTGACTTTTTTTTTCAAATTTCAGTTTTATTAGTTTTCAAAAGGTAGAAGTTTGGCAATCATTTACAAGCATTTTCCACCAACAAGACAGAGAAAAATTATTACAAAAAGAGCAACCGTGTATAGAACATATAAAGTCTTTGCAGAACACATACATTTCCAATAGCAAAGTCCAAACCAATTGCCTACACCCCGCTCCCCTCCCCCCTATTCCCATATCGCTGTCTGACGGGCTAGAAGAAACCAGATGTTACATTAGAACCATTTTCATTTACATAACATAGGACACATAAGCACAAAATGACCTGCGAATTCGACATAGCAGACACCGTGAACCGTCGCATAGATTGTCTCTGAGTCTAGTAACACTTTGCACACATTGGGCCTCATTACGACCCTGGCGCTAAGTGTTTAACGGCGCTGTAAAAGGCTGTGGCACCATTAAACACTTAGCGCCTTTCTACGAGGTCCCTTTGCGGGACCCGACCTTAACGGCTGGTCTACACCAACCGTTAAAGTAGGGACCCGCAAAGGGACCTTGGTGCTAAGTACGGTACCACAATTTGCGGTACTGTACTTAGCGCCTTCCCCATTCCCATAGAGCCCTATGGGGCGAAAATGGGAATGGGGAAGGGCCATGGTTCAATGGGGAATTACTGCCCCGCCAACCTTGGAATGGGGTGGTAATTCCCCATTGAACCATGGAGGACCTGTTACAACACCGGCACCAACCATGGTGCTAATAACGCCATGGTTTAGCGCCGGTGTTGTAATGAGGGCCATTCTGTTTATGTGACATATTTAGCACGAAATTCAGACCATGCATTCTCAACTGTGGTGCGATCCCCATGTAGGGCCGCAGTCAGATTGTCCATTCTGTATATGTTCAGTGCAACACCCAACCACTCAGTTTTGATAGGGAGCCTGGGTTACTTCCAAGCCAGGGTGAGACAGGCTCTTGCGGCCATAAGAAGGCCTTGTATCATTTTGGGTGCTTTCAAGGTCGTGTCGTCCATTTCAACCAGGCCCAACAGAATCAGCAGTGGTTGTTTCTCCCATACATCCTCATCTAATTCCTTGATCCAGCTGAGAACCTCTGACCAGTAAGCTTGGACCACCTCACATCCCCACCAAATATGTCAATAGTCTGCTCGCTTCCCACAACCCCTCCAGCAGTGTGGGCTTACTCCTTGATACATTTTAGCCAGCCGGATCGGATCATACTGCCATCTATACATCAACTTGACGGCATGCAATTTGTATTGGCAGGATATAGATGATTTCGCCGTTCGTCTACAAATTTGTAGCCATAAGTTTTGTGAGATCTGCCTGCCCATATCTGATTCCCATCTGTTCTTGAGTGTGAGAGATGGTGTAATATCGACCTTAATCAACACCGAGTACATAGCACTTATTAAACCTGTAGAGGTCATACAGGTGTTGAGAATTCTCTCGAACGGGGTGAGGTCCCTTTGTAGCTGATCTTTCCATATCGCCCTTGTCCTCACCCCCTTGAGTCTAAGGTAGAGGTAGACCGACAGCGGGCCTATGCCAAGTGCCTCCTGAAACTCCTGAATAGTAATGAAGGTGCCATTCCTCCAGAGTTGACCAGCCCTTTCCAATCCCGCGTCATACCAGGTCTCAAAGCTCCCTGGGTCCGGGATTGCATCCCAGATCCCTGGCGCCAGAGGTGGCCCAACGGCGAGGGCCATGTCGTAACTCCCACCATTCTCTTGCCTGGCTTCCATATTGCCCATATTGTTCCAATAATGGGGTGATTTTTGACACTATTACGTAGCTGGGGACCCGGAACCCATAGCCATTCACCCAGAATGAAAGGGCGGAGATGGTAATTGTCCAAGGCTATCCATTGTGGTTCTGACTGCTGCCTGGCATACGGAACAAGGACACGCAGCTGGGCTGCCCTATAATATGTTTCTATGTCCGGGAGGCCTACCCCTGCATTGTCTTTTCGAAGCTGGAGCAAAGATCTGGGGACTCTCGCCTTTTGATTTTGCCACAGGAAGGTTAAAAGGGACTTTCTAGTATCCATAAAGTATTCTTGGGGCATTTTGATGGGGAGCATTTGGAACAAGTAGAGTATTTTGGGGAGAATCACCGTTTTTATTGCATTTAAACGGCCCAGCCAGGAGATGGTGAGTCTTGACCACCTTTGGATATCGTTTTGAAGGACAAGTGAAAGAGGGGGGAAGTTAGCCTCGTATAGGGATTCCAAGTTGCGAGTAACATTGATGCCTAGGTATCGGAGTGTGGAGAGGCTGACCTTTACTCCTAGAGGGGCAAAGTGTTCTGTCTCAGAGTCTCTACTTTTATCAATTGGGAGGAGGATAGACTTTACAGTGTTGATTTTCAGGCTGGCCAGTTCGCCATATTCTTCGATTATATCGATCACAGCTGGGACAGAATTTAGGGGATCAGTTAGATGTAGTAAGATGTCGTCAGCATAGAGGCCTAGTTTATACTCACAATCGCCCACTATGATTCCCTTAACTTTACCATCATTCCTTAACCTCTGAGTCAGTGGCTCAAGGGACAATACAAATAGTATTGCCGACAGTGGGGGATGTGTACAGTGCTTTGATGGCGCGGCGGAGCTTCAGCCCGAGCCTGTTCCAGACCAAAACCCTTTGTAAGAAATCCCATGACACCCTATCAAAGGCCTTCTCGGCATCCAATGACAGAAGAGACGGATCCCCTCCCATTCCCTGTGGTTCATGATGTAAATGAAGTGTTTTCCTCATGGTATCCGCACCCTGTCTCCCAATAACGAAGCCAACTTTATCGGAGTGTATTAGCCGAGGTAAGTGCAATTCAAGCCGGGCCGCAATGACTCTAGCATATACCTTAGCATCAATGTTGAGAAGAGAGACGGGGCGATAGGAGCTACAGTATTTGGGGTCTCTACCTTCCTTTGGAATGACGGCGAGCAGGGCCTGAGAGAAGGACGGGGGGGCTTGGTCTGTGTCAAAGATGTGATTGAACAAGGATGCAAGGAAGGGGGCGATGAATGCGGAGAATGTCTTATAAAAACCAGGCGTGAAACCATCATCCCCAGGGGCCTTTCCCGTCTTCAGGCATTTTATGGCTTCCGTGACTTCCTCTTCTGTGACTGGTGTGTCTAAGGATTCGGCCTCAATGGATGTGAGCGTGGATATCTGCACTTCTTTGAGGTATGTGTCAATACTCTCGGGAGGAGGGGGGTTCACATGTATATAAGTCTTCATAAAAGAAGGCAAATGCTTCTTGTATGCCTTTGGGGGGTGTTACTAACGTGTCTGTGAGGGTGCCGTCAGTCATCTCGATGAGATCGACCCATCTCTCTGCCTTTTGTGTACAGAGACGAGCCGCCAGGAGGGCGTCTGCCTTGTCGCCTTTTTCATAATATTTTTGTTTGAGGTATTGTAGGGTTTGAGCTGTTTTGCCAACAATAAGTATTTTCAGCTCCTCGCTGAGCTGTTTAGCTTCGGCAAGATACTTGGGTCTCTCACATGGGGAGGACTGTGGCAACTTTTGGGCTGTAGAGAGCTTCTCCCTAATATTCTTTTCTATCAGGGCACGTTCTCTTTTTTTCGGGCCCCTTCCCTAATGAGCACCCCCCTCCAAGTGGCCTTGGCTGCTACCCATACAGACGTCTTCCCAATCTCTCCCGTGTCATTAGTGGCAAAGAATTGTTCCATCTCAGTTTCAAGAGTTTCTTTGAAAACCGAGTCAGCCCATAAGGAGTCATTACATCTCCATTTACTATTCCGGGGGGCCAGGTCGTTCCAGCATGTATCCACCGTAAGCATGTCGTGATCCGACCATGCCGTGGGGTGTATATTCGGGGCGCGAAGTATTCGCAGGAGGCCATCGGAGAGGAAAATGTAGTCAATACTTGTGAGTGTGTCATGAGGGAGGGAGTGAGAAGTGAAGCCCCTATCTGCTGGGGGCAAATGGCGCCAACTGTCAGTGAGGCCATATAGGTCCAGTGTTAATTTGATTTCAGCTTCATCTCGGGAGGTGGGTGGGTCGTGTGCATCGGATCTAGTCTGTCTATCCACAGAGCTGTCCATCCATGTATTAAAATCTCCACCTAGAGCTATGTGTCCCCTGGTCATGCTAAAAACCTTCTCAGTGATTTTGAGGAGGAACCTATTCTGCCCTTGGTTAGGTGCATAGAGCGTGGCAAGGGTGACAATTGTGCCTCGAATGTTTCCCACAACCACGAGAGCCCTTCTTTCCTTGTCTGACCAAGTCTCAAGAGTCGACATCTGGCGGCCTCTGCGAATTAGAATCCCCACTCCCGCCTTTTTTGAGATACCAGAGCTCCAGTAGGAAGGGCCTCCCTCATGTGATGGAATCACCCTCTCCTCCCCCCTTTGGTATCGTGTCTCCTGCAGAAAAAGAATATCTACGTTTGACCTCTTGAATTCTCTGGCCACCATGGATCGTTTCGTGGGGGAGTTTAATCCCTTCACATTAAGTGTGCATATGCGTAGTGTGCCGTTAGAGAATATAGGTGACATCTTGAGCGTCGTGTGAGTGCTTAAGTGACCATGTCATCTGCATCACGGTCCGTTTCGTGTTCGATAATGCAATGTATGGTTAATTTCTCGTGAGTCTGGTCTCCGCGAGTCCTGAAGAGGCCAAGGGATGACTCTTCCAATTCTCGCTTTGACCCTTCATGGTCCCATTTTGTGTTCTTCCGCCCCCCAGGTCTTTCTTCTTATGGAGCATGTGTCTTCTTCCCAGCCCACCCTTTCCTCCCTCCCCTCCCCCCAACATTCAGCGTCCGTCCCGTCCAGGTTGACATCACCCAGTCGGTCTCGGACCACCAATGGAAACCGTGAAACAAGCGGTCCTATCCTAATGTAAACATATTTAACAGTGAGCCCCCTACCGTGTATTCTTAACCCCGCAAAAGCAATTTACAAGTATTAATTCTGACCCCCTTCTTAGGCATCGTTCCAGTGTCCGTTGTACCCCACATTTCCACCAAGGCACCCTAAACATGCAGGCCCCAGTTTGTCGATTGTGTAACAGAAATTAAATTAATTAGGTCTAAAGTCTGACCCTGGGGTCGGGTGCACTGTTGGCGCATGCTGAGCTTGAGCACCCCATCCGTCATACCGAAAACCCTCCACTTTCTCGCAGGCGGCGCCCGAGCGCTCAGCTTCATCCATACCACTCATCCCATTGTTCCTTTGCTACGTGCGGCTTAACATGACAGCCTGGAATCCGGGTTAATGTTCCATATCTTGTGAATTGTTCATTCTCTGGAATTTTCTGGATCCCTGAATCCTCCTGCGCCGCAGGCCCTTAGTGTGCCACTCACCCTCCCCTTCTTTCAATTCAGCAAGGGTGGATCCTTCTCCCTGGGGACCCAACAGGTCCGCTATACAGTCCGAAATGTCCTTTTCCGAAACAAGTTTCATTGTCGAGGCCTCCCACTCAAAGGTGAGTGAGAACGGATAACCCCACCGGTACCTGATACCTTTGTCCTTCAGCATCCTTGTAATTGGGGAGCATTTCTTCCTCATTGCCAACGTGAGCGATGATAAGTCTTGGTAGATTAAAATGTTTGCTTCGCCCAGTGAAAGTTGTGGTGCGTGTCTGGCCTTTTCTAGGATCCTAGTTCTGTCCGCATAATTGTGAAAACGAGCCAGTACTGATCTCGGACCTCCTGGTCTGCCTCCAGCCCTATGGATGCAGTCAATTTTGGGTTCATCCACTAATTCATCCCTAAATAGGAGCTTCAGAATGGTGTGTAGGGTCTGTTTTAGGTCAAGGTTGGTTTCGCCTTCCTTTTCGGGCACGCCGAACACACGAATGTTGTTACGGCGCTCCCTGTTTTCGAGATCATCAACCTTTAGGCATATTTCCTCTTCCCTGTGTTCTATTTCTGCAATGCGGTGGTCCATTTGTGCCTCCAACGTGTTCAGAGAGGTTTGGTTGTGCTCGAATTGTTCCAGCCTGTCGTCCATTTTGTCCCTTCTTTGTGAGATTTTTATCAATTTTGCTGCCTATATCTGCTCTCATGCTTCTCATCTCGGTAAGCAGGTCAGCAACATCCGCCTTGGTGGCAGCGGCGTAAGATCCTGCAGTCGACATCTTGGACTCTGCGGGTGGCCTCAGGGATTTGTGGGTTGGTGTAAACCTATATTTCGCCAATTTGCCCTTAAGGTCCATGGCTGGCGGGACCTCAGTGATGAGGTGTGTGGGTCTCAGCTATACACAGATAGCCCCGCCAGAATGGTCTGTTGAGAAGTATATGCCTGTGTATACAGGCTTTGTCCTCCGGTGGCGAAGCGTGGCGGGGGTATGTTATTAAAAGCTCCGATAACAGATAGCCTCTCTTATGTGATTAATTGCCCTTCGGTTCTTCCTGTTCCTACTTTATCCAACTGGGGAGTTTCCCGTGGTGTAGGACATCACGAGGCTCCGGGACAGTTCCCAAGGAAGAGAGATATCAGTTTGAGGCCTGCGCAGCCCACCCCAGACGGGGTCCTGGGGTACTGTTCCTGGGTCTGGTAAGTTCAGGAGTATGCATAGGTTCCGAGGAGGGCACACGCCCTGACAGACAGGGGCCCAACCCTCAAACTTTTGTGGCCTGGTTAAGATCTTCTAGCGCCCTTAATAGGACCCGAGGCGCATTGGCTTGCTCATTCTCTCTGGGGTCCAGGTGCTCCGTGCAGCCCCCCATCCAAGTTGCGACTCGGGAGAGGGCCCGCCGCCTTCCCTGTTCATGATGCAGGAGGAGAGTCCACACGTAAAGAGCCGCTGGGACAACTCGAGCGGATGGAGCAGGTCGTCTCCTTCTAGAGTGACCGGGGCGCGCGCTCATATATGAAGCGACAGCGGAGGCCGCGTGAACTGGGCCTGCTCCACAGCAGTCCTCCCACAGGCGCACCCGGTGCCTGATCGGGCCCCCTCCGGGTCCCCGGCCCACGGAGGTGGGGGAGTGCGTACCTGTGTGCTTGTACTTGTCAGTGGGCCCTGGCAGCGGTGTGCGTCGCTGAATTCCCCCTGGTTCTGCGCGTATCACGGCTCTGCGATCGCTGGAGGGCGCGGCGGGATCTCGCAGGCCTGCTCTGCCTTCGCGCGCCCAATCTTCCAGAAGGGGTTTCTCCACGAAAAAAGCTCTGTTTCAGTCCGGGTTTTCTCCCAGTATGTCCTGAACACTTCCGACGCTAATTTCCATCGAAATTGTAGCCGGGGGGTCTCGTGGTGGGGGCTCATTCCACTTTTCGGGACCATTTCACAGAGCCTACACGGAAAGTAATCCCATCCGTGCGCCCCCTGGTGGCCGACCATCTGGCTGACTTTTAGTTTAAATAACTTTAAAGTTTAATCAGGGGAGCCCATTTGACAGGAACTGTCATTCACAGGTAGCCCAGTGTGCTGCACTCAGATTTTTGACAGGAGCTTTCATTCACAGGCAATCCAGTTTTGCTGAAAAATGTTTTGCTCTTAACCTTTCAGGACTTTGTACATTCACAGTCCTTCATTAGGTTAAATGGATTTTAGCGCCAAGCAAGATTTTGAGTGTTGGGAAGTGTTGTGTACAGGTATTTCAGAGTTTCAGCAGCAAAGTAAATGTCATTTACAGCAAATTTTGGAGTTTCACTTGCAAAGCGCTGCTTTTCCCTCTGCACTCTGTTTCTTGTCATGGAGCCCATGGGCACTTTGGCTGCAGCGTGTGCTCTGTTCCACCACACATGCACCATGGGTGGCAGGTTGTGCCGCCATCTTTTTGTGCTTTGAAAAATGCGGTTTTGGAGGTTTTGGCACGCACAAAGATATTTGCCGCCATTTTAATGTTTCTTGCACCACGGATAGCAGAGTGAGGCCACATAGTATAGCAAAGTGGGTCAATACATCCCACACTTAATACTAGTCAGAAGTGAAGGCTCGCCAATTGCTCTCATTTTTATATGTCGGATTTCTTTTTTCAGCTGTTTCTTTTTATCTTGTATCACTACATCGAAGGGATATACTCTACCCGAAGTCTGCAGGATATTCTTGTTTATCAACCTTTTGCACATATCTATAAAGGCATCGAAATTACATGGAGTCAAGTAGTCATCTGTATTACGATCAGAGAGAGTTTCGAATAGTTGATGGGCTCACTCATTAAACTTGCTCAGGTTGGCTACATGCTTCGAAATCCTATTACCTGCAGGATTTACCTTTTGCCCACTTTTACCTTCACTAACATTTGACTGAGAATATACCTCAAGAGTTACTAATAGCTGCCTGTGATCACTCAGCTCAGTATCCAACACGATTAACTCCTCACATTGAGAAAATAGTGCTGGTGACATTGCAATATAATCTAAATGTGCAGAGGATAGACCAGCTATCCATGTTGCTCTCGCTGGGGTGTCACCTATAATTGCTCCATTGAGTTGATTCAGATTCCAATAAGCAAACCATTCTCTCAATTTTCTTCCTGATGACATTACTTTCTGCTGCCCTCTGACAAATTGTTTCCCACTATCCATCTCTGTCCTGCAATCTGCATTGAGATCTTTGGCTATTATAATATAGCATCCTTCGTGCTCAAAGAGAAAGGTTTCACATACTTCTCCACACTTTTCCCGAACAGAGTCCAGTCCAATTTAAGTGGATTACTCTATATATTTCCAAGTAAAATTGGTTGTTGATAGCAAACATTTTTTAATTCTCATCTTTATTGCTAGAACCCCATAGCATTGGTCACTATGAACCTCAAATTCTAACAGATCTGAATTATTTACAAGAATTACTATCCCACCTGAAGGTCTACCCATGGGGCCTTTTATGGCCATTTGCTGAAACACTATATCCGTCTACGGTAATCAGGTCACATAGCCAAGTCTCCTGTAAAAGTAGAATGTTATAAACTTTGAGAATGGCCCTTCTATCCTCAGACCTCGAGTGTTTCAGCTCATGATCTGTAACTTATGCTTGCATATTAGAGATGTTAGAGATAGGGCGCAGCTCCAGTTCTGGGCACGTCCTTTGTTTCTGATAGATTACTTAAGAGGTGAGTTCTACTTCTTTATATCCTACTATCACAAGAAGTGGGTACATTGGCAACACATGCAGTTAGTTTAAACCCTAAGTCATGCAATGCATCCACACGCGTGCATAGCAGTGAAGTAATTGCGGGAAAAGACAACTTCATTATAGCAGTTTGCATTGCTCTGCCATTTGGGAAGTTCCACTAAGACTAAATCCGAGTTACCAATTGCGGACAGCCAGGAAATTGTCTTCCACATATTTAGTAGGTGGGATCGATTAATAAAAGGGCTTTCATGACTTGGATAAAGTTCCTCTATTTTTATCAAGTTGTTCAAGGCAGAGAAGGTGTTACGATCGAAATACATGCAGGAGTTTGGATTGTGGTTCATTTTATTCCACAAGGTAGGTTTTGATTGTTGTTGTGATGAATTAACTATTTGTCGACTTGGCCTGGAGTCAGTTCTTTCACATGGGTTTTACTGAGGGTCGGATTATATTGGCTTCAGTATTTACAGACTCTATAACTGGGTCTTTCGGTTGTAGCTTCAGCAAATTATCTAGTGGGTCCCTCAATTCTACTTGTTTTCTGGTACCATTGGCTCCGACTTTAGATACTACATAATGACTAGAACTAGCCAGAGCTTTCTGTATACTTAAATGGGCAGTTATATTCCCAGGGTCCAGATTTGGAAAGGCCACTTGCTTTAGGTCTTGTGGTTGATGCTTCTTAGCTTTCTGCTTGACTTGTTTTACTATTTTCCTGGGACTTCTCATCATTGAGATCCCGTGGCATAGGATTTCCATAGCATCTTCTTCCGTAGCTGTGACATCTGAGAGTGAGTCTTTCTGCGGAGGCAATGTATTTGATCCTATCACATGGGACATGTACTTGGTTAGAAACTTGGACATATATCACTTTTTCAGTTTCATTGTCTAATGTTTTGCTTAGCTGACGGACTTCTGCTTCTACTTCCAGTGATATTGCAGATGAATTGAAGTGTATAGGTTAGCTTTATTTTCTAGCAACACATCAACCACTTTTGTTACAAGATTCTTTATATCTTGTTGGTCAGTTGGGAGGTTAGAACACAACACAAATAGAGCCTCCATTTTTGCCAGGATCCTTTCCAGGGATGAATTAATATGATTTATTGCAGTCGACTGATTCATTTGAGATATCTGATAGCTCATCTCCACTCGAGTCTGAATCCTTTGAGGTCTCGAAGGTGGAGTTTCAGTGCCTCCAGGGTTGGGCTGGCAGACAAAATGGTCCCAATAATGTTATCAACATCTTCTAAATGCAGTCCTAACGACTTCCTCCTGAAGTCTAAACACACATTCAACAATTGGTCACCATTATCAATTGTAAATGAATTGTGGTTAGACATCATGTTGTCTGCATTTCCAGTGGCATTGTCTAACACCTCGAGTATTGGTGGGGATTGGGTATTTCTAATGTCAGCTACTGTGGTCGGTGCATTCCGCAATATTTCTATAATAGAAGGGTGTGAGGTTTTATTTTTATCGTTAATACTTGCTTGGCTCGTAGTGGGCATCACAGAGTTCGCTGTACTGTTGGTGCAGCCATTTGTAGAGGCTGGGTTGCTGCGTAGGCCATAGCGATGCTGTTTTGGCTATTTGCTGGCTTCCATGCCAACAAATATATTAGAGCTGCCAAAATAGGGAGCGGGCGATTACTCACACTCTGGCACCTCAAGCAACTCCCAGCCAATTATGGCAGAACACTCACTGTCCCGCTCCACGCTATATCATCAATGTAAAATAGAAATCTGGAGACAACAGAGATTGGTACAGACCTCAAGAGAATCCTTAATTGCTGTTATGACCATCCAATTGCGATTTTTACTTCAGTTTCCTTTTCCGCAGATCACAACCCACAACCCCTGGGCCCCACAGGACAGAAGGCCAGGAGACCAGGGAACATCGAACAGCACTTCTACAAAGCACTTGATAAATGTACACGCGCAAATGCACGTGGCCAGATCTTTAAATACTTCCGGGTTGTACAGGGTGGACAGACCTAATTAAAATAAAACTAATATTAAAAATTTGCTAATATGAAAGGGCTCTTGAAGTCATTGAGTTCATTCAATTCATGTTAATCCTATATGATGGAGTTTGTAAGCAGAGGCAGAGGAAATGCTGAATGTCCCCAAATGCTTCGTACCGTGTGATTTTCTTGAAACGCCTTCCAACTGTGGAGAGAAGGGGGGGTCCAACTCCAGCTCCAAACAACGAACAGCACTTCTACAAAGTACTTGACAAACGCACGTGCCTGATATACACACTCAACTGTCTTCTTGTCTACTTGCTATTAAATCCTGGAACTCTTCTCATCATTTTACACTTAACACTGCTAAACTGAAGTTATTTTCTTCCCTTCTAATACCATTCCTTCTCCTCTACCTCTTCCTTTAATTCTATCCCCTCCCTCTCAGCTTCCTATTTCATCTACTGCTCGTAATCTTTACTTTGATACTGCTTTATCTTTTAAACATCAAATTTCTAATTATTTGTGCACCTGTCGCTTTGACTTATATAACATTCGAAAAGTCTGTTCCCTACTGACTTTCGAGGCTGCTAAGCTACTGATATCGCCCTTAATTTTCTCACACCTTTTTTACTGTTCTATTGCGCTCTTTGGTCTCCCACTAACGCTACTTGCTCCCCTGAAATCTGTTTTAAATGCCTCTATTTGTGTACTTTTCTGTTTGGCACCACGTGATTCCATTTCTTCTGCTCTTCTCATTCTTGACTGCCTTTCTTTTCAAACTCAACTCAAATTAAATTTTTTGTGTCTTGTTTTCAAATCTCTGCATGGTCTGGCTCGTGACTATCACTTCGCTCTGGTTTCATTCTATTGTCCCTCCCGTTCTCTCTGCTCTAGTTCTCAATTCCTCCTTGTAGTTCCTCGTCCTCCATGTGCGCAGTCACGCTTTCTCACATTTTCTCTGCTTGACCCTTTGCACTAGAATCCTTTTCCTCTTTCTTTACAATCTATCTCTGTCTATTCTATGTTTTGTTAATCACTGAAGTATCATCTACTCCAGCATGGTTGATGTAACAGACTGGTTTTGCTAAAACTCCATATTATTGTACCGTTTTGTTGCTATGTACAGCACTTTGGGTTAAGGCGCTACATACATTTCATATAAATACAAATACAAAATACAAACACTGAGACATGCCATTTTGGAAGTCCACAGCAGGGCAAGTTTTCCCCCAGAACAGGCACACTTTCTGTAAACAGATACATTGGCCAATCACGTGGGGAGTCACCTGCCCAGTCAAGGTTCATGGTCTTGGGTCTTGTACGTTTTGTCGCAGTATGCTTTATCTCTGGCAGGAAGGAAGGGGCAGAGCTCAGCTGAACCTAACGTGTAAACGTTAGAACATTCAATTCACTTATTAGTCACACACATACCAGCAACGTAGCCTATTCTCACTCGACATGCTCAAACTAGGCATTGCAAAGGGTTGACAAAGCATTGTCTTTCCTTTTGTTTCCAATTTAATTCTTGAACAGCACGATGCATCATTTTCTCTCAGGCTCATTCATGCTCAAAAAATGTTAAGGAACATTCTTTAGTGCTGTTATTTCAATTCCAACAGTTTTGGAAACTTAATTGTAAATACCTTGGAATCATTTAACTGTGGGAGATTTTTGCAGGACATCATTCTATGCAAGATATTTTGGGCAGTTGTGCTCACTACAAGGAGTCATTTGCTGCACCGATAAGATCACGCGAAGCCCAATGGTAGGCGTGATAAAAAAAAGAAATATACTGTGAGATATTTTTATTTGCCGACTGCATGCTGGGTAAAGGCAGCAGTAATTCAGATGCTCGTGTTTAGCTTACTGTGGAACTTTAGTTACACAACGTATTATTTACAAAATACAGAAACATTTATTTCATGAAACTTTTACGGTGCGTCATTGTAATCACGACCTATCGCCGTTTTTCTCATAGCCGTGTATTTCTCAGAGCCCTGATAGCTCCCAGTCAGAATTTAGTAGGGGGAACTGGGTGGCCATTGTGCACGAAGAGCACTCTGCGCGTTTCCGATGTGATAAAGAAGAAATGCAGGCAGTGGCTGCCTACAGGGGTGAAGCACGATTAACCGCTGGGCATGATTAACCATTGGAGCCGCCGTTACTACTTGGTTGGCAGATTTCAATGTTTCACTCCCCCGTGCCAAAAGCAAGCCTACGCACAAAATACTCAATCAGGCACCTTAAACGATTTGAAAATTATAAATCTTTACCGCACTGACGTGATGAGGAGTTTATCTTCTATTAATGAGAATTGCATATTATGTATCGCCATCTCTATGCACTCATCAAGCGGTAAAGAAAAACGTAATTTAAAACGTTAACAAGCAAGTTTAAAGAGTTGTAAGCATGGATTGTGTTAGGGAGAATTCTCATTGATTTCTAATTTCCCTCACCTAGTGAGTGCCCCAGCAGCTTTGCTGGACTTCTGGAGTTTATTTTCTTTTCCACTTGGTAAGAGTGTGAGCTTTCCCCCACTCTTAACTGTAATTTGCCAGGTATATTTCTCTGTTTTTGTGATTGTGGACTCTGAAATACACCACTTCAGTAGCCCCCTTCTTTTGTGTGTCACACAGCACCTTCAGTACCGTGGCACAGGGTTGTCCTTGAGACTTCCCCCGACTCCATTTCTGAGGCTGACTACAGTCCCTCAGAAAAGGGTACAGTTCCCATTACCTTTACCTAGTCAATCTACCACAGATCCAGTACACCCCATGTTCCATGGAGTACTGGAAAGGGTTACTTTGTATCCCTTTTTATCTGTACCTCCTAGAGCATTGTTTCGCTCTTTTAACATTTAGACTTGGCTGATGGCAGTGGTATCTACCCTAACGTTTCTACCGCGATTATATTAGATAAGCGTGGTATTGTTTTAGGCTATATTAGCCTCAAACATAAACCACTTGATCAAATTGTCTTTCTTTTGGCTCTGGTTGGGTTTATTTGCCATTCCTTTTTGTTAAAGTCCTTCTTGTGTTTTACTTTGTGCGGCAAACTAGGTTCGCCTTCTTCGTTCACCGTATTTTGGCAGGCTTCTGCCCAAAAGCCCTCCACCAGGCGCCTGGGTGTCTAGGTGGGCTGAATGTGAGGGAGGGGTGTAGTCACTCCCTGCACAGGGTCTCCTAGGAAACCCAAGTCGCGCTTTGCCATGATTGGCTGAGGTGGTTGTCCCAGCTGGACAACCCCACTGCTGGGTGATTGACAGCCAGGCTGTGTGAATGGGGGTTTTGCGCATAAAAGGCTGGTCTCTTGGACTAGAATTCAGAGTCGCCACTGGAACTACAAGGAACCGAAGAGAAGTGGAGAGAACAACGACTGCTGCAACTACCCCGTCCCGGTGAAGCCCTGCTGCAGTCCTGAGCTATCTACCCTTCAACAACTAGAGAAGATCCAGTCCGGAGTCTTCTTCCCTTGAGCCTGGTGGGGATAACCAGCTCATCTTCTTCAGCCAGAGGTCGCCTTTGTGGTTGAAATCACTGCACACTGCTGTAGTGGTCCGGATAGCCACCTGAAGAACCTCTCCTGTTTTTAAGGAGCGCACCTTTTATTCATTGTCACTGCTGTCGACTTCATCTCTGTGTGGTGCAGACCCCCTTCAGACGTCCTCCTTCACCTCGAAGCTTCAGGAACCGTGGGTCTGTGGGACACCAACAGGAACAACTGCCAGGGCACCAGCTGCACCATTGGAATAAGGTACTGTGTTCTGCTTGAGGAAACAGGGTGAACCCCTTTTCTTCATCTTCAAGGCTTGCGCTGGTGTCCCTTCTTCTTATAACTTTTGCTTCCGAACATTGACAATATCGAAGTACTCTTGGCTATGTTGAATCGCGAACTGTCTGACTGTGTGATCTTCGGCAACAGGTCCCCAGTGTCACTTAACCGGCCCTTTGACTCTTGAACTCCTGTCTCGGAGTGTTTCTCGAATCTGTCTACCTAACCAAAGTATTGCCTGTGATTTTTGCCTCCAACTCCCTCTGGGGACCTCAGGTGCTAAGTGTGTTTTTGCCCCGGTAGCATTTCATGTCACGGATACGCGGTTAGTTATTAGACCAAACTGTCAAAAAGTGATTGCAATCGTATTCGCGGTAACATGTTTTGTTCGTAACACCGGTCCATTCAAACACAGGGTACTTACCTTGAGATTTACAGTACAAAGTAAATTGGTTAGTTGTAATATATTTTTTGTGTGGTTTTAATTTAATAGAAGTGTCGTGTTTACAACAAATGGTTTAAAAATAAATGTACTTATATTTTTCTACCTGAAACCTTGAGTCAGTGTTTTGCTTGAGTCTTATTAATTGTTGTCCCTTTGTGTAATCTCTGCTACTGCTCATATACTCTTGAGATAAGCCTGGCTGCTCCGCCACTGCTACCACTCTGACATAGTAGTACAGGCTTGTACCAAAGGTAAAACTTGTATTGCCACCTGTAGTCTTAATTGTGTGTAGTGAACCCTAAGGGCACTGAACAGGATTCTGCCTAACAGAATGTAAGTGAAACACTGCTCTTGCTGGGGAGGGATAATAGCCCCTGACTCACCGATTATGACGTCACTTGCCATGACTAGGTCGATCATTAGGCCTTCTCCTCTTCTTTAATGCTAGTGACCTTGTAGAAATGCACACCAAAAAACAAACGAGAAAGGCGACACATCCAGCCATTGAAGACCATGGAAATGGGGTGTGTCTGGGGCTCTTCGTTGATCTTTGATTAGCACGTGTTAAAGATATGGGGAAAAGCGTGTGCTGTGGGTGGGAAGAATAATGCTCGCTTTCGAGTCTTTAATATAATCGAAACCTCCTGGCGCGTCAATGAGAAAGATTAGACATTATTCTACAAGACAGGAGGCTTCTTATCATGCGAATGTGAAGCATTTGTAACACATTGTATGAGACATGCGTGATTCATTTTAGCTCATTGTCTTCAAGGTAGATTCTTGAGACCAGTGGGCAGACCACCAGGTCAAGGGATGTTGCCTCCATGAGAGGTGTCAGTTCATGCTTCCCCTTATTCAAGGAACCCAACATGCCAAAGTGGTTATAGGTACCTGGCGGTGGGGTCTTATAGGAATAGACGGTTTGGGACACTGAGTATCGGCTGTTGGGTGACGGTTAATGTTTTTTTTATTTCTACTTTATTAGAGCCCTCGTGTATTTGAACATGGCACCTTGACAGTGAAAGACAGGAAAAAGATTAAAACATAGAAATAGACTGGATGGAAAGTAACTGGAAGAAAAACAACAAAGATGAAAAGCAGTTGACAAGTCATTTGGCACTGACCAGAAACACAATTGTCTCAGGAGAAAAGGTAAACCCACGTCTAACTGGGGCTGTGTTACAGAAACTTTGCACCAGGGCAATCGTGCACTGCACTAGCACTAGGACAACGTTTGCACGAGTGCAAAAAACATTGGTCCACATTAGAAAACCTTTGCACCAAAACATGTGAATTGTGCACGGTATTAGCACAAGGGCAAAAACTGTCCTTGTGCAAAAAAATAATTCCAATGCATTTTTGCACCATGGCGATATTAGCCCAAGTGCAAATAGCATTATGTATTATCACTCTAGCAAACTTTGCCCAGGTGAAAACAGGCATTAATAGAAGAGGTTTGCCCTAGTGCTATTACCATGCAAAATTGCACTTGTCTGCTTGGTAACTGGGTGACAGTAGCCTGGGCTGCAAAGCTCGGCAGCCCATGAACTGACAAACGTTAGGGCAGTGCCTGCCAGTGACCTCTGGGGACTTAGATGCTTGGGAAAGCCCAAAGTTATGTCCTTATGTTTTTAGTGGTCGATGAGAGCAATTCAAATCCGCTAGAAAAGGATTCCAGAAGCAGAAACCCATCATGAAATCTGCCTCTTGAAGTCTTGATGTTCATTGGATATATGACACAGTGCCACATAGAGGTGCAGTAAGAAATAGGAGTAGCTATCCATTTGGGATGTTGCGTAAGAATGCATGTAACACCATCTGTC
Organism: Ambystoma mexicanum; assembly: GCF_040938575.1. Lineage (NCBI taxonomy): Eukaryota > Metazoa > Chordata > Amphibia > Caudata > Ambystomatidae > Ambystoma > Ambystoma mexicanum. Next base: position 845,768,029 of record NC_090921.1, on the reverse strand, counting down.
AAAATCCTACAAATATCCCAATCTAGTGCTTTGACCACAAAACCTCAAAGCAGCATAGTCAAACACTTAGGGAATGGTTGCTGTAAAGAAAACTGGTCATTAGAGGTACATTATTTAAACAGACAAAGAAATAAGAAAACATCACACAACTGATTATCTAGGCCTGGGAGAAATTTGACATTTAATAGAAAGTGTATGCCAGTTGGTTCACCTTTAAATGGTGTGCTAAGATGGCTGAGCTGAAAATGTTTATGATTCTTTAAGTCTTACATTTCACACAAAATGAACAACCTCTACTGAAGAGGCTGAAATGGGATACCTGCCCCGATCCATTCACCAGTTAACACAGCACACGTTACTTGAATGTGACATTTGTACAATTTGCTCTTTTTTATTGGCCCATTCGGCAGTGTCGCTGACAGATTTCAGCTCTATGTAGGGGCCACCTCTAATACATGCTGGGGAAAGCCTTCTGAGACGCTGATTATCATGTGAGCACTAGGTGGCCTCTTGCCATTCAATGGGGGTTAAAGCTCCCATACCTGCATGAGCTGGACATGGGCACACAATCACTGTGAATTGCAGGAATGTGTGACATAAGCACCCCTTCAAGCTCATAGATATTCAGGTACTCATGGTCCCTGATTACACTGGCATTTGCTGAGTAACATTAGCATACATGGTCTTCCTTTAGTAGATTGGGGAACAGGGCTCAGGCCTGGTGAAGGCCGCACCAACTGAGTGAATGCCTAATCAACTGGATGACCCCCTCAATCAACTTGGATCCTTGTTTCGATCTGCTCAACCCAATGTTATTTTATTGTGTACAATGGACTCTGCTTTTTATTTATTATTTATTGTTTTAATGAATCTCCTGATTATGTGTACAGTGAATTCATTCATTATACATTAACTGTAACAGCTAAATTGTCCAGACATGTGACATAGATGTCCTTTTAATGTTTTTTTTAAATCATTTCTTGTTTACATAAATTGTGTGACACCATTAGTGTATTGTAGACGGGGCAAGAAAAGAAAGGCTGTACTCTGCTCTACTGAGCTTGTTGTAGTTTGTTGTTATCTATTTCTGTATCATTTTGATGTCATCCCATTTTTTTGGGTGCATTTTTATGCAATCTAGTATTATTTTTGGTGCAGGAAAAGCTTGCCATGCCTGTGAACGCTTCAGTGTGTGTTGTTACTTATGGATTATTGGTTTGCTTTCACAGGAAATACGGAAAATTCTCTTTCAGACCAATCATTGCTTACTACAGACTAAAATACATTCCTATAATAACCAACGGAACAGAAGCAATGATGAACGCCGGAAAAGTCAACTTGATGAAATTTGAGGCAATCTTTTGGCGCAAGATTCTCCACCTTCCGCAATCGTATCCAATGCCGAGAATACGACACTAAATACGACACGAAATGGCAACTCAATCAATTGCATCCATTGTACTCTGAGAAATTCTGAGAACTCAGTCGAACACCTTTAACAACACGGTACTACAAAAATGGAAATAATCTATCAAGAAGGAAACGGAAAATGAAGAGATATCAGAACAACTCCTAACCCTGCACCCACAACACGCCAAAATCAAACTTCTACAGAACGATTGGATAAAAAACATCCAAACGTAAAACGCCTACAAACAGACCCTTCAATGCAATACAGACAACAGAAAAATCCACAAACCACCACCCTATCTTCTTATGTTCCCAGACCAATCCATCAGGACAATATTTCTACGAATTCGTCTGAACATCTTCCCAACAAACTCTTATCTCGCAATAACGAGGCAGATTGCTAGCACACAAAACCACTGTCGATTCTGCAAAGTTGAAACAACGCCAGAAACCATATTCCATCTGGTCATGCAATGCCAGTCACTTGCATCCCAACGTAAGCAATTCCGCACCTTTTTTTATATTTCATCTCAACAAATTAACACAGAGGAAAGATGGGCTGCCATACTCAGCGTGAAAAATAACAAATACATATACACAATCACCCTTTTTCTCACCACTATACTCGAACTCAATAGAAGAAAATTCTGAAACACACTCTCTTCACTTTTCTTTTCCTTTCCTTTCGCTTCATATCCTAAAGAGATAGATGAAAAAGTTTGCAAACAAACTAAAACATAAAAAAATGTTTTGCTTTTATTTATTCTCTGCTGTTTTTACAGTACCATCAACACAGTACCTTGTGAAGGGGTTTGGCAAGGCAAACACAAAAAATCGGAACTTCCTATGAACCCCAACGTCTGCCACAGCACTGGCTCGTTCACTCACTCAAGTGCTTTTGAACTTCATCTGCCCTAGTCTTGCAGCCCTTCTCTCTGCCACTCATTTACATCCGTTTGAGTACTGAGAGATGAGCGGGGAGTGCAGCTTCACCCCACTCCCTACATATACAGTAGTGTTCTGGCCACTCGTCGACCGCATTTGCGCTGCAAATGATCATGGCACCTGCAGGCTGCCTCTGCCCCAACAATCCAGGAAACATCGCATTGCACTCCTACCAAGAGACAATGTCCAAAGTGAGAATGATACATGATCACATCATTGTTTTCATTCGTCAACGTCAAATAAAGAACCTTAAACCCACTTTACTATAAGCAGAAAGGCGATGGAAGCCTCACTCACCCTGCGCAAGGCTATTCACAAGAACTATAAAACGGAATTATTTAAACCCAAAAAATACTTCTTACATAAACAAATTCTTACAGCAGATAATGCCCAGAGAAAATTATTTCAAACCATTACTTCAATCCTAAACCTAGGGCAATGGCACAGAGAATTCCGATCTTGGAAGAGCACCTCACCCTCCCTACCCCTCAGGCCAAGCCACTCCCATCACTGCCACCCATCTTCTCGGTCATCCGACCCATGAAGCATGTGTCAGTTGAGGCTTTCGCTGCCACCTTCTCTCCTCCCCCTCCTCCTTTGGCTAACTCTCACCCTGACACAGCCCTCTCCACGCTCCACTCTGCTATATCTGATACCCTTGAAATGCTTGCCCGTCTCATGAGGATCCGCCTGAAGCCCAAAGCCAAGTGCAATTCCTGGTACAACTCAGACCTTGTCACCCTTAAACGCAATTGCAGGGTGGCTGAGAGGAGATGGTGTGCTTCATGTACATCCTCTCACAAACTGTCCTGCCACCTGCTACAAAGGCAATACCGGCTCTCTGTCCTAACCAAGAAGAGAGCTCATATCCAAGCCCCTGTCTCTGCAGGATCTAACAACTCGGCTGAACTCTTTAAAATTGGCAAGGAACTGGCCAATCCTGAGGCAGTCTCTACCTCTCCTGTCCTTCCCCAGGCCCTCTGCATGGCACTGGCTTCTCACTTCATCTCTAAAACTCAGGACATCCTGTCCTCACTCTCCTCCTATCCCCTCCATTCCTCTACTCCCGGCTCTTCCTCTGTCCCTTCTGCAGCCACCTCTCCTCCTTCCTTCTTAGCCTTTCCCCTGTTCTCCGCAGACGAGGTTTCTAGACAAGTCTGGTCTATGAATGTCTCGTCGAAACAGGTTCACCCCTGTTCCTCAAAAACTATCAAGGACCATATTGACTCCCTGGATGATTTCTGAAATCACTCTTCACCACTGGAGTCTTCTCATCCTACCTGAAGCACTCCCTTGTGCACCCTCTTCTAAAGAAACCATCTGCTGACCTCTCCTGCAAGGCTAACTATCGCCCAATCTCCATCACTCCTTTCCTGGGAAAGCTCCTGGAGAAACTGGCCATCTCCCAGCTTAATCTCCACACTGAATCTGTTGGTTGTATTCATGACCATCAGTCTGGCTTCAGAGCTGCCAGAAGCACGGAAACTGCTCTCCTGAACATCCATGAAGACCTGCTCTCGAACATGGACTCTAACACCCCTGTGTCCTCATCCTGCTTGATCTCTCTTCTGCCTTTGACACTGTCAACCATGCCATCCTGCTCAACCTTCTCCGTGATAACCTGGGTATCACTGGTCAGGCCCTTTCGTGGCTGACTTCTTTCCTCTCTGACCGACCCTCCGAGGTCCAACTTGGATCCTTCCTCTCCGCTATCTTTTTCTCTACCTGTGGTGTCCCCCAGGGGTCTAACCTCTCTTGCTGCCTGTTCAACCAATACCTGGCCCTCCTTGCCCACCGCATCGCTGCTCTCTGCCCCAACTTTTAGTGCTATGCGGATGACACCCAGCTCATTTTCAGGCTACCCCCGGCCTCTTGCTCTCCTTTCCTCATCTATGACTGTCTGTCTACTATCCAGGAGTGGTGTGCCGCCAATGACTGCCGCCTTAATGCCAGTAAGACTGAGATGCTCCTCATCGGCACACCCGCTCCCTCCTTTCATGTAGCTCTCTGGCCAGCCTCTCTAGGCCCGCTTCCTGCTCACACCTGCAAGCCTAAAAACCTCAGGGTCATCTTCGACTCCACACTCTCCTTCTCTCCTCACATCTCTGTGGTCTCTAAGAAGTCACACTACCAGCTGCACCTCCTCAGAGGTATTCTTCCTTTCCTCTCCTTCCCCCAGAAGCTCACTGTCTCCAGAGCTCTGGTACTCTCTAGGCTGGACTATTGCAACAGCCTCCTTCTAAATCTGCCTGCTTCTACTCTCCGCCCTCTGCAACTTATGCAGAACAGGACTGCGAGACTTGTCCTTGGCCTCAAGCCCAGGGATCGTATCTCTCCTGGACTGAAATCTCTGCACTGGCTTCCAGTGGCTGCGAGGATTAAGTTCAAAACCTTCTGCATCGTCCACAAGGCCTTCTGGGGCCTGGGACCTCAATACCTTCAACTCTCTCTTCCTAAATATCTTCCTTTTCGAGCTCTTCGCTCATCCACCTCCAACTCCCTCAGGGTCAGTCGCTTCTCCAAGCAATGAGTTGGTGGTAGATCTCTTTCTTCGGCTGGTGCCTCCCTCTGGAACAGCCTTCCTGCCTCCCTTAAACATGAGGAGAACCAACTCTGGTTCCGGAAGCACCTCAAAACCTTTCTCTTTGCATCTGCTTTTTCTCCTCCTCTCCTCTACTGACCTCCTGGCTGTGACCGGAATTGCAATGGCCACCTGGACACCCTCTGATCTCGGGCACAGATCCCTTCCCCACCAGCGGCACACACCTGCACTGCCCACAAGCAACCCCCGCACGTAGAGACTGTTTCAGTATCCCTACAGTCCCCCTACCAGCCCTTGACACCTGATGTCTGCACTTACCCATGCATTTGCCACATGCTGGCCATTACTTTACTTACTGTTATTATCTATTCTCATGTACTGCACTGTCCCTGCCCCTTCCCACACACTTGTGCAATCTGAATGACACCTGGCCTACTAGGATTGTTGTCTGTCCTCCCTTTGTTCCCCAACCTTGCCTCGTCGCGCCTTGAAACACTTGTGTATAGGCGCGTTATCAATGCCATATCATATCATATCAATGCATGGACCTAAATTATAATTCTACTACAAAGTTTCTGGATATTCCGATGAATATCACAGCACGGAAGGCAGTTACGAATCATCAAAAACACAGCCTGAATTTAGATAGTCAGCCCAGTATAAGGAAAGACAGGCCCTTAATAATTTTGAATTCCATCTGGCTTACTTAGAGGAAATCATGGATTTGTAAAAACAAATTAAAGCCTAGTGTGTGCACTGAGGACTCCCTTCCAGCCTGTACAGTGAGATGCTTTTCAGAAGTTATTGCTGCATTTATTATGGTATTCATGAATGAAATCCTAATCGAAGGTCTAGTGTCCAAATAGTTGAAGACGGCTGTTATTTCACCCCTCTTAAAAAAGTTGTCCTTCCATGCTTGATAAAGTTGGATCCACATCTATGGTCGTTAATTTTGAAAAACAAATTTGATAACATTTTTGCAGCTAAACAGATTTCCACTTCCTGGGGATCAGCAATTATTGTTCCTATATACAAAAAAGGAAGTACTATGGAACCTGAAAATTATAGGCCAATCCCGCTCACAGATGCTTCATATAAGGTATTTACAAAACTTGTCCTTAGCGACCTACAGGACTTTCTAGCAAAAAACAATATAATTTCAAAATTCCAAATTGGTTTTAGAAAGTCTATGGGGTGTTCACTCAATGCTACGCTTGTGTCTCTTCTACAGTGTCAAACTAAGGACAAACCCACAGGGGCAATCTATATGGCGGCATTGGACCTGTGTGCAGCTTTTGATACTGTTATTAGAGAAATACTGTGGGGCAAAATGACCCTTTTGGGAATTCGAACACATCTAATTTCCCTTATTGCACTCCTTCATACTCGTACGACCTATAGGGTCCAGGTTAGCAATACTGGTACCCTTTCTGACCCTATTGACACTGCGATTGGGCTTAAACAGGGCTGCTCTCTAGCAGCAGTCCTGTTTAACCTATATCTCATAGATCTGGAGTGGAATTGGAGTGATATAATTAGGTATTCGGCTAGAAAGAATCATCTTAAAATAAATGCTATTAGCTTTGCGGATGACATATTGTTGATTGACAGAACTCCTTTTGGACTCCAGAATAAACTTAACAGTACTTTCGAGTATGCCCAAGCTAATAACTTGAAGATAAATTAATCTAAATCGCAATTTGGGTTACTCCCTAACTGACCAGAACTCTATTAAATGGTGGAAGGAACTGCTTAATGAAAAGTTTAAACCCTTAACGTCACAGATGTGTCTTATTCGTAAAAAATATTGTAACTTTTTGTTATTTCCGTTAATTCCATTTTATTTATTAAAAATGTAACCTATTATTCTCTATTGCCTCGATATTTGCACAGTCGAGATTGATGATATACTCAACATAGTTCAAGGCAAAGTATGGAAAAAGACGTTGGTGTTAGCTTCATCCATCCCCAACGATATTATTCGACATGAATTTGGCTTATTACCGCTATCAGTGAAGAGAAACTGGAGAATGCTCAATAATTATAAAAAAATGTTATCTCCTCCAAAAAACTCATTGTACGAAAATTTACTAATTATGATTGCTGCAAGGTCCTCCAGTGCTCTCAACAAATTTGTGAAGAAAATGGAAATGATCCTAGAATCAATTAATGTTACTAAAGATGAGCTCATAGCATGTCTTCCTGCCAACAAGAGGAAAGTTCAACGCTTTTATTGGTGTATTCAGTCTGACAGGATTGGGAACTATAAAGCGTATTATGAATATGCTTTGTTTAGAAGGAAACTGGGTGATCTACCAAGTTATATTCTAAACTTTCCAGGTCTAAAAGAAAGAAACTTGTATTTACGTTTTAGGCTAAATCAATTCTCTACATTTGAACGTTTTCAACATTGGCCAGTATATAAATTTAAATTATTGGCCAAAGATATCCATTGTCGGTTCTGCGGTATGACAAACATTGTAAAGTCCCTAAAACATCTAGTAATTTTTTGTCCAAAATTTGAAGTACTTAGAATTCACGAATTTGGAAAGCATTGGTATTCAGAATCATATAATTCTAGAATTTTATTGTGGAATAGATGTGTGTGGGGAAAGAGCACTAATCTGATTATTAGGTTGACCAAAGTTCTTGAGGTACTTAATGGGCAATTAATTATTGGAAGTTGGTATATAATAATAAAACAACTTGGTATGAGTACCAGTTGGGCTCCCTTGCACTGCATTAAATCAACTCAAAATTCAAATGAAAATAATCAAATATGATGGATCAAACATCAGCACACCTTTTAGTGAAGAGCCATCAACAGAAAATTCAAAAGTATAATATGGTAAGTAAGTGGTCACAGAGACGGCGTGACCTACACCCAACCCAGCAGCTAAAAGGTGTCTATTTCAATAAAGCGTGATTATTGAATCTGTAGCAAGTAAAAATATGCTTGCATAGAGGAAACTAAAAAAATGCCCCTAGATGTCAAAGGGTTCGGAACATGTGCGCTTTGATACGCTGATGGTTTATTTGCATGTATCAAGCATTTTTGCTTGCAGCAGACCTACTCGGCCACCAAGCCATGAGACTATGTGCTGCCCAAAGTGTACATAAGTTTCAACCACATATTGCCTATAATATGAATTATTTTTTAATCTGTCAATAGGTAAACAAAACAAATAATAAATGACTCAGCCAATCCAAAAAGGCTCTCTAGTGGTAGAATTCTAACCCAGCTACCATGACTGCTCATTTTTCAGAGATGAGCGTCCAAACCACTTCCATTCCCAGTCTGTAGGCATGAAGTCTGTAGACATGTAGATCAGCACTAATGCATTCTAATACATCACGCAACACACTGCCCTCACAAAACCTTGAACACTGGCATCACAGTTTCAATCTAGCCCCAATACTGTGTTGAGGTTTGGGAGGTCTCATTGGTGTCTCTTTAGGCCTATCAGTGATGGGGAAAAAATAAATAACTCAGTAAAATATCACTTCTCGTATAAGGACACATGGTGAATTGACTGACAGCAGATATTATAAAAGCCAATGACAGATTCTGTTATCATATTACTCAAATGAATACTACATATAGAATCAATTTGAGAGCAATGCCCCTTATACAAACACATACATGTGGTACAGATTCCTCCATATAACACAAACGAACATTCATCTCTTTGGATGAGTGCACAAACCAAGCTGGGAAACAACAGAGTCATGTACATAGGGAATGAGCCCAGAGGATTATAAGTAATGGTTGTTGGGTAGCAGAGGCACTGGGATGGTTAGGGGGAGTAATGGAGAGGATGCTATACAGATGGTAAGAATTAGAGTGAAGTGGAGTGATCAGTGATTGGGTAGATGAAGTAGGGTCATCAGTTCCTCGCTGAAGTTTAGGATGGATGGATCCAGTCATACCTGCTTTGTGAGCATGTTCCAAAGACTGTGTGCATAGCTGTAAAAGGCATGCTTCCAGTCGTCTTCCCTCCTGTAGTTCTTTTCTCCCAACTTAGTAATGTTGTGGCTTCTGTTTCTGCACCAGCATAAATGCTGTGTTTCTTGGCCAGGTAGACTGCTGTTTTGTTTGTGGCTTCTTTGTCTGTGAAGCAGGCCATCTTAAACGTCTCTTCATACTTGTGCTAAGTTTAGCTATAAAACAATTTATTAATTCAATACAGCCTCCAAAAAAGGATGGTTGCAATTTAATCTGGATTTAATTTCCAGGATTTCATATTTTCAATTCTGAAGTTCCTCATATTGCCCACTATGTTTTTCAGTATCTAAATGCCCAAATAGTTCAGCACCTTCACCAGGATTAAGAAATTGAAATGTGGTGTTTGTATTTTCAAATCCTCAACCTGTGTGAACATACATGCATATGTCAGTGTAGGGATAGATAATGCCCATTTATAGGAGTGGCCAATCATTTCTTAGTCAAGCCCATATCAGGGACAAGGCCCCTTCAAATCATAGCTCCAAGAATAGAGCTGCAGTTCCTCTGCATTCGGAGGAAATTACTACAAGGGAAGTTTCCTTAATGGCTTATGGATGACTGTTTTATTGCAATGGTTTATTTCAATTTTCCTCTTTGCGATATATAGTACATGTCAGTTTTTCTTCTTGCGGTTTTCTCAAAATATCCTAAAATGATACAGCTAAATTACTTTAAGACATACTACATCTAATGTCTAGGTTTCATGCATTTAGCCATTCATTAAAAGCTACTAAAAATTTGGCGAAAAAGGCCAGATTAAGAGCACATCTTCACTGCATCTGTTACATGTTTGCATCTTTCTCTGATAGGGGTTGTATTAATTCAAATGATATTGCTATTTTAACTGTGCCATAGAGAATATCGCAAAACTTGTCACATATGCACCCCAAAGATGTACCATTTGTTTGAAGATAAGAGTCATCTTTGAAATGCTATTTCTGTACGCGTTGTAATGAACTCTACAAAGTACTTATTTCTACTGGAGTTCAGTATAACCTTGTCTGATATAGGCAATGTCTGCTTTATTTGAAGTGTTATGTTATAAATCCTCTGTATCCATTAACAAGAAGTTCACTTCCTGGGTTAAATACTAATGAGTCCGCCAAAATGAGAACATGCTTAACATTTTAAAGATAATTTTGGGTATCAAAGTAGGTAATGTTTGGATAAATGTATCCACGTATATCCAATGAGGCTCAAATTAGAAGCCAAAGCCTGGAGTATTTAATCTACTGGGCGGTTTGTTTATGTCTTTGTAGATTTTTGGCAGTACAAGTAATTATGAGGTCTTACACATTATCTAGAGAGTCCTATGTAAGCATGTACATTCCAAAAACATCATGGTTGGGGTCATTCTGTAAACTGCAGTAATGATTTCCATTGTTTCCATGTGGTCATATTTTATTGTGTCCGTAACTGGGATGCCACCGGTTTTTTGACTAGTTTAATAATCATATTTTGTTTTTGCCTTAGGTTCCATCAAGGGTTGATATTCTTCTTTCCTCGTGTTACAGGGGACATTTTAGCTGGGACTTGTAATTTTTGGGCATTCCCTACGTAATGTCCTTTAATACACATGTTCTGGTGGCACGGGGCCATCCAGAGGCACAAAGCTCTGATTCTGCGACATTTTATCTGTCTGCTAAAATTATTAACAAATATATATTATGGAAACATTTCTGTAACTGAATTTCAACTTGTAACCAGTTGATATTATTGGTCAGGGCAAAGGAAAGGCCTTGTGTTAAAGGAGCTCTTTGATAACAATAAAGCTGGACATTAGATACGTTGGGGATGCTGGTTGCAGTCTAGGGACAGAGGTAGTAATTCTCTCTGGCAATCCCTCTGTCTCTTTAAACATGCCACATTCTTCCGGATTTGGATAATCCTGATAGTGGGGGTCTCCTTTTTTGCTGGCCTCTCTGTACAGAAATATGCATGTGGTTGTAGTTGTGCTATCAGTCTCCTCATCTCCTCTAGTGTCCATTATTGTTGTATATACATTAAATACATACATGTATCTATTGTATTTGGAGGAATTTGTTATTTGCTAAATCGTTTTTATAATGCATTTTTGATTAATTAAAAATTTATTATTGTATAATGTTGTGTGATTGAAATATATAACATATTTTTGGATGAAAAAGAAAATACACTTAAAGTAATTCTGTGCAGGAATATGCGATAAATAAGGAAGTCGCACGTGCAGGCACTGTGAAGGGTCACAATAGAAAGGTGACACAAAGAGGTATCATTCTCAACATTAGCTATTTTATTGATAGCAAAGGGTTGGGATAAAGGCCTAACTTTCCCTATCCTAACAAGAGTGTCCCTTCCTTTGAAATGAAAACGAATGCAGGATGACCTAGCGCCAAACTTAATCTGACCCTCACACTACTACATACAAACAAAATGTGCAAGGCAAATCTTCCAAAGTTCAACTCAATAGAAAAGTGCAGTAACTCAAACATATCACTTCAACAGGACACTTCTTTCATCCAAGGGTTGGCTCCCTTCCCCTAGATTATTTCAAGCAACCCTTTCACAATATTCTGTGCCAAAACCAGTCTCTTAATGTCATTACAAATATCTCTTTCTCTCAACATTCGCCTCAAGGTGATCAAAGAAATGTTCTTTCTATGAGCTTGAAATGGGAATGGGGAAGTCTCTCCTGATCTTTCAGAATGGCAAAACAAAGTTTCTGTTATGATGCCTACCCCCAGGGAACCAGACCAGGTCCAGCAACCCCAGAAGCAGGAATGAAGGTGTTTTGAGCAAGCCCAAAAACCCATGTTAAGGGCTGTTTGGGTGCGGTCCTGGCGCCTATGGCACCAGGCTCATATGGAGAGTCAGTCCTGGCGCCATAGGTGCCAGGCTCATAGACTAAACTTACCTGATGCAGACCATGCTGCAGAACTCCAAGCCAAATGTGGCTTGGAAGGGACTATTTTACCTAGGGACTATTTTTTTACTCGGGTGGGGCTGGGGAAGAATACTCACCTGGGACGACTTTGGAGGCTATTTAAACCACGCCCGAAGAGCAGCACACGCTTCGCGTTATTCTGCATCCAGCAGCGTAACGCTCACCGTGTCTGCACGCCTGCATCCAGTCTTCTGCCACGCCCGCCTCGAGTCTGCAGCTCCTAGAAAAAGGGAGGAACAGAAGCAGAAAGGTTAGAATAAGAGCAAACCTTCGATCCTTACCTGGATTCCGGATCCACCGCACCTTCGAACTCGAAGAAAGAAGCATTTACGAGCGCCGCCTCGCCTGCTGCAGCGCCGCGCTGAACTCACCAGCCCTCACAGCATCCTCACGATCCACCGCATCCTTCTGCACGTTCCGCCGCATTCTGGCACCTAAGGGGAACACAAGAACAGCAAAGGCGAGCCAAGGAAATAAACAGAGGCAATAGTAACTACCCCCATAGACTTACCTGATTACCGCCGGGGGTACTATTCCTCTTCACGGGTCAGCGCAGTCTCCATTGCATCCTCGCCGCACCCCGGCCCCTAAGGGGAACAAAAGGACAACAAGGTGAGACAACGGGACAATAAGGGGAACTCTCCTCACCGCAATAGACTTACCTAATTTTACCGCCGGAGGCATAATTCCTCAAACTTCATATTTTCTCGCCACACCTGAATAAGGGAACAGGCAGCTTACATTCTGGCCTTATTTTAGTGAACTGTGTAGGATAAGCCAAATCCCTACCTGAACTTCGTCAGCTACCACGAGGAACTCTTCGCTGGGGTCAAGCTGCAAACTGCAAGGAATCGGACAAGAGTGAAAGTCAGACTTGTGAACTGTTACGAACTACATATTTTTCAGAGTCATTATTGTTCTGGAACTCACCGATTCCTTCGAGCCAGTGAATCAACTGGTTATTAACATGCCCCTGCGCTCAATGCAGGATGGAGAGCTCATCTTTTCAAACCATCAGATGAGACTATAGGAGGGGACATCAAAGGTGATCTGTGGGGAGAACAGCGGGGTTGGGGGGAATTTACACTCAACTCCACGGGTGGTTAATTCCCTTTCTCCATTTGCAGAAGGATATTCCTACGGGCCAAGCAAACGAAGCTAGGTAGACCAGTCCAGTCCGTCATCTCGGCCCTACGCATCACATTGGTGGAGACCGCAGCTGTCCAGTTCAGATCGACGCCTCTGTGGGAGCCAGGTGAGCATAACAGAATGCAAAGCCTACCCACAAATTCCCACCGGGCGTTATGGATACCTCAGAGACTGACCAATTGGCCCAATTACTAGGGGAACTGAGGGCTGAAGTGCATTCGGCCCATCAAGAAACTAATGCTCTTAGGAGAGAACTGATTTTGTCAAAGGAGCAAACTGATGACCTTGCTAGGCAGCTATTGCAAAGCCAGGCTGGACAGGCACCCCTACCTGGTCCCGGGGGTAACCCAGCTCCTGTGTTATTGAGTAACCCTGTGCAAATAAACCTACCAGGAAATATTCCATTAGCTCCACCCGAACGCTTTGCCGGAGATCTCAAAGGGTTTTCCGTGTTTATGAACCAATGCCGCCTGCACTTTTTATGCAGACCTGGAGCCTTCCCAAACGACGAAGCCAAGGTAGCCTTTGTATTGTCTTATCTCAGCGGCAGTGCAGCTGAATGGTCAATTGCACTTGTCACTCAGGATGACCCAATTCTTCAGGATTTTCAGGGCTTTCAAACTAGCATGTAAAGAGTATTTGTCCGGCACTCCCAAGGACAGGCCCTGGATAACGAACTTTTGTCCCTGTGACAGGGTAACCAGGACCTTCTATCCTACATCGCGACCTTTAATAGGTTGATAGTGGAAACTGGATGGCCTGAGGAAAAACGAATCACGTTATTTCATCGAGGGCTTCGAGGAGAACTCAAGGATGTCTTGGCTCAAGTCGTGAACCCACCTCAAGACTGAGCTGAATATATAGACTTAGTGGTCCAGTTAGATCACAGACTTCAGAACAGAAAGGCTGATCGAGCCAAGTTTGAGAATCGGGTATTGGTCAAAACTCACGCTAACCCCAAAGGAGCAGATGCTTCAGAACCCATGCAAATTGGAGGGGTTAAAGGACCCTTAACCCAGAAGGAAAGAGAAAGGAGACGACAAATGCAATTGTGTCTATATTGTGGAACTTCTGGGCATTTTCTACGGGATTGGCCTGTAAAACCACCCAAGAAGGCGGTAGGAGCTGCTGATAAAAGCCATATGGAGTCAGACTCGGGAAACAACCATGCCCGGCAAGCATAGAGGTCCGCTTGCCGAGCTTGAAGAAGGATACTCAGACCTCGCATTTCATCATACCAATGGTCCTCGTAGATCCAGGGCAGCAATCGCGTATGCACGCAGTAAGGGCATACATTGATAGCGGGGCCATAGGAAACTATGTGGACTATGAATTGGCTTCCAGGATGAATCTACCTCTCTGCCGAAAAACCACCTCAGATGTCATCACCACAGCCGATGGAACTGAAATTGCCTCTGGGCCTGTAACTCATTCCACCGCAGAGATGACTCTATTGGGTGAGGATGGGCATCAAGAGACTATTGTGTTTGATCTAATCAAAGCCCAACAGTTCCAAATAATACTGGGGATTCTCTCCTTAGGCTGAATTTCCTAACCTAGTGAGTCCCCCAGCAGCTTTGCTGGATTTCTGGAGTTTGTTTTTTTCTCCTGCCAAGAGTGAGACTCTTTTTCTCCCACTCTTGGACATGATGTATGGTGTTCCTTTGACTGTTAATGTGTTTTATGGGCTATGGGGTCCTTTACTCCATAGGGTCTCATGTGTTTTTACTATGTGTGTTACACAGCACCCTCTGTGCAGTAACACAGGGGTGTCATAGTAACACCCCACCATAGACTCAATACCCTGGAACTGACTACTGTCTCCCAGGGCATGTAAAGTCACCATTGGCTTTACTAGTCCAAAATTATTAACAGAAACCAGTACAAACCATCAGATTGTGGACGTACTGGTCGGGGCAATTCGATTGTCCCGGGGTCTGTTAGTCGAGGGGGCACATATCCGTCCCCCCTGATCGAGTTTTGGCTGGTGGCAGTGGATACTACTTTTTATATTCGACCACAAATATTTCCCTATGGGATTTTCCCATTGTTCGAGGCTACCAACTTTAGTTATTTAATTCTCATAGCCTCGAACAGACCGCCGGTTTATTTAATTAATATTAATTCACTGGTTGGTATTTTATGCCAGGACTCGATTCAAAAATGGCGTTTGTGTTCTCTTCTGTGACTCCAACCCAAGTCGAGCCCTTTGTTCCACTTTTTGGCGGGCTTCTCCACAGAAGCCTCTAAAAGTGGTGCCACTCTGTCTGGGTACCGCAGGGGGTGTGGGAGGGAGTTTAGGCACCCTGGACTGAGTTACCTTGGTAACTCAAGTCGCACTCTCGTGTGATTGGCCCAAGTGGTGAGCCGGCCGGCTCACCACTTAGCATGTTTGATTGACAGCTAGGCTGAGTGAATGGGGGTATGCTGCATAAAAGCAGGGCTTTTGGGACTGGAACTTCAGAAGTCGCCACAGGACCCGAGAATCCGACGAGGGAGAAGCTGAGCCGACCTACCACAATGACACCACCGGTGGAGCCCTGCGGAACCGACTCACCACTTCCCGACGACAGAGAAGATCTTCCGGCTGGAGAGGCTTCTTCCCCTGACTGGTGGATACAACCAGTTTACCTTCTTCTCTTCGCACCCCAGACCGGTTTGTGGTCGAACTGCCAGTGCGAAGCACCCCGGCAGCTGGATAGCCACTTACCACTGAACCGCAAATCAACGGACCGCTCCTTGTACCTGAGAAACTCCGTGGCTGGTTTCTTCCCTGGCAGTGCAACGGACTCTTGTCTTCCTCCCCGACGAGATCCACTCTTCGCCCGGACGAAGCACCGACTTGCATCCGCTGCCAGGAACAACTGCCCCCGCTGGAGTGTTCTCACCACTTTAAGGTACTGTGTCCGCCAGGCCTCCCTTTCTAAAGATTGCTATAAGGTAATAATAACCCCTCAACCTTCTGGACTGGGCTGGCCGCCTTGACCCTCTAACTGGTCCCTTGCTTTGGTCCAACTCCTTTTTGAACCGTTACAAGACTTTGTGCACTGCAACCGTGTGACCTTGGACACATTTCGTTTTGATCCTCTTAAAGCGGATCCGGCCTACTGACTCTGAATTCACTGTGTTACTTTGCCTTCCTCTCTTGTTGTGTTCGTGAAAAAGTGTTGGGATCTGTTTCAATTTATTCTGTTTTTCTCTCCCTTTTTTTAAACCAAATTATTAGAGTACCATCTACGTTAAGCGCTTACCGCTGTCTGAAAATAAGTGGGGCTTTACTTAAGACTTGTCTAATATTCTTTTAAGGGAGTGTATATCTTTTAGTGACCGTGTTTTTGAATTGCTTACAATTAGTGCCTGTGTGTTTTTCTAGATGTGGTTTTAAATAAATAATTATATCTCTTTTACACCAAGACCTGGTCAGTGTTTACTTGTTCTATTGTGTTCTCTTGACCTATTGTGAATACTCTTTATACTGCCTAACTCTTCTTGAGGGAAGTCTGACTGCTCAGCCACAGCTACCAAGTGAATCTGTGTGGTACAGACTGCTACCAAGTGGGTTTACTGCCAAACGCCTGTAGTCCTAAATCTTTTGCAGTGGTCCCAGAGGGAACTGCACAGGTTTCTGCCTAACACTGGTGTACAGCAGTGGGATTTGTATTGAGTATACACTTTAGAGTGCTTGTTCAACACTTTAGGACAACTAACCACACAGTTTAGCACTAAGAAGCTGATTTTCTAACTATGTCTGCTATGGATAGTTATACCCTAGAATCAGTGTCTTCTAAAACTGCTGATTGCTTAAATGTATTGTGTAGACATAAGAATCTCTCTGAGAAGGGCAAGAAAATGGAACTTATAGAAAGATTGTTAGAAAACCAAAGTCTGGGTGGTACAGAGGAATCTACCCCCCCCCCCCCCAGCAAATGTAGAAAACAATGATGGTATTGATCTGAATCAAAGTCTTGATAATGAGTCAGAAGAGGAAAGTGAACCTAATGAAGTTAGCCACTCTGAGCCTCTGTCTGCCTTACCTACTGTACCTACTGAGCCAAGACCAGGTCCCACATATAACCCTGCTTATTTTGAACTTGAAAAAATGAAGCTTGAATTAGAGTACAAACGTTTTATTGCTCAATCTGAGAGAAACCAAGAGCTAGAGTTCAGAAGAATGAATGCCCAGGCTGAGCAGAAGCAAGCTGAGTTAAGACTCAGAGAAATAGAGCTTAATCATGAACTAGAAATGAAAAAGTTGTCTGTGGAAAATGCTTCTCTCTCCTCTGGTTCTTCTAGGAGTTCTAGTCCCAAAAGACCCCGGATGCCTAAGGAATTAGTGGGTATGTATGAACCTAAGTTGGATGTGTTGGATTGGTTAAAAATGTTTCAGTATAATCATGGGCTCCAGGACATCACAGGGAATGAGTTACTTCCGTGGTTGTTCTCTAGGCTTCCCCCTGTTGCAACTGATGTGGTAATGGAGTTGGGGAAGGTGGATAAGAAGGATTAAGAATGTGTGAAACTAGCTTTGATAGCTAGATTTGGGAAGACCCCTTCCCAGTACCTTAAGAGGTTTAGGACCCTCAAAAAGCATGATGGCGCCCCTTGGGCTACCTGGGTGAGTGAAAGTTAAAAACTTAGAGGGATGGATTAAGGGTTACAGAGTTAACACTTATGAAGGAATGAAGAATCTTGTAATGTTGGAGTCAAGTTATGATGCCTGCTCTCCTGAGCTCAGACAGCACTTGGCTGATTCAAAGGATCTAGATTCCAGGAAGTTAGCTAAGGCTGCTGACTTGTGGGTTGCCAACGGGGCCACTCACAAGGATTCTGGGGCTACTCAGAAAAAGGATGAGGGAAAACAGCCGAAAAAGGACTCCAAAGAGAATTCTAATAATTCCAATTCCAAAGAGGGCCCCAAACAAAACCAAAAGGGTAAGCCACCAGGGAAACCAAATCAGGCTAGTGTACCTCCTGGTGCCAAACCAGAAGGAGGTCAGAACAAGCCACCATTCCAGAAAGCATTTGGTAAATGCTTTGTTTGTGGCTCTACTGACCATGTGAAAGGAGATCCCAGATGTAAGGGTAAACCTTCAGGGGTCCAGCTTGTCTCCTTAGCCTTCGCTCCAGAGGAGGAAGTACAAATGGCAAGTGGAAACTTTCTATTACTGGCTGATGAACCCATTGGAGTCTCAGCCAGTGTTTCTTTAGTATCTCTGGGTTTGTGGGAACAACAGAACTTAGATGTCTATAATTCTATCCCAGATAATACTAAAGAGTATTATAAGGACAGTGTCCAGGTGAATGGTCAGGAGACTCCTTCCATTAGGGACACTGGGGCCAGCATAACTGTGGTGGACAAATCGTTTTTTCAGGCTGAGGATGTTGCTAAGGCACCCAAACGCCTCACCAAGTTAGCTGGAGGGCCTGTGTAGATGCTTCCCCAATTACCAGTTCTCATCCAGTGTAATGACATGACTGTGAAGATACCTGTCAGCATACAACGTGAGGTCCCAAAAAGGGTTCTGCTGGGTAATGACTTGAAAACTCTTGGAGTAGTGTCACATACTCCCAGACCTCCTAGTAAAAGGTTACAGGAGCTCACCAGACCTGCAAGGGAGAGAACCATGAGAGGTACTCCCAAGGAGATGATGAAGAAAGAGATCACTCCTGCTCCACTGGAGATGTCAGCTGCTGTCTCTAAGCAAACAGAAGCAAAGGGGAAACCTAAGACTTCTAACAAGAAACCAGCGGTCAACACTCCAGTGCAGCCAACAAGGACTTCTCCGAGGTTGTCCAAAGTTACACCAGTAACTCCCCCTCCAGCTGAGGCTGAGAGGGAGGTACAACCCTGTGTGGTTGAACTAGACTCTGAAGAAGAGCTAGTGGAAGGCCAGGAACTCATTGGAGATCTGGATCCTGTTGACCATCCTGAGCTGCAGCCTTTACTGGCAGAAGGTGGACCCAACAGGGCAGACTTCAGTAAGGGACAGAGAGAATGTCCAACTCTGGACGGTCTTCGCCACCAGGCAGATGCTCAGGCTGAAGGGCAAGAGCCTGGGAAGTATAGGTTGCACTGGAAAGATGGCCTCTTCTACAGTGAACCAACAGAGTCTGCACCTGCGGACAACAAACAACTTGTAGTACCCCAAGAGAACAGACCACAGTTCTCGCAGTTAGCCCATGAGATTCCTTTGGCTGGTCACTTGAGTTTCAAGAAGACTAAGGAAAGGCTCTCACTCTACTTTTATTGGCCAAAGATGGGGGCTGAAGCAGATAAATACTGCAGGAGCTGCTACACCTGCCAGACTTCTGGTAAGGTTGGCTCCAAGAATGTGGCACCTTTAGTGCCTCTCCCAGTTGTGGGAGTCCCATTTCAGAGAGTAGAGATTGACATTGTTGGTCCCCTTGATCCTCCAACCTCCTCAGGCAACAGGTTTATACTTGTTGTAGTAGACCATGCTACTAGGTACCCTGAGGCAATTCCTATGAGGACTGTTACAGCTGTGGCTAAGGCCCTCCTTGGTATTTTTACCAGGGTTGGGTTTCCTAAGGAAGTAATCTCTGACAGGGGGTCACATTTTATGTCCCACTACATGAAAGCCATGTGGACAACCTGCAGAGTTACTTACAAGTTCTCAACCACATACCACCCTCAGACAAATGGGCTGGTTGAAAGGTTCAACAGAACCATGAAGAGCATGATAGGTGCTTTAGAGGACCCCCTTAAAAGAAAGTGGGACCTTCTACTGCCATGCCTTCGCTTTACTTATAGAGAAGTCCCTCAGGAGGTAGAAGGTTATTCTCCCTTTGAACTTCTTTATGGTCATCCGGTCAGAGGTCCATTGGCCCTGATCAAGGAGGGGTTGGAGAGTGCTCCTTCCCCCAAGCCAGTCAGAGTGACTGACTACGTGATAGGTCTCCGAAGGAGAATGTCACAAATGATGGCAGAAGCAAGTGATAACTTGAAAGCTGGACAAGCATTGGTCAAGCACTAGCATGACCAAAAGGCTAACATGGGTGAGTTTACTCCAGACCAGCTAGTTCTCATTATGATTCCAACAAGGCAGAGGGCCTTGCAAGACAAATGGATGGGAACCTTCAAAGTTGTGGGTAAACCTGGAGAGGTCAACTATCTGGTGGACTTGGGCAACCCCAAGGAGGCTCCAACAGTCTTCCACACCAATAGACTAAAAGCGCATGTCTCCAGACCTGATGTAGGAGCTTTGCTTCTAGCATCATCAGAGGGAGAAGAAGAGAGTGAAGCTCTTCCTGATCTCCTCAGAGGCTTACCTTTAGACGAAATCTGACACCTGAGCAACAGGAAGAGTGCAAGTCTATGTTAAATCAGTTTGCCACTCTGTTCTCACTTTCACCAGGCTTGACCCCTTGGGGCCAGCATGACATACTCACTGGTGACTGTCTGCCAGTCAAAAGCAGAGGATATCGAATGTCGGAAAATGTAAGAACCCACATCAAAGGTGAGGTGAACAAGATGCTTGATCTCAGGGTAATAGAGCCCTCTACTAGTCCATGGTCTAGCCCAGTTGTGTTAGTACCAAAGGCAGGATCTAAAGAACTTAGATTCTGTGTGGATTACAGAGCTCTTAATGCAGTCACTAAGACTGATGCCCACCCTTTGCCAAGGACAGATGAGTTGATGGATAGACTTGGTGCAGCCAAGTTCCTTAGCATATTTGACTTGACGTCAGGCTATTGGCAAATAGCCCTGACAGACCATGCCAAGGAGAAAACTGCATTTTCTACCCCAGTTGGCTTATACCAGTTTAAGGTTATGCCTTTCGGATTGAAAAATGCACCTGCTACATTTCAAAGGATGGTAAACCAGGTTCTGAATGGGATGGAGGACTTCTGCATGGCATACTTGGATGACATAGCAGTGTTCAGCAATTCCTGGGAAGAACATGTGGACCACCTGAGAAATGTTTTGCAGGACCTTGGAAAGGCCAATCTGACCATAAAGGCAAGTAAATGCCAGATTGGATCCCCTTTTTGAGCCGTAATTAAATCAGCATCTGGAGTCTCCTTACTCCATTGGGCAGTTGAGAGTTAATTGTGAGCATTTGTCTGGGACCTAGTGATAGCTGTAACCTCGATTTCCCACAACAGGGACTAGATCTCAAGTAGATCCCCTTGGATGTCTCCATTTTTGGCCAGCTGATTAGCTAAGTCATTTCCAGTTTTGTCTGGTCACTCTACTTTATAATGACCCTTAATCCTTTTCCAGTAGATGGTCATCCCATTCGAGTTTTCCATGTTTTAGTGGTTTATTGTTAGCACATTGCATGCCTCTGGTTTTCTAGTTAACCAGGTGCTCCACGAACCCGTTCCATACATAATCTGAATGAGTGATTATGACCAGTTCATGGAGTAGGTGTTGGACAGCAGTGAGGATGGCTTGATGCACAGCCATCAGCTCTGCCACTTGACTACTTTGGGGACCAATTTTGTACCCAGCGGAGGACTCTGGGGCATCATTCACCCATGCATTCCCCACGCCGGCCACAATTTCCTTTTCCCCGTTGTTGTTAACATGGTAGGTGCACCCATCCATATAGACAGTGGACATTCCCTCACACTGGTCTTCTTCATAGACTTTGTGTGGGGAATTAAGGTATGCCTCCATGTTGTCCTTGATTTTAGGACTTTCCTCCTCAAGACCGTTTTCTTTGGCACAATCATGCAAGTCAGCCAGACCTTGTGCGAGGTGACTCTTCTTGTTTCGGCCATATCTGACCTCCACTGGAAAGCCTTGCATTGACAGAATCCAGGAAGTAATTCTAGAATTACTCACATACCCGGCCCGGATTCTGTCACTTTGAAGATAGTGCAGAGGCTGGTGTGGAGTCTCCACTATGATGTGTTCCCCCTGGATAAACGGGCGGTAATTTTTCAATGCCCACACCATTGCCAGGAGTGCCTTCTCACAATCGTTGAATTTTTCCTCCACAGAGGATAAAGTCTTATTTGCATAGGAGATTACTTTATTGACCTTGTCATGCTTTTGGTATATTACTGCAGTCAAGCATTTATTTGAGAACCCTGTCTCCAAGAAGAACTCCTTGTTTTTGACAGGATAAGCTAGGCAAGGCACTTGCGAGAGGCTTCTTTTGAGTTGTCGTACTGCCTCGGCTTGTTCTGGACCCCACCCCCACTTGACCCCACCTTCAACAGATGGATCAGGGGTCTTGTGATCTCTGCGTAATCCTCAATGAACTTTCTGCTATAATTAGTCAGTCCAAGGAGGCTCCTTAGCTCCCGCAGAGTTGTGGGGTCTTTTATTTTCTGGAGTGCTTCTACTTTCTTTTCCTGGGGACAGAGACCCTCAGGAGTTATCTCATGCCCCAAGAAGTCGACACAGGTCCTGTACCACTGTGCCTTCTGGAAAGAGAGTTTTGATCCGGCAGCCCTCAACTGTGTCAGAACATAACAGATCTCCGCTATGTGTTCCACCACAGTTGAGCTTTTGATTAGAACATCATCTATATAGGCCAAGTTACCCCTTTCACCCAAGTCAAGCATGGCCTTATGCAGAAAGATATTAAATTTATTGCCGGAGTTGATGTATCCGAAGGGAGTCCGGGTCCAAGTGTACTGCTGGCCCCCAAAGGTAAAAGCCAGCTTGTATTGGTCCTCCCTACTGACAGGTACAGTCCAGTATCCATTGGTCAGGTCTATTGCAGTGAATACCTGTGACCCCTGGATCTGGGCCAGCCCTTGGTCAATGTAGGGAAGAGGCAATTGGGAGGTATAGACCCGTTTGTTGAGCTCCCTAAGGTCGGCGCAGAGTCTCCACTGGCCGTTTGGCTTCAATATCCCCAGCACCGGATTATTGAAGGTGCTGTGGACTGGACAGATTATGCCACGGGACTCAAGGTTCTTAATTATTTTGGTAAGGGACTCCATTGATGCGAGAGGCAAGCAATATTGCTTCACAAACACTGGAGTCATGCCAGGGTCCGTGGTAATTGTTGTTGTGTGGATGTCGGTGCGACCACAGTCATATGAGTTCACCGCAAAGAGATCTTGAAAATCCAAGAAAACTTGTTTCAACTTCTGCTTCTGCTCCAGAGTCTCACAGGCATCAGCTAGGTTGACTCTCTCTTCAACCATCTGCCTGAAGCCTGGAAAGACTTCTGGTTTCGCTATCTCAGTGCCTCCTCCAGCTGGGTGGAGAAATCCCTGGTCAAAGTGCTGATTTGGACTGGTGGCCTCAGGTGGGAAAGGCAGCCCTCATGGACCTGGAAAATCACCTCATCCCTCCTTAAGTCACAAGTCACATCTTCCTTACCATAAGGGCAGGAAGTGTACACCAGGAAGTTCCCCCCATGCCGGGTAAAGATCCTGTCTGGTGTTGTGTTGTCATCACTGTCACTGTCAAAACAGTCCTTGGGGATTGGTCCTAACAGTTCATTTCCTAAATCTATGGAAAAATGTTGGTCATCAACCGCCATTCCAATAACGGTGCCTGCGGCTAGAGTGATGCTCTTTAAGTCGCTGTTATCCACCTCTATTGGAATGGTGTCATGTTCTATGTTGACTAATGGTATTCGGTTTACCCCCAACCCTTGCTGTTGGAAAGAAGCATTTAGATGAATATAGGCATCAGGGTTTTTCAATTTCTGTCCTCTTTTAACTTTCACTTCCAGGGAGAATTGTCGGGTCCTTTCTGGGATGGTGACTTCCTCTCCAATCTGAATTTCAACTGCATAAGGCAGCAGTTGAGCTGCCCTAAATGCTTTCTCTGGATCATCAAAGCCCATGGGATTATCCGCTAATCGGGACCAAGCTTTGAAGTTTATTAGGTCCAAACTAATAGCAAAGTGATTGAGAATGTCACTGCCTAAGTAAAAGGCGGCAGTGACGTCTCGCACAACCCAACAATTATGAACTATGCTCTTGTTGCCTATGGAGATTTTGAGCATACACCGCCTGGCAGGAAATGTTTGGAATTGGGTGTTTGCAGATCCATTTCACATTTGTCTATCAGTCTAAATGTGGGAATGGCTGGATCTTTTGGGAGTTAGCGGAACATGGCTTCGCTGATGAAGCTCTTACCATTGTTCACACACACTCGGGCGAGAACCAAGTCCAACTGAACGGTGATGAACAACTGCTCTCCAATTTGCTGAATATCAGCCAGGCTCTGAGCTGATTTCACCTCTTTCTGGACTATCGGAGTGGGAATGTCTAATTGTGGATTGGTAAAGAATTTCAGAGCGTTTCCTTCCAGTGTGGAATACCACCTAGACTGGAAGGAAGGTTGATTTTCAGAAATAGAGAGGACCCCCCATCACCAGTCTGTTGTCCTACTGCTATTACTGTCACGTCTGGAATTTGGTTGTTCTGGAAGTGAAATTCTACTTGGTCAGATTTTTGTTCAACCATGTGTCATGTGCCGTTTAAACTAACATGGTTGACACTCTGTTTTAACTTTATTGGTTGGCTAGTCTGGGTCCAGCGGCCCTTGTTTACGCAATCTATTAGGGGTGACAACCTTCTCAGGCGGTCATTTCCTAGTAAACAAGGGGTTCCCTCTGGAGTCACAACTATGACCGGGTGCTTCACCTTGTGTCGCTCAATTTTAATGTCCAAATCCGCAGTCCCCTCGACAGGGGCGTTGCTAGGGGGGTGGGGGGGTTAAGGGGGCTATAGCCCCTGATCTTTTGGTTATAGCCCAGGATAGAATCTCAGGAGCTACAGCCAAAAGACTAGCTAGCCCCTGGTCCCAACATTTCCGACATCAGCTTAGCCCCGGGTCTTTTCCAGACCTAGCAACTCCCCTGCCCCTCAACAGGAATTTCCTTCCCGTCAAAGTTCTGAAGTTGTCCAGGAAGAGAGGTGAGAGGAATTTGATAATTCTCCCCCTTTCCTGAATTCAGTTCATCAAAGGCCTTTTTGGACAGAAGGGTGACTTGGGATCCAGTGTCCACCAGTGCCAAAATTGTACCCTGCCCCTGTACTTGAACCGGGGCATAGTATCTTCCCTCCTTCTCTGCAAGAGGACACAGATAATGCAAATTATTGGACAACTGGTGGGTTAATCTTTTAGTTTTGGACATAGAGAGAGAAGAGATTTGGGCCGAATTCTCTGGGAAGTCTTGGGAATCTGCAAAGAACAGGTGGCAACTAGATATGGGAGGAGGTTTGAGTTCCCCTGGTTCCGGTTCTGGGCCACCCCACACCCTTTTTGGAGGCAGTCACCAGGATGGGTTTGAACCAGGGGATTTTCATGCTGTTGGTTCTGAGGTTGGATGATGGGCGGTGCTAGCTTCGTCCCCACACCTGCCCAGTCTGGATTGGAATCCTTTGGGACCCACTTCTCTTTGGGAGGAGTTCCCCCATCTCTGAAGGAGAAGATCCTTTTCCCAGGATCCTCTGAGGACCCCTCTCCTTCAAATTGGAAGATCTGTACCTCCTCCAAAAAATGGGTCTGTCTGGATCCTTTCTTTCTCCTACCACCCCCCCCCCCCCCTCTGCTCCTTGGGTGGCAGGCTTTCAGGGGCAGGAGATTTTGTTTCCGGTTCCTGGGTTTCCAGGGGCTTTTTACAAGTGGGGAAGGAAGCTTCCTCCAAGGCTGACACCCCCCTTCGCCTTGTGCCTCCTCCCTGGGAACCTGTGGGTTGTAAGGGTGCTTCCCCCGTCATTGTTCTGGAGCACCAGGTCCAGAGTTGGAGGCATTCTGTGCCGGCATGCCCATCTGAGGGTTCTGTTGAGCCCTCAGCATGCGACCCAGATCCTGTGCCATGTTTTGGACCTGGCGCCCTAGCTGTGAGACCCACTCAGGCTGATACAGGCTTCTGTTTTCTCCTCTGGGCTGATCCCTGGAAGGGTAGCTATCCCTTCTCTGGTAGTATCCCGGGTTGTGAAGATTTGGTTACCTCTCCACCCTTGGCCTCCCCTCTC
Source organism: Ambystoma mexicanum (assembly GCF_040938575.1). Taxonomy (NCBI): domain Eukaryota; kingdom Metazoa; phylum Chordata; class Amphibia; order Caudata; family Ambystomatidae; genus Ambystoma; species Ambystoma mexicanum. The sequence continues at coordinate 845,742,130 of NC_090921.1, read as the reverse complement.
CCAGATTAGGTAGTCTGGACTCAGGTAATTGGGGAAAGACGGATGGATTACTTTGGGGTTGGAAGTTCTGTGGGTACCTGGGGAAAAAGTTCTGCCCAGGATTTGGGGAATTTCTGCCCCTTCTGGGGGAAGTTAGGAGGGAAGTTCCCTGGGTTAGGTGCTTGGTTGGATCTCCCCCTTGGGCAGGAGGAGTCCACACATAACCCAAGATGGGTTTATTCCCCTTGTAGCGGGGACTTACCTAGTCAGGGGAGTGAGGGATCCCATTTGTGGGACTACCTCCTTGGCTCCCTGTCTGTGACTGGCCCAAGGGCCTTCTGGGCTTGGGATTATCCTGTTGTGCAGGCAAGTTTTTAGGCCCCCCATCTCCAAATCTAAAATGGGGGCAACCTTTACCTCTGCCACCTTAGCAGCAGCAGGGTGGTTGGTTCTTTTGGGGCTTTTTTTGAGTATTTTTGTTGTCTATGGGCTTTTGCACCTCATAGATCCAGGTGGCCTGTTCAATGACCCAGTCTGTGATCTTTTCTCATGAAAATCTCTCACTAGCTGGGTCATGATGTACTTTGGTAGAGCATGGAAAAAATTATTAACAAATTCTTTGCTGTCTGTGCGCACCCTTCTGGTAGTCTGCGCTAAGGCACGCTTCAACTCCTGCACAAATTCTTGTGGGGCCTGATCCTCCCCACATTGTACATTGTAGGCTGCCTTGTGAGCCTCTTGGGGATTTCTGTGAACAGAAACATTCTTTAGGATGGCTGCTCTATATGTGGACCATCTTGAATGATTTTGGTCCTCCAGCCCCGCAAAGAAACTGGAGTATTCTGGGGAGAATGTCCATTTCACATACCGCATGCAGCTACTGCTGTCTTTCAGATGGAAAGTCTCCATCATTTGCTCAAAGAGCTCTAAGTGTTCCCAAACAGAATACTTAGCGTTCTTATGATAAGGCGTGATGACACTCCTTATTGCCTTGATCTGTTTTAAGGGGTCCTTAAGCAAGGCTCTTTTTGCCTTATTGGCCTTCTTGGTTCGGGTAACCCTGGTCCATTCATCCTCTGACTCAGAGGTACTGCTCCCAGAGGTGCTCGTCTGGTCTTCCAGGTTCTCCCGGATTCTGCGAGCCTGGGAATGGCTGGCAGAATATGAGGACCTAGTCTCCTGTGTCCTGGGGCACTCAGAGGAGTCTTCTGATTCCTCCTTGCTCCCAGGATTTGATGGGTACCTCCCCACTGTCCTAACTGGGCAGAGGTTTTCACGATGCCTTTAGTGGGCCTACTCTCCTGGAGTTCCCCACTACATTTCACAGTACTTGGGTGCCCATACCCAGATGCCCGCCCATCCATGCCTAGGAGGTACTGGCCTATGAGTCCCATACTTCTGACTGGATAGTAATCTGCCATCCCCGTGGCCCTGGGCTCATGTGCGCCAGGGCACATGGGGGTGGCAGAGTCCAGGGACTGGGAGAGATGAAGGCCTCTGGTACTAGGGTTCCTGAGGTTATGCTCCGGTGTTTCCCTTTCCCAGCGAACCTCATCTCTATCAGCCCCTGCTCCCTGTTGCCATGCAAGAACCTGAGCTTTCTGTTCCTCAATCAAGGCCTTACTAGTCTCTGTTAGTCTCTCTTGCATGGCTATCTGTCTGAGGAGCCTATCATTGTTTGAGGACTGAGCCAGTCTTTGCTGCAGGAGGGTAACCTCCTGGCCTGCTCCTTTCTTGCCAGAGCATCTTCCACCCTCCTGATGTGCTCTAACAAGTTTTGATGCTCTTTTTGGAGGTCAACCAGTCTCTGGAGGGCCAGGTGATTTTCTTCCAGTTTCCCTTTTAAGTGGCAGACTTCATGGCCTAAGGTGTCCCTTTCCTGAGTAAGAGCCTGCCTCTGTGCCGCCAGGTCATCCCTCTGCCTTTGAAGGGCACCAGCTTTCTGGTGCTCTTCATCAAACTCTGCCTGGGTATCCAGGTCTTTCAAAATCAATGTATTGCTCTCTGCCTTCTCTCTATCTAGGTGGCTTTGCAGGGTGACTATCTGCTCTGCGCATGCCCTGTTGAAATCCAGTTGTTGCTCCAGATTTTTCTGGCTCTGCAGTAGGAAGTCCAATCCTTCTTGGTACTCCTTTTGCAAGGCCAGAATTCTGGTATCCTGGTCTGCCTTTTCCTGTTGCAGGATACCCATATCCTCTTTGACTTTAACTAAACTAGGTACTGCCTGCTTTCATTTTCTGACTCATGGCTCCTCTGCAGCCTCTGCTCAGAAGAGTCCAGATCAGATTGGGCCTTTTCTAATGCCATCAGTTGCCTACTTACCAGATCTTGGCCTTCAGCATATTGATCCTGTATGGCTCCGATAGACAAATATAGATATGCCACTATCTTGGCAATCTTGTTGTGCTCATCCTTGGCCTTAGGAGCCATATATAGTTCACTCAGGGCCACATGTAAGGGACTCTGATCTCTCCAGATATCTAACACAGTTGCAGTGATCTGTTGTGTGATTGCCTGCAACCACACATTCTGGTCCTGCTCAGTCCACTCACCTCTCACAAATAACTTATGTAAAAGGTGTTCTCTAGCTATCTTGATGTCTACCAATGTCGCCATTTTGGAAATATTGATTTCCTTCCTGATTTACAGACGTTTATTATTTTATGTTTGCAAAATAGACCGTTTCCTTAGAGCGTTCCCTTTTGAGGGGTGCTTTTACAGCTTAACACAGCGTGGTAGCCCAACAGGATTTATGTATCCTGTCAGCACACTGTATTAAGCTGCACAAGTGGTAGATCTAATCCAGAATTCCCGGACGAGCCCCCAATCTGTAAGTGATTTCAATCCAGCACTCCAACTAAGTCAATGCCTAGTGTGGGATGCCCAATGGAAACCCTTATTCATATATTTTTATGTCAAAGTTCGTTTAATGCTGGATGATGTACCCTTATATAACGCCCCTCTCTTTGAATTCTCCCAGTCTCACTGAACCAAGAAATAGGTTTGTTTTGCAAATTAAAAGATTTATTTGAAGAATTGAACAATATATAGATTATACTTTTATGAATATGAATAATATCTGAATATCACACTTATGAATATGAACAATGACCAGCAATGGGTAATATTACAATATCAACAATCTCTTTAATCAATTAGGAGTAGGAATAGGAAGAATAATGTAGCAGAGAATAACTTTGTGTGGTTCAAGGAAATTGCAATAAAAGGAAGAAATGCAACACAGAAATAAACTTGATATGAATTTAACCAAAGACAATGTAATCACTCTTTCCCCCTGTTGTTACTCACCCGCCCCCAACATGCAATATGAAGATATGGAATGAGGGCACACAGGTATCAGGAATAACAATCAACAATGCAGTTCAATCCCACTTCCCCCCAGCAAGCAGAGAGAAACAGGGCTGATTTTAAACAGGTCAAAATGCTTTTAAAGGTGGTTTGAATTGAATGGGAAAAATGCTAAAAATGAATTTAATTCGCTAAATGGGTTTCAGAACTAGTGAGAGTGGCTTGGGATAGGTTCAGGTCAACACTAGCAATGATTATAGGATGTTGTCCATTAATCTTTGAAATTTGGCTGAAGCTCCAAGTTTACCAGAAGGTAGGACTTTAAAATGAAAAAGGCATAGGGAAGTAGAAATCCATTGTTTTTGGTTTGTCTGATGGATTAACGAGAACCTGTCAGTATCCTTTTTTCAAATCAATGATGGAGAGATATACTGCGTCATCCAACCTATCAATGAGATCATTAAACGTAGGCAGTTGATAACTATCATATTGGGATACCTCATTGACTTTCCTAAAGTCAATGCAGAATCTCCATGACTGATCCGGTTTAGAAAATAAAACAATAGTTGAAGACCAGGGATTATGAGAAGGGTTCTATAATGTCAGCCTTTAACATGGTTTCCAACTCTTCTTGATTTATGTTCTTTCTACACTCATGTATTCTATAAGGTTTTAAATGAACAACCTTCCCAAGAGGAGTATGAATATAATTGTATACTCCTTTTACTCTTCCAGGTACTGATCTATAATCAGGGAATTATTCTAAGAGATCCCATAGGCCCTGTTTTTGTTTTTAAGCAACATTTCTCTTAAGGTGTTACTATAATTTCCATCAGATAGCAAACTAGTTAACATTACTGAAATGTTTTCACTATGGTTTTCGTTCTACTCTTTAAGAAGATTTATGTGATAGATATGTGTTCATAGGGTCCTGTATGTTCTACGATTTCATAAGGTCCATGCCATCTAGAAAGCATTTTATTTTCTGAAGAGGGAAGAAGAAGAATACTTTCTGACGAACAGAGAAAGATCTTACTAGCACTCTTCTATCCTGGTAACTCTTCTGATGTTCCTGAGTTCTAATCATATTAGTCTGTACTATAGAGCGAACAGCTGCCATGTGACAATGATAATGATGTGTTATTTATATAGCGCTTTAATCCAAAGCGCTTTACAGAGCACATATTTACATACAATATCACCCAACCGAAATTGGTACTCATTTATCAATCTCGGAAGGATGAAAGGTTGAGTTGGCCTTGCCGGGATTCGAACCTGCGACCTGCAGATCACACTCAGATCGCAGCAGTTGTTCTTGAAATCACTGAGCTGTTTGAGATAATGGTAGGGCAGCTTTTACACTATCCTCCCACGACTCTTTTAGCATGTCTAACACATCTCTAGGTTCTCTCCCATACAACAAATTAAACAGGGAAAATCCTGTGGAAGATTGAGGTATTTTCCTAACAGCAAAAAGGGCTCATGGGGTCATAGTATCTCAGGTCTTTCCATCTACCTCCACTAGTTAATTTAGAATGTGCTTTCAGGTTTTATTAAAGCATTCAACTAAATCACTATTTGGGGATGATAGATGGAGGTATGCAAGGTTTTAATCTGAAGAATTTCTTTGACCCCTAACATAAGTTTATTCATAAAAGTAGATCCTTGATCAGTTAAGATCTCTTTTGGAAAACCCACTCTTGAAAAGAAAGGGATTACATGTTTTAAATGTGTGGTGAGGTATTGTTCCGTAAGGGAAAAGCTTCCGAGTAACGGGTTGCGTAGTCTACTACCACCAATATGCAACGGTTTCCCAATGTTGATGGTTCTAAAGGTCCAACTATATCCATACCTATTTGTGAAAAGGGCACATCAATAATAGGCAGGGGTTGTAAAGGAGCTTGGGGAGGTAATCAGGTACTTGTTTTCTGACAAAGGGCAGTGCTGTCAAAATTCTTTATGTCAGTATATATTCCGGGGAAACAGAATCGATTCACAATTTGGAGTTGGATTTTAGCTGTTCCCAAATGTTCCCCTGTCAACTGAGAATGAGCAATTTCTAAAACAATTGTTTAATGACTTTTGGGTACCACTATTTGTGACTTTGGGATAGCATCAGGTCCAACATCTGCCCAGCATAACAGTCCAGTCATTAGAAAACAATGGTCCACCCTTTTCTCTTCCTTTTTCTTCATGTATTGCCTGACGAAAGGATTCTACTACAAAGGCTAATTTCTTTGAGAAAAATTTTGGTCTGGAATAAACCCAGGTTCCTCTTCTACTAGAGGGATGTCTTTTTCTGTTGGTTCTGGTAAAGATTCTATGTCTGCTTCTCCAAACCCTTTTTCATCCAGTCTCATTACATCCCTTGATTTCTTGGGGTTTCTCAAATAGAGCCTTCCTCCGGGTCCCTCGAGCTAATCTCTCCACAGCTTTGATTTGGTAAGATTTCTTTGCATTATTTTGTATCATTACTTTTACATCTCCTCTATAATCAGTTTCTATGACACCAGCTAACAGGTCTAAACCATATCAGCAGACCAAGTCCATCTTAGAGGTTAGTCTTATATAAGTTCCAGGCGGGGGAATAAGAATCAAGTCAGTAGGTACTGGGTCTCGAGATTGAATTAATTCTCCCCTACTACTGCACAAGTTAAATCCTATAGAATGTTCACTTGCAATGGTAGGATTGGAGGCTCTCTTAACAAGTTTTTCAAATGTAAGAATTCATCACTTTGTATCAACTGAGTCCAATCCCACTCTGACACCATATGTGAGGGATCAGAAATGAGATGCGGACAAAAAGAGGTATGAGTCTCAACATTAACCAGTTGATTAAAAGAAAAGGGTTGGACTAATGGCCTAACTTTCCCTATCTTAACAAGAGTGTCCCTTCCTAGGAAACTAAAACTAAAACTCACCAGCTCTACATGCTGCGTTGAAGGCTACTCGCTAGGGGCTGGCTCCCCTTCAGTGGAAGAGTTCCACTCGGTCTTTGCATCAGCTCTTCCAGCCTTCGATGCCAAGACCGGCGCTGCTCTTCAGGACTGCGTCTCCACACATGGTTAGCTGTGCACCCTCTGCTTCTTCTTAACCGGAGCTCCTCTCCAAATGCCACAAATGCTGCCAGCTGACTTCTGCTGTGCTTCTCTCCCAACAGTCCTTTGTGGGATTTCTTCTGCCTCCAGCTATGTTTCCCAAACAGTGCATTCTGCAACCACACTTGGAGACTGTTTTTCTATATGCCTACAGTCCGAAACCAGCATTTGACACCTGATGTCTGCACTTACCCCTCTACTTGCCACAAGCTGGCTGCACTTTTTACGTATTGCTTTATTTATTCTAGTTATTTATTTTTTACTGTCAAACCCATGTACTGCACTGTCCCCTCCCCATTGCCCCCTGCACTCTCCCTTTCCCTTTTCCCCTGCACTTGTGCGATCACAATGACACCTGGCCTAGTAACATTGTTGTCTCTTTCCTCCCTCTCTTCCCCCTACCTTGCCATGTCGCGCCTTGAAACACTTGTGTATAGGCGTGCTATAAATACCATATCATATCAACCTGCCTTCTCGCTCCATCCATGTTCATGTTCTCATTCCTGTCCTTGTCTCTGTCTCCTCAGCTGCATATTGCTTGCACATTTAAATGTCCAGCGCAGCTGATTTGCTTTGTGACACCTAGACCGCACATAGTTTTCAATGTCACATTTCTTCCCCATGAACTCCTTTCTCCTCTTCCTCGTCACAGTACATGAGAATTTCTGGGACTTTGAGTCCAAAGAGGTTTCAATGGATTTTACATCACATGTTTGAACAGTTGCACCAAAATTACAATTATCACAAACATAATATGTTTCACAACAATATGCCTTTAAAAATTCAGTACTTAAAAGTTCCTCCTCAACAAAAGGGGAAATACTGCGTCCCTCCTGTTGATGCCATCACCTATCCCTGGTATTCATCTCCTCATTATCCTCCCTCCGGACACCACCTCCAGGGTCAGAATCAGGTAGCGGCTGCCTTTCCCTGGCCATGGAGGGGGAGACTGCCAGTGCGTAATTAGTGATGATTCCACAGGATTCATCACATACCCTTCCCCTAATGTTGCTGGTTTTTACAAGCTCTATTGGAAATCGGGAAAGGAAATCTACATTACCCTGCTCTTTTTCAACCATGTTCCACCAGGAAACAACAGGGCTGTAAATGAAGAAGGGCAAACACACCTGGTAACTATCCAGTGCACCACACTTGGCATTCTAACAGAAAGGGAGAAGAAGTGATTCAGGTGCCACTGGTTTTGCGTCTGTCCTGAGAGGAGGACAGGAATGACAAGAGAGAACAGACAGATTGTCTAACTATCCCTGCCGGTCAGTAGACTCTCCCTAGGCTGTGCTGGTGTGCCACCTATCTAAAAGTGGATAGCATTAGAGAAAAACAGATTTTTGTCTCTTCTGAATATTATTTTACTAGTGGATCACAGATTATCAAATGCTTCTTTGGAACTCAACTATGAGGGTAGGGATATCAGCTCTGTTGCTGTCTGAGACAGCCTAATCAGCAGGTTACCAAATGTGAGTGTGAGGGCTCAGTATGCCCCAAAATGTGTGTTGATAAAGCATTAAAGCCTTGTCTATTCCTTTATTTGGATCATTTTCATTTTGGGAGAGCAACGAAATGAAAGGTTGATCTAGCTTGAGAGTCTAATAGACCATTTCAGGAATAATAGGTTTGTGGCTTTATGCTCTTAACTTATTTGTATAAAAAGTTGCACAGTCGAATGTGAAGAAATTGCAATTCCACATATGAAGGGGGCTGTTTAGAGGACTTGGGAGTCTGAGAAGAGATGTGGTAAAAGAAGGAAACACACAAACTCTGTAGGATAATTTGTCCTGAATGTTATGAATCTTGAACTATGTTATTATTCTTTTTATGTGGACCTGCATCCTCAGAATTCGAATCAGAAGTGTCCTCTGTAAGGGAAATGAGAGATGGGGATAGAGGTGAGAAATGTCTCTTTTTAAAAAGCAAAGCAAGCAAGCAAGCTGCTCCTAACTCTTATTCTTATGAATGTCACTTTCTCTGGGACATAGGTCCAAACTGCCTTATAGAGCATCAGGATCTATTGCTTCCTCGTTGAAGTGTTCAGACTTGCATGGTAGTTCTGCATGCTCCCTGCCACTTGAGGCAGATTTGTTGATCACATTCCTACTACCCCAGGGAAACCTGAAAACCTACAACCTTTTCGACTGCATATAGTATATAGACAGATCACATGGAAAGAGATAGAGAAAATGCTTCAGCTCCAGAGAAACCTGGCATATCTTTGTGCTTCAGTATAACCTTCCAAAAGGTGAACAAGCTCTTCCTGTTTGATCCCATGCCTTGAAGTTACAAACTGATTGAAAATGTCAGATCTGCTATTGCTGTCTCCAACCTGGAGTTAACTACGAGTACTGGCAAATGCCTTTGACAACTGCAGATGAACAAAAGACAGTGTTAACTACCCAGTCTCTTCCAATTTGAAATACTTATCACACAGACATGCTGCTTCAAAGAGACATATATGCCAGACTCAGTGCCCAAGCACAACCCAGTCTGCTCTCCATTCCAGTCGAAATTGGCAGTGAAATTGCATGAAAAGTTAAGGGATACCAATGCTTGGGTGTTATAGTGTGCAACAGAAACATATGGCTTTCATATTACTTCCGCCTGACTTCATGATTGTGGGACAGTGTTTTAAACTCTCTGTCATTTCTGGACAAGCAAAGGAAACCAATTAATCAGAGAAGGAGAAGACTTGTCGACAGCTGAGGCTGCAAAGAGGGAGAAAAGAAATAGCTGAAAATCCACACCTAGTGATCAGACTAAGCCAATCGCTGGGCGAGTTGAGATAGATGGGTGAGTTGAGATGGATGGGGAGAAGGGACAAATCAGAGGCACTGCAGCATATTCAAGAGTTTCCATGTCTTAAAATCGCAGCAAAAATGGTTGTGAATACATACTATTGTGGCAAAAAAGCCATGGTTTTTTGCACCACAATCATTTAAAGGATGTGGGGGACACCCCAGCAACCCCATGTCCCATTATACCATTTAAGGGGAGCGGGGGACACCCCCGCAACCACCTGCTCCCCTTAAATGGTATAATGGGGAACACCTTTACCGGGTCAAACCACAGCATTTTTGCCGTGATTTTTTTTACCTGCAACATTTTTGCCGCAATTTTATTACCTGATACCATTCAAGAGCACTATATAAGTACCCCAAAATAAGGCGATCATTTTGCAGTCAGGAAGGTGATCCTGGAGAAAGAAGAAAGTGAGGAGCTACAGAGAGGGAGAACCAGCATGATACAGGAAATGATTACCAAACATTTATCAGTGACCAGAGGCAGAGGAGAACAACTTGCTTCAGGCCTGCTGAGGTCAATATCTCAGACACTGGCTGGCATCAGTGCCAAGAGAAGACTCACGGCTGCCAGCCTGATGGGGACTATATCCCAGAGCCTGACAAGAGCCAAGACCATGAAAGATAAATCAGACGTAAGAATGTGCCTTGGGCTCATGGTTGATAAGAAACAGTGACCTGGGCTGTGGAAAGAAATACTTGCTGGTAAATTCACAGTAATATCTTGGCAGAGGGAGGCATACTTGCTGGTAAATTACCCCCTAATGAAAGGATGGGGGAAATCATGACTTGCTGTAGGAGTGTGTTGCTGTCACACTCCAAAGGCTGTGAATGTGACCTGAGACCAAAGGGTACCAATATTTGGACCAAGGAGATTTCTACAACCAAGACGAGAGTCAAGACGTGTGAAGGGCATTATATCCCTGGGACATACAAGTCAAGAGGCAAAATGGGCACTATATCTCTGAGATGTAGTTTGAAGCAAGAAGTGAGCAGGCTGATATAAACCTGAGAATGAGTATGTTAGATGAGGTAACCATGACAAACAGAGGGAGATCTCTAGAAAGGGGTTTTCACTTGGTTGATTAGCCTACCTGACATTTAAGAATCAATCATCCCTAAAGATTCAGCTAAATTCCTAATCCTACAGAATTTCAACCTATCCTACCTGTTGTATAAACAAAGGTGCTGCACATGAGTTTCCTGTCTCATGCGATTTCCAATGTTTTGAACACAGACATTCCTTGAATTATTGGGAGCTGCACATGGTGTCTGGGTTAGGGGATTATATCCTGGTTGGGTTCCCTTACATCCTCCTGGTTGTTTATTATGATCCTGCAGTGATATTGTGCATGGAATTTGGGTGATATTTCCAAGTCAAGTTTTATTCAAATGGCCGTCTCTTGGCAAACTCTTTTCCCAAGTGGGAAAGGTGCCCCAAGAACATTCAAAGATCTGATCAATGACTGCCAAATCTATTGACGTATGTGACTATCTGATTAAAGTGGGACTTTGTGGGCAAATGACACAAAAGTGCAAACAGAGATCCCATCCATGCAATTGATTGGAGCAATGGAAATGACCCACAAGGAGTTTTCTCGATCCTCAATTTATAAAATAAACTAGGACAGGGGTGAAACATTACTTATATCATGCACAACAGATTTGTCAATTTAAGTGAGTCTCTTGCAACTTAAAGAAAGGGATCCACAACAAGTTAAAGGCTATACGAAGACATTGAAATATTATCATATATAATAAATGCAATAGTTTCTCATGAATTAAAACTCAACGTATCACAATGGTGATAGATATACTTAAAGCCAAATTAGAGGGGTACCTTTCAAAGACAGCATCAGGATGAATAACTGCGAAGTCATTAACAGGCAATACACTTACTGTTAAAGTGAGTAGCCTGTTGGTGGCACCCTATCACACATGGAGTCAAACAATAGTAAGTTGGATAGCTCATACAGACAGTTCACATTTTTGGTTGGGGAACGGAAATCCAGACATGGTTCAGGACAGACAGTGTGCAACATTGGGTTTTCACCTTCTCCCGGCTTCTGACAGTGAAGACCAGATGAAGGGGAAATTGTCAAAGGAAAACTGCAGATCAAAGCAAATCCCTTTTTCAATTGGTGATGCGCTTTGACCTGCAGCAGGCAGACCCCCTGCTTGCTGTCTGCCCACATTGTACAGGTCTACTGCTTATCAGCAATGAATGCTTGTCAAAAAACCCTCTGCTTGTGGAGGTGCAACTCTTTGAATTAGCATACATGCAGCATGTTTTTGTTCCATCCACTTTTGTGTCTATGTGGGAAAGAAGTGGAGCTACCTTTTTTTAAAATTAGGGACATAATGCCTCCAATATGGATTTCTTTACAAAACCTAAATTCAGGGCATTTCATCAAATTGTAAACAATATTCCGGCCAATTATTATGGCAGTTCAGAGAAAGCCCCTTCATGACACATATATGTTTGCTTGTAGATCCCTTGCTGCCAAATGTCCCAATCTGACACTCCTTTGTATCTCTGCTTCCCTCACAGTGTTCTTCCCCCTATAATTTGTAAAGCACTCCGTTGCATCCCAAAGCTAGTTATGTGATCAATTTATATCATAATAATAAAAAATAATACATTTTCCACTAACTCTAGAAATTGCTGCATCTTTACCTAAAATCATTCAGCATATCTTTGATCATTAAGCATATTTTTGCTCTCATTCCCTACACTTTGCCTTTGATTCATTCCTTTATAAGTGTGGGTGTGTTGTGTGTGTGTTGTAAGAGCATGTGTTGTAAGTTTTAGTGTCATGAGTATGTTTGCCGTAAGAGCATGTGTTGTAAGAGCATGTATGGTAAGTGTGTTCATAAGACAATGTGGCATAAGAGTGTGTGTTGTAATAAGTGTGTGGTTCAGATATGCATGTGTCATAAAAGCTTGTGTTGTGTGTGTATCTTAAGGACTTCATGTCAGAAAGGTGAGTGTCATAAGTGTGTGCATTTTAAGCATGTGTGTATGTGTTGGAAGAACACGTGGTGTAAGAGTGTGGGTCATAAGAGCATGTGGTGTAAGAGCATATTGACATACAGGTGTGTGTCATAAGAGTGTTTGGCATATGGTGTATGAGTTTTTGGTTTGTAAGTGTCTGGCATATATGGTATATAAGTAGTGTACGAGTGTTTGCTATACAGTCATAAAATGTACATCGCCTATGCAACTCATATATGTATGAAAACTCACATTAAAGTGAAGTTTGACTTCCATGTGAGTTTTTATATGTATAGGAGTCATATAAGAGTTGTGCAGTTCCTATATGTATGCAAATTACATCTACTGAAAACTGACATCAAAGTCCGTCCTGACTTTGATGTAAGATATTTTAAATATATTAGTGTCAATAGACGAAATGTACATCTCCCACATGTATGTGTACAGTTCGTATATAAGATGTATGTTCATTCTGCTCATGTCTTATACACCTCCTATACAAGCTATAACAGCTGATAATAAAGTGATGTTTAACTTTGATCTGAGTTTTCAATATGTATACGAGGTGTATAGCAGATTCACATTTCATACATGTACACAATTTACATCTCATTTACATCGTATATACATATGAAAACTGAAATACCTGTAGTAGCATACATGTCTGAAATTTACATCTATATATGCATTTCATATGAAAGATGTACATTCATTCTGAGCTTGTGTGATTAACCAGGTTACTCACCGTAGTGACCACCTTACTCCTAGTCCATAGTCCCCTTTCCTCCATACTTATGGGACGTCTCTCCGTCCTGTGGGACGGGACCGGAGCACTTTGTAAAAAGCATCCAACATTTTTTTTACAAAAATGCGCCCTTCCTCTCTTTCTTCCGCGGGCCTGGCACGCGGCCATAACCCCGCCCGCCTCAGCTCCCCCCCGCTGATCGCCCATCAGTCCTTTTCTATCGCTAGGTCAAAGACCTATTAGCAATAACAGAGGAACCTTATTAGAGGGGATGGCGGGCGTATGGAGGAAAGGGGACTATGGACTAGGAGTAAGGTGGTCACTACGGTGAGTAACCTGGTTATACTCCTACGTCCCGTCCCCTTTCTTCCATACTTATGGGAGATTCCCAAGCACTCCTAACAGGAACTACGGGTGGTTGGAAATACCCCTTACTGAAAAAGGTTCTTCAGCACAGCCTGACCAAACTGAGCATCAGCTCTTGAGCTCATGTCAAGACAATAATGCTTACAAAAAGCAGATGGGGAGGCCCAAGTAGCTGCCCTAGCGATGGACTCCCAGGGGACATATTTCTGAAAAGCAACCACGGCTGCCTTGCCCTGGACCAGGTGTGCATGAATACCCTTAGGTGGTTTCAGCCCTTGGACGGTGAAAGACTCCGTAATGCAGGCGGCGATCCACCGAGAAATAGTCGCCTTAGACGCCTGCTTACCCTGAGGTTTACCAAAAGTCACAAACAGTTGAGAAGAACTCCTAAGCTCGGAAGTTCTGTTCAGATAGAACTTAAGAGCCCTTCTGACATCAAGACAATGCAGAAACCTTTCAGCCTCTGAGGCAGGGTTCGGAAAAAAAACGGCAGGGAGATCGACTGATTCAGATGGAATTCAGTTACCACCTTCGGCAGGATGGTAATTCACCTAATCCTTGTGAAAAACCAAAAAGGGATGCTCCACCGACAAGGCCTGGAGCTCACTCACCCGCCTCGCAGCAGTAACAGCAACCAAAAAGGCCACTTTCCAGGATAGGTATTTGAGGGACACCGTAGCCATTGGTTCAAAAGGCGTGTGGCACAATGCCGTCAGGACTACATTTAGGTCCCACGGCGGGTGCGGACTACGAATTGGAAGGAAAAAGAGCTGTGTCAAGCCTGCAAAATGCCTCCTAACCACTGTATTACCCAGAGAGTAAGAGCATTGGTCCGTAGAAAGATAAGCAGAGACCGCTGAAAGGTAAGTTCTGCATGACAGAACGTGAACACCCGACTCTGCTAGGAAGGATATGAAGGACAGTACTGTGTCAATCGAAGCCCCCTTTGGGTCCAACTGTTTTTCCAAAAACCAATGACAGAACCTGAGCCATTTGCTTCTGTATTGGGATCTAGTCGAGGGTTTCCTGGCTGCCTGGATAATACGCATGTTATCCACAGACAAGTTAAGATGTTCTAAAGACTTGAACTCAGGCACCATGCCACCAAGCTGAGCGATTGTGGGGAGTGGTGCCACATCTGCTGTCCCCCTTGGCCACCATGGGGCTATGAGCAGAAGGGAATAGTTCACAGAGTTCTTCAGCTTCCAAATCGCTCGATGGACTAGAGGCAGAGGCGGGAAGGCGTAAGCTCTCATGTTATGCCATGGAATCTCAAGTGCATCCCCCAGAGAGGAGGCTCCCAGCCCCGCTCTGGAGGCATACGGAGGAAGCTTCTTGTTTACCGCTTTAGTGAAGAGGTCCACCTCTGGTGTGCCCCAGCGTGAGAAAATCCATGAGAGGACCTCTGCCTTCAACTTCCACTCGTAGCTGACCATTGTCCGCCAGCTGAGGGCATCGGCTGTAACATTCAGCTGGCCCGGGATGCGCACTGCAAGCAGCCAAACACCATGAAGCACAGCCCACTCCCAAATCTGGATGGACAGATCCACGAGAGGAGGAGACCTGGCTACCCCTTGCTTGTTGATGTAATACATCGACACCACATTGTCCGTGCGTATGTGGACCACTTTGTTGGCTATGACCGGTCTGAACGCCCTGAGCGCTAGGAAGATCGGCAGAAGTCCTAAATGATTTATGTGAAGGAGTTTTTCCTGAGGCGACCAGAGATCCGAGACCTGAAGAGGATCTAACGTCGCACCCCACCCCAGGAGGGAGGAGTCCGTTGTGATAGTCACCGTAGGGAATGGGTCCTGAAACCCCGCACCCACCAACAGGTTGCTGAGAGATGACCACCATTCCAGGTCCACTCTCATAGAAGCCGGAATCATTATCAGCTTGGAATCCGGGTCCACAGCCTGACGCCAAGAACTCCGAAGAGCCATCTGGGTCCCCCTCATCTTGAGACGAGCAAGAGGAAGAGCCAACACACACAAGGCCATGAGGCCCAGAAGCCTCTGGAACCACCAGGCCGACATGCTCTCCGACTGCACAAACATCTGACACGTGGCTAACAGATCCGCCATCCTGTCCCCAGTCAGGTACACTCTGCAGTCGATCGTGTTCCAGCAAAAAACCAGGAAAATCAAGCCCTGCGAGACCGTCATGGAAGATTTCCGCCAGTTCACCGACAGCCCAAGATGAAACAGGAGCTGAAGGAGAGACTGAAGATTGCATGCTGCTTTCAACGGACAAGGGCTGTGTAAGAGCCAGTCGTCCAAATACGGATACACATGGATACCCTGCAGACGAAGATAGGCCGCAATCACCGACATCATCTTCGTGAAGACACGCAGCGCTGAACTGAGGCCAAAATGAAGCACTCGAACTGGAAGTGCTCCTCTCCCAAAGAGAAACAGAGATATCTCCTGTGTGGATTCCAAATCAGAATATGCATGTACGCAACCTGAAGATCCACCACACGGAGCCAATCGCTCATCTGCAAGGAGGACCGTATCTGGCCGGGCGTGATCATCCTGAATTTCTCTTGAATTTGGAAAAGATTGAACTGGGAAAGGTCTAGGATGGTGCGCAAGCCAGCCTGGTTGGGTTTGGACACCGTAAACAGCCGGGAGTAGAAGCCCTCCCCTCGTTCCCCGAGGGGAACGAGTTCCACAGCTTTGAGGTGCAGAAGTTTCTGAACCTCGGCTTTGAAGGAGGGTGAGCCCGACAGCTGAAAGGGAGGGTTGAAGTGTGGGGTAGGGGGCAGGGGTAAGCGGAAGCCCACCCGAGCGACTGACAAGACCCATCTGTCTTCAGTGATGGTCTGCCACACCTCCCAATGAGACGCGATGCGTCCTCCCAATGGGATCTTGTGCGAGCGCATAAAACCCTCATTTTGCAGGTTTTTTAGTGGTGTTGCCACCTGAACCTGAAGAGGAGGCTGAGAAGTGGGAGAAAAACCGAGTCTGTTGTTGTCTGCAGCAGTTATTCCCCGAGGGGGTATCCACTCTGCAAGATTTCCGGTCAAGGAAGCCCCTAAAGCCAGAGGAGGGTCGGCTTTGCGACAGCGGTCTCTGGGTTTTGAAGGGGGTCTTAACAAGGACCGACAAGGACTTAGCCGTTTGAGTGCTATCCTTCGTCTTGGTGAGCTCTACATCTGTTGAGGAATGCAAGAGCTCCTTACCATCGAAGGGAAGGTCCAACACCTTGTCCTGTACCTCTTTCAAAAATTTAGTGGCATGCAGCCACGCCTGCCGTGAGGTATCAACCCCCAGCATAAGGCCCCTAGCCGAGGTGTCCACGTGATGAGCCGCAGCCTCCAGGAGATCCTGGGCCAGGAGCCTGGCATCGGACAATCCCCCCTTAAAGTCTTCCAGCTTCTCGACCCAGATGAACTCCTCAAACTCCGACAGACCTTTCCACATCTGCATATTAGCCTCCGCTAACACCAGTTCGGCATTGGCCTGCCTGAGCTGCAAGGCCGAGTTGGCGAAAATCTTCCTCCCAAGGGAGTCAAGGATCTTATCCTCCTTTCCCAGAACCTGAGTAGCCGTCATGGAAGAGGATGCTGCAGGCCTGAACTGCAAAGTGGCCAGAGCCACTACCGTGGAGGAGGGGGGCGGACAAGACAACAGGGCCACCTCTTCCAAAGAATGCAGCCTGTATCGCGCATCAATTTTCTTATTGACGAACAGTCCAGAGTGTGGCTTCTCCCAGACCCTACCTCAGCCAGAACGTCCTTCTGCAAGAACAGGCCGGTACGCTCCAAGGGAGACAGGGTGAATGCCCCAGAAATCACACCCTCCTGCAGAGCGGGTGCCTCGGGCACCGGAACATCCAAGAAAGCCATCATGTCCATTACCCGGTCATGGAAAGCTCTGATAGAGCGGGGCAGGTCCTCGTTGTCCTGATCGCCTTGCGTGTCATCCGACAGGTCAGGATCTTGCTGAGCCACGTCGGGCGCTGCCTTGTACACGGGGGACAATGGTGGCAAGGGCGGAAGAGTCGGGGAAGGCACCGTGGCAAGGGAGGCGCCGGCGGAACCACCGGAGGAACGGGTGGGGCTAGAGGCGTGGGCGGACATATCTCCCTAAAAAGCCCTTTGAAATATTCCCTCATAGGGTGGGTATGCATGAGCATCTGAAATTTACCGAAAAAGGCTTCCTCCGGGGACTGCTTTGGAACCTGAGGCGGCCTCTCATGAGGAGGATAATTCCAGGGACGTAACGGGGAAGGGTTCCACACCGGCCCCTCCACCGACGAGTCCACATAAATCAACGGTGCCGACCCCACTGGCAACGAAACAGAGTGTGGAAGGGGCATCCGGGTATTCCAATCATAAACTGGCCGATAAGGATGCGCACAAGGGACTCTGTGATCACCCACGGAACCAAGCTCTACACCTGGGGCCGATGGCGTAGTTGTAGGGGCAGCACCCAAAATGGCCACTGTGGACGTGGCGGGAACAGGCACCATTTTGTCATCACCTGAGGGGAACTGCGGCACGTGAGGCAGTGAGGCAGGGGTCCCCGTCGATGGATCAGGGGTCTTAACTTTAGCCTTAACATAAGGGACCCCGGCAGCGCCAGTACTGTGAGGCCTGGAATGTTTCTGTGACATACCAACCGCCAAATTAGCCTTTGAAGGAAGGACCTCGGGATTGCCGGTAAAAGAAGAACTTTGCTTCTTTGCCCCCTCACCAGCTCTGGTGTCACCGCAAGAGAGGGAACGGTGAGAAACAGCTTTCACCGACAAGGCCTTGCTAGGCCTCTCAGAACTGTTGGTAGCTTTATCCTCTGTATGAGGGACCTTGGACCCAGGTCCGGTAACAGCCTTATCTGCACGGGCCTCGAACATCCATTCGGTGACAGCAAGCCCACCCAAGGCCTCGCGGCGCACTCCGGTCTTATTTTTGAGGGAAGCTGATAGAGAGGCCTCAGAGCAAGCTGCTGTACCCCACGACTCAGTGAACTGGATCCACAAACAACTGCCACAGGAGGGGCCTCGGAGCATGCTCCGGTATCCACAGGCCCCTTACGGAGACCCTCAGAGAAAACTCCAGTATAATTATTAGGCCCAACGGGCACCTCAGGGCAATCACCGGTGACAGAGCAATCAATGCCCCTCCCGGTCCGGGAGGAACCCGGAAAGGTATCCCCCGGCCGGGGTGCTCTGAAAAGTAAAGAACTTACTGGTTGTTTCTTCTTTTCGTCGATAAACGCCTGAAAATGCGAAGGAGGAGTTCGCCGGAACACCTCCTCCCACCGTTCCAACCGACGTTGAAGTGCCCGGACCGAGAGGGAGTCGCAGTAAAAAGAGGCGCCCCAACGATGATCCGGACCCAAACACTCTAGGCAAAGAGGATGGGGATCCGCCCTCGCGAAGCGACGGTGACACGAAGAGCAATCTGGAAAGTCTCGTTTGAACAACATAGACAGACTAGTAAACGATTGCTAGTGAGAGCCAGAGAGGAAAAAGGGAAGAATATCTTCCGAGGATGCAAGTGCGTCCAGTCCCGAATGAGCGGAGAAAAGGACTGTGGGTGATGCGCGAAGGAAGAGAGGAAGGAAACATTTTTGGAAAAAAATGTGGATGCTTTTTACAAAGTGCTCCGGTCCGGTCCCACAGGACGGAGAGATGTCCCATAAGTATAAAGGAAAGGGGACGGGACGTAGGAGTAATATAGATACATCTTAAAATGTGAATATCTCAAAATTGGCCTGCTCAATTTTCAAACGTGTTTTCAGTGCACCAATTCCTGATGGTATCTAGGAGCATGGCAAACACAATGAAAAGCGAAGCAACCCATTTTGTCCTGAAAACAATGTTTTCCCTATGAGCAAACCTCATGTTGATAGTTTTTCAAAATGCAATCAAAACACATGTTTTTTTTAAATATGAAGCTGTACCTGAACAATTAAGACAGGGTCGGCTGTTTTGAAATATTACTGTGGAATATTTTAAGAATTTTTCATGGAAGTGTTCAAGAGTTATTTAAAAAATGCTCTTTTCTGAAAATCCATACACCATTCATCTTAACCTTAACTATGTTGTGCCTTTGCCCAATATCATAATAGCAACATATAAGAAAATACATATTCCTTTTTTCAAAGCTTACACATAGTTTAGGCGGAGCTTGTCGCTGAGGTTGGAGCAGTCTTTGCAGGCAGCTCTCTTTCCCTGTGCTTCAGCTCTGAGTCTGCGTTCTACCTCAACATTTGTGGAAGGACCCATAAAGACCCCTGTGAACCGCGGAGCGGCCGCGGAGCTTGTCGCTTAGGTTGGAGCAGTATTTGCAGTCCTTGTCAGGCCGGCAGGACTGCTAGACATGTCTCTAACCATGGCTACAACTACGACCTCAAACACCCCGCAGAACCAACACACCGAAGAGGGTAATAAAAGGCACTTACGCAGTTCAAAACTGCTACTGGACATGGAAGAAACGCCAGCGGGTCTGCAAACGGCCAGAAACAGACTCCAGTCTGCGCCATCAAAGCTATGCCCAAATCGGCAGCCACAGAATGGAGATCTCGCGCTCTCAACCCAGCCGCATACTAAACTACAAGTCACGGCTCAGATCAATGGCGCCACGAACGGCTTCAATGAAATCCAGCCGAAGCCCGTGCACGCAGCAGAAGAAGAGGACGAAGTGAATAAAACGCCAGCACCAAAAGAGGGTCAGCCGAAACTGGCAGAGGGTTTATCAGAGACTTTGGACAAACAGCAAAAAATACATTTCGACACTACAGAGGCTGTAGCCGTCACACTTACCAGCGGGAGCCCCCAGGTCACCAAAGCACAGATCCCAGCTCTGTAGTCCCTCGAGGCCGCTCCCCAAGCCGAGTGTGCATTTTGGGCGCGGCTGTAGCATTCAGGGAGGGGCGTGCGGCTCCAGAACGGCCCCGAGGGCGTTTCGAAATGGATGCGTCGCCGCTCCAGATGCGTTGGCACTGCAAGAGTGTGAGTCAGTAAAGGGCGATGCTGACAGGGGAGCAAAAAAACCTCAAGCACCGACACCTGAGGTGGTTAGTTTAAAACACCACCAAAAGAAAATTAACTCAGCAATGGGAAATAAGGATCAATCGAAGAATAATAACAAAGACTTTCCAACACCAGAAACATTGGCTTTAAGTGTCCGGGCACCGCGAAGAATAAACGCAGCCCATAGGCGACTGTCCAAACACAAAAAACTGCAAGTGTCCTCAATTAGAACATTTTTTCAAAAGGCAATGCAGCGCACTTTGACGAATTCTGCCCCCAAAAATCAGGGAAAGAGAAATCATGAACATCTCGATGAGCTCTCTGACGCCAAGATCCTTGAAGCAACAAAGGAACCCCCACCGGCACCAAAAATGTGGAAAAGAGGGGCTTCTTTGGTCCTCACACAAACTGCAGCAAAGCAGAGTACAGCCACTCCATTGCCGGTAGTGGCAATTCACTTTTCCCCAAAAGACAATAAAAAAAGCTCTACTACGCTCACAAATTCACCACATGTGCCCCCAGAAGAGATGTCAAATGGTAAAATGACAAGTCCTCAAGAGGGGGGGTACTATAAATCCATCAAATGTGATCTCAGAAGAGACGCCAAACAGGGATAGCATAAGCATCGAAGATCTTTCACTAAAAGAGACTGGTTCTGACGATGGGCTAATGCATCCAACAACTCCTCAAGAACCATCATCTAGCAATGACCAACTGGCTAAAAGCAATAGCAATGAGATTTCAGAGCCAAAGACGGTTGGATTAGGAGAAGCACCGAGCAGTAACGAACATCTACAACTGCGGAAGAAATGCATAAGCAAAGAGAACCCGTGACTCCACAGAGACAAAGGAGGGAAAGAACTCTAGAAGATATTGAACTGCAACTACGTAAGAGTGGGATAAACCACTCAAAACATTATTCGCCTACGAGGGCAAAATCCTATGACTTCACAACAATTCCATCTCAAAGGCGTCAGAGCTATGGGGACCAATGGCCACAAATGGCTAAGGAAACCCTGATAAAGAAACCCGATATGACCACAATAATGTCTGCAATTACCATAGCATTGACACCCTTCTGCAAACTCTACGAGACTATAAACGAAGGTCTAAAAAATCAGGTGACAATCATAGCTATGATGCACACCAAGTTTATATACCTAGAAGGGTATATAACAGCTATTGACCAAAAAAAAAACCTGCCGAAACTGAAGAGGAAAATCCCACAAAAACTACGAGATGTGAACCAGTGACCTCAACCAAAATCACCGCACACAGTGTAAACAACGAGTCACCAAGAAAGGTGGTGCAGATCTCGCAATCCACGCAAACGGAGCTACCTCAAGGTAAACCAGCCCCTCGGAAAGACCCGAATGGAAGCAACTACAGCATATTCAACCCCCTCCAAAACAACGAAGGTGTGAAGTTCAATTTACCTGAGGTATTTTTCTTCATGACAAGTTCTCCGAAGAAGTTCCCCATACAGGCCAAGAGCCAGAGGGAAGGAACCACCACTCGAAAGAACTCAACAAAAGAAAACGTCAAAAGGTCTTCAGAAAAGGGAAACAGAGAAATAGGCAAACCAAAAATGACAAATAATGAAGTCTTATTAAAACTATCCAAGAAGCCAGAGAAGTCTTTGTGCTCAACACCATAAAGCAATACAAATTAATTAACGGAAACAGAAAAAGAAAAGGAAAAAAAGAAAGATGTCTCAAACTAGAAATGACACTGAGGAAACCACTGCGGAGAAAGAGCAGCAAAAAATCGTGATAAATTCTCCAAAAACAATCAATGACTTTTTAGCGGATCAATCCGCCATGAATTATTCCCAGTATTCACATACCGAGTCGGAAGACGAATCTGAAGACCTTCAAAGTAAAAAAAGCGACAAAATGCAGTAAGCCGTCAGACCACCAGAGCTAGCAAAAAGAAAGCACCTTAATAAGGCAAACTCACTGATAACCCCAAAGAGTAGGGGAACACAGAATTCAAATGAACAGAATAAAGAGCTTGGTATGAAAAAAGAAAAAACGCCAGGTTCATTGGCTTACCATGAACAGGCACGAAGTAAACAGCAAAGAGAGACCGACTTGATTGAGAAAGAACATAGAAATGGAAGATCCTCATCAAAGGATACAGAAATTATATATAAATCGAGCAAGAAGGATCTAGTTCAGGAAATCTTAACCCTGAAACTAGAACAGTCACATAAAAACCGCGAGACGATGGTGCTTAAAAGGAGGACGGTAAGAAACATTTTTAGTACCATCACCACACTGAAACGCTTGAGAGCGGACGACTACACAAGGGTAGAACCGTATCATAGAGGATCAGTGGCAAAGGCTTATATCCACATAAAGGTGGCAGCCTTGCCCTATTCAGTCAACAAGGCCTGAGAAGAGCTTCTACAATGAGGTTTTCACCTATCGGTCGTAGCTGATACCAACTCCAAACAAGCCAGAAGAGAGGAGGGATCGGTGAAGACCCCTAGTAGTAAATCAACGCGCTTGAAAACTGAAGAGCTATATAGCTCACAAAGATTACCCCGACACATGACAAAGCCCTCTGAAAGAAGAACTAAAGAAAGCAGAACTCCATCATATCCAGGTGCACAAAGGAACAAAGCGATGAGAGATAGAAATTATCCATTAAAGGGATCTATAACTACCTTGAAGACCACGGACAAGAGCCGGAAAAGCAGGGAGAAAAAGGCGACATCTGTGTCAAGATCTCTTAAACCATGAGCCAACTCACCGGTACCAGCTACAAACACACAACAGTTGGCCAAAACAGAAATGCCCTCTCTCCCATGAAACAACTATGGGCATGGTTGCCCAAATCACTATCAGCATACTCTAAGAAATAGCAACCAGCAACCCACGGCAAGGAGGTACAAGTAAAGGCGAGATCGAAGGAACACACACAGCCTCTCACCTCCTTGCAGATGGGTTCATGGAATACGCAGGGTTATCAACATCTGCTGAAAAAGGGCAACGTAAATCTGGGCAACTTTGATATTTTGACGCTGCAGGAAACGTGGTTATTGGCAAAACCGCATCTTGATGGTTTTTCCATTGAATTCTCGCCCGCCAAAAAGGGTGCGTTGGGCCGCCCATCGGCTGGGATCCTGCTGGCGTTTGGATCAGGGAGCGGGGTCTGCATTTAGAAAAATGGTGTCAGTATCTTTAAACCATCTGGCAGTACAGACTAACTGGACTATGTTTGACCAGAACACTAAGGCTACAAAAGAGCTATCAGTGGCAATAATCTCTGTGTACTGGAACCCTCTTAACATCCAAGACAACGATTTTCTGAGGATTATCGGAAAAACATTGGATCACTTTCTCACCGATCTAAAAGTGGACCACATAATAATATGTGGTGACCTAAATGCTAGATGTCCTTCAATCGTGGACACAAAACATCAACCCAAGACCCCAGCTGAAAAAAGAGGGGAGAGATGGTCAGAGTTAATGGCGTCACGTGGTTGCCACAACTTGGATAAGGCTTTCCCTAATTCCAACCGATTACCAACTTGGGAAAGAGACACTTGCAGCGCCACTATTGACTATATCTTTGCATCAGAGAACCTGCTAAAACTGGCAACATCTTTCGAAATCATTAAGACAGAAGCCAGCGATCATAATCTCCTGAAAGCAACATGGGTAATCCAAAAATTTGCACCCCTTTATTGTAAATCTCAAATTGAACCCAATTCGCAAGGAAATCGACTCAAATTGTCAGCAGAAAGAATAAAAACCTTAAAAGTCAACTATCAAAAAAATTGAAGAGAAACGGATCGAACTCAGCAGCAATGCCAGATTACCAGCCATTGCTGAGCCCGTACAGAGTCAAGACTAGAAAAAAACTGCCTGGAACTTAGTCTAACATCCATCAATACAACAAGATCCTAGTCGCAAAAAAAGCCTTGCTGAGACGCTTAAAAAGACAGCAAAACAAACCAACACCCCAATGGCATTAAAAGAAGCATGCATGGAAGCTAAATCATATAGAGCATGGCTGAGAAACCACCGGATGTCTATATATCAAAAAGACTCGGAAGAGATGTTAAACAAACTGGGGAGTAAAACACGGGAGAATTCTGGTCTCTTATCAAAACTTCAGGGGCACATCCGACACTGTCGCAAGCAAATTCCGTACATGAAGAAACTTGGAAAGCGCACTTCTCAGCACTTTTTCAGGGTTCAGAGGAGCTGATACAATCAGACCAAGAATCCAATATTCCATGGTGCAATTTTTCAAATAAAGAGGACATAAAATCAATTATACGAAAACTAAAAGCCTCACGTGTGCCTGGGCCGAATAGAGTGACAAATGTGGATCTCAAAACATTCCCGGACGAATGGGAACCATTTATCAGCAAAGTCTTTGAAAACTGTGCCAACGCAATCACAGTACCGAGCTCTTGGACCACATCTGTGGTGGTCCCTATCTTTAAAAGGGCAACAGAGCGGACCCATACAACTATAGGCCAATCGCGCTCTTAGACTGTATAGGGAAAGTCTTTGGCATGCTACTGCTCCATGAATCCCAACAATGGACTAAATCAGCTCCACTAGATGACCCTTTTCAGGTCGGCTTTCAGAAAAACTCAGGGGCTTCAATAAACATCTTGATCCTCAGCCTTCTGAAGAGTAAGTCATTCGAAGGGACCTCCAACACCTATTTAGCCTTCATAGACCTCACCCAGGCTTTCGATAAGGTTGAAAGACAGCTACTCTGGGACAAACGTCTAGAGGCAAATTGCCCAAACAACATCATGGGACCGATAAAAGCTCCTTACTCGAAAACATCTATGCGGGTTAAGCTAAACGGAAATGGCACCTTATCAGAAAGCATCCCAATAAAGAGGGGGGTAAAGCAGGGATACCCCCTGGCCCAAGCCCTATTCATTGCCTTTATTGGTGACTACAAGGAATCAATGGAAGCGAGAAGGCATTCCCACCGAAGGTTGGAGGAATCCAAGTGCCAAGAATCCTCTACGCAGATGATATCACCGTGATGGACCAGACTCCGATTGGCCTCAGACGCCAATTAACAAATCTAGCGGAGTATATCAATGAAAGCAAGCTCCAGATCAACATAGGAAAAACGAAGATAATGATCATGGGCAAAAGGCATGGCAATCGGAAAATATACTGATTGAAATAGTCCCAAAGTTCAAGTATTTGGGGGTCATGCTTGATAACACCAGGCAATAAACCAACATGCAACGCTTCATCTGGTCGAAAGCGCGCACTATGACCACACAAGCGCAAATGCCTACCGGCACTAAACTTCTACAAAACAAAAGTCATTCCATTTTTAACATACGGTGTTGAAGCAATGCCTATGCTACCAGACAAAATCTGGCAAAAGATCGAAGGTTTTTTCTGGAGATTACTGCTATCGGTTCCCAAATTTACCTGCAATCAGGAAAGAATTGGGGCTGATCTCCTTAAAAACACTGGTGGAGTCATCTTCCAGAGTCATTAATACTGTACAGCATGATGGTCAACGAGATTAAAACAGGCAGCTCAAAAATGTTAACATCATGGGCAATAGAAAAAAAGGAGCAATTAAAATCCATTGCCTGTTCCCATGAAGATCTGCTATCAAACCCACTCAAAGTAAAAAGAAAACTAAAGGAACTGGATTGGATTATTACACAAAAAAAAGCTGCAAAGAACAAACTTCTGTCACATATACCATCTCTACAAAAGAAATATAACAATCCAGGGGCAATTTACAAAAGATGTCCAAGCAGACCGTTGAGACAGCTCTTCATAAAAGCAAGATTAAATCTACTGCTGAAGAACGAGATTTTACACATTAGAGGTATTAGCTCAACAAATATCTGCAGGCTGTGCAAAGGCGAAGAAGCTGTGGAATCAGTCAGACGCCTACTTACATCATGTCAAGTACTACAAGGCATTAGACAATCTTATCTGGCAACTCTCCTGGAACCTTCTACACTTCGCGAGGAAGAGACCTGGTGGCCACGCCTAATAAGCGGAATAAAAATTTTGCAACATGCGTTTATGTTGATAGAGAAAAGAGAAGGACAATGATAAAGCAAATGGCAAACGACTGTGTAAAGAAAGAATTTTAAACAGATTGTCTATGTCTTGTTTTATAAGGAGAAGAGTCATCTCCATTTTTATTCAAATCAAATTGTTTTTGATAAACACAAAAATAAAAAATAAATAAATAATAGTTTCAATATGTGACACATTCAGTCAGTCCTGGCTTTTCAGCCCACAACAGGTTGATCAAAAAAAGTCACGACTAGCTGAATGCGTCAGATATTGCAATTATGATATGATATTCTATAGTTGTAATGCGCCCGATTAACACATCATTTTCTTAATGGGTTTTTTTATTGAAAAAGTTTTTGTATATCAAGCCCCTAGAGTGCAACAACAGGCGCATTATAGGACTTGTAGTTTAATGTTCCCTTTGTAACTTTGACTGGGGGGAAAAGGGAGCACCAGCAATTTGTTTCAGAAAGGCTCCACTGATCAGCAGGATAGCAAGACCTTTCGTCTGTTAGTATAATCAAAAGTGTGCCTAAATCAAATGTGAATGCAGAAATATGGCAAACCATTTTCTCAGATGACATTCTCATAGAATATCAAATAAGGGGGGGCACAATGTGATAATTACTATATGGGACACCCCTTAGAGTAAATCCATTCAGTGATAGAAATTTGGTGCCAATAAATACGTAAAACTCTAGAAATGTCTGGTGCCTGAAAATATTCTTGTTGGAATATCTGAATCTGCAGTTGAGTTTAAACACATTAAGGTAGTAGAGGCAAACAGGCATAGCTCCACCATTCAAAAGGAGTGACGTCTCTTACCCAGCATGGGAAAGGAAATCTCCTTAATTGACAGCGAATCCAAAATGTTAGAAAGCGCATTTGGGGATGGTTGCAGACTTGTCTAGAGTTTGTTCTGGGCTCAATTGAGGTTTATATCAGGAGTATGCATGGTTGAGCTATGACTCCACATTAAGATACCATTAAATAGTCGCGCCCACCTTGTATATGAAACCTGTATGAATTTACAAATGGCAAGTGGAGATGGGTAAATCTAATTGGATATGTTTAGAAATTTGTGAGCAGAGCAAACCATTAGGAATACCACCATGAGTGTGTACTCAGACAAAGGCATGTGCTTGGTTGCCACACTAGAGGTTTAATTGAAATGAGAAGATAGATAAATAATGACTAGACTGTGTGCTGGCCCCCTTTGTTTTCAAATTGTTGTTAGAAACTACCCTCTTTGACCTGCCTATGACCACCTGTGCACACCAAACCATGCAATGTTAATATAATTGTTTATTGTATTTATTGGTCCTTTATATAGCGCCCATACACTTAAACAAGCGTTCCAACGCAGGAATGGTGAGAAACAAACAGAATCAGTAATTGACATTCTTAATATGCCTCGGAACATTCAGAATGGGCAAGTCCTATGCAAGTCCTATGCATTTAGAGGTACAACATAAAACAAAAAGGACTACAAAATGATTACAACATAAGACAAAACTATTGTATGTGCCCGCCGGCAGTTTCAATAGAGCTATACATAAGGAAAGGAGAGGGGGGAGGGAGAGCGCAGGGTACAGACGTACAGAACAATAAGACTATCGTACGTGCTTGACAGCGAACCTGATAGTGTAGTATGAAAGACATGTAGTAGGAGGAAGGGGGGAGGTAGAGGAGGGAATGGAGAAGCAGCGAGGTTGCTAGTGGCAGGATGGAGCAGACAATGTAAGCCCGAGAATAGAGGCATCAAACAGACGAACACAGCTGAGCAGGCAATGATTGCAATGAAAGCAGTGCACACAGGGAGGCAGGATGTAAAGCACACCCCTCACAAGATAAGTATTTAAAAAGGGTCGAGGGCCAGGACCCTACAGACTATGTGGAGAACATGATCCTGCAAGAGATAGGGGCGGACAAGCTCTAGCAAGGGTTTGCAGTTGAATGTGCGCATCGAGCCCTGATGAGGAAACCACAGCCTGGGGCCCCACTGCGGCTGATAATTGCGAAAATTCTAAACTATAAAGACAGGGAGAAGATCTTGGAGTATTTTCAGAAAGGCGGAACGATAGAAAGGGCATTCACCAACATCACTGCGTAGCCTGACTGCACTATGCTGGTGCAAAGACAGCGGTACAGCTATGTGGCGATTAAGAGAAGACTGCGCACAGTTGGTATCAAGTACATGCTTTTGTACCCCACGAGACGGAAAGTCTTGCATAAAGGCAGAGCGCTCTTTTTCGACACCCCGGAGGAAGTGACGTCATGGCTGGACTTGCAGGGCTGCCCGGAGCAGGACGAAGAACAAGATCGCCAGAAGCACGATAAGTGATGAGAATGTACCATGAACATTGCCAGTATAAGCGAGGGGGAGGAGTCCTAGTATGAAGCTTTGGAACACTTGTTCGTTATTATGTGACTTTCGGACCCTATTACTCCATTGGACTGGAATATAGTGCACTAATTGCATAAGTGAGCTGGGTAGCGCTAAGCGTAGCAAATTTAAGACAAACAGGAGCAACGGAATAGAGACTTCTTGCCCCCAAAGGGTAGTTGTAAGGCAACCGTTAGGGCGCCTTTACCCTGCTGAGCCGCGGGCACAGGCTTTGCCGGACGGGGTTAGATGCGGGGATGCCTGAGATCCAGGGATGGAGCTGGGCAACAGTTGGGGAGGGTGTTGTTTGGGGAGTGAAGAAGGTGGGAGGGAGGTGGAGGGGTTTGTTGTGTTTATAGTTAGAGGGAGTTTAAGTTGGGGTATGAGCCTACATCGACAAGTTAAGCAACTGGAATGGGACTGCATGGGTGGGGGAGGTGGTAGGAATCTGACACGCTATGGGGGAGCTTAAAATAGTTACTTGGAATGTCAGGGGGCTTAACAGTTACCTGAAGAGAAACAAGGTTATGCTATACCTGCAGAGGCAGAAGATAGATATTGCCTTGTTGCAAGAGACGCACCTGACACGAGACAAGTTGGAGATGATTGGAAGGAAATGGAAGGGGACGGTGGCGGGTTCTTCGTACTCGGCCTATGCCAGGGGAGTGATCATCTGGGTGGCACCACACGTCCTGTTTCAGCTGTTACACACACTGGTGGAGACAGATGGAAGGATGGTCGTGGTGAGGGGATTAGTGGAAAATAGGGAAATAAGTATTGCAAACACGTATGCCCCAAACCAAAATACTGCTGCATATTTTAAAACGCAGTGTAACAACCTTAGCATGTGTGTGGGGAGTGCAGTGATCTGGGCGGGGGGACTTTTATTGCGCATTAGATCCTAGGGTAGACAGGTCAGATGGAAAAATTGTTAAGCCTACCCCGCCGGCTAAAGCGTTACAGACGCTGCTGAATGACTTTGGGTTCGAAGATGTGTGGAGAGCGTGCCACCCTCATGAGAGGCAGTATTCACATTATTCTGCCCCGCAGCAACTACATACAAGGCTGGGTTATGTCTTTGCCACTCCGGAGATACTGACAGAAATTATGCAGGTTGAATATAAAGCGAGAGTCCTTTCGGACCACTCGCCCCTGATCCTCGGATGGCAATGCTGCCCCCCGAGAGCAAGAATTCCGACATGGCGCCTCAGAGCAGAGGCGCTCAGAGACCCCCTCTTCAGGGAGGACATGAGGGAGGAGATTGTTAGTTACTTTGAGACGAACACGGGCAGTGTGGACTCAGCGGGCACATTGTGGGAGGCCTTCAAAGTTGTGACTAGGGGAGTGGCTATTGCAAAATCAAAAGGACTACAGGGAGGGATCTGGCGGATCTGCAAGAAACCGAGGAAAAACTGGAAAGGGCACTCAAGAGAGAAAACAGTACCAACCTAGACACTGATCTGATACTAAGACTGCAATAAAAGTGCGCAGGTCACTGGGAAAGATTATCTAACCTTAACTATAGAAAGTACATAGAGAGCCAGCATGCGGGAGGAGATAAACCGGGAAGGATCCTTGCTTGGCTATACAAGAGTGAAACCCCTAGACCCCCGATTAGATCAATAATAAGAGAAGATGGAACTGTAGTTGACACTCAAGAGGGTGTCAATCTGGAGTTTGCAAACTATTACAGGCAGCTATATGGGGACGATGGGGAGGAGATGCCTAGAGTTCATAGGATTGCCACAGATTAGTGCACAGGAAAGAGAAGAGCTGGATGCACTGATTACCTTAGAGGAGCTGGGGGAGGTGGTGAGACAGCTGCCAATTAGTAAGACCCCGGGAACCGATGGACTCCCAAGTGAATTTTATAAGATATTTAAAGATGAAATGCTTCCACCGTTGCTAGACATGCTGAATGAGGCGTATGAGCTAGGCAGATTGCCAGAGTCACTTAGACAAGCAACCATAATACCACTTCCCAAACCTAACAAGCCAGGGCATAACTGTAGTTCTTATAGACCCCTGTCAATGTTGAATCAAGATAGTAAAATTCTGACGGCTGTTCTGGCAAATAGGTTGAGGAAAGTTATAGGTAAATTGATACACCCGGACCAGACGGGCTATGTCCCTGACAGGAACATATCCCATAATCTCAGGAGGCTCCATAGGGTAATTGAATATGGGAATGAAAGCGAGGACGAACTGGCGGTTGTGTCACTGGATGCAATTAAGGCCTTCGAGTCAAATGGCAATGGTTGTTGGCGTCCCTGACTGGCTATGGGATGGGTCCAGGATATTTACAGTGGGCTAAGATGTTATATAGTGAACCGCTGGCCAGAGTGAAAACAGGAACAGTAATATCGGAGAGGTGGAGGCTGGGTAGAGGAACTAAGGAGGGTTGCCCATGGTCCCCCATGCTATACATATTAGCCCTGGAACCCTTAGCGATTTATCTAAGGCAGCAATATGACATGATAGGCATCTCTGTGAGTGACGAACGACATTTGATATCATTATATGCAGATGACATATTATTGTACTTTCGATACCCGGAGGAAAACCTCAATATCTTTTAGAGGTGATGGGGAAATATGCGGAAATGTCTGATATAGCGGTGAATCCTCAGAAGTCTAACATGTTTCCATTGGGTGGATATAAAGGGACCCCTCCAAATCAGCTACCAATGTTACAGGTACCATTGGTGGGGAATACATTCCGCTACCTAGGAATAGATATATACCACGCAGTGGAGGAAGAGCATAATTACAATACGGAAATAGCCATCAGGAAAATTGTGAATTGTATGCGGTTCTGGGTAAAGCTGCCTTTAGCATTGATGGGACGTAGTGCAATGCTGAAGATGGTGGTCCTGCCCAGGGTCCTGCACTACTTCGGGAATATCCCGTATATGATACCCGAGAAGTTCTTTAGCGGACTGGCCAGCATGTGCAGTGACTTCCTGTGGCATGGCACACGAATAGGGTGGCCCTCTCGAAGCTACAGAATTTTTACGAGAAAGGAGTTATTAAGTTGCCTAATTATGAAGTCTATTATGTTGCAAGTCAGTTGCAATGCGTGGCAAAATGGCTTTCAGAGGATGAAACCACTGAAACTAGGTTTTTCAGGCGGGACTGTGCCCCATTTTACCTGAAAAAGATCATGTGATTGTCCCAGAGAGAGATGGATGGGCGTCCAAAGGTGATGGTGCTGGGATGGAGGATGTGGCGTAGGGCCTGTCAACTGATGGGGAACCCGTGCCCGTGCTCCCCTCAAGTACCACTGGTTGCACTAGCGGGTGCGCAAGAGCAGTTAAGGATGATAATCAGGAACCATTGGGAGTCGGTTGGTATAGCAACCATGGGGGATATCTGGCAAGAGGGGACCATAACAGCCTTTGAGGAGTTGGGGTGGAAAATGGGCTACACAGTGGCCAGTACATCACATACCATAGACTGGTGCGGAAGATTAAGAGGAGGTGGCCTGAACCGGTGCTTGATGAAGAACCAGAAGCTATTATACACACAATATATGACATCGCAGAAGGGGGTAAAAAAAAAAACATTTAAAAAGGGTCTAGCACTTAGAGGTACGGTGATGGGAAGAACAGTCAATGGTTGTGTAGGCTTTGGTGATCGCGGCGGGCAGCCTGTTGAGGGGTAGTGCCCTCCTGAGCCCAAAAAAGGCCTTGACAGGCCCAAACAGGGTTTGCAATTACCCTCATAAGAGGCCCTTGCATGAGGACCAGTGTTCGCCTCCAGCTTCCAAAGCTACAGTCTTGCTGGCTGCATCCAATCAGCTCGGCCTCCAGGCAGAGCACAAGGGGGCCTGGTTAGGCAGAGGTGGCCATGCCTGGGAAGGCCTCGCCTGGCCTAGTTTTAAGGCTCCATGCAGTCTGGACAGTGGGCAGATGGTGTGAGCCCACAGAAGATGGTGAAGAAAGAGGCCCAGACAGGGATTTCAACTGCCCTTATATGAGGCCCTTGCATGAGGGCAGGCGTTCGCCTCCAGCTTCCAAGGCAACAGTCTTTGTTGATGTCTGCATCCAATCCGCTTGGTCTCTGGGCCGAGCGCAAGGGAACAGGGTCAGGCAGAGCCAAACATGCTAGGGAAGGCCTCACCGGGCCTACTGGAAGGACTCCATGCAGTGGGCAGATGGTGTGATGGCAGATGGTGTGAGCCCACAGGAGATGGTGAAGAAAACTCAACATCTTTAATTTGAAGAGCCTCTTTGCATTACAAAAGTGATGGATGCAGGGCTTTGACTTAATCATCATCATTATCAGTTCTCCAGGCAGCCTCCAATGCCATAATTTTTTGTCTTGTCTGCCTCATTAGAGGGGACCTGCCAGTCGCCAAACAATCTTGGTCTTTGCCACCAATTTGTGATATTTAAGTTTTCCTAGAGAATTGCTGGTGGCTAAGATTAATTTAAAATCTTCTACTCATCACTGTTTAGTTTCGGTTGAAATCAGACAGTCATTCAAACAAGTTTTAACACTTTGTTCAATGGAACAGGGTCAGGCAGAGCCAACCATGCTAGGGAAGGCCTCACCGGGCCTACTGGAAGGACTCCATGCAGTGGGCAGATGGTGTGATGGCAGATGGTGTGAGCCCACAGGAGATGGTGAAGAAAACTCAACATCTTTAATTTGAAGAGCCTCTTTGCATTACAAAAGTGATGGATGCAGGGCTTTGACTTAATCATCATCATTATCAGTTCTCCAGGCAGCCTTCAATGCCATAATTTTTTGTCTTGTCTGCCTCATTAGAGGGGACCTGCCAGTCGCCAAACAATCTTGGTCTTTGCCACCAATTTGTGATATTTAAGTTTTCCTAGAGAATTGCTGGTGGCTAAGATTAATTTAAAATCTTCTACTCATCACTGTTTAGTTTCGGTTGAAATCAGACAGTCATTCAAACAAGTTTTAACACTTTGTTCAATGGATGGCCCATAAAGGTTAGCCCCAGTGAAAATGTTTACTGTTGGCATACGTGACTGCAGTAATAATGACCGCAAACCTCATTGCAAATAAGAATTAATTTAGAACTTTGCCTTGTTAAATCATATCAATGGAATTTACATCACATGCTTTCTCCATTAGAAGACAACAGAACATGCATGACTTTTGATTTGGGTATAGAAGGCCCTCAAAATGTAACTATGTTTTAAACCAGACCATACATCAATACTTAAAGGCATGGTCTAGTAAAATTTTTTATTGTCCCAAAGGGTCGGCCATGTTTTTTTAAGCCTAAGTGGCTCGATTTTAGAAAACTTTCCTATGGACCTTAGCCGAGTTTTCGTCCATTAAACGCACGCGAAAACAAGCACCAGGGAGCCGCCATTTTCTGATAATCCTATCTTTTCCCCAATCGCCCTGGCTGACCTGCTTTTGCGGCACTAAATCAATTCCCCCGCCCTGAGCCTGACATTATCAAAACATTCATATTCCCCGCCTCTCCCCGTGACGTTACTGTGCTGCGTAGGCAAACGCGCCCAGTCGTCTTCTGCGCGACTCCACACAGAACCCGGAAACCAACACAGATCAACTCACAACACAGCGCGCCACAATTCGGAATATGAAACTGTACTTTACAATGAAACAGCAACACGGTACATTTGGTAAAGTACATTTATTTGACATTAAATGTTTAGAGAATATTCAGCAATTGCCATATGAACTCCGGAAGCCATTTATTTTCTTTTATCTGTATCCGCAATAACTGTTCCGTTTCATCTTGAGTCACGCGGTGTTCCTTTATGGTACACAGGGTGTTCATTTTCGTAAAAAGAATCACTTTGGAAGCGCGGTGAACCGCAAGGCTGTTCCATCAAATAGGCACTAGTCCAGCCTAAAGGTTGTTATGTTGCTTCTAGCCACTAGTACAGCGTAAGGGCATGTGGGCCCTTGGCGATCGTCCCATAATATGGTGATCGTGCTCCAGTTGTTGACACGAAGCTGCAGGTTTCTGCTGAAGAATCCATCCGCCGGTGTCTCAAACAGATGGCAGTGGCAGAAAGGGATCAAATACCTGTTATGAAAACAAAAAAATGATAATTAGTCTCGCTAGCCGAACTTCATTAATATTACTCATTTTATTTATTACGGCCGATCAGAAACTATTTGCTTGCAAGGGTAGTTCAATGGAGTATGTTCGTCTCTAAAATAAATGCGAAAAGTAACGAGATAAATCGAGGCCAACACACAATGATAAACGACAGTCTACATGCGTGAGGAAGGATATGATATATGATATGGCATTTGTAACGCGCCTATACTCAAGTGTTTCTAGGCGTGACGAGTCAGGTGGGGAACAAGGGCAGACAGACAACGATCCTACTAGGCCAGTTGTCTTTCTGATCGTGCCTGGGGATGGGCTTTACAAGGTTAGTTGAATACAAATTAAATAATAGGGCCAGCTGGTGGCAAGTGCAAGGTAAATGCCGGGAGAAGGGGCTGAAGGATACAGAGACAGTCCCGTAGTGCAGGGAAAAGTGGCTGGGCCATGGAGCGAGATCGTTGAGACCAGTGGACCTGCATGCCCATGTGCCCACTACGAACAGTTTTACTTGCTTTTCCTAGCTTTTCATTCATTCATTTATTCATGCATCCATTCATTAAATCTTCATTCCGGTATAAAAGCGTGTAAATATTTACTTACATTATATTTGAAATTTCCATTGTGTCTCTTCGTAATGCAGTCTGTAAAACGGACCGTGCTCTTAACAATGATTTTTCGTATACTGACCTAAAACTGAAACTCGGTCTAGTTTCTGAATTTTCTGCCTTATCGTCTCTTACGTTATTGCGCACTCCCTTCAAATGTAGTTCTTTCGGCATGGTCCCTGTCTCAAGGTCAAAAAACAATAGACCCTTATACTTCCAGTGCGACTTGTGGGCCTCATCTGGGCGCTGTCCTTCGCATTCTTTATTTGAAACATCACGTAGTATAGGCATCTATGAGAACTTGAAGTTTAGAATCCGTCTATGTAGTGCGCCTCAATGTGCAAATGGGAACTGGCTTCTCTCCCAAATGCCATGGCCCGCTTGGCTGGCGCGTTCTAAGTGCCCCAATTTTGTCACCGTTGTCTGCGAGCTTTGCAGCCCAAATTGAGACATTTAATTATTGGCGGAAGGTCAGGGAAAGTATAAAGTACCACAGGAGTTGAGTTAAAAGTGAGATTTATTGTTTGTTTGTTTTATTATTTGCAATACGCAAGCCTCCCCTCCGTCAACAGTGCGCAGCATTTACATTTACATGAGATGAGACATGAGAAAAATATATACATACACATATGTGAGGTGAATAGAAAGAATTCAAAGATGACACCCAGCTTGTTCGCCACCCATGATGGTGAAGTTAGGGGTTAGGTTTGCAGGTACACTATACAATAACATTTATTTACAAAAAGACAATCGTATTGCAATTATTTAAACCAGGATTTGTACTACACAATCAGCTGTGCATCGGGTGGGCATGGCACAGTCGCAATGTTTGGTGGCAATAGATCACTGCTCTGTATAGAAACGGCCAAAATTCCATATCTGTGCTTCTCTAACACAGCAACAATAAGGCCTTTCACAAAGTCGAACTGCATTTCATCATAGACTGGTTTGATCACCCATTGCTTACTTCGTTTTGAAAACACCTTAGTGTAGCAAGGCATCCTTACTTTACCCCTAGTCCTAGATTGTTCACGTCCGACATTGCTGTTATGGGCCAAGACCACTAGTAGAGTGCGATGTTTCATGCCCCGAAAGCTAAAATGCAAGCGCTTTGTCCTGTACTTTAGGCACATATTGTGGAACACCTCCAAATCTCCTGTGTGACAGAATTCTGTCAGTCCTCTCAAATCTCTTGATAGAGTTTTGTCGAAAACAATCTTCTCAATGGCTTTGTATGTCGGTGAAGATGGAATCAACCACTTCTTCTTCCGTGCCTCCTCTGGGGACAAAGGGCCATGTTCACATTGGTGGAAATGTTCATTTGCTGTCCAGCGGTGAACGTTGGTACAGTGGTGCATCAGTGACCGCCATTTTTCAAGTAGTATTTCCACTGACCCCTCACAAGTTTTTGAGCTCCACCAAAGATGGTTGGTGATAGAATGTGACCACTGCAAAATACTTTCAAAACCTTTTTTTTTTTCCTGCAGCCGAGATTTTCTTATTGATTGATTTAGCAAGATGCCATACGTCAAATTGATGTTTAATATGTGGGAACTGCTCTCTCATTGTCTTGGCAATTGAAACGTGTCTATCCGTGGCTATGAGGTCGATGTGCATCCCCCTCGATTGTAGATGTTCCACTGATTTTATAAATCCTAGTTTCTCCATGGCCACTGAGGATGTACATTGTGTTACCTGCACGACCTCCGAACTCACAATTTTCTTACTATCCATGTCCTGAAAGTGGTAGGTGCAGTACTTGGCAGAAAATCCAGGGCTATCGCACTGTCCATCGCCGGCTAGCCTGAATCGTTTGCCTTCGAATGTACTTGCTAGAGACAATTGTTCAATTTTCCAAGCATCACTAATGGCCGGAAACAGATAATCACGTTGGTATGTGTAGTACAGCACTTTAGAAATGAAATGGAGTCCCACAAACTGAAAGAAAGCCTCTAACTTTCTAAAACTGGAGCCACTAAAAAGTGATGCAGCTGCACACAGTAGATTGCCTGCTGGCATTTTCCCCAGCATTGGTTGTGCAGACCATGAGAACCTATGATTTAATCTACAGGCGGCATTTATTTTGACGTTACTGCCTTTTATTTGACGAGTCACATTAATCAATGGCTTCCCACATACATTCCCTCTAATGGAACGCATACATTTCAGCATACTTATAATTTCCATCAAACAACTGTCGAATACAATGTATTTGCTCTCTTTCATTAGACTGTCATCCTGCGTCAACGTTGTTTCGGCCTTTGACGTTGTGGAGATTTCAACACATTGGAAAGTAATATCGCTGCTATCAAGTATTGTTGCGTCTATGGATGCTGCGGCTGGTTCATTCTCTCTCATTTCAACATCTGCTAATTCAACATTGATGGGAAAACACAACAATGCCGACATGTTTTTTGGTGGCAATTTTTTGGCGGGTGTAGATTGTGTAAATTGATCTGCAACTACTTCAGAGCTATCTTCAATACATTCAATAACATCTTCTTGTGGTGGTCCGGTCGTACTGTAGCTATGGTCCAATGCAACTTTGCTGTAGTCTCCAAACACAGTTAATTCATGTTCTGGCCATTGGACATGAACATCTCGAGCCTGAACACGCCTCGCCTCAATTAATAGTTCCTCCATAGTGTACATGGTCTGGCAAGCCACATCTCTCATTCGCTTCACTGTCTGTGTGTGTATAGTTCTGACGCCCACGGGTAACTGGAGGAGAGATTGGAAAAGGGATGTTCAGTTTAAACACAAGATGGAGTGTAGTAGAATTGACTGGAAAAAAACATAAAAAAGCCCCCACCACAAAAATTTTTTTTAAAGTTATTAACTGTTTGTAACTAACCTTTTTTAGTTTTTTTTTTTCTTTGCAACTTTTTTGACTCGACCTTCAACATCTGCACTCTGTAGCTCCGATTCGTCTCCTCATGTCCGCCCTTCCTCTTGCGCTGCAAGGACTATATTTTCTGTATCCGCATAGACAGCACGGAATGAGGCTCCATCGTCTCCCTGAAACATAGTACTTTCATTACTATGTATCAAAATATTGTTAGCATAAAACACAAGTGAGGACGAACACACAGGTACATCTCAATAGCCAAATACGATTTAAACATTGTGTGCAACAATCAAAGGACAAGTATTCGACCAGTGATGATCTATTTCGATGGAACTGTCAGTATCCATACCTCTGGCTCTGCATGGACTGCCATGAATGGTTGTATTGGAGAGGAGGCATCCGCATCTCCCTGAAACACAGTACTTGCATTAGTATGCTTTTCAATATTGGAAACACAACACTTGGGGTCGACGGCACAGGTACATATAAAGAGATAACCGCAAATGATGCATTGTCCAAAAGAATCAAGGAAAATCCAAATATGATCACATTTCATCGACTTATTTCAACGATTCCTTTACATCTGCATCATCTAAATGGGATGTTTTGATTGTGGTGGAAGCTCCGTCGTCTCCCTGAAACACAGCACTTGCGTTAATAGGGAAGAAAGTATAGCAAATGGAATCACGTTATACGATCACGCATGATGGAGCTGTCATTAGCCATACCTCGTGCTGCTGAAGAATATCTATGGATGTTGCAAATGTAGTGCGCACTTCCGAAAGCTGTTGCGCCGATTCGTATACTTGAATGTCAGGCTCTGCATCAAGTGCAGGGGTTGACGCTCCATCAACTGCCTGAAACATAGTACTTGCATTAGTGAGGATTACAATTTCGAAAACATAAAATACACCTGGGGTCGACAGCACAGGTACATATCAACGGCTAACCACGAATGAAACATTGTGTAGAACAATCAAACGACAAGAATTCCAGCTCTGATGATGACGCTCGATGGAGCTGTCAGTATCCATACCTCCTGCTGGTGAGGAACATCTAGAAACGTTGTAGATGTGGCGGACGCTTCAGCATCTCCCTGAAAGACAGTACTTGCATTAGTATGGATAACACTAATTATAACTGAAAACAAACACCAGTGAACGATAACTAAGGTGTATATTAATTGGAAAGCAGTAAACAAACATTCTGTAAAATAATTACACGATAGAATAAAACTATTACTTGACATGCATAAAACAAGTCTGTAGCGGATTAGCCTAGTAAGATTACCTGATACGGGCTTGAAGTGGTTGATAACTGCGACCACGTCAAGGATGTAGAATGTTCTTGCTTCAGATTCAAGGGATAGTCAAGAAGTTGTAAAGGTCAATTAATGATTGATAATGAAATGCCAATATTAAAAATAGCCATGTAAGCCGACAGAATACCTGAAAAATGCTCAATACAGCACAGTTCCCTCTCCCCATATATATATACATTGCGTTTGTGGGTTATGAAATCGAAAAAGAATATATTGATAAATGTCATTATTCAAAAAAGTATACACTCATATCAATATCGAAATTATTACAAGGGATAGAACACCTACAATATCTATTAATCCATTCGGCTACACACCACCGCAAGGCCTAAAGCTAAATCCGGACCCTTGACTCACCGGTGGCGGAATGTGGACGAATAGAGTGGGAATAGCGTTTTCGCGCAATTTCCGTGTCGTTCGCCGTTTATTCTTCTTTGTTACCCAAGAAGTTGTGTACATGTCCAAGGAAAAGTGCCGGCTGCAGATGCGGTATCGATCACCCCTCTTGTCCTCTAAGACTTGTTGGACTCTACTTTCCAGCTCATCCAGTGGATATCCGCAATGTCTGACCCATTCTCTTATTCGATAAACAGTTTTCGGGAATACATGCATTGTAGTTCCTTCAGATTTCGCATGGGTCTTCGAAGGGCAACCGCTAATCGAACAGGCAAGCATTGTTGATGAATCTGAAAAGTAAATATCAACATTATTATACAATCTTCAAGAGTAAAGATTTGATACAAAAGTAAATGAATCATACAATGATCAATGCAAGGTTTGTTTTGGCCGCAGGAACTATACCAGTTCATTATGTGCGGCTTAGTATTTGCATAAGTTGCAGAAATGTATAATTGATGTGACTGAAATCTGAACATGTGACTCGTCCCTTGGATGTTCTGTCTTGCACGAGAAGGAAACATGCTAACATTATTGACTGGACCCCCGAAGGATGCAATTCAATCACAATAGTCACAGATGAAAATAAATAGATCTATTGATAGCATAGCAATGGAAACTGAAGTCAATACCAATGAGACCAATGAACATAGCACTATTTTGTACTCTACTGGAAAATAGATAGAAATTTAAAAATCTGCGAAATATAACCAGGATACATGGCCTTACCTTGACCAACAAACAGTTGGGTTCAGCAAGCAGAGCAGTATGTTGCGGGAGAATAGGTGGATGGCCACAGGTAGCGCACTGATGGGTATGCTCGAAGCGGTCGGTCACAGAGTTCACGGATAGCACGACGACAAGCAGATTAGCATAGATCTCAGTGGTTCCCAGGTAGCACGTTCAAGAGTTGACTTGCAAAGCACAAAGATGTTCTCATGAGACATATCGAGTGGTTTTTAATGTATTAGAAACTGGGGTGTGTTTGTGAATGAATGACGTATGTATGTCGTGGTATTAGGGGGGCGGCCTGCCTCAGGGGAGGCCTGCCTGGAGACACGGGGTCTGAGGAGGCCATGTGACCGATGGCCCCTTGGCGTTGGACACCTTTTGAAGTGTACATGCAGTTTGGCACCTTGGCCTTTCGCGCCCCGGACAGCCCCCCATGCCAGCGCTCATCCCCGGGTGTGAACCGCCTTTGATAGAGGGGGGTGGGATGGATGGCCCTGGGGCGTGCAGATAAGGCACAGGAAGACTGCTGAATGGAGACACACTTATGTGGATTGCAGGGCGGCGGCCTGCCTCAGGGGA
Source organism: Ambystoma mexicanum (assembly GCF_040938575.1). Lineage (NCBI taxonomy): Eukaryota > Metazoa > Chordata > Amphibia > Caudata > Ambystomatidae > Ambystoma > Ambystoma mexicanum. The sequence continues at coordinate 845,700,873 of NC_090921.1, read as the reverse complement.
GGCCAGCCTGGAGACACGGGGTCTGAGGAGGCCATGTGACCGATGGCCCCTTGGCGTGGGACACCTTTTGAAGTGTACATGCAGTTTGGCACCTTGGCCGTTTGCGCCCGTCACAGCCCCCCATGCCAGCGCGCATCCACCGGCGCGAACCGCCTTTGATACAGGGGGGTGGGATGGATGGCCCTGGGGCGTGCAGATAAGGCACAGGAAGACTGCTGAATGGAGACACACTTATGTGGATTGCAGGGGGGCGGCCTGCCTCGGGGGAGGCCTGCCTGGAGACAGGGGGTCTGAGGAGGCCATGTGACCGATGGCCCCTTGGCGTGGGACACCTTTTGAAGTGTACATGCAGTTTGGCACCTTGGCCTTTCGCGCCCGTCACAGCCCCCCATGCCAGCGCTCATCCACCGGCGCGAACCGCCTTTATATAAAAATACAGTATATCGCCTTTATATCAATGATAGTATATCGTTGCTTATCAATAACAAATGCCACATACCGGAGATTCTTGTGAGCACAGACCCACACTTCAACCCGTGTATTATAGTGACCAAGACCCTAGGGCCTGTATAATCCAATGGTAATTGTTAGTATAGATATATGTGTGACTTTTATAGAGACATAACCTACTGAAAGACTTTGAACAAGTGTTATTTAGTGCATGCATTATCAAGATTATGTTATGTTAGCTTAGATAGATAGTGACCACCCTGCACAGGTGTCTGACGTCCATCCTTGAATGGAGACACACTTGATTCATTTAAAAAATCGAGACAAACGTTGTTAAAATATATGTGGTGTTTTATTTTGTATCTTATTTTCATGACACAAAAATAGAAGACTTTAAAGATTATACAGGTCAGTTTGCAGCACAGCGAGAGAAAATCCCCTGTACTGACCGCTGTCACTCGGGAACGTTTCTCTAATGGCACGAACGGCACAGGCGGGTATCACTCTTCGAACGCTGTGTCCAAGCCTCCCGTGAAGCCACCATGTAAAGGAACGATAGGCCACCAGCCTGTACCACCTGTGAAAAGGAATGAAACAAACTGTTTTTAAATGACCCAGATAAGTTTAATAAACGTTTGTTGTCAATGACAATTCTTGTAACTAATGGCATTTTACACGGACAAATGCTATCTAGACAATGCACACTATTGAATGACTTACATGCGTTACAATGATATGTAGATGTAATTTTGGATATAGTAGAAGAACATGAAATAGGAGTGGCATGACAAGCAGAGTATACTTTCTCGTTACTCGGATTACGAGGACAAACAGTTGCTCGAAGTTCGTGCATAAGCACTATCATTATTTTCAACACGGCCCGGCCCGTGTGAGGCAGGCTGCCCTGAAGTCTGGCAGCTCGGTGATGCATTGCGGTCGTGGCTCGCCTTCCGAAATGTAGGCCAGGCATCCCGAGTTTTCTCGGCAGCAGCAGTTCTCGTCCTCAGTTGGCATTAGCTCGCACCGACTGCATGTGCACCAGGTGGAGACGCCGTCCATTCGACTAGGCCCAGGCTCTTCATCTGTTGATTCGTCCTGCCAACTGCCATCCGAATCCCCATCGTTTTCGCGTGCTTCCCTTTCCAGTAGTTCCTCCTCGGTATACTCGGGCTCGTACATGTAGGGCATTATTGTAGCCATTGTGTGGTAAACAAAGTAAAATAATTTACTGAGATGGTACAGGTGTTCACACGGGCTACAAGCGGCGAAGGTAGCTGACCAGAGCACAGAAACGAGTCACAAAATACTCTAAGTAACACAAAGAGAGTAATGGAATCGAAAATCGGCTGCTGTGTGTTGTGAAACGGTCTGTTTATACTTATTGAGGAGAGAGGCGTCCTGCCATTTCCATGGCGACACGTCATTAGCTGAAGCGCAGCGAATGTTGACACGAGACGTGCTTTGGCGTTGGGAAATGGGCGGTACGAGTCTGCTGATGACAGGCTCAGGGGCGGGGGAATTGATTTAGTGCCGCAAAAGCAGGTCCGCCAGGGCGCTCGGGGAAAAGATAGGATTATCAGAAAATGGCGGCTCCCTGGTGCTTGTTTTCGCGTGCGTTTAATGGACGAAAACTCGGGTAAGGTCCATAGGAAAGTTTTCTAAAATCGAGCCACTTAGGCTTAAAAAAACATGGCCGACCCGTTGGGACAATAAAAATTTTTACTAGACCATGTCTTTAATCTTACTTATACCACTTATTTATTAAATTGCAAATTTGAAGCATGCTATTGCATTATTGTTCCTGTCAAAGAGTGACATCAGGTTTGTATATCTCCTAAAAACCTGAAGTAGCTCTTTGACACTGGTAACTACTTTCACGTAGTGTTGATGCCTCAACCATTTGATAATTTCCCTTCAGATAAACACAGCCTGAAATCCTGTCTATTGATTACATTAATTATAGCAATGTAAATCGAATTCAAACCAGATATATTTTGCTTAACGCCATAATGAAATACAGCCACAATGAAATTGTGATTCCAGTGCGCAAGTAAAACGATTTTCTGAAATGTAAACATATGATGGTTGCATTAGCCTCACTATAAGATATGTATAGCATGCATAATGTTCACCGTAAATTGTGGCCGGGTAATCCGTACACCTGTTGATGCAAAGGACAATGTTCACCAGATCTTTTCAAAATGCTAGCCTCTTAACAGCTGTGGTCTCAGTCTTTAAAATCCCCTGTTGGGAAGATTACTCTTCATTCCCAGAGGAGGAACGATGCGGAACATTGGTAGCAGCAGTGTCGGTAGCAGGCACCTGCACCAGCAGATGTGTATAAAAGGAACACGCTGAGAAATTCGATACTGGCAGAGGCTTGGCAAGCGACGCATGATGTCATTCACACTGGTAAAATCACTGCCGGTTGTGGAGAAACACACTGCGGGAAATAAAGGCACCTGCTGCAATATAAGCAGTGGGGGCGGGGGGAATAAGGCATCATGCAGAATGACGCTGCAGCTCTGACACTCAAAAGACATGAATATATGCCACACCAGTACATAGGACCATTGGCCAGCAGCACACCATTGCTAACTGTGAAGGCAGTGACTAGATTTGGACAATGTGTGTACCAGAGTAAGGGGAAGGAACTGAAGGCAGCTCCAGCTACCAAAACGAAGAGGCAAACCAGGTGGATTGGCAACATATCACGCTTGGCATAACCACTATCAGTCAGGGGCGCTTAAGCAAAGAGCATTTCAGTGTGGATACACTGAAGGTCCTGGAGAGCCAGATTCCTTGATGGGACGCATTCCCACAAATGTGCTCACCATGAAAGAGTGAGAATATTGACATTTGTGGTAAGTCAGGCATCCAGGATAAAACCCATAAGAAGTGGAATGACCACTGAAGGGAGGAAAACATGTGCCCACATTTGGTGATTGAGTCGCTATGACAGGCATCGCCAGGGGAGATTAAGAAAACCTGAAATGTTTACCTTCGCCATGGCCAAGCAGAAGGAGGAGCAAGCAGAAGGACTTTAAAACACTGAAGAACAAGGGGAAGGCAAGCAGTAATGAATTACACGTAAAGCATTGATGTAGGCAGAGTGAAAGGTCAACAACTGAAATCTTGACCAGGTTCCGGCATGCAATGCACATCAAACACAGAAGCATGTAAATGCCACCACAGAACACAGTGATTGTGGGTTATACTACAAGGGCGTCATCCAGTGCACATTTCCAATGTTATGTGGACAATACTCCCAGCAGGGACCGGATTTCAGTAACATGGCAAGCCCAATTGTCATATGTTCTTATGCATGTAGAATTGCACCTAATTAAACCCAGGACATTGGGGCACACATTGTAATACAGTTTGTAAACATGCACATGTCATGTCACAACCATTAACTCTCAAATGTGTGAAAGAACTCAGGAATGGTGGATCTCACAGTGACATATCATCATTTATTTATTTATTGTGCCGTGGTTTACAATACATCTTCCACAAAAATAAATTATTGGAAAACTAAAAACAACAACATATCCCTTTTCTAATATCTCATTAGACAACATTTCATTAAGAGTACACATACAACGTGTACAAGCTCAAATCTGCGAGACCTGTTCTCTCCACATCATTCTCTGCCACAGAGTCTTCAGATACATTATTTAAAAGACACACTCATTTTGTGAAGTGCAATTTTCTCAAATTTAAAAAAAGGGCAGGCAGGCACTAGCTAAATGTTTTAAGTTTTCCACACCAAAATATCTTTACATAATCTACACAATCACTCTTTCCTTGGATCTATGATTTCAAGGGTTGGGATCAAATACAATCTTGGTTAAGTATGCTGTTATGATCGTGCAGGGGGAACAACTATCAACCATCACCCTCAAACATCGATTCTCAATCAGGATATCACACCTAGGGCATTTTAAGTCTTGATTGCCGGAATCACAAACCCATAGGCCTTGCTGGGGGACGTGGGAGGGGGGGGGAGTAAGGAAGCTATAGCCTCTGGTCTTTTGGTTGTAGCCTCGGATAAAATCTCAGGAGCTACAACCAAAAGGCTAGCTAGCCCCCAGTCCTGACAGTTCCGACATGAGTGTAGCCCCAGGTCTTTTCCAGACCTAGCAACACCCCTGCGTGACGAACCACTAGTACTCTTTACTCATCTAAAATGGTCTCATCCTGTACTAGGGATATTGTTTTCTTATTTCTGCATACGAATGCAAAATTCCCCCTCATCTTACATTCACATTTGTCCTATTGCAGGGTAATTCCTGGACGTCGCCTAGTGACCAACCCTGCCACATCTAAAGCATCTATCCTTTTCCTTTGCTTTATATTTTTGTGGGACTTTCTTAATAACCCTCCTTTGTTCTCTGTGCTAATGTTCCTCAGGCTTTGTGTGCTTTTCTCCAGAAGCCCCTTTGTCTTTCTCCCCACACTCTTTCTTCTAATCACATTGACATGAGCCTGTTCTTCACCTCCTTGCCACCTTGACCTTCAGCCTGTGTCTGCTGCACCTCTTTTTTCTTAATTCCTATCTCTTTGAAGCACAGTTGGTTGCTTTCAGTCTTCTTTGCTATGGCCAGCTCCTCCTGCAATGATGGGTCACCTGCCATGCATCATCATTCTTGGATGACTGAGTCCTTTGTGTGAATAATTATCTGATATTTTAGCAGTACCTCCATTGTTATACCCACCCCAAAACAACATGTGAGTGGCAGCTGTTTGAGAGATAACACATATTGCTCCACGGTTTCATCTTTTCTTTGGATCCTTGTATAAAAACTATATGGTTATTACAATATTGGATTCAGGGGCGTGCTACTTTTCTAAAGATCTTATGGTGCCTTTGTGCGAATCCAAATCCTCTGCTTCGAGATCTGTCAGTTTAGGTCTTTTTCTATATTTACGCTGCCCTTCTGGTCCCAGAGTGTGCAAGAGAAGTAGTATTTTCTTTTCCACAGTAAAATTCTCTTTGTCCACAGTCTTTACATAATTTCTCCAGTACTCCTGGCATTCAGACCAAAGGATGGCTGGCTGACTTGGATTTCGAAGGAAACTCTAAGGGGAATGGATAGTAATTTCGTGCATGCTTCACCTTGTATCCTTTTGCTGTGCTTTGTCTTTGTCTTGAAATTGTTCTTATTTTTTTTAGTGCTTTAGTGCTTTGCAAGTATGTGACGAGGAGGGACAGCAATGAAAAATGAAGATCATCATATACAGTGACAGTGAAGAGCAGTGTGAGCAATGAAGATTACCTCTCTTCCCAAAATTGCTGCATGTTGAGCAATGACTATAAATCCTTTTCCCTAGCTTTTCCCTAGCATACGGCCGTTAGCAGTATGAGTTTGGGCTGCACGTTCTAGCTCTCCACTGCAGGGCTTAAATACTTTAATTTCTCTTTTCCATTTTTCTCAATTCCAGGCTAGACCATGCACTGTGCACCTACCAGAAATCTGCCTCTCTGGATTCATTGCAGCATCATTTGCTGCCGGTCACGTGGAAGCACCTCTTTGTACATTCAGGTTCCTCTTTTAGGTGAGTTCAGGTCACCAGTGAGCTTGTCACCAAAATGAAGCATCTTGTTCAATGAGTGGCACGAGTCAACTCGAGGTGGGGAAAACATGGGAAAATATGAATTACAAGGGGCTTATGGTTACAGAATGTATATTATTTACTGGATGAAGAGCACAGTGAAGTTCGAGGACGTTGTGCGGAACTGAAGATCTACATGGCAAAAAAGGGTCTAAACGTGCTGAGATGGAAGGACCAGTTGGCTTTAAAAATGAGATTAGATCCATGTGAGCATGAACTAGTTTTGTTTGTGGAGCGCGAAAAGAGAGAAAAGTTGAAGGCGCTGGTGGTCTTGAAGGGACAGCTAATGAGAAAACAGCAGATGTCTTTCATGCCAAACTGGGTCTACTCAAAGGTTATGCTCACAAAAAAATCATTTTAAGGTCAGATGCAGTTCCAGTAGTACAGAAAAAAGCAAGACCCAATATGCTCATTTTGGTAGACAAAGTTCAAGATCCATTTGGAATGTACTGATATAAGAGAATGCTGTTTGGGCTTGCATCTGTGGCTGCAGTTTTTCAAAGGGCGATGACGCAAATACTCAAAGGATTGTAAGGAACTTTAGTCTATCAGGGCAATATTATTATGTATGGAAAGGGTGAGAGAGAGCATGATGAGAGGTTGTAATTAGTGTTGCACAGGTTGAGTGATAATGGTTTGAAAGTGGAGAAGAGCAAGTGTGAATTCAAGGAACGGGAAGCAGAGTATGTGGGTCATGTGATAAGTTGAAATGGGTATAAACCCAAAGTAGATGCGAAGGAAGCCATTAAAGGCGCACCTGATCCGACCAACAAAGATGAACTGAGGTAATTTTTGGGATTATATGAGTATTACAGGAAATTTGTGAGAGATTTTGCTAGCCTGACAGAACCAATGCGAAAGCTACTTCAGAAGGAAAACAAATTTGTGTGGATTGAGGAGTGTCGAAGGGCTGTTAAGCTCATTAAGGATAGCATTTGTGAGATGTTGGAATTGGGAGGATTTGTAGCAGGGTGAAATACTAAACTCACTCTAGATACCAGTGGAATTGGATTAGGTGCCATCTTATTGCAGGTGGTTGATGGCCATGAGAGAGTGATTTGCCATGCTTCCAGCGTGTGATTGAGGTAGAGAGCAGGTACTACATAATAGAAAGAGAATTGTTGGTGTGTGTCTGGGGAGTGAACTTCTTCCATAAATATGTATCCGGGAACAGGTTTAACATTTGTTCTGGCCACAAGTTGTTGGTGAAAATGTTGATGGTGAAAGGCATGTGTAAAGTGACTCCTAGGCTAGCGAGATTGAGTATTAGGCTACCAAACTACTACTATGATGTCAAATATGTGCCTGGAGTAAAGAACTGGGTGGCTAACTTACACCTCGAGACTGCCTTTGAGGACAGGAGGAGGAGTTCAAGGTGATGAGGTCTAAATTGATTGAGAAGCTTCAGGCGGATGAAGTGTTGAATAAGGTTATGTCCTAGACAATTAGAGGTTGGCCTAATAAGACAGATGAACACTGCTTGTTTTAGGAGGTCAGAGAGCAGTGCTTTGTTAAGGGGGAGCTACTCATTAGAGGGGACAAGTTGATACTGCCTGAAATTGGGCGAGAGGAACTTATTGAAAAAGCACACCAGGGTCTCCCCATGTCGAAAGTGGAATGTTCAGTCAAAGGATTGGTGGCCTGCTATGGACATCAAGGTTGAGAGGTTTGTGAGGTGTTGTTGGCCTTGCCAGAGCTCGGACAAAAGTTCAAAGGTGCAGAAATCTGAGTTGGTGGTCATGCACTGGCCCCAAGTAGCATGGTACCCGTTAGGTATAGACATTGTTGGTCTGTATGGTAATCTTGGGAGTAAAGATTTCTTATTATACTAGTGGACTGCTGCTTCAAATGGGCTGAGGCTAAAATGGTGATCAATGTGAGCACAAATGAAGTGATCAAGTTTTTGGAGTGAGTATTTAGAAGGGAAGGATATCCCAAAAAATGATTAGCAACAATGGAGTACAATTCAGAAGTGATGAAATTAAGAGATATACTAGGTCTATGGGCATTGAGTGCAAGTTCACAGCCATTTATCATCCCCAGACCAATGGTATGGTGGAAAGGTGCAACAGGGTCCTAGTGAAACTGTGGAACAACTGATTATGAATAATTTAGTGGTTGAGTCAGCCATTGATGACAAATTGTGGAGTATTAGGTGCTTAATCCTGAGCGATATTGGGAAATCTCCCTTTATGAAAATGGGATGAAGGAAGCCCAACAATGTGTTGAATACTGTATGGGTCAATAGTTGGCTGAAGTGTAAAGAAGGTAAGACAGAGACAAGTGAGCGTGATGGGTACACATTGCAGAGAGGGCGCTTCAATCCTGGTGATTTGTTAAGGATTAAGAATGGTAGTTCAACAGGAAAGGGAGAGTCTACATTTTCAACCCATGATGAAATAAAAGAAGTATTTACCAATGCAGTTAGAATTCAGGATGAGTCCATTTGGAATGTAGACCGTCTGAGCAAGTGGAATTGTGAGGGTCCAAGAGAGTGCAGGTGTGTGTGTGTGAAGACACGAATGATGGCAGAGGTTTTTTCCATTATGTAGATGAAGCTTTTGATAGCAACATTTTCACAAGTGAGAATCCAGTGAGCATGAGTGGTGTGGAGGATGGTGAAAGGAATATTCAGTGTGGTTCAAATGACAGTGTTGTGTTAAGAGGGAGGATGAGACTACCTCCCATTTGGTCTAGAGATTATGTCCTGTGTTGAGAAGACACCAGTTGGTCTTGTGAAATAATTACCAACTGAGTTGTTTAACTATTTCTAGTTCTTTAAGTTTGCATACTGTTTTGTCCTGGGTCTGGGTATTACTGTTGGGTTTGTTGTTTTGTGTTTGGTGGGAAGGGGGTGTGCAGTGTCCTATTGTGTGCCTCGTGCCCGGCTTCAGAATGTATTTTATGCATGTTGGGTGCGTGCATGAAAGTTACAATGGTGGGTGACAGGGAGCACTGGGTCATTGGTGAAAAACTAAATAAAGAAGTGTACCTACCCTGAGTTGACTCTTGCCGCTCATTGAAGCAAAATACTTCATACACCTTTCCTTAACCCGTGGAACCGATGTAAGATATTTAGGAACATTCCCTCTCGACATAGGAAAGAAAGCATACTCTTTGTAAAGTGCATACAAACATATCTTCTCTACCGTATTGACCCAATCCACTTCATATCATTTCTTTTTTTAACTTTGAATGGATTGAACACAAGGCCTTTCCATTCCTCACCAAGCTCAACAGCAGATCATTGATCTTCTTTAGGAACCCATTTAGCAACATCACTGACCCCTCATTCAAGAAACAATTAAGATCCTCAAAAAGCGAGTTTGGGGGAGGGGCCAAAATTTTAGCATTCAAACATAGTTTATTCCAACTAGCTGAGGTCCTTAATGCCGTAAGTCCTAATTCATGCCGAATCAAGCAATTGGGTAAACTAAGAGACAAACAAAGTGTATGCTTCCAAATGTACTCTTCCAAAGTATTTAAAAACCATGCAAAGTGAAACAGGTTATAATCCAAACTATAAAGGAGGATCAGGCCAATATTTATGAAATAATACTTTGAAGTTCGAATGAGAGAAAATCTAGACAGCTTAGTATAGACACTTTTAGTTGAGCTAACAACGTTTTCTATTTATTATAAGAACTGTCTCAACTTTTTTTTGCAGATGGAATTTGTTAAGTAAAACCTAAATAGGGGAACCTATGTACCACTTCCAATCTCTTCCCTGAAAATGTCCAACGTATGACTTTAGGGTTTTTATTTTTTGTAAAAACTAAAATGTTAGATGGTTGTACGCTGACCACTGGGTTATTACATTTGGCATATTCATTTGCAGGCTAATAGCTGTCAACTGAAAATAAAAAATAAGATCACCCGCTTAAGCTAAGCAATTGAGGGTTAAAGACCCAAGTTTAACAGGAAAGCTGTTTAGCTCATTCCTCAGGTCATTATTGCCAGACATGTAAAGGTTAAACAATGCTGACGCGAATAAGCACACCAGTCTCACTCCTACACTGGAGGCAACTGGTTGAGAAAGATCTCCCTCCCTGGTTAATCTTACCTATATTTTAGTGTCCAAATAGAGATACATAATAAGTTTAAGTCATCCCTCTGGGATGGACCATTTCAATGTTATGTTATGTTATATTAATGTTAATTTATAGAGCACGGTCACCACTGAAGCCATCACAGCACTATTTGAGTACTGCTAAGGCAAGAAAGACGGGAGAAGACTAAAAGAGATTGGTTTTGAGAGATTACCGAAACATGAGGTGTTCCTTGATTTTACATAGGGCGGGGCAATGGAGTTCCAGAGTCTTGCTGCTACAACTGAAAAATAGCAGCCACCAATGCGAAAGGCCCTGAAACAAGGTACCAAGATCAGCCGGGCAGTCACAGAACGAAGAGCCCAGGCCACAACATATGGATAGAATTTCACCTGAAGATATTCAACTCCACAGCAATTGAAAGTACGATGGACCAGGCAGAGCACTTTTAATTTCACACATTTCTCAACCGGGAGCCAGCGAAGACGACAAAACACTGGAGGGATGTGTATGCGTCCAGGCATGGAGGTGGCCACACACGCTGCAGAATTCTGCAATAATCTTACCCTTAACAAATCTAACTTATCGAAGTAGCTGGAGAGGACTGCACTCCAATATAAAGTGTTTAACCATTTTCATATCTACTTTTTCCAAGCAATAAGGTCATAATGACAGCATTGAGTGAAGTGCCCATATTTTTTCTGAATCCTATTTGAAATTTTGATATCCGTTTAGAATCATTTGACCACCACTCCCACTGCTTCGATAGCAAAGACAGAAGAAATCTTACTAGAGGCATAACATGGCTATCGGACGATCAGAGCTATCGGACGATAGCTAGTGAGAGATCACCTATCTCCCTTTTTATAGAACGTATTGAGATAGGGATGGTGCTGTGTAGTTGTCAAAATATACACTAAATAGAGCCACCAGAATATCAGCCCATAATTCTGGTCCATGCTTAAAGGTTACAGGCACAAGCATATCAGGGCCAGGTGCTCTAGCATATATTTTACTTACAAATTACCTCCAAAATGTTGTCTCTATCAATTGTAGCCTCCCATCACTGTAATGAATACCTACAAATAGGGGGAAGATGCAGATTTGTATCAGTCCTTGCAAAGACAGAAGAATACCGATTTACCCAAGTTGCTTCATCAATCACATCTTCAATAACACCTCTCCTGAAACTAGAGGAGCCATTGAGCAAGTCACACAATCTAGATACATTAGTTGCCGAAAATAGACTAAGTGTCCCACACTATCCTGTGTGATGAGCTGGAATCTGTGACTTTTAACCTGGTAGAGTACTTCTGGCAAATTAATCTCTTTTCCTCCCTATAGCGCACGTGGTCATGTGCCCAAATAACAGAAATAGATCTGATTTTAGTTCACTTGATCCTTTTGGCTTTAACCGCCAGTTCATCAGACACATGTTTTGCCTTAGAAGGGTCAAGGCAAAGGCCCTTTGTATTCATAAGACCAATAAAATAGAGCATAGTGGTATTAATTAAGCAATAAACCCTGCTGGGCGGACTGAATTACTGGGCCATGCAATGCCCCAAGGCAGTTAGAAACCTGACCAAAGAGAGGGCTTTAACATTAGCCTGGGGCATTACCTGGCCAAGTAATGCCACCCCCGGAGGTGCTGGAAAATGTTAGTCCCCATGGGGACACAGAAGCATCAGCACCATTGCTAACAGTGCCAGTGCTTCGGTGACAGCTCTGCCTACCGGGGCCATTGTGCCCGGCAGGTCAGACCTTAAGGGTGCAATGGCCCAGGAAGGCAGAGTTGTAGTGCGGCGGTCCGGAAAAGGTGCCGGTACGGTGCTACGGCAACCTTATTTCCGGACCGCCACACCTGTAATGAGGCCCATTGACTTTTCTAATGATTTAGTTTACTAAGAAATATCCATGATCTAATGGACGCACCACAAAATTCCCACCCCGTAATCTGGGACAAGAAACAGGCGGTTTTTAATTTGAATATTTTGTTTTATTTAAAATAATAAATCTGAAATTACAATCCCACTTAAAGGGTTAAATGACACATAACCCAGATGTCTATATCACATTAGGAAAATAATCTTATTGTTCACTTATCGAATTGTACTAGCAATCCATGTTTCCAATAATATAGAAATAAGTTCCTGATATTTCAAACATTCACTTCTAAATAATATTTATTAAAAAACACAAGTTGTGTTGCAAGTATATGGCGATCAATGCACATCAGCACCATTGGCAAGGCTTTTGGAAATGAATCAAATGTTCTTGTTGAAATATAGAGCAAGTAGTAGCAGGTAGAAGCTTTTATTTTGGAGGACGTAAACACTGTACTGTGATGAAGTATCTCTCAAGGCACAAGAATATAAAATCTAAATGGAAGAGGAATGAACAAATTCATTTTAATCAGTGTTGGGAGTCCACTAAAGGCAGAATCATTCAAATTATGTGCAAAGATATTTACATTGAAAATGTTTTCTTGGGAATGAAGGGGAGAAACTACCCTCCTTTCCTACTCCACATTAATGAGTATAACGTTCTCTTCTGAATGAAACTATTGTTTTCACAGATCAACATGTTTATCAATCCCTGCAAAACTTTGAGATACATTGTGGATAGCACTACAAAAACTCAGATATTATTTGCTTCTGTGATAACCCAATGAACTATTTAATAATGTGTTACTAATTGGCTACAATCCCCTGTACATTAATAGATTCTAGGACAAAGTATTTTCAATATCCTTCCACAAAGTTACATTTACAGGTACAGTCCTCCCTTCAGTGACTTAACTTACAAACAGTTTTCCCTAAAATACTTTCAATTGGTATCTGGAACTAAATGAATTATTATGTTGTTTTTGTCTAAATGCTTTTTAATTGTTTTACCCATGTATGGTTTGTCTTTCAAAGGCCTAGGGCAGGTAGGACAATCAACTGTCTTCAAGCATAATCGCCAAATAGACTCATCTTTTCATTGTGTCCACCTGCTCCCATATTCCCTCTCAGTTGATCTTGTTCTGCCTTGAGAAAGGCCTCTGCATTCTGTCTCATCTGAGAAAGGTCTTCTTAAGGAGATTTTCCATCAGCTACTTCCAGCGCAGTACAAATGAGCTATTCCCTTATATGACAGGCTCTATTCCTTGCCTCGTTTGCCAAATATCTACTCTTGTCCTGTGTGATTGTGTTTAAATATCTAGCAACATCCACCCATATAGCATCATTTGACACAGCATTATTTGATTGGATAGAGCCTGTGATAGGTCTCTGTCTCTTTCTGACACCCACTAACATCCCCTTCTTTGCTTCAATTGGCACCTTGAATTCTCTTTGTCGATGTTTTAGCTTTGAGGTAGTTCTCTCCTGAGGGACGCCAATATTTCATGACAATTAGGATATTCACAGATTTTTCTTTACCTGAATTTTGTCCTACAACATGTTCAACTTGATGACATGTGATTAATGTTCCAATTGTTCTATGCAGGTTGCAAGAAAGAGCATATAATCTTGATGACATGTGATTAATGTTCCAATTGTTCTATGCAGGTTGCAAGAAAGAGCATATAATCTTGATGATAGGATATCTAAATGTGTCACTTCATCAGGATGAACTGAAACATAACCTTCATGTATAGAACTGTTTGAGTACAATAAAACACAAAAAAGGAAAAAACATGTTGGCATTTCATGACATGTAAAAGTGAAATGTGATTAAGCTGAAACTGTGAGGGGGTTCCCTACCTAAAGAAAACTAAGGATAGTCTGTGTCAGGAAGTCCAACTCAAATATCTGTCTATGTTCAAAACCTATACTTGCCCTCACAACTAACTGAATACAATGTATAGGGATGTCAGCATCAACATGAATAGTGTTCAAAACAAAGTTCCAAGCTTCTTCCAGCTCCTGGCTTGTAGCCAGCTTCCCCTTCCTCAAGTTCAAAATAGTTCACACAGTATTGGGGTTCTCTTCTCAAAGAGTTCAAACCTTCCAGCTTTTAAAAACAACACCAGTTCAAATCTTCCAGCTTTTCAAAACAACACAATAGCTTGGGACACTTCCCATCTCTTTTGTCTTCAGCACTTTTCACTAGTTCACCTAACTAGTGCTGTTTCTTGACTTCAAAATCACATAAGCGACTGTTGCAAAACAAAAGCTTCTTTATGGATACTTTCATTGGCTTTTTCATAAAGAGATGCACCTGGTCTAGGCGCAGCTGTCAGACTACAAGGTCCACCCATTACAGATCATGCAACTGATACCCCTATGTACTTTGTTACACTTTCTGTCTTCTTCTGGCTCTTGCCAATGCAGGTTTCCTCTTAACTCTTTTAACTTTGTTCAATACTTGATTTCCCATCTTATACCCTTCTTGCTATTTCCTTTGCTTTGCCAACACTTGTGTCTCAAACAATTCATTCTGTAGAATCTGCTACCTGCACCACCTTACTTTCATTCCATTCACAAGTACTCATAACTTTCTTTTTCTCTGTGCGGCATTCAAAAGTGTTTATAATGTAATACATATGGTATTCAAAAGCACCTGATTAGGCATTAAAAAGTGCTTATAACAAGTTTCAGTTCATTCGGTATTGGAAAGCACTTGTTGTTTCGGCATTCAAAAGTGCTGATAACAACTTTCAGTTTGTTCAATATTCAAGTTCCCGGATTGCCCCAGCATGAGTGTTTCCCTGTTTCTACTCACTGGCTTCATACAGCAGCTCCCATCGGGTTCTTTCCGTTCCTCGTTCTGCTTTCAGCTTCCAATACCTCCGCTCTTCGCTCACAGAGGTCATAGAGAGCACTGCTCGCTCTCCTGGAGACTTGCAGCAATTGGAATTCTGCTGCGCTCCACAGCTCCTGCTGGCTGCTTGTGCCCAACAGAGGGCTTGCAGAACTTCCAGACCCTCTTGTAGCCGGCTTCGGCCCTTGGCGTCCCTCTATCCTGCGTCACCCACTCCTCCTTCTCCAGTCCACCTCTCTCCAGCTTGCTTTACTCCATCCGCTTTCCCAAGCCTGCTGTCTCTCCACTCTCATGCTGTGCAGCCCGTATTTTTATATCCATTGGGATTGTTAAATGATCGCAGGTGTGGGTCATCCAGTCCAATTGCCTGATCATTGTAAAACTCATTAACGGGACATGCTTGGCAGCTCCATCTGAAATCCACCATACCCCTCCAGAGACGTCATTTGGGGGTCACCAGGGGTCACAACTGCAACCCCTGATGTCTCCCTTGCTACCCCTAAACAAATATACAAAATAAGATTGTACAAAGATTGTACATTATTTTTTTTATTTCTTTTTTTTTACATTGAAACTCCTGGGCTGTGGCCAGTGCCATGTGGCTCTTTGTTTCTGGAGTGGCTGGCATTTTTGTTGAGACAATTGTAACATTTTGAGCAGTGACCCTAAATAAGAAAGATTAGGAATAACAAATAATCTGTCTTTCTGGAATTCTATACAATGCTAGACTCATTAAAGAGGTGAAAGGTTGTGTTCTATTGCTTCCCATGATGTCACCTCGGGTAGGGATCAAATGGCATCATTTCCGGTGATGTTATCAGAGGTCAAGGGTCATGTGATGTCCCTTCTGCTACCCCAGGCATTTTGGTGAAATGACGTCCCTGTACCCCACTTCTTCGTCTGAGTACCAGAGTGGAAAAAAAGAGAAAGGGCTGACAGTAGCCTTCGAAGGATTGAACGATATAAAGTTCATTCGGACAACGGAATGGGGATACCATGTCTCACCTAAGAATGTCCTCTCCCCACTCCCCAAGTTCCCTTCATCCAGGTGATCCTTCCTCGCATATCCACCCCCAGGGTCAGGTTCCAAAAGTGATGGCCATTCCCTGGCTACCTGAGAAGAACATCCAGGGGGAAAGGAAGTGAGGATCCCCTAAGGTCCCCTGACATACGCTGCCCCTATGTGGGTTGGACTTAGATGTTTCACAGGGAAACCGGGAGAGAAAGTCGACACTGCCCTGATCTCGAACCTTTGGGTGTTCCACTGTGAAAACATATGGCTGAAGGTGCAAAAACCAGTGCATAACTCTCGGGCTGTACTTTGGCTGCTCCACACTAAAAGAGAATGATCAGTACCTAATTTGAATTTACCACCCAGGAGGTAATATTTGAGATTGAGTATGGCCCACTTGATTGTCAGGGCCACAAGCTCAATAACTAAATAATTCTTCTTGCTGGGAAATAACTTCCTACTGATGTAGAGTAGGGGGTCTTCGAGTCCGTCATGATCTTGAGAAAGAACTGCTCCGAGTCCCAATAAGGAGGTACCTGTTTGTAAAATTAACTCTTTGGAGAAGTAAGTTACCTTTAAAATGGGGCTCTGACATAGTGTTTGCTTTAATATGATATAACAGAATGAATCTTCTTCATCACACCTGATCTTTCAGGGCTTAGGGTTTTTCATTTTATCTGTGCATCCTAAGTGCCTCTGAGTGCTGTTGGCTGAGTTGGTGCCATCTCTCCTTGCTGGATTCTCTTCTGACTTTTTTGCTTGGACTTTACCTAAATGTATACTACCATGGGATATCACTGCACCACCGCCAGCTGCCGGGTCACCAATGAACTTTAGGAACACAGTTTAGAACTACTGTGCACTATTCTTATTTTACTACTTTATTTCCTTAGATCGATCTTGGCCCGCCCCCTTGCACCGGATCCAGCTGATAAGGTATCGGCCGTGCGCATCCACAAGCGTGCATCCCGAGTGCCTTTGAGTGCTGTTGGCTGTTCGCTGGGTCAGTGGGTCAGTGGGGCCGGTTGGCTTGGGTCGACCTGCCTTTGAACGTATGAATTTTGCTCTTGCATTTCGCAGTTCCCCATTTGTCCAGGGTAACCCAAAGTGCCTGACAGTTTAGTCTTTTCATTGGGCCATATATTACCTAGTGGACGGATCAAAGGGCTATATGTTAGATGAAATTACATGGGCTCTTGGAATATTTAACAACTCAAAAGCCCCTGGCCCGGATTGTATTCCACCATGTGTTCTAAAAGAAAACATTGAATTGTGGGCGCCTCCGCTTAAAACACAATTTATTCGGATCATTCAAGCTTCCACTATACCGGCCTCGTGGGTTCAATCTGTTATAGTCCCGATTCATAAGCAAGGTGATAAAAACAACCCAGCCAATTTCCACCCTATAGCATTGATTGATGCAAGCGCCAAGGTTTTTTCAATTCTTATACAACAAAAAACTGAACATCAGTCAAATTGCACCCTTGTCACCATTCCAAGTTGGCTTTCGGGCGCGAATGGGAACTGCTTTGAATGCAACTGTGCTGGCTCCTTTGATTGCAAAAAATGGGACATTGAATTCAGGGGCATTGTATGTGGCATCGTTAGATCTATCCGCAGTGTTTGACTGTGTGAATTGTGGGGTGTTGTGGGACAAACTTGACGTAAAAGGCATTCCTCACCATCTAATTGCGCTTATAGCCAAGTTGCATAAAGATACATCATATCTCATACGAGTCAATAAAGCCGTTGCCTCAACAAGTGTGATTCCTATTGAGGTGGGGGTTAAGCAGGGAGGCAATTTAGCAGCGACCCTGTTTAACCTCTACCTCTCTGATATTGAATACATTTGGAAATCTGAAATATCTTATCCAGCAAGATTGGGCCACTTGAGAATTCAGTGGATGGCATTTGCATATGACGTTTTGATTTTCGATCACACCCCTTATGGTCTACAGAATAAACTCACAATTTTTTCGGAATACTTATATAAACATTGTAATCTGAAAAAATCTGGTATTTTCATCTTGAAAAATCTAAAAAGAACCTCCTCCACGATGCAATGGTCCATAAATTCAATATTTGGGGTATGATGTTTCCGACTCCTCCTCAAAAAAAATGTGGAGACTGAATTTTAATGAAAAAACAGCGGTATTGGGCACTCAAATGAAAATAGTGCTCGTGAAATATTGTAAATTCTCAATGACACCACTGCTCTAGTTTTATCTGCTAAAAGTGGAAGCAATTTTACTTTATGGTTTAGATTTATGTTTGAACAATATTGATTTATTGCTTGATCAAATTCAGGGGCAACTACGGAAATCTACGCTCAGACTGGCAAACTCGCTACCTAATTGTGTATTGAGACAAGAGTTAGGAATTACTGCATTGTCCACTAGATTTCACTGGCGGCAGTTATCGAAATATGGAAAGATGCTTTATCCTCCACAATGTTCGCTCTATGAGGATTTCTTGACTATGATAAAAGAGGCGAATCCACCTTCTGTGGTGCCGTTTTCTAACTTGATGATCAACAAATTGGAGGTATGTGGGCTGAAACCTGTAGAGTTGGAATTGCGTGCTGCCTATGTGAAAAAACGCGTCTTTGAACATGATTGGATGATGACTTTAAACGAGATGCATACAAAAAAAATGTGTACTCTGAAGCGGATTTGAGAACTCCACGCAGATCATACCTATTAAAATTTCCTGCACAAGAGCAACGTGATCTGTATTTAAGGTTTAAGCTGAATCAGTTACCCACATACGAAAGAATAGTGAGATGGGATAAACCATCTCCAGTGGAACACAACCGATTTGTAGATTCTGTGTGGCCGGTGTACACTTAGAACCTTTAAAACATCTATGCATGTATTGTCCTAAATTCGAAGCATTACGTTATTCTCTCATGGGTCCTAATGTGTTGGGCATGACTCTCTAAGCTAGGGAATGGTGCTGGAAGACCTTCATGTGGGGATATTCAATTGAAAGAATCATTTCACTTTGTGAATTCCTTGTAAAATTGGTCTTCGAGTTAGAGAAGAAAAATTTAGGAATCGAGATAAAAGAAAAATGCCTGTTTTAAACAACAACTAACCTTGATATACAATCGCAATTAAGAATATGTTGTGCATGTAACATGTATATACGATGAAGTTTTCTTTTGTGACAGGCTATCTTATGTGCGGTAAAAGTTTGTTAAGCATTTCTGTACTTTTTCATGGGTTTTAATGTCCGGTGCATGTTTTTTCAAGCAATTGAATGGTGCTGGAAGAACCTTATGTGGGGGTACTCATTTAATAGAATTATTGTGACTTTTGAATCTTTTCTAAATTGGTTTTAGAGTTAGAGTAGAAAAACACAGGAATCAAGAAAATTTCAAAATGATTGTAAATAATGGTATCTTTGAAATGCAATTGTAACTAAGAATGGTGATGTGAATGTAACAAGCTTATATGATGAATTTTATTTTTGTGATATGCTATTTGTTAATGTTGTTAAAGTTTGTTAATCAAACTAAATAAACAACTTTTTTTTAAATAAATAAAAAATATATATATTACCAAGTGCACTTCTGTGATCAATTGTGTCCGGTAGTAGGAGGAATAGCTTTTTGGATCAGTGTATTGTTGTGCTGCTAGAAAAGTGAGAACATCATCATGCGTAATAAAAACGATACAGTGGTGGCAATGAAAAAGGACATGCTGGTAGCACCCGTAGTGTTCACCAGCACAAGAGACAATATGTCCCGTGCCTTGCCCTCACCCCCTTCCCCTTCTGTTACAGCCGAGGTTTTTAACTGCGAGGGCCAGCAGGGGGGAAGGGCGTGGGGGGAGGCAGGTTGCAGGTGTTGATGCAGTGGAATTTGGAGAGCTCGCCACTACTATTAGATTACAACGATTTTATACCTTTGCCACAGGAAGTGCATAAGCAAATCCAGGGGAAGGCTGCATTTGATCAAGTGCTGGCGTCAACTGATTCAGCAAATCTTTCCTTTCTAGACATTCTGCCGATATTCGCTGCTGGGGTAATTTCGTTGTTGGCATTATTAGAGCACCCACTTACACAGGGGATGGGTTGGACGACACCCTCCTGTCAGCCCAGACTCCCTCAAGGGGTCAGGAAGATGGAAATATGTCAGTGATTTGTTTGTCGGTTCAGGACTCTATATGTGGAGAACTACGGGAGCACACTAAATGTTTGTGAGCAATATTGATACAATTGGGGATAATGAGTGAGCGTTTGGGTCTGTATTCTATGAAGGTCAATGCTCATCAACACAGTGTGGAAATGGTTACGGATTTATTAGAAAACGTTCCCAATTTAAGTGCTCCAAGGGAAAGGACCCACAAGGAATCCGTAATCCAACCCCAGCAAGATGATGCCAGGGTGGAGAGGGTACCTGCGGGGGTTGAGTCAGCGGGCAGGGCTCCCTAATGCCAGCGAATGCAGAGCCGATATTAGACAGGCCAATTATTGCAAAAAGGGGAAAAAAAGTAATAAAATGAAGGATAAATACAAAATGCAGACCCTAGACTCTCTGAGGGGAACTAAAAAAACTGCCCCGCAAATCATGGAGAACCATCGCGAGAAACAAGGTAACTGACACCCTGGCTATTGTACATTTGGAATGCTTGTTGTCTGGTGAGGAAGGTGAGTGTTGTGACTCAACCTCTGCAAGCGGGATCCCTGCTCTCATGAGGGGGAGAATAATGGACTCAAGAGCGATAGAGAAGTCCCAGCCTGTAGAAAATATCCATCAGGACACCAAGACAGATGCAGCTGACACCCTTTCAAATGCTATGAAACATAAGGGAGTGAGAAATGTTTTCAAATTGGGGAGTGGTGCTTCGAAAGAGAGCCCCAGTGCTACCTTAAATAACAATTTTAACAAAAGAAAGGGGCAGTCAGTAGGGGAACAGGAGACTTAGGAGGGAGCATTGGGTGCTGTGAACAAATCTGACAGTAACCCTGTGGTGTCAGGTGGGTTAGGTACTGAAAGCATGGGGGACCAGGTGTAGCAGGGAAAGGGGAAGGGAACGTCAGAGGGAGTAGCTACCCAAGATTTGTTAATGGAGGAGCTAGTCAGATCCAAAGTCAAGAATTTGATGGATCAGTGGACAACCGCTGGTGCATCCCCGCTGGGTAGGGAGAAGGTGTTGATGTCGGATCAGCCTGCAGAGGAGGCATGGGTGGGACCTCGGGTAATGAAGATGTACCAGAGGTTGGAATTGTGGAATTTGCCAGGGAATAAACTAATAAGGGATCCTCCTCCACCACCTCACTTAGTGCTGGAGGAAGTGGCCTAAGTGAGCCCCTCAGAGGAAATAGGGGGGATACAATGTGCATTAGCCCCCACTTTAGATACTCAGCAGACCCAGCTGGAACCCCCAGGGATTGTGGGGCAGCCCTTCTTGGCTTCCATACAAAAGTAGGATATGTAAGTCTGTATCTAACAGTGCTTTAAGGAATGTCAATGGAGACAGCCTTGTTCCCAGATGATCCCAGTGTGCTATTCCATTACATGTTTGGTTACGGAGGACTTTATTCCCTAAATAGATCTAGAGTGCTAACCCACCTGAATGAGATTCCAACCCTCAGACTCATTATGTCATCAGATATTAAATTGGTCGAATGTATTCACCCAGATAGATATGATCATGCCAGGCTGGTTCTTCATTCTTTTTGTATGAGGCCTTTCTATCAGAGGCTCCCAATTGTAATAGGTTGGGTTACGACCTACTATCTTTCAGGGTTGGGTCCATTAGTGTGCAGAATAATCAATCTCAGCAGATGTATGATCAACTCACTCAGGGGGGGAGACCCGTGTGAGCAGGAACATCGAGACTTTAATCAGACCCAGATCATAGAGGAGGACCAGAACTGGAGATGGCTAGTGCTTTCTTTAAGAGAATCTATTTCCCGGAATTCCAGGGATTTTTAAAATGTATGTGCCTGCCCAGACTTATGCCATCAGCTTGGCCAATTCCCAGGAATTGTTTTGCAGAAAACGCGGCTGACTGCTCCGCCGAGTTTGGACGGGTATGATATACGAGTGCAACCTGCAATTAAGGATGTTATAGGTCGATTGGCAGGAAGATTACTTGTTGCATTTTGGAATGAGTGGGGTTTAAGCGTGATTTATCATCAAAATGTGATCAACAGAGTGCTAATAGTAGTCCTGAAGGTGGAATCTAAGCTTCTGAGTCAGTATATTTTGTTAGTCGACATATACTGGAAACCATCCTCAAATCTAAGTCTTACGCTTAAAGAGTTGAATGGGGTGATTGAAAACTGGTTGTCAGATAATAATTGCAGTTGACTTTAATGCTGAATGCTCCTTCTCAAACCCTATCGGTTATGCATAATCATCTGCAGTTGGGCACACAACAAATTCTGGGTACCTTGTTACCCAAGACTACCAACACACGGAGTGGGATGCCTTTAGGAAACAGAAAGAGGATTCAAGGTCGAATTTGGTTTGAACTGATGTGGAGTTGGTGATTGCACATGGTGAACTAACTGCTTAAAGGATAGTTCCGGGACTTTTTTTTTATTGTCCCTACGGTTCGGCCATGTGTTTTTAAGCATAAATCGGTAGATCGTAGAAAACTTTCCTATGGACCTTACCCGACTTTTCGTCCATTAACGCACTCGAAATCAGCCGCCATTTTCTGATAATCCTATCATTTCCCCCCATCGCCCTGGCTCACCTGCTTTTGCGGCACTAAATCAAATCCCCCGCCCCTGAGCCTGACATCAGCAGACGCGTACGCCCATTTCCCAACGCCAAAGCACGTTTCGTGTCAACAATCGCTGCGCCTCAGCTAATGAAGTGTCGCCATGGAAATGGCAGGACGCCTCTTTCCTCTATAAGTATAAACACACCGTTTCACAACACACAGCAGCAGATTTTCGATTCCATTACTCTCTCTGTGTTACTTTGAGTATTCTGTGACTCGTTTCTGTGCTCTGGTCAGCTACCTTCGCCGCTTCTAGGCCTTGTGAACACCTGTACCATCTCTGTAAATTATTTTACTTTCTTTACCACACAATGGCTACAATAATGCCGTATATGTACGAGCCCGAGTACACCGAGGAAGAACTACTGGAAAAGCAAGCACGCGAAAACGATGGGGATTCGGACGGCAGTTGGGAGGACCAGTCAACGGATGAAGAGCCTGGACCATGTCGCATGGACGGCGTCTCCACCTGGTGCACGTGCAATCGGTGCGAGCTAATGCCAACTGAGGAGGAGAACTGCTGCTGCCGTGAAAATTCCGGGTGCTTGGCCTACATTTCGGAAGGCGAGCCAAGTCCGCAATGCATCACCGAGCTGCCAGAGTTCAGGGAAGCCTGCCTCTCACAGACCGTGTTGAGGATGATGATGGTGCTTATGCACGAACTTCGCGGCACTGTTCGTCCGCGTAATCCGAGTAACGAGTAAGTATACTCTGGTTGTGATGTCAGTGATGCCACTACTATGTCATGGTCGTCTCCCACATATAAAATTACATCCACATATCATTCGAATGCATGTAAATTGGTTCCATATTGTGCATTTTCTAGATAGAATTTTTTTCAAAGCAGAATGACATTTTTTACCTGAATCGACAGTGATAAGAAAGTTTTGTCATTTTAATACAGTTTGCATCTTTCATTTTCACAGGTGGCACAGGCTGGTGGCCTATCGTTGCTTCACTTGGTGGCTTCACGGGAGGCTCGGACACCGCGTTCGGAGAGTAATACCTGCCTGTGCGGTACTTGCCATTAGACAACATTTCCCCAGCGACAGTGGACAATACCGCGGATTTTCCCTGGATGTGCTGCAACCGGAACTTTACAATGTGTAATGTTTATTATTTATGTTCAATTGAAATTAAGATCTAAAATAAAACCCAACATATATTTTAACAATGGTTGTTTTGATTTTTTAAATGAATCTAGTGTGTCTCCATTGAATAGTCTTCCTGTGCCTTGTCTTGTCACACCACATGTCTCCGGCCAGCATCCTCCCTCACGCTGGCCGCCCACCTTCAATCCACATAACCGTTGAACCCATATGCAGCAGACATACATATGTTATTTTGCGGGTTGGCATCAAGCCTCCCGGCCTTGCCTCCTCCCCCAAAAATACGTACCACACCACTTTGTTCAAGCGTTGGCAATAAAAGGAAGGCCGTTGGATTTTATTGATACAAAACATGGTTATAGGTAAATAATCCATATGGTTGATCATAATAAATCATCCTTTTGGGCACCGGGTACAGAGATGACCCCCTATGGCCCGTGCCGCCTTGCCACCACAGGCCAGCCTGCTGCTGACTAACTGCCTAGGCATCCAGGGTCTCCAGGTTGAACTGCACCCATATATTCTCCTGGGAGGGTGAGGTATTCATAAACTCACCCCCCTGCCTTCCATGTACTAGATCCTGCAGCCTGCCTCTTACATGCAGTTAGATGGCCTCTCCTTGGTGAGGCCCTGCGGCAAACGAGTCTTGTTTGCACGACCACCGCCCCAATCCACCCCCCCCGCCCTATCAAAGGCAGTTCGCACCGGGGTACTTGTGCTGGCAAGTGGAGCTGTCAGGGAGCGATAAAGGCCAAGAGGTGCCAAAGACCATGTACACTTCAAAGTGGTCTATAGAGCATGGGTTGTTGTTCCCATGTCTACCTCCAGACCCCATGTCTCCTGCCAAGCATCCCCCCTCACGCTGGACGGCCCCCTGCAATCCACATAATTGTGTCTCCATTCACGAGTCTTCCTGTGTCTTGTCTGCATGACCACCGCCCCAATCCACCCCCCCCCCGCCCTATCAAAGGCAGTTCGCACCGGGGTACTTGTGCTGGCAAGTGGAGCTGTCAGGGAGACATAAAGGCCAAGAGGTGCCAAAGACCATGTACACTTCAAAGTGGTCTATAGAGCATGGGTTGTTGTTCCCATGTCTACCTCCAGACCCCGTGTCTCCTGCCAAGCATCCCCCCTCACGCTGGACGGCCCCCTGCAAACCGCATAATGCCACGACATATACACGTCATTCATTCACAAACACACCCCTGTTTCGAATTCTTTATAACCCACTTCATATTTCTAATGAGAACTTCTTTGCGCTTTGCTAGTCAACCCGTGAAGGTGCTGGTTATCTGCTCTTCGTCTCTGTGAACTTCCGTGACCACTTCGAGGAAACTCGTCAGTTTGCAACCTGTGAACTGCTCCCTGTTCTACGACAAGAAACTACTCTGATCCCTGCATCTGTTTGTTCGTCAAGGTAAGGCCATGTACCATAATCATTTTGCGTCCAATTTCTTTTCGTTCAAGACAGTACATGCAAGGAACTAGTCACATGTTCTGAGTCTAGTCAAATTATCTTTCTATTTTTTTAAAAATATTCAAATACTTATCCGCATGTGAATAACGTGTATAGTTCCAAGAACCAAAACAAACCTTGCATTGAACCTTTTATGTGTCATTTAATTTTTTAACACATTGGTATTCATAGAGAATTGTTGATCTTTACTTTTCAGAACTTTCCACAATGCCTGCCTGTTCCATTGGCGGTTGCCCTTCGAAGACCCATAATAAATCTGAAGGTACTATAATGCATGTTTTCCCTAAGACAATAGATCAGATAAGAGAATGGGTCCGATATTGCGGATATCCACCGTCTGAGCTTGAAAGTAGAGTCCTAGAAGTCTTTGCGGACAAGAGGGGTGATCGATACCGCATCTGCAGCAGGCACTTTAGCTCAGACATGTACTCCACATCATTGCTAATAAAGAAGAACACACCGCGAGCGAGGCGAAAATTGCTCTCAACCGCTATTCCCACTCTATTCGTCCACATCCCTCCACTGGTGAGTCAAGTTTACGTATTTATCTCTCGGCCTCGCGGTAGTGTGTAGCATTAGCTAACAATAATTTCCCCATTTATGTATCCACTCAATATGAAGGCGGAAGATTCTCCATCCGTGTCGTTATTGCAGTCATCAGCCACTTCAAGCGCCTATCGGGTAAACTTACTTAGCTATTCTGCCACTGACTTGTTTTAGGCATGTAAATCAATAGTTTTAATTTATCGTGTAATTATTTTACCTAATGGTACACCCTAGTACTCGTCCTCTAGTCTTTGTTTTCAGTTATAATTATTGTTATCCAAAATAATGCAAGTACTGTCTTTCAGGGAGATGCTGAGGAGTCCAACGTATTGACGACAACCGTTGATGTCACTCAGATGCTCGAGGTACGTTTCCGGACAGTTCCATCGATGGAGATCATCAGATCTTGCATTCTTGTAGCGTGATTGTTACACACAATGTTTCTTTCGTTTTTAGCCATTGATATGTCCTTCTGTCGTCGCCCTCCTATCTGTCTTCTTTTTTCAATATTGTGTTCATTACTAATGAAAGTCCTATGTTTCAGGGAGTCGATGGAGCATTAGTCCAAGAAGAAGGGGGAGCATGCAGTTACGGGTCGGCGCAACAGCTTGCAGAAGTGTGCACCGCAGTTACATCGTCCCTTGATGTTCTTATGCATTTCGAGGTATGGATACTGACAGTTCGATCAAGCGAAATCATATGACGTGATTACATCCGCTATACTTCCTTCTTTATTAACGCAAGTACTATGTTTCAGGGAGATGACGGAGCTTCTTCTACAAGAACATCACCCCTAGTAGTTGATGCAGATCTCTGGGTGGTGACACTTCCAACGATCGAGCAAATCGAATCATATTTACATATCCATTATTTATTTTAGACAACTGATCATTTGTGCAGGTCTATTTAGATGAGCCGTTGACGCCTGCACAAAGTTTATGTTCTTTTTAACAAAATAGAAAACCATACTAATGCAATTACTGTGTTTCAGGGAGTTACTGAAGCATCATCTTCAATAATATCATCAATGGAAGTCTATGAGGAGCCCGAGGTATGGATCTTGACAGTTCCATCTAACTAGATCAACAATGCGTGAATAATTGTCGTTTGAATGTTCTACACAAAGCGTTCATTCGTGTTTTGCTATTGAGATGTACGTGGGTATTGGTCCCCAAGTACATTTTGTGTTTTCAATATTATTATACATACTAATGAAAGTTCTATGTTTCAGGGAGTCGATGGAGCGTCAGTGCATGATGGATGTGCTTATCATGAAAATATAGTCGTTGCAGCGCAGGAAGAAGTGGAGACATGCACACACGAGTCGGAGCAACAGCGTCCTGATGTTGAAGTTCGAGGCAAGAAAGTTTCAAAGAAAAGAAAGCAAAAGAAGGTTAGTGTCCTGGTCACTATATTATGTTGTTTTTCACTGGTAATAGTTCAATACTGTAAGTTGTGTTTAAACTGAACATCCCTTTTCCAATCTGTCCTCTAGTTGCGAGTGGGTGTACGAACTAGATCTACACAGACAGTGAAGCGAACGAGAGATGTTGCTTGTCAAAGCTTTTGGCAGGGACTTGAGACTGGAGATGCATCGTGCCAATGGGAAGAATATGAAGTGATTGACAACGGAGCTATACCACCACCAGCCATTGATAGTGAATGTCCTCCTGGTAGTTCGGATGCAGTCGGAGATCAATTCACAGAATCCACACCCGCAAAAACTAAGACCGCGAGAAAGTTGAAGAAATTGTTTTATTCACCCATCGCCGGAGAAGGAACAGATGTTGCAATGGAAGAGAATGAAGTGGACGACAATGAAACACCATCAATATCACTGAACATAGCAGAAGACGATATCAGAGATTCTACCTTTCATGTGAGTGACATGTCCTCAACGTTACAGGCCGAACCAGCTGGGATGCAGAGTGACAGTATAAGGAAAGAGGCCAAATTCATTGTATTCGATAGTTGTTTGATTGATATTATTATTCGGATGAAATGTGGGCATTCGGTTGGTGGGGAAGTATGTGGGGAGCCATTGATTAATGTGACTCGTGCAATTCGAGGCACTAACCTTAAAATACATGCCACCTGTACAAAATATCATCCTTTCTCATGGTCTGCACAACCCATGCTGGGGCAACTGCCAGCAGGCAATCTACTTTGTGCAGCGGCTGCACTTTTTAGTGGTTCAAGTTTTAAAAAGTTAGAGTCTTTCTTTCAGTTTGTGGGAATCCATTTCATTGCGAAAACTCAGTTCTACAAATACCAAACCGATTATCTATTTCCAGCCATTAGCGAAGCTTGGAGAATGGAAAAAATGTCTATTGATAGTACATTTGCGGGCAAACGGTTCAGGCTAGCCGGTGATGGAAAGTGCGACATCCCAGGATTTTCAGCCAAGTACTGCACCTACCACTTTCAGGACATGGAAAATAAGAAAATTGTGAGTTCGGTGGTCGTGCAGGTGTCACAAAGTACATCCTCAGTGGCCATGGAGAAAGTTGGCTTTGTAGCATCATTGCAAGAACTACAATCGCGGGGAATGGTGATCGACCTGATAGCCACGGACAGACACGTTTCAATTGCCAAGACAATGAGAGAAGAGTACAAAAATATAAATCACCAATTTGACGTTTGGCATCTTGCAAAAACAATCAATAAAAAAATGTCGGCTGCAGGTAAAAAAAAAAGATATGCAAGGTATTTCACAGTGGTCCAAGTCAATCAGCAACCATCTTTGGTGGAGCTCAAAAACATGTGGAGGGTCGTTGGAAATTCTACTGGAAAAATGGCGGTCAATAATGCTACACTGTAGCAACGTTCACCGCTGGACCACAAACCAACATTTCCACAATTGTGAACATGGCCATTTGTCCGCAGAGGAGGCACGGAAGAAGAAGTGGTTGATTCCTTCATCACCCACTCACAAAGCCATTGAAAAGATTGTATTTGATAAAACTATAACAAGAGATTTGAGGGGACTCACGGAATTCTGCCACACAGGAGATTTGGAGGTGTTCCACAATATGTGCCTAAAGTACAGGCCAAAACGATTACATTTTGGCATGGAGGGCATGATAAATCGGACTCTTCTAGCGGTCTTGGCACATAACCATAATGTTGGCCGTCAACAAAGTAGGACGACCGGAACTTTAGGGACGCTTCGCTACAATAAGGCCTTCACTAAAAGAAGTAAACAATGGGTTATCAAACCAGTGTTTGAGGATATGCAATATGACTTTATTGAGAGACTTATTGTTGATGTCCTAGATAGGCACATACATGGAGTTGTGAACGAACCTGTGCAGGGGACAACTGCATTGCCACCCAACATTGCCTCTGTTCCATGTCCACCTAAAGAAGAGCTCATTGAGAAATACACATCACGGTTTAAATGATTGTAATTTGATTGTCTGTTCTCTCGAGTCTCCTCATGTCGCAGGCCCATTGAATATGTGTAGCTATGTATTGTGTAAATAAAAGTGATTGCTCTGTGAGTCCTGTGAGATGGCCTTACACTGAATGTAGCTAACTAGGAATGTGTGCTCGTTCAAAGTGAAGGTCAGCTGCTTTGATTTTTTTCTCGGGTGCCGGAATGGCCCACGAATCAGTATAAGGTTCTATTGTTATTTGACCTTGACAGGCCGGGACCATCCCGAAAGACTTCTTTTTGGGGGTGTGGGGCAATAACGTAAGAAACGATAATGAATATAATTTCAGAAACGAAAGCCATTTAATGTTCGTTCATTAGAAGAAATAACGTCGGCATAGAAGGAGTGGTATTTCGGGGCTGCCCTACGCACAGACACAATGGAAAATGCAAATATAATGTAAGTAACTCTTTAGATGAGTTTATACCGCAATTTAATTACTATACAGTAGCTTTAAAGACGGGTTAAGTTGTACTTGTTCGTTCTATGTGGCATATTGTTTTGTACCGCACACTATCTTGAGGAGAACCATCTCCTTTTACGGAAGCACCTCAAAACCTTCCTCTTTGCTTCTGCTTTCTCTCTCCCTCTGCCCTGCTACAACTGGTCCACTGTCTGCGACCTCGGTCCTGGGCCCTTCCACTCTCCACCTGCACTGCCTCCCTGTCAACCCCTGCACTGGGGGACTGTCTCAGTATCCTACAGCCCCCCCTTGACGTATAATACCCAGTTGCACTGTCCTAGCTATGAAATAATTTCCCGACCTAATATATAAAATGAATAATTTTAATAAAGATCTGATGTTGAGACTAATTTCATTTTTTATGTTTTTAAAACAGGTACATCCTTCATTATTGTATGTGTCACGAGTACCAGACACCGGCGGATGGCTTTTATAACCGCCAGTTGCTTCTCCGCGTGAACAACGTTACCACGCTGACCATTTTATGGGACGATCGCCAAGTACAAGTATGCCCTTACGCGGTACTAACGGCTAGATGCAACATACAGACCGTTGTGGTGGCCTAGTGCCTCGTTGTTGGAACAGCCATGCGATTATCAGTGCGACCGAAGAGCTTATTTTATCGTAAACCAACACCCTGTGTACTGCACACGAACATCGATTGCCTCAAGACGAACTATTTTGGATCGAGAGCAAAGAAAAATGCAAATCGCAGAATATTCTCTAAACATTTGATGTCCAATAAATGTACTTTGCCAAATGGACAATCTTGCCGTTTGCTTTTAAACCACAGTTTCATATTCCGAATTGTGGCGCTGTATTGTGAGATGATCTAAGACCCTGTGTACAGCAAAGGAACATTGCGTGCCTCAAAACGAACTTTTTGGAACGTGAGCAAATAAACATGCAAATCGCTGAATATTCTCTAAACATTTGATGTCAAATAAATGTACTTTACCAAATTTACAATCTTGCGGTTTGATTTAAAAGTACAGTTTCATATTCCCAATTGTGGCGCGCTGTGTTGTGAGCTGATCTGTGTTGGTTTCCGGGTTTTGTGTGTAGTCGCGTAGAAGACGCCTGGGCGTGTTTGCCTACGCAGCACAGTCACGTCACGGATAGAGGCGGGGAATATGAATGTTTTGATAAAGTCTGTTTCAGGGGCGGGGGATTTGATTTAGTGCCGCAAAAGCAGGTGAGCCAGGGCGATGGGGGGAAATGATAGGATTATCAGAAAATGGCGGCTGATTTTGAGTGCGTTAATGGACGAAAAGTCGGGTAAGGTCCATAGGAAAGTTTTCTACGATCTACCGATTTATGCTTAAAAACACATGGCCGAACCGTAGGGACAATAAAAAAAAAGTCCCGGAACTATCCTTTAATAACAATATGAACTCTGCAACGTGGTCTTGTGGGAAACAGAGCTCTATAATTGTACAATTGACTACATATGTATGACAAAGGGCTTAATGGACCAGAAGGCAGAGTTCAGGATTGTCGACACAAGGCTCAGTGATCATAAGATGTTACAGGTTACTCTCTGCCATGTAGACACTGGCAGGACAATGCACTTCTATACTACCGATTTGAACGTGAATACTAAAGGACTTGGCATGAGGGTAACATCTCTAAATTAAATGCTCTCTTATTGAATGATTTTATGAGTTCGACCTTGGACTCTGAGCTGATGACATACACTCATAGCACCATTCGGCTGTATGTGCAGGACCTAATTATAAATCGGTAAAAGGATCTGGGAAGTTACCCCTTAAGAAAGTACGAGGTTTGAAGCTATGGTTTAGAATAGGAAAAGAAATCTACCGTAGGGAGATCTGGGCAATTGACAAAATGTCATGTAGTAAGGATACAAAACACAAGGTAATACTGAAGATAAAACAAAAACTAAAAAAAAATGGATCAAAGCTTACAGAGCCTGTATGTACCAAACAGATGGGGAAAATATGATGTCCGTTCTGTAGTGCCAGAAATGTTGGGCTGCTAGTAAATGCCCTAGAGAGCACTCAGTCTTTGGCCCAAAGTAACCCCATATCGGAAGTGGTCTGGGACCTATATTGGCAGGAGGAGTAGCAGTTCTCAGAATCAATTTACGAATGTAACCCTAAAAACAATATGGATCTTTGGTCTAAAGCCCTATATATATTATTTAAAGATCTAGTTGCAACTAGATGCTCCCCTATTTCCTAGAAAACATCATATATCGTACCTATTTATAAAAAGGAGGACAGGGGCTCCCCATTGAACTACTGCCCAATAGCACTGCTAGATGCGGATTCAAACCTCTTCGCAGTCTTAGTTTTAAAACACATAGAAGAATGGAGGGCTAGTAATAATATTCTGTCCCCGCAACAAACAGGCTTTCGGAAGCAAATGGGTACTGACTGTAGAGGGCTTCTGCTATGTGTTCAGCAACAGCTAGCCTGGAAGGAATCCTCTGTTCCGATATACTTGGCATCTATGAATCTATCCCTTGCGTTTGATTTGGTCGATAAGAATACATTATGGGTGAAATTAAATAGGCTGGGACTACCTGGGGGATTGCTCGCCATTTTAATTAATCTGCATGAAGGATCCAAAATACAGATAATGAACAAGAAGGGGCTGTTATCTAAAACTATTTGTACATTCAATGGGCTCCATTAAGGCTGTATATTTGCTCCCGCCTTGTTCAACTTATATATGGCGGATGTTGGCGATACACTAGATGGTGCCTAGTTTACACCGCTGAAGATTGAGGGTCGTCGAATCTGTTGAACTGCACATGCAGATGCCTTCAAATTAATAGATCATACATCGATTGGGCTTCAAAGACTCATGATTGCCTTTAGCCAGTATATAAATGATAACCATTTGAAAGTTAATCCACAAAATACCATGGTCCGACTGAGCAAACGCTCCTATGAGATTGGTTTTGACTGACTAGTAAACAGTACAAGACTGACCGTGAAGTAGCGTATGAACTATCTGGGGTTTCTTATTATTTCATTGATTACAATTAATGTTTTACTGAAATTACTTGAGATATAAAGTATCCAAACAATAGGCACAGATTAAAAAAATAGATATGAAGTCTGGGAAAAATGCTCAATGCTCCCAACAATAAGGTTTTATTACTCTAAGATCATTCCTCCCTTGTGTTATGGTCTTGAATTGCTCCCTTCATGGGCAGTATGTGAAATGCATAAATACGAAGCTCTGATTTGGCGGTCTGTTTTGTATTGCTTACCTATATGTATGCCATTACCTGTAATCAGATATGAATTAGGCCTACAATCAATTCAAAGTTTGGTGGAATGGAGGAGATTGTCTTTTTATCGGAAATATGTGAGTTTGAATGAATCCCTATACATGCTACTGACCAAAGGAGTTAGGGATGGTGTGTCAAAGGAGTGTTTTGTGTTTAAGCTGCATGAAGAATGTCTACTATTGCTAAAGAAGTCGGGGTAGCGTTGGAAACCTTTGTGCATTATCCAGATAAAGTTAAAAGGCAGTTACAACATAATTGTCAGGAATCAGGGTTGGCAAAGACGTGGAGTGTGTAAATACGCCTATTGAGAGATTAAGGGCTGGAAAGGACGTGGACACTACAATTCCCAGCATCCTTTGTGGTTTTGGGTAGTTCGGCCCGTGCAGGCCTTGCCAGCAGTATTGCATCAAGAATCAAGTACAGCTTAAAGGCAGGCAACGGCTGCAGGCAGGTGTGGCTTATTGTTAATTGTGCAGCAGGAGGCAGACGGCCGCGTACGACTACAGGAGCCGGGAGTCAGCGTGCGATGAGGAAACCATGAAGGGGAGAAGCTATTAATCTTACGCGGTCACAGTGCAGCAGGCGCAGGAGGGGCGCTGAGTCAAAGTGTGCTTGTTACGAATGTGTTACACAAACTTTGCAAGCCTTGTGTTAAGTTCATGCAGGAAGTACTGCATATGGACAAGGACATTTCACTAGTGAATAAAACTAAGGGGAAATGCATTTATGTTGTATGTTGCTAATGCCGCCCTACGGGCCATGTGTACTGTCTAATCATTTTGGGAAACTTTTCCTTATGTGTTTTCATTTTGCTTGCTTATGCGTTGTTGAAGTCAGAGCATGATATGTCCGAGTATGGTACAGTACACGTATTAAGGTGTGCTATTACAGAATTAAGTACATGTTAGGAGTGCAGGTGATATTACTGTTTGTTAAAGGTTAAACAGAGTAGGGTTTTCTCCTGGTGCTTCCCCGGTCCCATCCACATTAGGAGTTCCTCACCCTCTTTCCGGTGTTCCTAATTTCCCCTCCCTATCCACAACCTCTCCCTAACTCCTCTTCCCCCCATTGGCTGCCACGTGGCAACCTGTTGTCTAAATCAGGCGCCTGTGCCAACCACGGTGGGAGGGTCGAGTTCGTTCGGCTTCCGTGGTTCGGGGGTGAGTGTCGATCTCGCTACCCTCCAGTTAGTGTGATTGTGACATAATAAGCCACCCCCAAATTGGGATACTCACAACCACCTAAGCCAAATGGACCCGACACCTCCACCTTTAGCGGATGTGCTAAAGGCTTTACAGGATATGCAGTTGGAATTAGCAAATGCTAGGCAGGAAGCTACTACCCTGAAAGCGGAGGTACAAGGTTTGGTAGCGCAAGGTACCCCATTCGAGGGGCCCAGTACCTCCACTACTGCGGGCACCTCCACTAGGGGAAATCCTACGGTCATTGTTCAACCACCAAGTAGTGTACCCTTGGCAGCACCAGAACGTTTTTCAGGGGATCCTAGAAAATACATGACCTTCCTTACCCAATGTAGACTCCATTTCTTGTGCAAATCGGCAGCATTTGAGACCATCCAAGCCAGAACCGCCTTTGTAATATCTTATTTGACAGGGGATGCAGCAGCCTGGGAGATGCCTTTGATCCAGAAAGATGACCCCTTGTTATATAATTGGGATAATTTTCTCGGAGAATGTGGGAGATTGTTTGGCCCAAGACAAGAGTTGTTGGGACTAAAACAGGGATCATGAGATTTGGTTACATATGTGACACAGTTCAATAGATTAGTGATTGAAACCGAATGGCCAGCGGCAAAACAGACGGTACTGTTTTATCAAGGGATGCGGGAGGAACTGAAAGACGTCATTGCGCAAGTAGAACCGCAACCCGGTATTTGTACGGTGATGATAGATCTAGCTCTGAGGTTAGATCATAGAATGAATGAGAGAAGGGGAGACAAGAAGAAACCGGAAGCTGTCCCGTTTGTGAGATTAGGCAGGAGTAGGGGAGGAAGGAGTAGCGATGTGGAACCAATGCAGATAGGTAGTATCAGAGGACCCTCATCAGAGGCAGAAAAGGAACAGCGGAAGCTTAATAAATTGTGTTTGTACTGTGGACAGGCAGGTCACTTTATCCGTACCTGTCCTAATACTCCGCAGAGGAATATTGGTGGGGAACGAGGCAAGAAGGAAGCAAGGTTCCCCATAATGGTGGCAAATACAGTTGGGAGTAAGACATCTCCTTTGTATATTCTGGTAACATTATGTTGGGCGATGTCTAAACAGGTGGTGCTGGCGATGGTGGATTCAGGGTCCACAGGTAACTTTGTGGACATTACAATGGCCCACCAGTTAGGACTACCTGTACAAGATAAAACAAGAGAGGAAGGGGAGCAGTCGGTGGACGGTTCTCCTTTAGTGTCCGGTCCTATCAGACAACAAACGCAAAAGTTTCAGATGACATTTGCATCAGGTCACAGAGAAGACATTTCTTTTGATTTGATAGCCGCTCCACAGTTTGGTATAATTTTAGGAATGCCTTGGTTAGTGCAACACAATCCCAGAATTGACTGGGAAAAGCAGACTGTGGAATTTGTGGAGCAGAAATGCCAAAAACACATGGTATCGGAGGTGGGAACTTCGGGATGGTTGGTTAATCAAGAAGGAAGGGATCAGATGGTGGGAGCAGTGGAAGCAGGGATTCCCTTGCAATACCGAGAGTTCACAAAAGCTTTTGACAAAGGTGGGGCAGAGCAACTGCCACCCCATCGACCATATGATTGTGTCATTGAATTGGAGGCAGGGGCGAAGTTGCCGTGCAGTAGAATTTACGCCCTGACATAAACAGAAAATATACATTTAAGAGAGTATTTTTTAATGAAATGCTGGAGAAGGGATTCATTAGACATTCCACGTCCCCTGTCTCCTCTCCCTTGTTTTGTGTCCCAAAGAAAGAAGGGACATTACGAACGGGTATTGATTACCGCGCATTGAACAAGGTAACCATTAAGAATACGTTTCCATTACCTCTAATTTCTGTATTATTGGATCAAGTGCGGGAGGGGCATACCACTTGATCAGAGTACAGGAGGGGGATGAGTGGAAGACGGCATTTCGGACAAAGTTTGGTTTATTTGAATACTTGGTCATGCCGTTTGGATTATGTAATGCTCCTGTGGCATTTCAATTCTTTATGCAAGAAGTCTTGAGGGATTTCATTGATGTTTTTGTCATAGTATACATTGATGACATTTTGATTTATTCAGTCTCACCCGAACAGCATGT
Organism: Ambystoma mexicanum; assembly: GCF_040938575.1. Lineage (NCBI taxonomy): Eukaryota > Metazoa > Chordata > Amphibia > Caudata > Ambystomatidae > Ambystoma > Ambystoma mexicanum. The sequence goes on along the minus strand of NC_090921.1, from coordinate 845,664,676 downwards.
TCAGCATCTGATGGCAGTGCTTCAGAGGTTGCAGGAGTATCAGCTCTGTGTAAAATTGGAGAAATGTGCTTTTCACACTAGGCAGGTGGAGTTTCTAGGGTTTATTCTCACTCCAGAAGGCGTAGTGATGGATGCCAAGAAAGTACAAGCTGTGACAGATTGGCCGTCCCCTCAATGCATCAAGGAAGTCCAATCGTTTCTAGGATTTGCCAATTTCTATCAGCGTTTTATTAGTAATTTCTCAGCCATTGTAACACCCATTACGCGATTGCTTAAGAAGGCAACACCATTCATTTGGGGTCCTGAAGCAGAAAAGGCTTTTCAGACTTTTTTACAACTGCACCGGTGTTGAAACATCCAGACACAAGTCAAGCCTTCCAGGTGGAGACTGACGCTAGTTACTTGGCGGTGGGGGCTATTTTGTCACAGAAGGATAAGGAGGGAGTATGGCACCCAGTGGCATTCTTTTCTAGAAAGTTATCAGGTTGTGAACAGAATTATTCCATCACGGACAAGGAGTTGTTGGCTATTAGATCGGCTTTTCTAGAGTGGAGGCATTATCTATTGAGGGCTAAGCATCAGGTAGTGGTGGTAACCGATCATAAGAACCTGCAATACTTTAAGACTGCTCACAAACTTAGGCCCAGACAACTCAGCTGGTCTCAGTATTTCAATCAATTTGATTTTGTGGTAACATTTAGGCCAGGCAAGAATAACGGTAAAGCTGATGCACTGTCTAGGCAGCAACATTTTGAAAGTGTGGTGAGTGAAGTAAGAACAATTATTCCCTCAGAGAAAGTCATTGGAGCGATTACCACAAACTTAATTGGGGAGGTTAAGAGGGCATTACCACCTCGGCAACTCCAGAAGTGGCGGGACAGTCATCCAGCAAGGAAGGTGCGGCAAGGGTTGCTGTACCATCAAGATCGATTATTTTTACCTACTAAAGAAATACAGGAAAAAGCATTATATTGGTGTCATAACTCTCCATTAGCGGGACATGCTGGTCAAAGGAAAATGCAAACTATGCTAGAAAAATATTTTTGGTGGTCGACATTGAGACAGGATGTGGGCAAATATCTATTAAAATGAGAAAATTGTATTAGGAACAAAGCAGATCATGTAAAGAAAAGAGGGTTACTACAACCATTACCCACTCCTGAGAAAGTATGGACCCACATATCAATGGATTTCATTACCGACCTTCCACCTAAGCAGTTTGACACTATTTGGGTAGTGGTGGATTTTTAGTCCAAGCGAGCGCATTTTATTCCTTGTGAAGGAATACCTGGAGCCGGCAGGTTAGCAGAGTTGTTTCTTCAACATGTGGTTAGACTGCATGGTTTGCCAAAAACTATTGTCTGGGACACAGGACCTCAATTTACTTCACGGTTTTGGCGTGCTTTCTGTCGCATGTTGGGAATCAACTGTGCTCTTTCTACGCGTTATCACCCTCAAACTGACGGTCAGACAGAACGGGTCAACCAAACACTCCAACAATACTTGAGGGGCTATTTAGGTGATGGCTGGGAGTCATGGGTACAGGCACTCTGGTTGGCTGAATTTACATATAACAATACGCTGCATTCGTCATTGGGTATGTCTCCTAATGAATGCTTATTTGGGTATGAGCAAAATATGATACCAGAACATTTACCTGAAGTGGAGAATCTGCCATTGTTACAAATTGCCTGTGTATAATAATAATGACTGGGCCGTTACTAATGATGCAGTTATAGGCTCACAGCTCTATTCACATATTATCTCCTCCCAAATATTATTGGGTTGTGCTGAGTCTTATTTAAAATGCTTCCCCAACAAGAAAATGTGTCAAAACTTCATGCGTTTTTTCAACGAAATGTCCTCACTACAAGAGAGATCTTATCTGTAAGAGGGGGTGTGACAGATGCTATGATGATCTGTCGCTTCTGCAATGTAGTAGACTCTAAGGAAACGCTATTACATTTGTTGATCGATTGCCAAGCCCATAGATGGCACCAAATTACCTATTTCAAAAAATGTGTGGTGAACCCTGAGCGGATCTGTCTAGATCATTTAGTGTGGGATATTCTCTGTAGTATATCAGTTGCATTAAATTTGGCAGTAGTGAGATTTGTATCTGTGGTATGTAATTTATTTCTGACAAAGTATCCGTATTTGATGGTTTTGTAACATATAATTTGTCAATGGATACATGGATTCTATAAGAATTCTACTAAGGAGCTGTATTTGTCCTATGTATATAGACGTATACGTATGTGTCTTAATTCAATTGTCTATGTATGATATAGTGTGTAATACTATTTTAATTGTGTTGTTTCTTAAATGTTCATTTTGTAAAGGTTTATATTAACCAACACCAAATAAATAAATAATAATACATTGGGCCTCATTACGACCCAGGCGGTAAGTTACCGCCTGGGTCGTACCTTTACCACCATGGCGTAAACTACATTTACGCCATGGTGGTTGGCGGATTTACCGCCCCATTCCGAGGTTGGCGGGGCGGTAAGTCCCCAATCCCCATTTACCCTTCCCCATTCCCATTTTTGCCCCATAGGGCATAATGGGAGTGGGGAAGGCGTTAATTACGCCACCGTAAATTACGGTGGCGTAATTAACAACAAGGTCCCTTAGCGCCATGGATTTATTTTAACACCTGCTAAAAGCAGGTGTTAAATCCTCCATGGCGCTAAGGGACCTCCGAATCAGGCGGTAAGGGTCGGCGCTGTTTACGCTGCCGTAAACCCCTTACCGCCAGGGTCATAATGAGGCCCATTATCTGTGAGTCTTGCGGTTTTACTTGAGAAGTTTGGAATGAATCAACGATAGCTGGTTATCATGCCGCACTTCTGGAAACCAACACAGAAACTTACGGAAACTTCGAAAAAAGAAGCTAGAGGTTAGCGGGAGCTGCTGCTCCTCTTTCCAAGCCTTGATCTGACTATTTGTTACTATTTGAATTTGGCATCAACAATATGACAAAATGTACCTCATGCTAAGCAGAGTTACTCCCCTTTTTTTGTTCAGGTTCATTGTCAAATTGTGCCAATACAACACCTACAGCAAAGCTAGCCAAAGTGAGCAGTTATCGAAACCACAAACGTGCTAATGTAGTGGAACCCATGTTCAAAGCACAATAGTGAGTACACTATCCTTTCTCTGCACGTGTAAGTCCTTAACTCAGTAATCAAGTTAAACTCTATTTTGTTTAAACTATAGAAATGCTGTGAAACATAAGACAATTAGTGTTATTCTGAAATGTCTATTTTTTTTATTTTTACTTTGTAGTTACTTTGAAAACTAACGCTGAATGTGAGGCTTAGCCCTCCTGAGGAAACGTCAGTAAATAACGACGGCGAAATACATGTCAAGGGCCATACTCTATGTTGACAAATTTATGACATTAAAAGTATTTCTAACCGGCAAAAGTCTCAACGAGAAATCTTTTACCATAGACCTAATGATATACTTACAAACTGGTGAAATCTTTGTGACAAAAAGAGCTGGGTGCAACATAATGGTCTTCCACCACTCTTACTTACCTTCAGTTTATTAATGATTTGGGCCTGTGTCTTCCTTTGTCCTAGATGACCTCCTGTCAGATGGGAATGAGCAATTTCGAGGACTACTTGCTTATGACTTTTAGGGACAATTAGTTGTGATTTTACTAGCCCTCTGGAGTAGTGTCTCCCCGGTACATCAGCCCACGTCTCAAAAAGAAAAGGTCCTCCTCTTTCATGACCCTCTTGCTCAGGTGTAATTTGCAAAAAGGCTTCAGCCAACAATGGGTCGGTCCTTGGGCAAATGCTAAATTGGGAAGAGCTTGTTTCTTCTTCTTCGACCTTTCTGGGTTCAGAGTCTTGAGGGGCATCTGTTGTATCATCAGCCTCCATGAAGCCCTGAGTACCTCTATCTGCTACATCCTTCCCAGCATCTTCCTTTATCCTAGAGAGCACTGCTCTCTCAAGCACCCCTTGTACAATGTTACCCCCCTTATGGATTTGAAAGGGATCCTTTCTACGATTCTGCAATAACACTTTGATGTCACCTCTGAAGTCTGGATCCATAACCTCAGTTAGCACATCAATTCCAAACCTCCATGCTAGTCTTGATTTGGGATCCAGTCTGAGGTAGGATCAGGGAGTGGAATCAGAATCAAGTCAGTGGGTATTAGACTTCTTTCACCTGGGGGAATGATCTCTTCCCTTCTGCTGCATATATCAATCCCAATAAAACCTTTGGTGGCTACTGAGGGGTCTGATGCTCTGGGACTTAACTTTTCACATTCTAGGGTTCCCCAACTTGTATCGCTTGAGCCGCATCCCAACTCTAACATCATTTATGAAGGCATCATGAAGTAAGACACAGACAACAGATTCAAAATTGGATCTCAAAACTTTATTTAACTTAATAACTTAAATATCAGGATGGAATAAGGCCTAACTTGCCCCATGCTAAAGTAAGATAAGTCTAACTAAAGAAAACTAAGGATAGTATGTGTCAGGAGTCCAACTCAGAACTCTGTCTGTATCCAAAACCTATACTTGCCCTCATAACTAAATGCAATGTATAGGGATGTCAGCATCAAAATGAATAGTGTTGAAAAGCAAAGTTCTGCGCTTCTTCCAGCTACGGTAGTCAGCTTCCTGTTCCCCAAGTTCAAAATAGTTCATACGGTATTGGGGTTCCCAAGAGTTAAAACATTCCAGCTTTTCAAAACAACCCTAGTTCAAATCTTCCAGCTTTTCAAAACAACACAATTCCTTGGGACAGTTCCTAGATCTTTTGTCATCAGCACTTTTCACTGGTTCACCTAAATAGTTGACTTCAAAATCACACAAGTGACTGTTGCAAAACACAAGATTCTTTATGGATACTTTCATTGGCTTTTTCCATAAAGGGGGGTACTCAGTCTAGGTGCAGCTGTTGAACCATGCGGTCCACTGTTTACAGGTCACACAGACAATACCCATATGCACTTTGTTACACTTTCTGTCTTTTCTGGATCTTGCCAATGCAGGTTTCCTCTTAACCTGCAGTTCCTGGAAGTATTTAAGTTTTGCTCAATGCTTGCTTTCTCATCTCATACTCTTCTTGGCATTTCCTTGGCTTTGACAACACTTGTGTCTCAAACAATTCCTTCTGTGGTAACTGCTTCTTGCACCGCCTTGCTTTCATTCCATTCACAAGTATTTGTAACTTGTTTTTGCTCTGTGCGGCATTCAAAAGTGTTTACAATTTCTTTCAATTTGTGCGGTATTCAAATACACCTAATTTGGCATTCAAAAGTGCTTATAACAACTTTCAGTTCGTTCAATATTCAAAATAAGTGTTTCTTTCAAGTTCCCGGCGTGCCCCAGCATGAGTGTCTCCCTGTTTGCACTCACCAGCTTCAAACAGCAGCTCCCGTGGGGTTCTTTCTTTTCCTCGTTCTACATTCAGCTTCCATGTTGGAATCACCACTGGGTTGTATAGAAACCTAACAAATACTCAATAAAAAAATATATATATACCTCCGCTCTTCCCTCGCAAAGGTCATAGAGAGCACCACTCGATCTCCTGGAAACTCGCAGTGACTGGAGTACTTCAGTGCCCCACAGCTCCTGCTGCTTGCACCTGACGCAGAGGGCTTCCAGGACTTCCAGACCCTCTTGCAGACGGCCTCAGCCCGGCGTCCCTCTCTCCTGTCCGACACGGCTCCCAGCACCTGAGTCTTCCGCTCCTCCTTCTCCATTCTGCCTCTCTCCAGCCTGCTCCGCTCCAGACGGCATTCCCCAGCCTGCTGTCTCTCCCCTCTCATGTTGGGCTGCCCGCATTTTTATATCCATTGTGATTGTTGAATTATCACAGGTGGGGGTCATTTAGTCCAATTGCCTGACCATAGTAAAATGCACTAACAGGGCACGCCTGGCAGCTCCATTTGAAATCCTCCATAGCCCTCTTCTTTGGTGTTTGGGGAGGTTTGAATTGAAGAAAGTGTGCATAACTCTGTGTTGTCTCCTCCTCATCTTGGTACTTGACTGATATGTGTCTGCATTAACATTATAAGGCTGATATGTGATTATCTGACCCAAATGAGGATTTGTCCTCCTAGTTGGTCTCTTCCTCGTCCCAATGTTGAAGTGGTATTTCTTGGGGCCATTTTGGAGGGAAGAAAAGGGAAAGGGCTGAAAGTAGCCTAGGGAGGCTTTAGGCATAGAAGGTTAATTCTGAAAAGGGAATGGGGCATACTATGTCTCATCGAAGAACATCCTCTTCACACTGCCCAAGTTCCCTCCACCCAGGTGATCCTCCCTCGCATAGCTACCCCCAGGGGTGGGATCCAAAAGCGATGGCCTTTGCCTGGCCGCCTGAGAGGAGGATCCAGGGGAAAAGAAGTGAGGATGTCCCCAGGTTCCTCAGAAAACACATACAAATTGTTTGAGCCATTCATTTCAGAAGAACAAAACAGTTTGTGTGATAGAGAGCTGCAGGTTTACTATACAGTTGCACAGTGGTGTAGAATGCAGCAGTCCTGCCAACAAGTTACCTAAGGCTGAGTGTGCTTGATATGAGAATTATAAACATAGGCAAGTGCAACTTGATTACAAATTCACACAGGAAATAAACATTCTATAATGAGTCAAAGAGAAATGCAAATTTGGTGAAATGAAATTTGTTTGGTTTGATTTCTTTTTGGTCTATTCATTTCAATAGCATTTAACAATGTGTGAGAGGAAGCTGTATGTGTAATATGTAATTGTATAGGGGCATTAAATACAGTTTAGACAAGTTACCTGCTAACAAGATTTTGAACTGTCCTATTTTAAGCCCCTTCCATATTAACAGGGAGAAAGGAATATCTGTGATCTACTTGAAAAAGGGGAACATGTATTTACATGGGACCAAGGTAGGTGGACACAATTGTTTACTTTCTTGTCTTTTTTGTGAAGTATCTGACATAAATGGGATAGTCAGAAAAAGTAGACTTCATGTTGGGTGGTGACCTATGTTGTGTATTTAATCCAGTTTTTGTGTTCCAAAGGATTGCAACATCTTAAACCTAAATGTTTTTCTGTCTATCTGTGCTGGCAAGCTGTCCACATTATAATATATGTCACCTTTATTTTGCCACTGTGAGCAACTTAATGCTTGCATTCTTTCTCTTAATAGTGGTTATAGGGAAGTGGGTAATACAGTAGACATGCACCGTTTGACTTTACAGCATTTACTGTGGATGATGCAGAGTTGGGAATGAAATTATTTTCTAGGGAGTAAAAAAGTAATCCCATTCCCAATGGGAGTATTTTATAAGCTTAAGCGAGTAAGGAATGTTTAACTGGAAAATGGAAATGTTTTGTAATAATATTTCTTTGCACTTGGTTATTCATGCACAATAAAGGTTACAGCTTTACCTCAGGCAGTAATAATAGTAGTTTCTTCCTGTGGTACTATGTGCACTACTGGTCTAAAAATATCATTGGAGTTGTGTGGGTGAAAACTGAGGCACATGTCTGTTTCCTTTTTTTTGTTGGGAGTATTCGTACTTCCTATTTTTATTTATTGGGAGTATTTGCCTATTTTTAGGGAGTAAAAGTGGCTTATACGCCCTTCAACTGTAGGGTTGAGTGGGCTGTTCAATTCGGGGAATGCTGTGTTTTATTATCTCAATAATGTTGCTGGGAGGTGTTGAAGTTTGGAAACATGTGTCATTAAAGAAGGTCCATGAGACAAAAATCTGCCGACTAAAGGGGATGGACCCATCTTAAGTGGGACACCTATGAACCTTCCTTGGACAAAGGACATTTTGGTGCTCAGGTTAAGAGGCAGTGATACAATATTGTTGTTATTGATGCTATTGTTGATATAATGACCCAAGGGCATCTCAGCACTCTGCCTAAAGAAATTAGGATGTCATACTGGGAGAAGTGAAACTCAAAATAGTTGGGATTTAATTCTCATTTGGAAAGGCTGGAGTTCCTACATACAATGAGTGTGAATCATGAGGAAATTATTTTATTTGGCTACAAAAAAGCATGCATGCACGACCAAGGCCTGAAGCACATTTGAACCTGGGAATGTAGTAATTTAATAGGTTAGACCTTAGGGGACGAGCTGGCATGTATTTTTTTAGGAAACATTTGATGCAGAGGGGAACACTTGCCACTTACGTCAGAAACATGGAACATGGAAATCCTCATACACAATGACCTATCCCTTAAACCACATATAAAAGAACACACACAACTACTGCCTACTGTAAGGAAGGCATGTCATGAACGGTAACACAGACACAAGTGACCACAGTTGAAGGGTGTCTATTGAGCTTCAAAAAGGGTTTAAAAAACACCTATCTAATCCTAAATCTACAGATGGGAACAAGCTATGACCATCAAATTATAATAACGCAGTCCTAGTGGTATCTTATCAAAATAAAAGGGCCTATACTAAGAAACCTATTGCCAATCCTCACCTCTAAATACAAATAGTGTGGGAAACAGTGTTTTATGAAATAGAAAGAAGTATTTGGCCTCCCTTCCACACTTTTTCAGCACGGGACAAGGTGGTACACTTGTGCTTAGCACAGTGTCGGTCTTCTCTAGCACGAGGATACAGTTCTATCATTAGCATCTTTGTCTTTCAAGGTCTCTTCTTTCAGAGGGCCTGATGCGACAAACAAACAATACATTCTTTTCCTCTTAGCATTTTACAAGTACTCAATTTCTCAGGTGATTCACTACTCACCTCAGATCCCCCTCCGCCGGGCTCAGATCCTCTTAACACAATGCTTGTACAATTTTCATCTACCCAATTTCTCAGGTGATTCACGGCTCACCCCAGAAACCCCTCAGCCGGGCTCAGATCCTCTTTAACACAAGGTTCAATTAGTCTCCCTCCACCGGGCTTGGACCATTTTCAATTTAACTTTAACACAACTTGCTTTAACCAAAAGCTCTCAGCTGATCTCCCTCCACCGGGCTTGGACTAACTTCATAGTTTAACTTTAACACAATCTTGCTTCAACCAAAAGCTCTCAGCTGATGTCCATCCGCCAGGCTCGGACCAACTTCATAATTGTGTAATTAACTTTCTTTATGCTATCAACATGGAAGACTTTAGATTGTGCATGAGATTTTGCTTGACCCGTTGCAGGACCATGTAATTTACAATTGGGTGTTACTCTTTTTCTTTTGCCACCTTTCTGTTGGATACACAGAGACTTTTGAATGAGCAGGCACGCGATGCCAGACCACTCTGTCTAAGGTAACGTATCTTGGCTTCAAAGTTCAATCACTCATCTGTTGTTCAATTTTACTTGTGTTGATTATCAAATACGTTTCATACACTGCTCGCTTCAGCGTTCACTGTACAATGTTGCTGCTTGCAACCTTGGCTTCAACACAGACCGGTCTGATATCAGTCTCCCCAACTCACATGCTGAGCTGACTTCACTGGCACTGCTTTGTTGTATGAGCCAAGGACAGTAACATGGCGACAAGTGATTCTCCCTGACTATCAACGCTGAAGAGCCCCAGGTACCTCTGACACACAATGCAGGATTCTTCAGTCTTGTTTTCTGGTCTTGCATTTTCTATTCTCAAAGGTTCATGAAAGAACAGCTCCTCGTCGAAAAGGTTGAGGGTACGTCTCTCCTTGTGATCCCTTTCTGTTTTGCCTTCTTTCACCTCGTATTAAACTGCCATCTGGAACTGCTGTTTCCTTGTGTGCTTTGCCTCGCTCAGAGTGTACTCTCGTGGTCCGCCTTTTATCCATGTGGGGAAGTGTAATAAGTCAGGTGTGAGTGGTGGTCAGTAATTGCCTGACCCTGCCTGAGAATTGTATTGGGACATGTCAAGTATACGGCTCGGGTGTTAGTCCATCTTCTTTCATAGCAAGCTGTTATTGAAAAAGTGTTTGTGTTGGGAGGGGTGGGTTAAATCCCTAAATATAATACCTGGTAAGATTGGGTAAAGGTGTTACAGGGAAGGGGATACAGCATCTCGCCATCCGGTGTCCCACTCCCCAAAGACCCCTCACCCACGTGATCCTACCGCACTGGTGCACACCCAGGAACTGGATCCAAAAGTGATGGCCATGTCCTGGCCACTTGGATGACAGATCCCCAGAGACAAGTGGGTGAGACACCTTCATGTGTCTCACACGACACATCCTTAGCAAGACACTTCCTTACTTGGAACTTTACCAAGGATCATCATCACCAATGCCCTTATGCTATTCAAATAGAATACTGCAATTCTTTGTATATGGGTCTGTCCTCAGAAATCCTAAAATCACTTCAAATTATAGAAAATAAAACTGCAAGATGCATACTTAACCTCCAGCCTTACAACCATATCACTCTAGAACTTCACCCCCTGCCCCCACTGGTTATCCATCAAATCTAAAACAGTACTCAAAATCCTAAACATTACTCACAAAAGCACCACATCTTCTAGCCCTAATACCCCCAATCATTCCTCAAGCTTGCTATCCCACACAGATACCTATGGTGATCAAATAAAAGTAAAATACCTCAAAATGTTCAGTGCACATTTTGGTGCAAAAAACACAGAGGCAAATAATTCTCTTTGATTGCCCCATCCCATTGAACAAACTACCAGACTACATCATATAAGAACCTAAATTGAACACCTTCAAAAAACTATGCAAACACAGACACACTTCCAACCTTAAATCAGAAACATAACACACACCTTCGTTAACCTTCATACACCTAACACTACACCCGCACGGCACCACTCCCTCCTTCTTCTGGACACCCCCTTTTTAACTATATAAGTCCCTAAGCACCCGAGACCCCCATCTCAGCTCCCCTTTCTTCAACCTGGGTACCACTTCCCCTGCCATCCCTTCTCTCACTCCGCCCATCTCCTTGTTACCACAATAGCACTTACCTGATATGCACTCTAAAACCCTATAGCACTTTTTCCTCTTCAGGGAATTGACGTAGGCGAAAGTAAAAGTAAGTGGGTGTGTTGTAAAAATTAGTGTGTGTATTAGCGGTGCATTGACTTATGTTTCCTTTTTAGTTTTGCATGTTTTAGAATACATGTTATGGCGTAAAAATGTAAATAGACAGGAAATTGTAAGCAAAGTTTAAAACAGACATCAAGTGTTCTTGAAAGTGAATTTGTGAACATTACCATTACAGTACATTAAAAATGGAACACAAATAAAGTAAAGGTATGTTCTCTGCATTGTTTCCATTGCATGATGTACAATTAGCTATGCATGCTATATTTGTAAGACCTGGAATGCATTCTACAGAATTAGTAATGCTTACTTTAGTTTGTTACATGCAACAATAGAAAGTGTTTATTACTGGAGACTCTTGGATCTTTTGGCTTCAACATTATGGGCCTCGTTATGTATACGGTGGTAACCCTGCCAGTGCCATCAGGAGATTCCAAGTCCGGCAGCCCAGGAAGTCAATCGGCGGTAAAATGTAAGTCCCAATTCCCATAGGACACCGGCGCTTCTGTGACCAGTCTGCCTACCGTGGTCCGGCACAGTGGCTCCGGCAGGCAGACTCCTAGTTTGCTCGTCCGGAAAACAATGGTCCCCGTGAGTTTACTGGCACCCTTGTTTCCGCACCGGCAAACTTGTAATGAGGCCCTATGTCACACAAGTGCTTACAATGGTACCATTTGAAAATGGAGCTTTTTACTGGCATGAAACTTGTGGTGGCAAATCAGAACAAATTATTGAACATGTCTGAAATGATTAGAGAAGTGATAACATTTCAGGTGCAGTTTTACACACTGGCCGCAATGACCTAGGAAAAAGGAAAGGAAATGAGCTGTATCCAAAAATAAAAATTGACTTATTAACTTTAGTCGGCTTGTTTCCAAACTGTAAAATAGTGTTTCCATGTGTAGCTGCCCACAAACCTTAGGTGTGAGGAACTGCAAATCACTACAATTTATCATCCTTGATTTACTGTAAATCAATGTATTTCAATTTTTTGTTGCAGCATGGCCTGCATTACATATCTTACTGCAACATAAAAAGTAACAATCACAAAACATTTTGATGCAATGGAGTACATTTAAATGATGAAGGCAATAGTTTATTTGCATCTAATATTATTGAAAGCATGCATCATATTTTACGTTAATGTTTCTTTAATATAAACGTTTTCTTTAAAATTAATTAATTAGGGGGCTATAGGTCATTTGCCTAATTGTTGCAAAATGGGTAGTGGACACGGCTGAAGGATGTGGTTACTGACCATGGCTGAAGTCCATGGTTAGTGGGACCTGGTTACTTACTAGGCCGGGGCATTAGGGCCCCATCTGTAGGCAAACCCAATAGCCAGTGGGCTTAGGCCTTTTATAATAATTGGTGCTAAAAGGAAAGTAGCCATGCCTGAAAGCTACAGCCAATGGATCCTGGAGAAGCTATAGCATAACAAAACCCTCAACATTCGGTGAAAAATCTTTAGTTAGTAGACAGTTAAGATGATTTAATTTATCATAACAAAGACCATGAAATTCAGCAGGTGTGCTAAGTGATGACCCGCTTAACTTGGAGGGCCCCAAAACGAGTATATGAGCACATGCATGATGTCAAAGCAGGGATGAACAATGAGATAGATAATAACATCACGGATGGCATCTATGCGGGGGACATCCAGTTAAGATGGTCCTCACATCACACACCCACTGAATTTCTTGGGTTTTGTTGTGCAATAAATAGTTTAATCTTAACTTTGTGGTCACTAAAGTTTTTCACTGAATGTATGTATATATATTATAGTTAGGTCCAGATGAAGTCTCTATGGCATTTCAGAAAATTACTTTTGAACGCTTACATGAAAAAAATCAGAAAATATTCATTAGTAATGTGTCATAGCAGCCACCTATGCATACAAAATATCTACATTAATGGCTTCATAGTTTAAAAAATGTTAACGGGGATCGAGTTTTGAACAGCTTTTAAGATTTTAGACCAAATATCTCAAAATTGGCCACTTAGATTTTCCTAATTTGTTGCAGATACCTAGATTTTATCTGGAATTGCAGCACTGAAAATTGGCTTGGCCAATTTTGAGATATTAATGTTTGAAATGTATCTTTATTTCACGCATGTGCAGATTGAATGTACATATTTCATACATACTGTACACAGAGCATATGAGTTTTACACGGCATATATTACGCAATTAATAGTTTGTACATTACATAATTAACATTTCCGAAAAACTCACATGAAATGCAAGTCACAGCTGACTTTGATATCAGTTTTAAAGTGATGGAATAAATGTACACATTTGAAACAATCTGTACACTGATAGAATGAGTTTGTTTTTCAGCTCATACATTGAACAATTAACATCTAAAAACTCACATTAAAGGCAAGTGACAGCGGACTTTGATGTCAGTTTTAAAGTGATGGAATATAAGTACACATTTCACATGGAAAAGGAACACTTTTCATATGAAAATGTAAAAATGTCATACAAAAAATGTATACTTTAGGAGGCATAGTATAGATGAACAGAATGGCAGCACATTTATATTAAAAACCCATAGGTACATTTTTGATATTAACATTGTGTATATGAACATAATAATCTGTAAAAGACACACAATCTCACAACACTTGCTCCTATGACACGTGCTGCTATAACATGTGCTCCCACAACACATACTCCTATAATGCATGTTCCGATGACAAGCACACCTACTACACATACAAATTTTGTACAACATGCGCTCCTATAAAATGCACTCCTACAACACACAGTGTTACAACACATACTCCTACAACACAGGCGCCTACAATATGCACTGCAATAACGTATGCAGAGTGTATGAGTTTTACAGTTGGTATATTACAAAATTAGCATCTCCTGAAAACTCACATAAAAGGAATGTTATGTGAACTAAACACAGAGCATATGAGTTTTACTGTTCGTACATTACACAATTGACATCTTGTAAAAACTCACATGAATGGCAAGTAACAGCGGACTTTGATGCCAGTTATGGAATAAATGTACAATTTTTCATACAAACTGTATTTCGAGCGTATGCATTTCAGATTACATACATTACACAATTAACATCTAAAATCCCACATCAAAGACAGTCAATCTGACTTTCAAGTCAGTTATTAAGTGATGGAAATGTACACATTTGATAGAAAAAAGTAAACTTTTCATACAAAAATGTAACCCTTTTCATACAAAAATGTTTAACTTTAGGAGGCATATAATGCATTAGCAACATGGAAGTAAATTTTATATTAAGGCCCTTCTCATACATATGTGATATTAACATTGTGTATATTAACACTAATAACACAACATCTTACTGTGAATTCCCTTGCAACACACACTCTCACGACACATGCTTATGTAACATGCACAACTATAACATGTGCTCCTACCACATTCACTCAATGACACATGTGCCTACAACACACAGTTCTATGACACACTCTTTTAAAACATACTTCTATGATATGCACACCCACAACATGCACTGCTATTACTCATACTCTTACAACATACACTGTTATACACTGTTATCACACATGCTTCTACAACATGCACCTACAACACATGCACATACAAAACATTCACCTACAGCACTTACATCATGTGGACATACGACACAAGCTGCTATGGCACATGTTCCCATAACATGCCATCTGACTATACATACTCTTATATTACACAATATTATGAAGCATACTCCTACAACACATGCTCCAACAACACATGCTCCTACAACATGTGGTTGTTCAACACAAGCACCTACAACACACATTACACCCAATATTATGACACACACTCTTATGACACATAGACCTAAGTCACGTGCTGTTATGATGCATGGTCTTATCCCACACAAACACCTATACTGCATGCTCTTAAAACACACGCTAGTATTACAACAAACAATCAAAATCAATAAGCATGTAACTGTAAAAGGTTGACCTTTGTTTGGGACGATAACTTGGGCTTCCAGGCTTTTACTTCCTGTTCCAGCCCTAGAAATAGGTGATTAACGGCATATTAATACATTTTAAAAATATTATTTTAAAATCAAATATCATGGTAACCTTATCTCACCCACACACTTAAAAGCAAATCATATTACCATAAAGCTATAATAATTGCGCATATACAAACAAGTACTTGTATGTAATGTAAAATAATTCAAAAATACATTAAATAAATAATAATTACAATTAAAACAGTATTAAAATATATATACAGTAAAAGCTTAGTAAGATTTACTTCTACAAATAACAAAATATGCACAACATTTATAGTCATTACACTATTCATAAAAATGCCAACATGTAATATGTGCTATATTAAGTTCAGTAAATAATGCAAGGTGTAAATACTAACAAAAGTAGCACAAATGTGTAGGCGGCAGTATTTCTTCCTTTTCTCTGAATGCTGCATCACTCCCACATGTGACGTCTATTACTTATGTACCTTGGGGAGCAAATGCACTAAGTGGGCACGCTAAAGGAAAGCCTGTCTGTGCACTTCCGGGCCTCAGGAGTGTCTTGGTTTGTTGCTTCAACATCTGTTTCAATACCTAGTTTGTATTTGCGTACTTTGTTGCTTCAACTTGCACCTCCTGATACAGTGCTTCCAGTAATGCATATTGACATTAAACTGATTCCGGCGACCTCATCTACTGATGAATTAAGAAATATTTTGTTTAATTGCCTGCTCTCTTTCAGCCCATGCAGCTCACTGTCGCAACCTATCGAGTGACTTTTGCTCCGACCTATGTGTCATCTCTGACACTAGGCTTCAGGACTCATCTGCATTAGTGAAAGCTTTTCCCCCAATTATAAAATCCTACATGTTGACAGGCATTATTCCCATCTGGATGACAGCCTGGCTGTGGTTTTTCAATCAAGTGTTTCCTGTTCATTGTTGCCACTTGCCCAAGCTATTAATATGGAGGCTATGCTTATCCGTATTTCAATATCAGCTTCCAAAACCCTACATTCCCTTTTTATTTATCATCCTCCTGGGCATGATCCGCACTTTTGCTTGGCCTTTTTGACTTTCGATGCAGAGCACCCTCATTGCTTTTCCAATTTGCACACATTAGGTGACTTCAATTTGAATTCTATCAAGCTATCTTCTGGTTTGTTAGATAGCTTTTTTGTCTGCTATGTCTGATCTTGCTCTCCAGCAGCTGGTTTTAGGTCCTACTCATGTCCATTGTAATGCGCTGGACGTCATCTTTTCACTTACGGATCTTGTTAAGGCATTCCCCCCTTTTAGTGTCCTTTGGACTGATCATTTAATCATACCATTTTTAATTCTATCTCCCGCTATACTGCATGTTCTTCCTCGACTGCCGAGTGAAAATGGCATTCTGTTGATACACCTGCGATCATGAATTGAATGAACTCTTCATGTACATTGGCAGCTGTGACTTAGCTCAGGTGATATTTTTTTTCAACAAAACAGCTGATGGCCTGGCTCCTTTCAAAATATTTAAATTTCATGCTCGCCCTTCTGAACCCTGGTTTCCCTCTCATCTTGCTGAGCTGCGGCTTTGCTGCTGTCAAGCAGAAAGAAAAGGGCACCTCAATTATTGTCCTTTGGCTAAATCTGTCTACCGCAATCACACTTGCGTGTATAAGGCCATCTTTGAGGCTAAGTGCCTCTATTTTCATAATCAAATTGAGGCTGCACTCAATCAACCAAAAGAGCTCTTTAAAACTGTTTAATCTTTCTCTGATCATCTCACCACTCCTCACTCAGTTCCGTCACCTTAAACATTATATCATTCTCTATCAGTCTTTTTTATAAACAAGATCGATCTTATTAGGCAACTAATTTCTTCTTCTATAACTGGCTCTTCGGCTTCCCCATTGCCTGTTCCAGTCTCTAGTTCTATTTCCTCTCACACTTGGTCTATTTTTCCAGTGTTTAATCCTGATGACATTGTTCAAGTGACCAATAAGCTTAAATATGCTTCCCCTTTAGATTCTATTCCTCTACCGATCATTAAATCTATTATGCCTCAAATCGCCTTTCTGGTGACAAGGGCTGTCAATCAATCTTTTGCAACTAGTAATCTTGGAGCTGAATTGAAGCATGCCCTTGTCATTCCTTTATTGAAAAAAACATCTCTTGACCCTATGCTTTCTGTTAATTACCACCCCATTTCCCTTCTTGCTTTTCCCATGAAGTTGTTGGATATTCTTGTTACTCCTCTTTTGATTTCTCATTTAGAGGATTCTGTTTTTACCTTTTCAATCCATCTTCAGCCCTGGTTGAGGCACCAAAACAGTTTTGGTTGCTTTTATATATGATCTTGCCGGCTTTATGTCCAGGGTAGCATTGGCACGCTGATTCTTCTTGATTTATCAGCGGTGTTCCATATCATTGACCATGCCATCCTGGTTGAGAGACCAGCCATGCCTGATATTTCGGGTCCGGTGCTGGCCTGGCTTTGTTCCCTTGTATCTGATCATTCTCAGTCTCTTTCTCTGCCTCCTTTTCTTTCTCTCTCCCCATTAGTTGTGGGGTTCCCCGGGGTTCTGTTCTGGCTCCGATTTTATTTGATGCATATGTCCAACCTTTGACCAAGCTCATCAAGTCATACAATTTCCTGCTGTTACACTTAATGCGGATGACAATCAGATTTTGGTTCCTCTCAATCGCGTCCAATTGGAGGTCGCTGTTAGGCTTAGGACATGCCTAAATGTCATAGGGGACTGGATAAACCAGAATTGTCTTAAACTGAACAGTGAGAAAAACAAGGTTTTGGTGATTGGCCTGCCTTAGGGTAATTCACCAAATTAGTGAATTTCACTAATTAATTGACACCACCAAATGTTCATTTGTCTCTGAATTGAATTCTCACATGAATATCATATTTGTATGCTTATTCTGATTATTTGCAGTGTGTGGCCACCACTACTAACACTGCAAATAATCAGAGTAAGCATACAAATAATCAGAGTAAGCATGCAAATAATCAGAGTAAGCATACAAATATGAGCCGGGTACTTAAGCTAGTATATATATATTACACGGCCCGCGGTAGCAGGCCTGTCGTTGTGGTTAAGTTGCTCATCTCATAGGAAGACCACTTTTGGCCAGCTTATAACTTCGCTCCCTGTGGACGAATTGGCATAAAACTTTGCAAAAAAAGTATATGTGCCGCTCTGAATGTTTTTGGGACGGTGAGTGAGGGTTCGTGGAGGGGGGGGGCAAAGTTATAGGGAGGGTCCCAAACATTTTTTTTTCATAGACTGAATGGACTAAAACTCCACTCCGCAGTCCCATTTCCCGGTTTGTTCCGCGGTCAAATGTCTCATTAGCCTGGAGTGTGGCGTGATGTCGGAGAACATTGGACGTGCCTGGTGGTTGGCTGGAGGGAAGTGTGATGTGCCTCACAATTTTGGGAAACACTGCCATGTTGTATCAGAGGATAGTGTGGCACCGAAAGGGGCTGGAAAGCATGGTGTGCAGCATCTGGTGGGTGGAAGAGGCGATGGAAAGGGTGGGGGAGTGAAGAGCGGGTCATATGATATATTTATTTAGGTGGAAGAAGATGGTGGTGTGCGAGCGGTGTCCGTGAGTACTGCGGCTATTTGCGGGTAGCTCCTCAGGCGTCTAACTTATATGGTGACTGCAGGGAGGCTCAATTGGGAATGGGGAGTGCATTGCAGATGATATCATGATATTCCGATTGTGTTGTGAGGTTGGGTAGGGGTGCCGGTGGCTGTATTATGTTTGTGGGTTGTGGTAAGTGGCCACATGTTCCCATGCATGGCTGTATTGCATTGCAGTGGTTGTGGCCAAGGCCTATCCTCTTGGGTGCATGGCCTGAGGCCATTGGCCTCTGCATGCACCCAAGAGGCTAAGCCTTGGCCACAACCACCACACCGCATATGCATCTCTCCTAGGGTAGTCACCTTTACAAATTGGTTGTGGAGGACATTTTAGACTTGCTAGAGCACCACAGGTGAGCTGAAATGTGTGCACTTCCATATGCTGTACTTCATTGTCCTTGCTGCCCATTACAGAGTGACATGCCACCATTTGCGTTTGCAATGGTTTGCCCTTGATCACACCCTTCCCTTAGCGAGTGCAGTAAGATATTGCAGCATGACACAAGTTCCTTAGCCTCACATATTTAAAATATGGATAATGTACACAGCTACCCACATATATTTGAAGGTGTACTTCACATATATGTGTACAAAATGGTTGCCTTATAGAAATGCTTTGGAAAGAAAACATACCCCATTGCAAGAAAAGGAGCACTTCACAATGACATAACCTTGCGCTATATAATTGGTCATAGACATATGTTCAGCGAAATCAGTATGCTGTTATTCTTTTTTCCCTCATCCAGCATGGAAGGTACAGAAATACTAGACACACTACTGTGGGGGAAAGATTTTACACTTCACTCTGAAAATTACACTCTTAGTTGCCAGCCAACATGTTCCACTGGCGCTTCTATTCACTCCGGGTGCACATTTCTTAAGGAACAACAGTCCTTGCTAAGATCCCCCTCTGGCCTCTATTGATGTTTATCTGCTACCATTGCAGTGCTCTGTTTACACAGAGCAACATCTTCAAATGCCGCACATCCTGGGAGAGCTCCCCTACTGCCTTTGTGCTTTAGCGTTCAATTTCCACACATAAGTGTGAGCTCAGGGCTCAGAAGCTTTTACGCTGGCAAGGGGTGAAGGCAAATTCGGCATGTTTAGAGGTCAGCAGAGAATGCCAGCAAATCACCGGACAAAACCATCTATGTGGGTAAGTCCTGCAAAATAGAGGACGGGTGGTCATCTCACCATTACATACATACCAATATTCTGTGACCAAAAATCTGTAGTAATCTTCAAGTTTCAAAACAAGTAATTAGCATAATGATGACATCACAGGAAATTATGTTGCATGAACTTTGACCTTATGACTTCACAGGAAATTACCTCAAGTGACTGTGCTGTGTACTAAATAGTAGGTAAAATATATAGGGCCTGATTTACAAAGCGTTTTTAATGTAGATTACACTGCCAGATGATTAACGCTTGCAAAGGGCATTAGGGATTTTATTAGAGATTGCAGCACTAGGATAAGTGCCTTTTGTACAAATTATTTTAATGTGTGCCTTCATATATATGCTCAGAACCTCCTCCATTCACACACACCCCTCGTGCTCCCCACCCCGGCTCTCCCGGATCTTGGAAAAGGGTACGATACAGTGCCATAAGAAGGGTTGCCATTTACAAACGTGTAATGAAGATTGGCGATCGATCAGCCATTGGCTCCTAGTTGAAACGCGGGTCTGAGCGCAGTGGCTTATTGACCAGTATCTGTGTGGTTTGTAAGCTGGCCAAGGGGTTTTCCCTAAGAGACACTATGAGTACAGTGATTTCTGTCATTTTTATAGAAGGCTTTATGGAGGAATGTAGGGATGAATGATTCCCCTCCCTCCCTGATCCAATAATGAGTGGGATATTGCACATTTGTGCAACATGTGGCACTCCAGGTGTTTTTCACATCAGCTCCCATGATTCCTCAGCATTTGCTTTGCTTACAAAGGTTTATGGGAGTTGTAGTCCAAAACATTTGGCAATCCCAAAGTCGCAGACCCCACGATAGTGGATTACAAAGTGATATGGCCGTCCTTGCAATATGACACTTGAAGTTGGTAAGTGTACGGTGAGTCCTGTAGGTCACAATTAGGAACGTGCATTGTTGTTTGCTGTAGCCATTCAATCAGGATGTGTGATCTTTGGTACATCACTGCATCTCTCAGCTGATTTCCTTCCATTGCCACAAACTGGGTATACTTTGAAATAACCCATCGACTTTTTAAGTGCTACTACAAAGCTCTCTATTTCAATACATGGCTTTCAAATCTGCTACAGGCACTATAAAGCACCCCTTTCTTTCCATAGCCTAAATGATTCGGGCGCACGACTTCCAAAAAAGGGGGTAGCAGTGCAGGCCTGCGGAATCGCAGCTCAACGCATACACTTCTTGTTCTCTGTTGGAGATATAATTACAAAAACAAAATCAAAATCAGTCACGTTTGTGCAAAAGCAGCTACCCTCCTGCGCATTGCCTGGAGCCTTGAGGATGTTCGGTGCTTGATTTGTTCCTGCTGGGGTGATGAGCTGAGAGGGTGTCAGTGAGACTGTGCCCCTGCAGTTGGGCCTCGCCTCTTCACGCCCCCACTGATTACTGCTGGGAATGCTCTCATTGTTAATGAGTGAGATAAGACCTTCTTCCTGCGCTGCTTCAAACTAAGCCATTCTTATATGCATTTTTTTAAGGACATCATATTGAATGCGCAGGTATTACCATCAATTAGACCCAGCAAAGCTTACTGATAAAGTAGTGTTGCTGCTCAAAGAGGCACTAATTGTCTCATATGTGTATTGTTTAATACAACAGTGCCCCACAAACTGCCTTCCTATCGACCACCTGCAATGTTACTCATTTTTACAATAACAGTGCCCCACAAATTGCCTTCCCATTGACCCCCTGGTTACCTCTCTCTCACCTTTCTGCACAAGTTTGTCCCATTCTGCACACACGCTGAGATGCTAATGTCCCAGTGATGACCTGATGTCCTCTGCACATGAGTGGTCCGAGTTGCGTAAGGTCAGCCACAGTTCATCATTTCAATCAAAAGGACTTCACACCCTCCTACCACCAGCCAAAATCCCACACTGACCCTTTAATTCTGCACCTCTGAGCTCTGCAGATGCTGGCTGTGCCTGTATCTTGCTCTCAGTCATCAATGCCTGGGAGCCTGTAAAGGTTCTCTTCAGTAATAAGTAATAAAAAGATTGAGCCACTGAGTAGTTTGTATGGGTTAAGTAGAGAACCCAAATCTTTTATTAACAGCATTGGATGAAGAAATAACTCCGTGACTCTGTGCCAATTAATTCTTCGAAGACTGTATGTTTTATTCAACCAAAATTTGGATCATAAAATGCCCTCTAAATCAAAAAACTACACGTGTTTCGGCTTAATGAAGCCTTCCTCAAAACTGGGCTACTTATTGTCCAATGACTTTAGGTATAATGACTGATTTTGTTGCTCTGCTTGATTTAGATTGGGTTCAATCCCAAGCTCCTTATCTGCTGCCTCTACTTTACTCGCGTTGGCGTTCCTACGTATCCACATGTGTCGTTTTTTGATTTAGAGGGCATTTTATGATCCAAATTTTGGTTGAATAAAACATACAGTCTTCGAAGAATTAATTGGCGCAGAGTCACAGAGTTATTTCTTCATCCAATGCATTTCTAACGGTATAGGCTTGATACCGACAACTCCGGGGAATTGCGACATCATGTGAAAAGTGTAACCTACAGAACATATATAGCGAAAACCCCTTGCTCACTACTCTTAGAGAGGCACAGCTCCTCCCTACTGATGAGGTCCAACCAGACCGAAACACGTGTCTGGGGATGCTGTTGGTACTCTTGTTCAGAGGAGAATTGCCTAGCATTTCGGTGCTGGACTGCCCCAGGGCAGGACAAAGACTGATATAATTGGGATATTTCTTCTCTGTGAAAGATAGTGAGCTAGCTAAAGACTCTGGGTAAGTCTCTCATAACCAGGACTAATGTCTGGCAGAGGGACTCCCAGGACCCCACTTGTTAATTTGCATATTCAAGTAACTTTGGGTCTCACCCTAAGTTACTAGGGCAATCCAGACGTGGACCCCTTGCTCACTACTCTTAGTGAGGCACAGCTCCTCCCTACTGATGAGGTCCAACCAGACCGAAACACGTGTCTGGGGATGCTGTTGGTACTCTTGTTCAGAGGAGAATTGCCTAGCATTTCGGTGCTGGCCTGCCCCAGGGCAGGACAAAGACTGATATGTTTGGGATATTTCTTCTCTGTGAAAGATAGTGAGCTAAAGGCTCTGGGTAAGTCTCTCGTAACCAGGACTAATGTCTGGCAGAGGGACTCCCAGGACCCCCTTTGTTAATTTGCATATTCAAGTAACTTTGGGTCTCACCCTAAGTTACTAGGGGAATCCAGACGTGGACCCCTTGCTCACTACTCTTAGAGAGGCATAGCTCCTCCCTACTGATGATGTCCAACCAGACAGAAACACGTGTCTGGGGATGCTGTTGGTACTCTTGTTCAGAGGAGAATTGCCTAGCATTCCGGTGCTGGACTGCCCCAGGGCAGGACAAAGACTGATATGTTTGGGATATTTCTTCTCTGTGAAAGATAGTGAGCTAAAGACTCTGGGTAAGTCTCTCGTAACCAGGACTAATGTCTGGCAGAGGGACTCCCAGAACCCCCATTGTTAATTTGTCTTTTATTTATATACCTTCTTTCCTTTAGCTCTGTTCTTCTTGTTCTAGATTGTTTCAGACAAAACCTCAATTCGTGTTTGAACATTGAAGGTTTGCTCCAGTAAGAATAGCCTGCTGTAAATATTTGTTTATATACTTTCAACATGATGAGCTCAATTGCTTGCGTGTGATGAAGAAGATTGGTTCATCAGGTATAACAATAAAGACTAATCAATGTCTTTCAATACGGTGCATACCCGTTATTTTGGACTCTTACTACTCCACCATAATGTGCACATGAACTTGTTTGGTGATTCCCTTCCAAGCGTCACTTTATTTCAAACGTGCTCTTTCTCCTTTACTCTATGCAGCACTCTTCAGTCTTCAGATCGTCTGTGCCCTGACTCGTACGCTTCACCGACTCCTCCCTCTTCTTCCCGTTCGTCTGCTCTCTCAATCTAGAAGTCTCAAGCTGTCATCAGCTGTTTACATAAGGTAATCAATGATACTCGACTCCCGTGGCAGCTAACGTAGAGACACGCCTCCTCTCTCTCAATTCATCCGTAATATACTTTGGCTTTCAGAAAGCCACTGCCTCTGATCCTTAGTTCGCCTCCACACTCGCCAGACACCCAGGGTCTCTATCCTTTCACAAAGCGCAACGGCGCAACTACTTACAGTCCTCCAATGGCGACACTGATCGACCTGTTTCCACAATGTTCGCCATTCATTAAGCGCAACAGCGCCACCTTCGCCAGTCTTCACAAAGCGACAACGATTGCCTTGTTTTCATAACATTTATCAGTCTTTGAGCGCAACATCGCCACCTTCCCCAGACTTCATAAGGCGACAACGATCGCTTTCAATATTTCACTACCAAACTTCATGTTCAAGCACAACGGCGCAACTCTGTCAGCAGTATGCTGTCAAACTCTTCACCAGCCACCTCCCTTAATAAGCCCAACTATAACCGTCCTTTTCAGGCTCCTCCGTCTCTTCCTTAGTTACCTAGCTACAGCAAGCAACCAGCTCTCATTAGAAAAAGGCCCCTAATGGATTACTTCCTCATTCAGAAACACATTTTATTATGAATGTATGCATCCCCATACACTGAAGAGACTAATTAACAACTGTTAATTAGCATCTCATCACACACCCCCTCTACTAAGCCCTTACGCTCGGGAAGGGTTTTAGCTCTTGACAAGTAATCAGCTTGAGTTAGTAATCTGCCTGGTTTATGAATGGTTTTAAAAGAGATGGGCTGTAGAGAAAGAAACCACCTGAGTACTCATTGATTTGTGTCTT
Source organism: Ambystoma mexicanum (assembly GCF_040938575.1). Classification (NCBI taxonomy): domain Eukaryota; kingdom Metazoa; phylum Chordata; class Amphibia; order Caudata; family Ambystomatidae; genus Ambystoma; species Ambystoma mexicanum. The sequence continues at coordinate 845,640,085 of NC_090921.1, read as the reverse complement.
TGTTTCTTGCTAGCCATACTAGGGGAGCATGATCTGTTATTAATGTGAACTCCCTCCCAAGTAGGTAATATCTTAGAGCTTCAATTGCTCACTTGACGGCTAAACACTCTCTTTCTATAGTTGCATATCCTAACTCATGCTGAAGTAGCTTTCGGCTTATAAATAGTATTGGTCTCTCCTCCTCTCCTTCGTTTTGGAATAACACTGCTCCGAGACCTGTGCCTGAGCATCGGTATGAAGGAAAAAAGGGGCTTCATAATCCGGACAATGTAAAATGGCCTTATTTGTCAGTGCTTCTTTTAAAGAGTTGAATGCCTTTTGTGTCTCCTCTGTTTGCCACAACTTTTTAGAAACTGACGTTTTCTTCAGCAAATCCGTTAACGGAGCAGCCATCGTAGAAAAATGTGGGATAAACCTCTGGTAATAGCCTACAAATCCCAAAAATGCTCGTACTTGTCTAGGATTTTCAGGAAATTTTAATTGTTTGATTGCTTTTAATTTCTCTTCCTGTGGTTTAATGATTCCTTGGCCGACATAGTACCCTAAATATTTAGTGTGAAAGTTTGCAATGTGTGTTTTTTGGGGGATTTACATGTAACCCTGTTTGCTTTAGTTTTCTAAGTATGGCCTCTAAGTGCATTAGATGTTCTGACCATGTTTGGCTAAAAACTATGATGTCATCTAAATATGCGCCAACATATTTCTCATGTCCCTTTATAATATAATTCGTCAACCTTTGGAAGGTAGCTGGCGCTCCATGTAATCCGAAGGGCAATACAGTGAACTGATATAGCCCTGTAGGAGTGGTAAATGCAGTTTTTTCCTTATCAGGTGGGAACAAGGGTATTTGACAATAACCATTTGTTAGGTCTATTGTTGTCATAAACCTTGTCTTTCCCAAATTATTTAGTAGATCCTCTATTCTTGGCCTTGGGTAAGCATCAAATTTAGAAATTTCATTCAGTTTTCCATGCAAAACCTGTCACTACCATCGGGTTTTGGCACAAAAACCACAGGTGAACTCCAATCACTATGCGATGGTTCAATTACTCCTAAATCCAACATCTCTTGAACCTCTTGATTAATTTCCTTTATCTTCGCCTCAGGTATTCTATAAGGTCTTAATCTCACTGTGGTCTCAGGTTTTGTGGAAATATAGTGATAAGTCAGATTAGTCTTCCCGGGTAAAGAGGAGAACACTTCAGCAAAATTGCTCAATAGTAATGATAACTCCTCTTTCTAGACTGACGACAAATCCTGATTAATGTTCAGATTTTCTAGCCCTAACTTCTCTTTGAGCTGTGGAAAGTGTTCTTCTTGCAACTCATTAGGACTTATCATCGCCACTGTCTGAATTGGAGGAATCCATTTTTTTTAGGAGATTCACAGGATACGTCTGAGAAGGAACTCTGCTTTCAGGTTGTCTCGTATGTCAGAGGACCCAAAACTTCCTCGATTTTATATGGTCCTCTCCAGGCTGCCAACATTATGTTTTCAGAGGTAGGCAATAACACCAATACTTGATTGCCCATTTTAAAAGTTCGGAGACAAGTGTTTTGATTATAATATTTCTCCTGTTTTTCCTGGGCTTGAAGAAGGTTATCCCTAGCAATGGTCTGCAGTTTCTCTACTCTTTCCTGTAATTGAGAGGCATACTCCGTAAGGCTTAATTCTCGTCCTGGTTGTTCCTCCCAGTTTTCTTTTAAAATATCCAAGAGAGGTCGCACTGGTCTTCTGAAGAGTAGTTCAAAAGGTGAAAAACCTGTTGATGATTGAGGAGTATTCCTCAAAGTCATAAGTATCCAGGGAAGTAATCTGTCCCAATCTCTATTGTCGGGAGAAGTAGTCTTTCTCAGCATCTGTTTAATGGTCTGGTTATAGCGTTCCACTAAACCATCTGTTTGAGGATGGTAAGCTGCTGTCTTGAGATGATCAATTTTTAAAGTTTCGCAAACTTGCTTAAGGACATTAGACATAAGGTTTGACCCACGATCCGTTACGATCTCCCTGGGAATTCCGACTCATCCTATGAACGGAATTAGAACCTCACAAATCTTTTGAGTGTTGGTGGCCTTTAACAGAAAAGCTTCAGGGTACCGTGTTGCATAGTCTACAATTACAAGAATATATGCCTCTTCTAGACAGCTCCAATGGTCCTACAATATCCATGCCTATCCTACTAAAAGGTTCCAAACCAACTGCATAGGCTGTAAAGGGGCCTTCTTTACATTGGCTCTGTTCTTTTTTTGGCACTCTTCACATGATTGACAACACTTAACTACCTGACTATATACTTCTGGCCAATAGAACCTAGGCAACATTTTCTGAGAAGTCTTTTCTGTTCCCAAGTGGCCTTCCCCAACTTGTAAGTGAGCGACTTCCAAAACAGTTTTGCAATATTTATGGGGAATTAACAGCTGTTTCGATTCCTCACCATCTCGAGACTTGGTCAGACTATAATAGAGACCATTCTGTTTAATGAATCGAGGCCCTTGTCCTGTTGAGTTTTCTAAGGCCCTTTCTCTTGCATATTGTAGTATAGGATCCAATTCTTGACCCGACCGAAAGCTATCTCCTTCCTCATCTAATCTCCAATCCACAGCTATGGGGAACATATTCCTTGCCTTTCAGTCCCTCTTAAGAGACCTCTTTAGCTTTTTACTCTTAGGACTTTTAAGAGGAAGGCTGAGATTTCTTGGTTGTGAAATGGGGCCGTTTCTAACCAGCTCTTCTCAATTTCGTGGACTATTTTAGAAAAATTCGGTATATCTGATCCAACCAGTAGATGTTTGGGTAAATTAGGTAATATAGCAGCTCTTGCTCCCATAGTTTCCCCAGCCATTTTGATCTGTATCTCTTTCGAAGGATAGGACCTTATATCCCCATGAACAAATCTAATTGGTATGTCCCCTGAAGAATAATAATCTTCACCTACCAGGTCCGTTGTCACAGTGGTTTGCAGACTTCCTGAATCGACCAATGCTCTGGTCGTTTTCCCATCTACCTCTGCATCACAGGTATAAAGGTATTGAGATTGTCTTCCCGCAAGTTGTTCAGGAAATTCATTGTCCTTCAGTGATTCAAACATTCCCACATCCATCGGTTCAGTTTTCGCTTTCTTTGGACAGAACCTGGCTTGGTGTCCCCAATCTCCACAGTCGAAACACTGAGGACCTCGGACTGAGGGGGTTGTTTGTCTATAGTTAACAGGTCCTTCGCTACTTGGTCGGGAACGTATATTTTCAGAATCTGGTTTTCTTAGCATGGAGTTTGGCCATCTTGTTTGAATCATAGGCTTGTTTATTGTAATATGCGGTTTGGGATGATTCACATATGACAACATCTTGCCTTGCCCGGCTTTCTGATAGGCAGAAGCAATGTCAATAGCCTCAGCCAACGAGGGTCGGTGATGTTGTTTGACCCATCGTTTGACGGGTCCGGGAAGTGCTTCAACAAATTGTTCCAAGATTATTTTCTCTGTTATTTCATTAGGTGAGGATGTAGTAGATTGTAACTACTTCTTGGCGAGCTCCTTCACCCTATAGAATAATTGTCTGGGAGTTTCTTCACCAGTCAACTTATCTTCTCTGAACTTGATTCTATAAAGCTCCTCATCATGCCCTAATCTTTCCAAAACGACTTTCTTCATATCACCGTAGTTGGTGACCACAGTCGGGTTTGCAGCTTGGTATGCGCACTGCATTTCGCCGGTCATTAGTGGTGCGATGTAATGGCACCATCTCTCGGTTGGCCACTGTGCATTCCATGCCACTCGCTCAAAATTTACGAGAAATGGGCAAGATCCTTGCCGGCTGTGTATTTTTGTAATATAGAGGTTGGAACTTGAGGATGATTCCTAACATTTGTGACTTCCAACAGTTGAGCTTGCTGAAATTGAAGAGCTTGTTGAAAGGCTAGTTTGTCTGCTTGAGCCTGTTGGCTCTGAAGTTCCAAAGCTTGCTGTAGGAGTTGCTGCGCTTCACTCAGAGTTTTAATGAGCTCTTCCATGGCACTCTCAATAGCCCAATTCTGACACCAAATGTAAAGGTCTCTTCAGTAATAAGTAATAAAAAGACTGAGCCACTGAGTAGATTGTATGGGTTAAGTAGAGAACCCAAATCTTTTATTAACAGGTTCTTTCTCTTTCATATAGGTTAATGTAAAGGATACGTCTTCCACCCAATTCCTCAGCCTTCTGTAGCAGGATTTTGTCTCAGAATATGTTCAGGTAAGTTCTATGCCAGTATAATGTTCATTTACTCATTCATTTGCTGTCTCTATTTTTTCTCTTTCTTTCCTTTCATCGAGTTCAAAACCTGTTTCCCTTTTCTCTTTCTCTTATCTTTGTTTTTGTCCCTTGATGTCTGCCTTTTATTTGTATACCTTCTTTCCTTTAGCTCTGTTCTTCTTGTTCTAGATTGTTTCAGACAAAACCTCAATTCTTGTTTGAACAGTGAAGGTTTGCTCCAGTAAGTATAGCCTCTTGTAAATGTTTGTTTATATACTTTCAATATGATGAGCGCAATTGCTTGCGTGTGATGAAGAAGATTGGTTCATCAGGTATAACAATAAAGACGAATCAATGTCTTTCAATACGGTGCATACACATTACTTTGGACTCTTACTACTCCACCATAATGTGCACATGAACTTGTTTGGTGATTCCCTTCCAAGCATCACTTAATTTCAAACGTGCTCTCTCTCCTTTACTCTTTGCAGCACTCTTCAGTCTTCAGATCGTCTGTGCCCTGACTCGTACGCTTCACCGACTCCTCCCTCTTCTTTCTGTTCGTCCGCTCTCTCAATCTAGAAGTCTCAAGTTGTCATCAGCTGTTTACATATGGTAAACAATGATACTCGGCTCCCATGGCAGCTAACGTAGAGAATCGCCTCCTCTCTCTCAATTCATCCGTAATATACTTTGGTTTTCAGAAAGCCACTGCCTCCGATCCTTAGTTCACCTCCACCCTCGCCAGACACCCAGGGTCTCTATCCTTTCACAAAGCGCAACTACTTACAGTCCTCCAATGGCGAAAACGATCGCCCTGTTTTCACAATGTTCGCCATTCATTAAGCGCAACGGCGCCACCTTTGCCAGTCTTCACAAAGCGACAACGATCGCCTTGTTTTCATATCATTTATCAGTCTTTGAGCGCAACGGCGCCACCTTCCCTAGACTTCATAAGGCGACAACGATCGCTTTCAATATTTCACTACCAAACTTCTTGTTCAAGCGCAACGGCGCATCTCTGTCAGCAGTATGCTGTCAAACTCTTCACCAGCCGCCTCCCTCAATAAGCCCAACTGTAACCGTCATTTTCAGGCTCCTCCGTCTCTTCCTTAATCACCTAGCAACAGCAAGCAACCAGCCCTCATTAGAAAAAGGCACCTAATGGATTACTTCCTCATTCAGAAACACAAACATTTTATTATGAATGTATGCATCCCCATACACTGAAGAGACTAATTAACAACTGTTAATTAGCATCTCATTAATGAGCCATAAAGCAATTTGACAGAGACACACTAAAAGCGATTGGATCAAACACCCAAATCTGTAGGCGTGCTTAAAGAGCCTTATCCTACCGCCTAAATCGGTAGGGTTGGAAAGTATGCATTAGTTGTTCACAGTAGTTGCTCAAGCCGTGCACTCTAGATATTTTCATAACGTGCATGCCCAGCATAGCCCACCCTGTCATGTGAGAAACTAGGTCCGTAACCGCAACATAAACAGAAGCTAAAGCAGACATTTTGCAGATAAATTCCAGTGTAGAATGCCGCCTGTGCTTTTTTGAAGTAAACAAAGAAAAATATAACTCACACTGGCCCTCATTACGACCCTGGCGGAAAGTGACTGACCGGACCGCCACAGCGTAAATAGCGTTTCCGCCATTGCAAGAAGGAGCAAAGTGCGGCCCATTCCGACCCATCGGGCACGAGCACCACGGCATGGCGGAAGTGCAAAGTCCGCGATGGCGGAAATGACCCCAAAACGGCCCACACCGCCGCCGTACAGCGCCCTAGGTGCAATACCGCCACCCATCACAGCGGACACCGCAGTGTGCGCCTACCGTAAAGTACGGTGACCGGAAATATACGGAAACGGAAGTTAAAACACGGGCCCGGAACGGGAAACAACCCGCCGTACACCTATAAAACCACTAAAACCACACAACCACTAAAATCACCACCCTGAGACACAACCCAACCCGTCATCCACCCTAGCGAAACCAAGAAAAATGGGAAAAGTAGCGAAGAAAGCGTGCGACCGCAAGCGGCAGGTCCACTTCTCCCGTGAGGAACTCACCGTGCTAACAGAGACCCTCCAGGAGAATGCTGCCGTCGTCTTCTCCACGCAAATGACCAGGACGGCACTCGCAAACAAGAAGGCCATATGGGCTCTGGTGGCACAGCGGGTAAGTGCGGTGGGGATCGCACCCCGCACCCCACAGCAATGCCGCAAGCGATGGGACGACCTGCGGATACGCGTCCGCAGCATACTCTCTGCCAACCGCAACATTGCCACAGCCACCGGGGGAGGGTCGGAATCACCAATCAAGCTGACCCCCTGGGAAGAAATCTGTGCCTCCACCATCGGAATGGAGAGCATAGAGGGAGTCGGAGGGATGGAGAAAGGAGTGCAGACATCCGAAGATTCAGGTAGGTGGGCCTAATGAAACAATGCTAAATCCACAAAGTCCATCCATTCGAAGCACCATGTGTCCCCATAGTGCAACAGAAACACATGTCCAGGAGAACGTCCACACACATTGGCCTGATAGCGCACGTTAAAACCCACAATAAATACATAAATAATTAAAAACCCCTAAAACACGCACTACACGTGCAGCAGGCACACCCTAACTGCAGGCTGCCAAACAACTGCACCCTCACTCCACACACAAATGGAAGCACCTCCAAGGCCCCGACCCAAATCACCCTCAGGTACCACCCCAATGCATGTGATACATTGCCATTCCAATTCCCACAGACCCACCAATAACCCTCGCCCTCCTTTACTCCACCACAGGGTCCGATCCAAACGACGAGCTGCAGGACACCCCTACCAGCACACCTGCAAAGAGGGCCAAGACCGACGGCCAAAGACCCTCCACCTCAGCTGCACGCATCAAGACACGGCAGCAGCACAAATCAGGTGGCAGCACACAGGAGGGAACATCAACAGGCACCCCAGCAGCCAGCATGGCCACAACACCACCACCACAGGTCCCCCCAACGGATGCCACAGAAGGCACTGCCTCCGGTGGCAGCAGCACCATAGGTGACACCCCATTGATGGCAGCATGCTCCGACACAGAAGACGGGGATGTCGAAGTCAGATCCATCCATGACCTGTCCCAATCCCCCTGTCTGTCCCATCCCGTACTACATGAGGATACCACGCAGGGGCACCCACAAGACGACGACTGGCCATCCCCCACAAGCCCTGTGGCAGGGCAACATGAGGACAACAGCCCCTCTGTGACACCCCCGCAAATGGCCATGGCCCAGCAGAGGCAACAGTCCCTCGACCAGTTAATCGTGCAACAGCAGCAACTGGCCACGCTCCTCAAGGACCATGCCGATGAATGTGGGGGCACTAAGGCAGACATAGAAACATCAACTGAGACACTTAGGGCACAAATGGAGAGAGGCACAGAGACACTAAGGGCACAAATGGAGAGTAGCACCGAGAGCCTGAGAGTCCAAATGGAGAGAAGCACCGAGAGCCTGAGGGGGGAACTGCATGCGACGTCCAAAGACGTATGTGGTGAACTTGCCGCAGTGCGCCGTGTGCTCACTGAGCTCTCGCAAACCCTTAGGGACATGCATGGACGTGAGCAGGCAGAGACATCATCCGTTGCAAGTTCCGTCCAGGGCAGCCCCCAACGTAGATCTGGGAGGAACCTGCGCTCCACAGGCAGGGGTGCCCCTGATACCTGCAGAGGGGGCTTGCAATAGCGACTGCCCACGGACGATGAGCATCTTTGGACACTGGTGTTCGGGGGGGAGGTGGGAGGGTGGAGGGGGTGTGTTGGGCTCACTTGGGTGGCGGGTCGATAGGGTGTACAACATGATATCACATATGCCATAAAAAGTGCACGATCAACCAATGAGATGTGTGGACATTGATCTTTGTGTACTAGGCCATTATAGGCGTACAGTCCATATTGTGCATGTACCAGACACACACAGTGCCACGCATCCCGTGTCCATGTATCAGCCACCAGGCATGAGTGCTAGAAGCATGCATCAATGAGATGCTGACGAATGTCACGGGCCTCCGGTGCCTCGCAGACTCCTTGAGGTGCTGCCACATCCCCACCCTCATCATGACCATCATCAGGTGCTTGCAGTTCTGCGTTAGGGGGCATGGGCACATTTCTACGTACGCACATGTTGTAGAGCATGACACATGCCATCACCATCTTTGCAACCTTCTCATGGCGGTACAGGAGTGCCCCGCCAGACCTGCTGAGGCACCGGAAACGGGTCTTCAGTAGGCCGAATGCCTGTTCAATGACTACACGGGTACGTGAGTGGGCATGGTTGTAGTCCTCCTCATGCTGGTCCCGTGGGTTCCGGACTGGTGTGAGGAGCCATCTCTTCAGTGGATATCCAGCATCACCTGTATGTGGACGAGAAACGTATGATGTGGAATGCCATTGCTACGTACGCACACCCCCCCCCCCCCTTCCTGCCAGGTCATTGCCGAATCACATACCCCACATTATCATGCATGTAATGAGACTCACCGAGTAGCCAGGATCTGTTCCCTGCGTGTCGCTCCATGTAGTGTGGTATTGTAGAGTTCCTCAAGACCATAGAATCATGGGTTGATCCAGGGAATCGGGCACAACAATGTGTAATGATCCTGTTGGAGTCACACACCATTTGTACATTCAGGGAATGAAATTGTTTTCGGTTGCGGTACTGGGCCTCCATGGCATGTGGGACGACCAATTCCACATGGGTGCAGTCGATGGCACCAATGCAACCTGGTATGCCGCCAAGTGCATGGAATCCCACTTTTGTGTTGGTAATTTCCTGCTCCGAGCGTGGTAGAGAGATGTAGTCGTCTGCGTGCTGCAGGAGGGCATCGAGCACTTGCAATAGTGTCCGTGAGAACAGTGGCTGAGAAATGCCATGCAACTGTCCGACTGTGTGCTGGTAGGTGCCTGTGGCCAGGAAGTGGAGTACAGACACCACCTTCAGTAGGGGTGGGATGGCGGTTGGGCTATCTATCATGCTGACAAGGTCAGCCTGTGTCATGTCCACAATGGCGGTTATGGTGTCCCCGTCCAGATGGTAGAGGGTGTGGATCTGCTCATCAGTGAGGTTGAACGGATGTGCTCGGAGGCGTGGGATTGCGGGCTGCCTGCGTGGTGGTAGTGGCTGTGCTGGCGGCCCTTGCTGGCCCTGCCTTGGCCTCCTCCTCCTCCTGCGTCTCCTCCGTGCGGCCGGTTGTAGTTGGTGTTCGTCTTCTTCTTGGAGTTGGAGTACTTGCAGTGCTATCAGGTCCCCCAGGGCCAACATCGCGAGTCCTGCCGGTAGCATTTCGGAGTGGGTGTGGGAGGAGACTGGCTGTGCAATTTATGTGTTTCCAGGCTGAATGGCCTCCACCTGTGGTGATTCATTCCACCTGTGCAAACTGCTCTCCCCTTTGGCCGAGCACGTCCCGCGCACAACGCTGCAATTCGTGGAATGGCATCTTGCTATTGCAATCTTGTATTTGTACCCGATGGCCGTGTAACATTGGTTGATATGTTCATTCTGTTGTGGTCCCATTGTTTCACATACTATCTGTGCAGTCGCGAACAGAGTTGTGAAGGGTCAGTGGAACGTAGTACTCGAGTAACGGTGGGCCCTCATTCATCACTGTACCGAGTTGCAACGACGGGCGGGGCGTCCCATTCGTGGGTGAAGGCAGTTGCCATTTTCACACACAGCCGCACTCGATGGATTAATTAGTGTTTTCAAACGGCCACAGATGCCTCTTCGACGTGATGTTGCAAATGAGGAATTCGAAGGGCGGCGCTTTCGGTTTTCAGCTAGCGGCGAGGAGATGCCCACAGGTCTGACTGCAAATATAACGTTCTATTGTTCAATGTCCTTGGGACAGGGGCCATGGCGAGAATGCTATGATTGATATGAATAGTATGGGATGCGCAATTGCGTAGTGGACGATAAGGCAGGACGTTCCCAAATACATGTTACTTCACTAGACTGGAATTACGTGCTGGGGCACTGTGGATTTTGCAGGCTGCATAACGCACAGACTCAATGGATATTTCTAATGTTATGTGAGTAAATATTCAGGCGTTTTCATTACGGGATGAGGGAATGATGAATGGATGCATGGGCAGGTGATTTGATACAGTGTTTGCCATGTACAGGGCTTCTTGGGATCTGTCCGCCCCCCCTGCGCTATGTGATGCAGGGCTGCCATAGTGGGACCATCGTCTATCTGGCCTTGTTGAGCCCTCCCTGTCTCGACGCGCCTTCAGACACTTGTGTTCATGCACGTTACCAATCCCATCTGAAGGATTCTGTTTTCACAGGCGCATGCACAGGTACACTCGTTTGTGATGGTGTTTTCACCTCGATATAGGTAGTTATGATTCGCAAGTGGTTTTGGGGTGGTGATGATCCTTTGGAGTGGGCTTGCATGCATATGGCTGTGGATCTAGTGTGATCATTGAAGTGAGTTGTTCGAATGTAGTTCTGATGGCCATTCTATTCTGTTTCTTTTCTTTTGGTTGACAGGTATCTCCTCCCCTTTTGCCACTGCCATCTGTATGCCACTCCTGCAGATGGATTTTACTCCCGACACCTGCTGCTTCGTGTTAATCAGTGGAGCAGCATTACGATCTTATGGGACGATCGCCAATGGGCCACATGCTCTTACGCAGTACTGGTGGCTCGGAGCAACATTTCGGCCTTTCAGCTGGACTAGTGCCTCCCCATTGGGACGGCCCTGCGGTTCTGTGCGCTTCCATGTTGCCTTTTCGTACGTGTATGTGGCTCTGTGTACCATGAGGGAACAGGGCGTCACACGAGTAGTGGCTGGTCATTTCTTGCGGATGCAGCCCACAATGGTGAAATGTGTTTTGGAGTTCATGGCCTGATGGCTGTATGGGCTTGGTGATATTGATGTGCATTAAAATTCTATTCTGATATGGGCCGTGTAGCGTTCTTCTTTGCAAGTGATGTGGCATATTCCTATTTGGGGAGCGATGTATTGTGAGGGGATCTGCATTGGGTTCCAGCTTCGGAGTTTTGTTGCGTGGTCCTGTACTGGGCGCGTTTGCCTACGAAGCCCGTGAGGTCAGGGATGGGGGCTGCCAATATGACAGTTTGAATGTTGTCATGCTCAGGGGCGGGGGATTGGGTTTTGTGTGACAGATGCCGGTCAGCCAGGTGGACTGGTGGAATGTTGTGATTTTCTGAATATTGCTGGTCACAGGTGCCTGTGTTTGCGTGCGTTTCTTGGTGGGGGACTGTGGTCATGTCCATTGGGATGGCGTCTGTATTCGTGCCATCTGTGCCCTGCAGCTCCCATTGGCCCCTCTTGAGGTCCATTTGTTCGTTGGCATGCATGGGTGACTTGTGCATTTCACTGGTTGCATTGTGGCTTCGTTGCACCTACGGGGAGTTGTACTTTGTGGGCAGGGAGCGGTGTACGGGCAGTCAGTGGGGCCGTTTACGGTTGATTCGCGATGCCGTACTTCTCACCATGGCGGAATGGTGCATTCCGCCATGCTTGATGGCGTTAGGTACATGTCCGCTGGGGTCGGAATTGGCGTACCGTTGCGCCATGGTGGTGTTTACGGTTTGGCATGGCGCGCGCGCGTGCTTGGTGCAGTTAGCGTTGGCGTTCACTACGGTGTCGCTAATGGCATCGTACTTTGCGGTGACGGGTCATAGTCGCACCGAGCGCTATTCGATGGCGGTATTGCATTTCCGCCATCGTTTTCCGAATTCCGCCAGGGTCGTAATGAGGGCCACTGTAAATTGACAAAGAAGTTAAGGTCTAATTCATGCTAAATTTACCAAACCAATGTATGTTCTGCTCCTAAAGAGTCAGAAAAATAGGAAAGTACCAAGAAGAACAACTGGAGCAAAACTGACCATACATTTTAATGAAACAAGAAGGAAATTGGTTAAAATGTCCAATGTACAACAAAAATAAAAGAAAATAATTCTAAACAATACAATAAGGATTTTTTTGTACATAGATTGTTCAGATACATAAACAGTGAATTAAACAGACTTGTCAAAGTAGATGGGTAAAACATACTAAGAGAGAGATTTGTTCAAAGCATGGACAAAAATCACATTTAGCATACAAATTGCAAAATTAGACTTAGTATTTTGTATTTGCACAGTGTTATTCAGACTGTCTTTTATCAAAGGTTCCTATTCTTTGTGTGTATTCATGATCAAGGTATGATCATGTTTTGTGGATCTGCCTATGTGCCAGTATTGAAACTATGGATAAGTAGTAATGCATACAGAAACATTAGTTCTTGTGATTTTGATATGCGCTGTACTAAAGGCACGTTTCGGTAATTGCCATCATTCTTGGCATTGATTCAGGGCAAATTGGATCTGTGGCCTTCAAAAGTTGAACCCCGTCATTGTGCCCCAGGGTCTGAACTCCACCAGATCCATTGCGGTGTACCCTTTTTCACCCATCAGCCTGAGCAGGTAAAGACTGGGGCTTGCTTCTGACTCCAGCACTTTCAGAGAGCAATGTTCCAGCTCCAAGGGACTCAGCCTGTGCTTTTTTGTACTTCTTTTGTCACCTGGCAAAGTAGCAAAAGGATTAATTTGTGGTCCTTGGTGGTTTGTGTGGGAGAACACACTTTCTTTGTAAGTTAGGAAAGGTACCAGCTGTTGTCTCTGTGATGCCTTACATCATCAAGGTTTGCAGGTTGCTTCTTATTGCCGGAAACGCAAATGGATATAGAGGTCCATAGCGGTCGTCCCAGATAACAATGAGCGAAAACACACTGGTTATGGTAATCTTGCAATGATTGCTCCACCACTCGTCTGTGGGATGTGGAAGGTGTGACACAGGCAGTAAGTTGCTCGGTATCTGCGAACAAACAGGAATAAGAATACATTTGAGTAGCCGTTATCAGTTGAAGCGTACAAGACAAGGGTCTCCGGCCAGGATGTCATAAACGGACCTTAGGTGGCTGGGTCATGGACCTTTGGGTGATCTACTGTGTGGTATTGAGTAGCGTCATATGTTCGCCAACTGTCTTGCTCACTGTTTTGTAGGTGCCAATCTCCTTCTACGGCTACAAAACAAACATGTGAATCGTCTTTCAAACATTGCCAACAAACCCTCCTTTCATGTGTTTGCTTTTCACAAAAGATGTCAGTGACAGCGAGTGTTGGCAGACCCACGCCACATTCTCTCTGTGTGTCCTCAAAGAAACATAAAAATAAAAATCCTCCTGGGGGTCCCCTCCGATTTCATGACAATGCAGAAGCTGTTTTGCCAAAATATGAAGCACTACAATAATTACCTGTTGAAGTTTGTGTGCCGGTCGAGTGCTATATGGACCTCTGGCCTTTAATAATTTTAATACAACGAAGGCGCGTACAACTCTTAAGTGTTTGAAAGGTCATTGTAAGGACAATACAGGCAATCTATCAGCACACGATTGAGCATATGGTGTGCTGTTTCAGTGCACGAGTTGTGTTCACTTTCAGTGTTGTGCTTTATGTATAGGTTTGCATGGGCTGGAGAGGCATGTCAACGAAACCAACAACAATCATAGCTGCCATTTTCTTTATTTTTGAATGGTTGAGACATGGCACTGTACCGCAGCGTGACCACTCCTGTTACAAATCCCTGTACAGTGCACACAGACAAAGTCAATGGTACGGTAACTTCATAATTATGCGTACAGAACTGTATCCTACTGAATTTTAATCCCAATACACATCTAATGTAAAGTTGTACTTACATAACTTCTGCAAATTCCATGGTTATACTATGTGGATGAGAAATTGCTTTGTACGGTGTATTGAACAGTTGCAGACTACCTTTGCAGAACATGTGCGCAGCAAGTACACTGTAAGTTATTTTTGCTTTTTTTTCATTTCATACAATGTTTGCCTTGGAGCAGATCATGCATCCCAGTCAGGCTGTTTTACAATGAGCATTTGTCCTGTTGAAAGAGAGGTATGTTAGGTTTCACTTTCCGGTGACCATGCGGCAAAAATAAAATTGAGATGGCATCGTGTTTCAATTTCACCGTGTATTTCCGATTGTCAGTAGTGTTGTTACCTTGAAGTTAGTATGACGTACATGGAGAGATGATGTTACATTGCACAGGCTGCACTGAATGCACAGATGATAACATACATAATTGTGCATTTACAGCCCCTATGGACTATTCATATGTGCAGTGTCTTACGAAGGAACGGTGTAGCACAAAGATATTTGGGGCTCTCGTCCATCAACAAAAGGAATTAAAAACCTTCTTCAAACATTGTAAGGGGGGTATGGTTTTCAAATTGTGTCTCCAGTACACATTAAAAAAGAGAAGCAAAAGTTTTTAATTTTAAGGAGTACCGCACACTTTCCAATATGGCTGCCGAGTTGTGCACCATGTGCTCCACTATATTCTGTGTTCTATATGTTCCACTCAAATGGTGTAGATAACAACAAAGATGACCTAATGCCCTAAACGGTGTCAGTGGCAATGCTAAGAGGCAAATATTACACCACATAGGACAGTTACATAAGACATATGGATGCATTTTTCTGTTTGGGTTGTGATTGTGCAGATTATTGGGTAGGTTACTGTACTATAGTGCATTGAATGTATACAATTATTGCAGTCTTAGGTGAAGAGGGTATTCAGCAAAGAGGTTATCCATTGTGTGGAAGTAATGTTATACAATGTGAACTGAAGTGGCTAAGGGGTAGGTGGCTGTGTTATGTGTCGGGTTTGTGGAAAGTGGATAGATGTTTCTATGCATGTTTGTAATGTGCTGCAGTAGTTGTGGCCACGGTCTACAATATTGAGTGCATGGCTGGAGTCCGTATACTGTATGGTGTGTAGTGAAGTGTGTAGGCCGTGGGCACAAGCAGCACAGTGCAATATAGCTGTACACTGAATATTGTGGCATTGGTATGTGGATTGCAGAAATATGTGGACACATTACACTTTGCAGATTATAAAGAAGTATGATACCAATAATTTCATATTTACTGTTTCTCTTGTGGAGGTCCTATGTTGTTTTTTGTGTATGGGATGTGAAATGTTGCAGTAATCATTGTTTCATTATCTATGGAAAAAGAGATCATAACATTTTAGAGCAGGTATTTCATTGCTTTGCAGTTCATTACATTGCAGATATTGTTATACTTTGTGGTCCCTCATAATTAGTACTTCATAAGCCCTATGCTTTAAACAAGTGTACTGTGCAATGTGCGCAGTTCTTGTGTTTCTTTGCATAATCATTGGGTCTGTGGGAGAAAAAAAAATCCATGCTGGATTAAAAAAAAAAACCTTCCAAAGGTATTTGCTGTTACATTGCACAGTCAATTACAGTAACGTTTGCACCGATTATAGCAATGTTTAAGGTGTACTGTTGCAGTAGGAGGAATTGCAATGGTGTACAATTTCTGTTTTGTACGTTTTGGTAGTATGGTTGCAGTTATATAGCAGTTGGTGTATTCTAACTATTTACCTGCTTCCTTTTCTTAGCACTGTTTCTTTATGCGTTTGATTGCTGCTGATGTTTTGCAAGTATTGTGCCATTGCACTGTGCTACTGCAGAATTGTGAGGTCAGTTACGTACCTGTTGGTGTAATGCAACTGTTCATGCTTTGGAAGTGTTTGAGGATATGTTTGTAGCACAGTGGTTGCTTAAGGTTGAGTTGGACTGCTTCAATGCTTCAAGTAATATTGCAGTATTCTGGTTGCAGTTAGATACCAGCTGGTGTATTCTAACTGTTTACAGTGTCCCATTTGTATAGGGTATGTTTAGAAGCTCATGCATTCCTGTTGGTAGTTTCATATCTTTCCACATTCTGAAGTGGTGGTGCACCATTATGGGTTTACGTACTGGTATTTGCATATGTATTAATGTGTATGGGCATTGTTAGACAATTGGTGACTCATTTGGTACTTGGTGGTTTCAGAGGTTACCGAGGATAGTTTTGAACCCTCATACTTAGTACTTTTTCTTTTACGTATCATGCAGGAAACAATAGTAGTGCCATTTTTGTACGTTTATTGTTTCTCTGAGTCTAATCATTGGGTGAATTGGGGAAAAAATTGTCGAAAAGACACCTTGATTTATTTGTTGAATAATTACTGTATGATAAGTTGTTCCAGTTCCACAGTGTAGAAGGTCATTCTTTTTTTGTGTAATTACATAGGTACTGGTGGGTGTTGCGGAGTAGGGTATTCTAATTTTGTACATGAAGTAGTACATTTTGGCTTCAAGAATATTAATTAGGCATTTGCAAGATTTGCAAGTAATCTCTGCTTTGGAATAATGGAAGTATCATTGCATTCCCACCATTACCCTTGCTTTCTAATGTATGCAGCATAGTGGCGTGCACTGGTTGTGTCATAGGTGTGGTAGATTATGCCTACTGTTGTGAAGGTTTTCTTGCCAAGTGATACCTGTCTATGTGTGAAGGTAGTAAGTTTGCAGTTATTTTTGGTTCCATCAACATTGTATCTTAAAAGCATTAATATTACATATTGACTATGTGATTGTACATGTAACGTCGAACAATTATCGGAATTGCAAGAAGTACACAATATGCTATGGTTTGCATTTTGCACCAGTTGCTGAAATGGAATGGATTCACAGTTAGGTACTTATACATAGACAAAGCGCTCGTTAGGGACTTCTTCCTGAATTACATGGTTGCAGAGCGTGTATGTATGTTTCCACATGTATAAAATCTGAAATATTTAGTTTATGGGTATGTGTTTGGTTTCCAGTATTTGTAGTAATTACATTAGAAATTCCTGTCGATCTTCTTGCCTGTTTAACATGAGTTTCACCATTCCAGCACAGTAGTGCAATTCCTGCCTTATTCCTGAGACACTGTAAGTGTTGTCAGGATTATTTACTGCATTTCTGTGAAGGATTAGCATTTGTAAACACATCTGGTCCGAGCCATTTAAATAAATGTTTTCAACATTTGCTGGCATTTGGAATAGAACATTCATTGCTATATTTTCATAGCAATTTACACCAGTTGTATTGGAAAATTTGAATAGACCAGGTAGTTCTGTGTCTGAGTACTTTGATGAACGTTATTTGTGTGTGGAGTTGGGTATGTGTTGTCCTTTTCAATTCATTTGTCTGTGTTTTTCGTAGTTGATGCAGTATGAGCTGATTTTAATTTCTTTGATGGTACGGTTGGGAAATCAATAGAACTTCTGATTGCATGAGTTTTCTTTTAAAACCTTTGCATTTTTGGGGAACAGAGTACATTGTGAGATGGGGTGTGTAGATTGCACGTGGTCTATTGTACTCAATGATGCAAGGAATGTCAGCGCTGACTGCACTTCCATCAAAATTTACTAGACTAGATATAGTCCTTCAAGTTTACGTAGGCGTGACAGTGCTACGTAAATCATGCCTTCTTTAAAGACTATGCTGCCAATATCAATCAATGCTTGATCTAAGGTTAGACCTTGCGATTTATGAACAGTCACTGCATAAGCTAGCAACAGAGAAAACTGTTCTCTGCGTATATACACATCTTTGAAAAGAAGGAATCGAGCTGTGTGCGTCCTATCCTCTTAACTTCTTTTAACTTCTGAAAGTTTCACAAACTGGATGTTGACAAACTGAATGCTGCTGTCCCGTGGGCATGTCTGGAAGCCAACAACTGTACCAAGTGCTCAATTAACTAAACCTTGGTCTACGTCAAGGTTACGCTTTAGCATTACTCGACAGTTAATACATAATGTTCAAATTTTCTCCAATCCATCAGAGTTTTTTAAGGTATTTAGTCCTGCGGTGGCTTGTTGACACATAGGTATTGTCATACCGTGTAAGTCCAGTTTGTCTGTGAAGAGAATTTCCACTAGTGGTTGCATTTCTTTTTTCAGCATTGTTGTATTGAATTGTGCACAGCTTGCTAGAGTTGGCAATAAGGACATACAGTTGACATTTTTGTGAGCTAATTGTTCCATGACATCAATAGCACAAGTGGTATGCCTGTACAGCTCATGGATGCGTCTGGTATTTAGGGTAGACTGTGCTTCCTTTGATAGTACACCAATCTGCATGTTTTTTTAAATGTTGGCGTAGGTGAGGTCAGCAGACTGGCGCATGTTTTGAGTTAGTTCTCTGCATTGGCCAGAGATTTACATTCCCGATGCTTCCAAGACTTTAATGGCACAGTTTGTGTCCTAAGGTTTTAAAGATAGGTTCACCTTTCACTGTTGTTAATTGAAGGAGATCTCTGAAAACAATGACATGTTTTCCTCCAAAGAGTTCTTCATAGTCTGTTTTGAGGACCTCTTGTAATCTGAGGAGAAACAAAGCTAACATGAGCTTGGAAACCATGCTCACCTCATCTATTAGGAGCATTTTCATTTGTTTCAAAACTCTGCATAGCTCCATAGGAGCTTCTGCAAAAAGTTTGTAGTACTCTAATTTGTTTTGGTGTTCTACTGGAAGGAGTATCAATCGGTATGAAGTGACCCCACCTATGCTGTAGGCAGCTAAACCTGTGGGGGCGGTTAGAATAGCTGAAAGGTTGTTGTTTGTTAATTGTTGGAGGAATTGTTTTATTAAGGATGTTTTCCCTGAACCAGCTTCACCACTTACATACAGCAGTACAGGTTTCTAGTTTTCACACGTACAAGTTTTACTTTCGTGCTGTATACCACGTTCAATTTCTTTACTTACTTCTTCAAAGATGGTACGCTGCTCATTGTTTGGTTGGGATTTTAGTACAGCAAACTCTTCTGCAGATTGCTCATACTGACACATGGTGGTCTTTACTTCCGTCATGGCTAATTCTGCCTCATTTGCTATGAGTGGCTGTCCAAGTGGTTCTAGGCTTCCTGTCATAGAAGGTTCACTGCTCTCAGGAGTGTCTACATTTAGTTGTGCTTGAAGTTCTTCTTCTTGTTGGCGTTCATTGTCCAATATTGTTTTGTACTGTGTAAAGTTTATATCTGTTATGGTACTTTCACTTGCATTGAAAGCATCTTTATAGGAGGCGTGGGTGGCTAATGCATCTTCTTCTTTTCTCCAGGGTTTGAAAAGTTGCAGTAGAGCCATGTAGTACAGTTCTTTGTGTTGAGGAGTTTTCAATGACAATTTAATATGATTAATTAGGCTGCGTTTGGTAAGTTTCACCAGGCTGCCTTCACAACTTTCGACTCTGTATCTACCTTTTTTCTCATCTGGTTTAATGTTACTTTTGTATGAGACGTTTTGGGCTATCTGGTACAGGCACATGGTTTCTAAAGTAATACTACTGTTTGGGTAGTATATGTCTAATAAGTTGTTTTTAAAAATATCCTGGCTGTTGGGATCGTTTTTGGCTATTGTTTCTATGTCTTCGTACGATTTCAGAACACTTTTTCTGGATCTAGCAGGACCAAAGCTTAGCCACACTAGGTTTTCAGATTTCCATATAAGGCAGTGCCGGTTAAACAGTCTGTGGCTTTGCAGCAGCCACATTCTCTATGGGACAGCATTTTTATGCCAAAGCTGTACAATTACTGTGACAGTGTTTTCTCAGATGATATGTCATCCCAGAGGTCTTAGAGCTATTTTTTCTCTGCTTTGGTTAAGTAGGCTGTGACATATCGTGCAACTACAGTGGAATTGTCTGCAATGTACTGTACATCTATATTTGCATTACATAGGAGGGCAATTGTTGCATTGTAATCTTTGATGTACTTCGATGCTTCGGTTCTTTTTACATAGTATGTGTTCTTAGGAGATTTCCCTTTCACACTGTGTCGAACCGAAGACATGAAGCTGTTTACTTGCCCTGTTGCTGAAACTGGTCTAGGGAAACAAAAGCGGCATTTGGTGTAGTAATTGGCTTTGTTCTTATATTTGCGCCGACAATACTTGCCACACTTGTGTCTTTGAAACTGCAAACTTTTTGCATGTAGGTCACTATGTGTACTTTCTGAAGGGATTTCACAAGTGACATATTTGTGAATGAACTGCAAAACAGTTGCATCACTGTCCTCACCAAATTTAGGAGCATTTTTAATCCACAAAAGCATGTGGATGGTGGTGCTCCTCTGGCTTGATATTCTTTTCTCCAAAAGAAGTGTTCCACTTCTGTGAGGGGAGGGAGTGCTTTATAGCAAATGAAGTGCAGCATGGCAATGAAGCGATGATGGAAGTACCTTGAAACATTTACAGGATCAAGAGAGCACAGTTCCCCTGGTGTTTTCATGTCCACACCTGTTTTTATTTTGTTTGCTAGTCTTCCCATGCACACTCTGCACAACTTAGGTAGCAAACCATGTGGGTGAGCCAAGGTTGCATAGCATACACCGTACATTTGTGTGCCGTCGGAGCCAGTACTCTTTTGTACCAAGCATGTTTGCCAAGAGATTTGTAATACTTGACTGTAAAACTTCGTCCTTGTCTTGCACCTTTTGAAGTAGCTGTGTAGCAGACATGTTTTGAAAATGGGAACCTGTTTTCAATGTGTGTGCAACTCCATAACATAGCGTTGCTAGTTCACTTTCAAAGAGGAGGTGAAATATGTATTGCACGTTTTGTCTAAATCTAAGGTCTTCAGAATACATTTGTAAAGAGCGGTATTCTGATGCTGTTATTTGTGTGCATCTTTCATCGTACCTTCCACTTTTTCCAGTCGGGAAGAGTAGAGGAAAGGCTTGTGCTTCTACACTTTTTTCCCATATACTGATTGGTGCTCCTTTGGCTTGCTGCATTTGATATGTTTCTAGTGCATCGTCTATGGTGTCTTTGGAGTGCAGTGGATGAATTTTATAGTGATCTAAAATTTTGGAGGCTGCAGTAGAATCTAGAATTTCAAATTGGCCAGTTGCTGAGGAGTCTTTAATTATTTTGGTGGTTTCTCTCAGGTTTACTTCAACATTTATTTCTTTGTAGTATTTATTGTTCTGTTTAGGGTATTGCAAGGCTTTCCTAACTTTGTTTAAGTCCACTAGTAATCAAATATTGCTCTACATTTTCTTTGAGATCTAATGGTAAATAAACCTCTTTCTCACAAATGCCTCTTAGTAATTCGATGGTAGGCAATTTTGCAGTTTTTGGTTGAAGTCGTATTATTGCTTGAAATTGGTGTACTGTTTGGATTATAATGCTCACATACAACTTAAGCTGCTGGAGTGCATTTAGCAGTGGAAATACTTCCAAATTATTACTGATAGCCCGTGAAGGCATTTGGTTATTGTCCAGTTTTACAGTGCAGTATGTGCACAGAATGGAGGTGTTAATCATTTCGTATTTGTTTTCAGTTATAAGGAACAGCGCTAATTATTATTATTTATTATTATTTATTATTGAAACCATTGGAATTCCTCATTGTCTTAAATTTTGTGCATTATATCTATAGTTTTGGTGTTCTTTCTATAGAAAGTTCTGCGACACCACACACATACTTGGTTTGGCACTTCAGTAGATGTGCTTTTGAATTTTTGTATTTCTTTTTTGTATGTGTGACATAGGAAGTTGTCACTATTGTTGTCTGAAAGTGCTGGAGTTTTCTAAGTGCTCTTCAGTTCCAAAATATTTCCTTTGGATATGCTATATTTCTTCAAGCAGTTGTTTGGCTGTACCGTGTAGGAGCATATCATTTAAATGTTGGCGTGCTAAAGCTGGACTTTTGCATGGTACAGTTTATAAACAAGATTTCTTACAGTAGAATGGTGTGTTGCTAACATTTTGATATGGTGGAAGGT
Organism: Ambystoma mexicanum; assembly: GCF_040938575.1. NCBI lineage: Eukaryota > Metazoa > Chordata > Amphibia > Caudata > Ambystomatidae > Ambystoma > Ambystoma mexicanum. Next base: position 845,618,150 of record NC_090921.1, on the reverse strand, counting down.
GCTTTTGCAATTAGGTCCAGAAATACAGGCTAAGGAATGTCCTTGTAGTCCTGTGTATTTGGGCACTAGACAGGAGTCCATAGTTTGTAGAATTTAAATTTTTTCTTGTCTCGTTCACTTTCACATAGTGATTGAGGAACTTCTGCAAAGATTTGATAGAGTGTTGGCGAACGTTACACATTGATGTGCAGGCCATTTGTAGGTGAGGTGTATTGTTTCGGTGGAATGGAGAGTGGCATCTAAGTTTGATGGGGATATTTATGAAAGCAGTGTTTCTTTTCCCATTATGGTATTGTGTACCTTTGCATACCCTCATCCAATGCTATGAATGGCAATTAGGTTTGTTTGCTCTTGTATGTATGATTCTTCATTGAATTATGGCTCTCTGGTGGTGGTGTGACTCTACTCACCTGTACAGATGTTTCCAAAGGTATCTATGCTGATATTGCATTTGTTTCGAAGTAGCGGTTGTAGTTTATCAATTCATTTTGTTAGTGGTTTCATTCTGTTTAAAATTAATATAAACAATTTCCATTTCAGGACCATTGCACTGTCTACAAGAGCTTCCAGGATTACTTTTCTGCAGTAAGTTTTAGGGGTTGAGCGTGATTTCTAACCTCTATTTATAATGTTCTGAAGGACTCTGTAGTGGAACATTTATTGTAATTTAAAAAAAATTGGAATGCTTTCTTGTGGTTACATTACTATTTGTATGTGGTCTGTTAGCAGTAGTGCGAGTTGCACTCTTTTGAGTGCTTTTCTTTTATTGCCACATTTTGACAGAGGAATTACAGTGTCCTTACTGGTAGATGCTTCCCTTTTCGTTATTGACTGTATTAGCTCTTCTCTTTGAACATTCTGTATAAATTCTGGTAGGGGCCGATGGCTACTTTCTATGCTTTTAGGTTTAGCTGATCTAGTTCTGTGTTGTTTTCTATGGAGTTGCTGTTTGGTAGGCATTCTGTAGTAGCTGTCGGAGAAAAAAGGAAAGAGTGGGTGTGCAGGTTTTGAAATCTATATGTGTGCAATGTGCATGAGTGGTGGAATATGAGGGTAGGCATATAAATGGAAGTGTGTCACTGTGTAATGGGCTCTAACTTTCAGTTGGGAACGCTATATTAGTATCTGGGGGTTAGTATAATGGTGGCGAGATGATAATATACAGTGAGGAACTGTAGAGGTTTCATGAATAAGAATGAAGCACATACCGGTGGGTTGACGCAATTCTGTATCTTACAACACAAGAACACTGCACTCTCTCTTTAACACGTAAAACACTCTGATGGTATTGTACTTACTTTGTTGGTTGATGAGAGTAGGTTTATTCTAGGTTGTATTTTCAAGTTCACATCCCAGTGGCTTTCGGGAGAGAGGTGGGTACTGCAACTGTATAAGAAGATCGTAAGAAAATGTTTGTTAATGGCATAGTGACTGCATTTGGAGAATACATTCTTTAAAAGTGTAGGGGGACATCTTGGCAGGAAGAGTTAGTGTGTGCGTAAAAATGGATGGCATAGTCTATGAATGGGGGCTTGGGAACATCAGCATGTTTGATAAGGGGGTAAGTGGGTTATTTGGAAGTGTGTTGTATGACATATTCATTTGGCAAGTGTGTGCATTGGTGTAGGACTATTTACTTTGAAAATTGATTACTTCTCACTGTAGAAGGGTGACAAAAACATTCAGAAAGATGTACAGATTGCAAAGGAGAATCTTTTCGTGCATTTACTTTTCTGCATATATATGCTTGCTTCATGAGTTGAGGAATTGTTTTAGTTCTTTCATTTATTCATGCACATTTATGAATGGTACTGTTATCAATGCATACATCATTTTTTTAGTTTTTTAAGTAATTTTGAAATCTATGAAGTGGGCAAGGTACGTGGCAGGCAACCTAAGCCAATGTATGCACTTGGCTTAGTTTGATAGGATACATTTACTGATCATTTTCTGTGCAATTTGTACAAATTTCGTAGGAGGTGCGTTAATGGGGAAATGATCCTAAAATTGACTGAAAGGTGGCATTTGATGGTAGTTGATGGCAGAAATGACAGTATGCTTTTTGAGTACGTTATGGAGGTTCAGTGGCAGGTACCCTGTTGCGAGGCACTTATAACACAGTTGCAAATGTACTGTACAAAAAGTATTGATAAGTGTAGGTTGTGGTGATGGGTGGCGATGTGGATGAATCTGGATGCAGAAAACGTAGATAGTTTTACAGTACTTTCCAGTGGAGGTGCTTTTGATTCACAGAGCACTTGTACTCTGAGTGTTTAACGGGTAGTATGGAGTGCTCAACAGAGATGATAGTGTTAGATGCTGAGGTCTTAGATAGGATTGGTAGATGCGTGTGTGACTGTTTAACAGTAGCCAATGAGGGAGTGCTGGAAAAAGAGTACTGGAAAAGGAAGAAGAACTGCCCCTGCTTTACTGGGGCACGGTCCTCGCGGTAGTTGGGGAAGCCCACGTGCTACATACAGTCCTTCTTTCTATACTTGCCATGGAAATGGGACTGCGGATTATCCAATCAGGTGTTGAGGGTGTGCTTAACAGGAAGGGGTGGTCATACTTATTTAAATTACTGTGTACCGTGGTGGTGGAAGAGATGCAGAGAGTCAGAGTGCTCATCGTCGGTGATTTCTTTGTGGGTGACCAGCACCCATATGCCCAGCTTATTGGTGTTGATGAAAATTCTGGTGTGGACGGAGTGCACACTTTGTGGCGCATTGTGACTCTACCGAGTTTACAAGCTGTAATTGCAGAGTGCAGAGATGTGGACACTTGGAGTACTGTTCACATACTAGTTCTGCATTGCGGAGCACTGAATTTGGCTTTTCGCACTGCTGCAAGTTTGCTCGGTGAACTGAAGGAGGCGCTGAAAGTAGTGCTGCACATTTTTCCCACTGGGACAGTGATTTTTTTTCATGCATACCACCAAGACTAGTGTGGAACAATCCTGATGTACTTTCTTCCGAGGTAGAGAAGGACAGGTGTCTTGTAAATGGTGGCATGTCTGTTAATTGCTGGGATGTTCTGCTGTGCCCATGAGAACCTTAGTGTTTCTAATGCGAGGTTCTTCAGTGGAGATTATTTTTTTTTGTCCCACATTGAAAATGCTCTTGTGTTCTAGAATCTAAAAGATATTTTGGAGAAGTGCGTGTAATAATGTAAAAAGGAGAATACGAGAATAATCCCCACCCAAAAAAAAAATAGGTGTTTGTTTACAAGCAGCTTTACAAAAAAAACAAAAATAAAAAAACACACTTTTCACAACTACCAATAAAGAGGGGATTCTCTACCCTGCTTGAAATGTGTTTCCACACCCGCGCACCAAGGACAATATGTCCGCGGACACCGCAGCATTTGGAGGTGCGCACGTGTCACATGCAGGTCTTTTGATAGTGGCTGGCATGGAAATGGGACTGTGCAGGCATGGGGATTGTTTAATAAAGTTTCCTGGGTGTGGTGTGTAAGAACAGATTGTGCCAGAAGGTGTGTTTGCAAATAGGAGTGCACATGGCTATGGTTATGTCTGTGCTGTTCAGGAGGCAGAATATGGCTTTTGGGTGACTCCTTGATACATTGGGTGAAAGTGTACACAGAACGCTGTGGAGTGGCTGCACACCTTGGGTTTCATAATGTGGATGTGCAATGGTACGGAGTACGTGGGATGAAGTGGCTGCATGTGGGTCCTCTTTGTGCCACTTTGGTGATACTCGATCATCCAGACATTATTATTATTCATTGTGGAGGGAACAGTTTAGGACATGTTATCGGCATCTCACTGCAGTTTGCGATGAAGGAGATACTTTGGCAACTCATGGAAATGTTTCCAAAGTCGCGTGTCATTTTTTCACGCATTGCCCAGAGACAGATGTGGCTGCGTTCTTCCTCATTTGGGCCACAAATGGAGAAAGCGTGATACAATGTGAACAAGGCGTTTTGCACCTTTTTGCGAGACGCTGGCATGTTCTTCTTCCACAATGAAAACATTACGTTTCGTAGTACCAACATTTTTCGTACAGATGGAGTCCATCTCACTCATGCTGGCAATACGCTGTTTCTGCGTAATATCCAGAATGCAGTGCAGCTTTTCTTGCAAGTCTAGCTAGAAACACTTGTGTGTAGGCGTGTTACAAATGCCATATCATATCAAGCATTTCCCCAGTGGGTGTTCACCACTTCAAACCTTCCAAACACAAACAGCACAAAAAGGCTCTTTTCAGAGCCACCACTTCCTTTTGGGAATGCCTGCAATGTTTGTGACAGAGCCACACCTCACATTTTTTACTGCGCTGTCCGCAGAGACTAAAGCTTGCCGGATGGCCTGCATCCCTTCATTGGAAATCTATTTTTGAACTGTGAAATGTGGCTCCGAAAAGAGCCTTTTTCCCCACTTTCTGGTTATTTTGCATTTTTCATATTCTTCTAACACATGACACAGAAGGAAAGGAAGGGAAGGGAGGTTAGGGAAAGGGCACCAACCACAGGGATAAGAAAGGGCAAGTGGAGAGAGGAAGATGTTGGGTGCACCTTACTTAGGTAGGGATGCTCGCGGACCGAAGCCCCACTGGAGTGTCTCTAGTGGTGGCAGGAGCAGATGCAGAGCATGCTGTAGAGGAAATTAACCTACTGCCTTGTTCGAAGGGGACAACCCTCCGAACTGCTGCCTTGTGGTTCGATTTGAGGTGCCTCCGCATGGAGGTGGTGCGTAGCTGTACAAGCCAGGTTTTCCGCGACTGAGTGCTCAGTGCATTTCACCTGGTTAGCATAAGATTTGGGCATGTTTCCTACAGTGGTAAATAGTTTCCACAACCATGACTCACGCTGGCTGCAGGCAATGGGGAATCGCTCTACTTTATCCTCATTTTCCTCTCGATCTCTATCTACATTACCACGCCTGTTCCCTTGTCCGGGCCCTTTGGAAGGAGGTGGTGGTGAGGGTGTGGGTGCTGCTGAGTTAGAGGCAGTAGTAGCAGCTATGGTTGCCATTAGTTGGAAAGGTAATATAGCAGAACAGAATTGGTCACAAAGCAATTTCAGCACAAAGCTATGTGCACCGCTGCTCTGTACCGGAAAGCCAAATACAGAAAGCAGAGCATATGGCTGCTGTGGAGCACTTGCAACCAGAAAGCAGCCCTAAATATTTCCCAAAAATAGTTAGATGTACAAGGGCCGAGTGTAGGACCTCTGTAAGGATGCACTTTCACAGTAACACTGCATACATTGTAGAAAATAGTACTTTTTCGATGTCCAGGGGCCCGGATCGTGTGCGGGAAAGAAGGACCTACGCACAGCGTGGGTATGGTGATGTTGTGAATGTTCTCGATTGGGACGGGTGTCAGCAGGACGCATATTGGGCAGTATGATTTGTGCGCATGTGCAAAGGTGTCCAACGGACACCATTGGGATCCCCGGACTAATTAAAAGTGTGACACAAGTGCCCCGAACATTTTTGAACAAGCTGGGTGTTTGTAAGGTACAGCAGGTGGGATGTTCAGGTGCACAGCTACCCGCAGGACGTGGGTGGGCGCCTCAAACTACTAAAAGTACATCACAGGTTTCTTTGCATATCTTAGACAGGGGCGGTGTTACCAGGACACAGAGGAAGAGATAAGCATTTGCAAAGTTGCGCGACGGACAAACGTGCGCTCATACAACTAATTACAGGTGATTCACAAGATGCAGACATGCAGCCCATAGTGGCGTCCTATGGATGCCTCCATTGTGATTGCGGATAGGCCGGGCAGGTGCGGTGTCCATAGGACACCTTTATTTTGCTTATTTGCGGTCATCCCCACCGCAGAGTCATAACAGGATTTTAAAAACAAAGGAAAAGCCACATATACACTCAGCAACAATTTACATATCAACCTTTATTTCCACACATTCATAGATACTATTAGGAAAGGGAAGGGGTACCAGAAATGGATACATATGAAGGGGAATTGGGGATTTGTACACATTGGTCGTGAGGGGAGGAAGGGATTGAGGACTCATCGAAACGTCACTGATGACACGGAATTTGGGGGGATGGCAGGCTGAGAAATTGCAAAGGGGTATACGTGCAGGTGGGGCAGTGGTATTTTATTTTCTCCATAATATGTCTTTGTACGAAATCTTTAATGACGGCAAAATTGTTCAACAATTCCTCCATTTTGGCATCCATGCTGTCCAGTTTGCTATCTTCAGCGTTTCCTTCCGTTCCTGTGGCCGTATGCTGTTGTGGAAGAGGTGCCGCTTGTGGTGCATTCCTTTCATTTCGGGTATCGTCTGCTAAAGTAAAAAAATGTGTTAGGTGTACATGAATCAATATATAGTAATATTTTACTTTTCACACTGCAATGCCTACCAATGGGGTTATTATTGTAATTTATTTCATCGTGATGGAAATTCTCTTCCAGCCATTCCAGGGTGCTTGCCATTGCTGCGTACAAAAAAAACCATTATGCTTTTTAATGTACACTGCATAACCTGTGCAATTATAAGACAAACTTTGGTGTACTTACCACGTTGTAGTGACGTTCTGCTCTCAGTACTTTGCAGTCCTTACTCTGCCACTTCGTTGTTCGTTGCTATGTAAAGCAGCAGTGCGGTAAGATTGTTGAAGGCAGACGCTACTTCTCTTGTTGGTGCATTCCATTAATCTGCATAACCTATGCCTTGGCTGTTTGTTTCAAAAGTACAGAGTTTGCAGAACTACTCTATTTTTCCTTCCAATTCACGTACATGGTGTTGTTTGTATATTTTCCTTGTCTTTGCTGCATGGTACCACTATGTAAGAGAACCCCTGCCTTTCTCAGCAGGTTGGATGCCACCCGATGTCCGCAAACAGATGCATAGTCCGCGACAACTGTGCCTATTAACATGGAGCAAGCGGGTTCAGTATGCTGTACAATACATCTATACAAACGGAGGGTATCCTGGTAAAAACCAGCTACCTTGCAAGCGATAAAAGAGGCTGTTGATCCATATCTTTTTAAGACAACAGTACTCTGTATATAATGCAACACAACACTCTGCAGGGGGGAGCAATTTCAAAGTGCTTCTAAAGCTGTAATCAAGGAGTATTTGAAACACTGCCACCTCACCTAGATGTAACACTTGTGCAATATCTTCCCCTGCCACCTGCCCCTCCATATTAGTGCTTGGTTCTCTTCCCTCATTTCTCTCACCACCTCACTTTCGGACCACTTTTGAAAAAAAAAAGAAACTCAAAAAACAACAGAAAAAAGGTTCCTTTATGGACCACCTTTCAGTTAAAAAATAGAACTAAAAAAAGAATCTTATAGACTCCATCTACTTTCCATTTCACAGTAAAATAGATAGACTCAACAAGATTTTCCAACATTTCCATTAGCATTTTGAGGCTGGAACGGGGATAACGACCTAGTAGCCCAAGTTATCAGCCCAAGCTGATATTAGGATAGGACATTACCATGCCGGTTTGCCAAAGCGGTGACCTGGGGTGCTAATAAAAGGAATTTCTTTCCTACAGCGGGAAATTCGCGGCATCCCACTGTAGGAAAGAAAATCCTTTTCTAAGATGGCCACCATGTAAAGGGAAGGCAGGGTTTTGTACAGAGCCCCTGTTCCCTTTCCATGGTGGCCTGCGGTAGGCGAACCAAAGGAGCAAATGTGGTGGCAGCACTCACTGCCACTGAAATAAGGTAAGTAGGTGGAGTGGGGAGTGAAAAAAATAGAAAATGGGATGGAGAGTGGAGAGTAAGATGGCAGAGAGAGCTGGCCCTCAGGCGGATTGGAACGCAGGCTTGTAAAGGTGGTTCCTAGCCACATGATTGGCTTCCCCCCACCCCCAGAGTGCTAATATACAATTGTATATTAGAGAAAAACAAAAAAGACAGAAACAATTTACTGTCCCAAATACATTTTGCTAGCATAAAATAAGGACCATAATCGATGGACCTTTATAACTATCCACTGTGTCCCCAGTCCCATTTCCACGCCATGGATCATTAAATGACTCAGATGTCATCTGCACACCATCGCACAGGGCAGCCCTTCTACCCTTTTTAATTTTACATTTGTAACATTGCCTCAGTGCCTGCTTTCAAACAGTCACACGTGCATCCACCAATCACTTCCAAAAACTGTAGATAGAACCCTATGGCCATTTAAACATCCACACACCAACTCCCACTTAACAATCTTTTACACATCATTTGCATCTGCATTTCCCTTACTTATACAAAGAAAATGTACACAATGCTCCTATAAATGCACATATGCATTGTGCAGTGAGAGAAGTGCATATATTGAAGGGGCAGGACAGATGGTCAAGTGCTCATGAGAACCCAGGAGGGAAATGCCAAGGTATACCAAGTTGGGGCGCCATTGGGTAACTACTGGAGCAGAGAAGTCTCTCAGGTAGGCTGCATCTTAACTATAACATCCCTTTAGCTAAGTTTTCAGTCAATGTGATTTTTATGTGTGGAAATGTTTCATAGTGTTACATCACGGTATATATGTTATTAATAATTCTTCTTTTAATATATATAAAATAACTAAAAACCTTCTTTACAAAAGCTATTTTTTGCAACGCATACTTATGTCTGTCGTTATCAGCAGAACATGCTGGGGATGGAAATTATCATTCAATTGCCTATATCATAAGGCTCCACCATGACCCCAGCCGAACCAAACCACCCATTGTGTACTTACATTTTACACTTAAAAAAGAAACACTGTACATATTTGCAAAACCATGCTTTTCAGTTCTTGCTGACCCTCCTGATGCATATTTGCTGAAATCCCATCCAGCACTTCAACCTGTACCTATTTATTTTCAGTTTCAACCTATCCCAATTTCGATAAAACATTACCACATAGCCGGTCTCTGGTGGCCGTGCCCCCTTTAACCCCATTGGTTGTCCCTCGTGGTCATTGCCCATGGCCACAGGCTGTACCTCAGTCACCAAAGGTATATCACAGGTTTTTGTTCCTACATTATGACACTTTAAAAAAAATAAAACACAGACACATTTGCGAACCGTGCTTTCAAGTGCTTGCCAATGCTCCTTACAGACGTAGTACTGCAAATCCGCCTATGTTTTATTTTTTTAAAGTGTCACAATGTACGTACATGCCATAGTCATATAACTCAGCCACCACTTGACAAAATACATTCAGACTTTGCACAAACATTCAAGGTTGGGTCTATAATCTTTCTGAAAACATTTATCTACATTTGTCAAACGGCAACGTTACAAGCCATCTAGAAATGTTGAGACCCCCACTCTAATTTTGCCCCCTCTTGACAAAATCCCACCAAACGTTCCCAAAACATTTATATCTAGATTTAAAATCTTTTTGCAAACCTTTGGGCAGATTCATCAGATGGCGCCACATTCATAAACCTTTACAATATTTAGGACCCACTCTCTAATTTTGTTCCCTTTTGACCAAACAGCACCACACTTTGCAAAACCATTCAGCCTCCAAATTCTATCAGACTTGGAGGATCAGCATACTCTACCCTGGTACCTACTCTATGGAATTTGCTACCTCCTCATATTCGGCACAAGAGTCCTCTTATGGCCATATACCCATCCCCCTATGGCCTTTGTCCTATGAGAATCTGCACTAACCCGAAACAAAACATCACTGGAAAATCATGCAATATCCCAAGAAGTCCCCAACAACCCAACTCAAAATCCCTACAGGGACTCTGAAAATCGTCCCTCAAAGTCCAACCCCAGAGCGTCTTAAAAAGGACTGTGGGGTCTGAAATAAATCAACAGACCCTTACCGGCCAGGAACCACCCACCGACAACCACAGACGCTCATTCCTAGCATTATGCTCACTCTCCTCTTTACATCAACAAACAATAGAAAGCAGCTACACCCCTCAATCAATTCGGCCTAGCTGCACACAAATCTATATCACTCATAAAACACCACAACGGCCTGGTAGAACCCAGCGGTTCTACATATTCTCTTGTACATGCCTCACAGCAGCGAGAATGCAGACTCGAGACCAGCCTCCTTGCTACACACATCACACTGATTCTTCACACCCACTGCACCACACTTAGCATTAGAATGCAGCCAACCCACAAAAACTGCTCTGGCTGCTCACATACCAAGTGCACCCAAGCACTATATGCTTCACTAGTCTTTCATCTGATATGGACCAGGGTCCCCGAGGGGGTTCAACCCACAGCGCTTTGAGATAATACCAATAGTACATGAAGCGCGATACAAATGCACTATGACATAAGATAACATAACATAACATAACAGTCACAATAAGGTCTAGAATTAAATTACACAATTTCATGCAGTTTCATTGAGTGGCACCAAAATTATTAGCCATCCAAAACTGCTTTTTACCAACCCTGTAATGCAGAAATGGGCATAGTTGTCCCCGAACATCTCAGATGTTCGCGAACATCACAGGACTGCCTCGGACTGTTCGCAGACGTTGCAGAAGGAAAAAAATTAGTTTTCTGGTCTTTTTAAGGCCACATCCTATCCTATCCTCATCACCCCTCACCTCCCCAGACATTTTTTGATTAGTTTGAGAAGTGCAATATTGTGTTTTTAATCCGTTTGTACTGCATTGTTTGCAGACAGCAGCCTGTGTCCACGAATCCAGAATGGCGGGCGTTTCCAAAAATATGGCGCACTTCGCGCTTTTCACCATCCAATCTGTGGGGGTGTCCGATGTCCACAGACATTACGGCGCCCTCTGGTCAAATCAGAAGCCGATCTATGGACCAAACAGGGAAGTGAGTCTGCGGACTGAACCCAGATATCACTAATTTATTTGTATCTACTTTTTGGCCATTTAAAAAAACAACTACTGGACCGATTTACACCACATTTACAAAAGCACACTTTCGGAACCAAGCCACAAATTTGGTGAAAATCCATCTAGCATAAACATACAAACATATTTTCCATTCCACTATGGGAAAAACCACACATTTTGGGACTCCTCCATAACTTTGCCCCCCCTGCATGACACTTCACTGAACTTTGCAGAATCAATCTGACAGGCCATATACTTTTTTGCAAAGTTTCGTGAGGATTTATGCACCATAAAAGTACAATAATTTTAATCTGATAATTTTGGCTAGTAAAATAATGAATGCTTATAACAGAGTTTTGAGTAATGTTAAACATGGAATAAATAGCTGATATTTAAAGACTTGTGTTAGTACAAACAATTCATATGCAGTGCACTGTGGCAAATTTTTGGGGTTTTTCGGTTTTACTTGTGTGAAAAACCTGAGGGTGTTTCACTGCCTAGAACTAAGGGATCCCTTACTCAAGTGGCCAGGGTACGGCCAACGCCTTTGGATCCAGCCCCTGGGGGTAGATAAGTGCGGGAGGATCACCTGGGTGAGGGGTCCTCAGGGAGTGGGGGAGGAACACCCGATGGCAAGACATAGCATCCCCTTTCCCAAATACTCCTTTCTCATCCTATTTTATAGAATATTCCAACTTGCAAGATCCCCCCACTCCTTTCCTACACAAACACTGAGCTGAGGAAGAGGAGGTCTGAGGCTAAAAGGAGTACCACGCATGAGATAAATTGGGCAGGTCCCACTAATAAAATCAGGCAGGGTCAGGCACTTGATCTTAATTACATACACCTGGTACCTATTAGCTCTCCCCACATGGTTAAAAGGTGGAACACTGAGACACACTCGGAGCAAGGCAATGCATGAGAAGGAGCCGTTCTTCCAGGGTGACAGCGAACCAGGCCGAGCAAAGTGTCAGGCCGAGAGACGGAACCTAGGTACGGAGAAATCTTGGACACCCCAGCAAGAGATTGTTACCTCCGAAGGGCCTTGAAGGTTGCGCAAGGAAGCCCAGCCAGAGTGGAAAGACAACCTCTTGTGTGTTGTAAGGACACCCTCACGGGTGAATGGCAGAGTTGGGCAGGTACAGCGGCAGTGGTGGTATCCACCTTGACTTCAGGATCAGAACTGCAAAAGGCAAAAATGAATGAACACAGCCGGTGATTTGATGAAAGCAATGAAAGTCGGATCTGTGTTCAATGAAACTTGATGGCAACAGTATCCGACAAATGAAGGTTGCATGTGTGCCGATAAGACGCGAGAAAAAGCAAACAATTGTTAAGAACTGTAAATTAAAGATACAAATTAATAGAGTGGTCCGGCATTCACAAAGCAAAAGAGCACAGGGGAGAACAGAATATGTTCTGCCCATCACCCAACAAACACATATACATGAAACATTACTTATATTTACTGCACCCAAAAATACCTTCTTGTACAGATGATTACTTGAAAATGTATTTTTTTTATGTATAACACAATATAATGGAATGAACCAAACATAAACCATAAATTTACACCTCATATTATCAGTTCAATACAGCTGTTCATAGACTCACATACACAAAGTGCTTATTCAAAAACAATCCCTCACCAAACAGTAAGCACAATGTATTTACTTATTTTTTATTGCCATACATTATGTAGAGATTTCTTATAAGCAAATATTACGATTTTTTTTAATTTGAACAGAAATGGCAAACACACTTCAGTGGTGGAAGAAAACTTTCCAGCAGAAGAAATGAGTGATGATAACATCTCTAATGTTAAACAATACATCTTTTAATCTAAAGAAATAATGTAATTTGCACAGACCTCAGTGAAAACATTCTCTCTTTTTTTCTTATAGTACATATTTTACATCAAGAAACAACACACCAATTTAATTATGGAGAATCCGAACAATCAAAAAGAGCAGCCCTATCCCCAAATGGACATAATGAAATCATGATTTTGTCTGCAAAATTGGATAAACTTAGCAACAACTTGAAAGAACTTTTACATTTTTTTAAAAATCATATTATTAAAAATGTTGATTACCACTGTCCTTCTTGCACCTGTCCCCCTTGTCCCGATCAATCATCCCCATCAAATTCCCAAAATTTAAATGAAAGACGCTTTGATGAAACTTCACTCTCTTCCTCCCCTGATCTTTATTGTAAAGACATTCCAAATTCTCCCATTTATGTTTCCAATTTTGATACCCCATCCCTTTCATAAATAAATGTATTTGTTATACTATAAATATCTTGTATATTGTTGTCCCATAATTTCTCTTTTTTTAAACCCCAATTAATAGTCTACGGACAGCACGATTGTCTGTTCACAAAATGGGGGTGTCCGCAGACAGCAGGCCGTTTCCAGACATGTCAGTTTTCGCATGATGCACTTTTAATTAGTCCACGTATAGCGCGCCTGTTCTATGGACACTCATGCGCATGTGCCCTGAGTTGCACGGTCCACAGGCAATTCCTCTGAAGGGACCCACCCATTACTTCCAGTCATTCTCAATTTGGCTATCTAGGAAAGAGCAGCTTTCCGCACCTGCTTTGCAAAAGGCAATCCAATTGCATCTGCCATGACCATCCCTCCTCCCCAGCGGCCACCACCAGCACCACCCCCATCACCACCTGGAGGGCCTGGAAAGAGGAACAGGCACGCGGATGTAGAAGAGGATAAGGAGGAATACGAAAATGAGATAGAAGAAGTGCCTACCTCCAGTACCCGGATTGAGTCCTGGGTTGGTGGTTTTTCACCACCGTTGAGGGTATACCAAAGTCTTGGCAGCCAAGGTTAGATGCAAAGTTGTACTCATTCATGGAAAAGCAGGGCTGTACTCCTATGGGACCACCTCAATGCGCCGCCACACCAGATCCAACCACCCGGGTACCAAAAGGCAGTACCTTTTGCAGGGAGAAGCAGGTTGACGGCCTCTATCCCATCTTCCTCTACCGCTCCTGTCAACACACAAACTACTGCTACTCTCAGAACTGTCGGTCACCTTAGCCTCAAACAGAGGAACCTCGGACCCGAGTCCAGTAACAACCCCCTCACGAGGGGCCTCAAACCTTAGTTTGGTACAGAAAGCCTCCACAGAGGCCCCAGGGCGTATCCTGGTGTCTGTATGGGAAGCTCGAGACAAGGAGACCTCGAAGCAAGCTCCGGTACCCACTGCCTCAGTAGAACTGTGCCCACAAACAGCCCCCACAGGAGGGGCCTCGGATTATAATCCGGTGTCAATAGGCCCCTTATGGAGGCCCTCAGAGAAAACTCTGGTACACTTGTTAGGCCTAGAAGGCACCTCAGGGGAAACCCCGGTAACAGAGCTTTTGAAGCTCCTCCCGGACCAGGAAGACTCCAGGAAGGAGTCCCCCAGCCGGGGTGCTCTAAAAACTAAAGATCTTACCGGGCGTCTATTCTTCTTGTCGATGAAGCTCTGAAAATGCAGAGGAGGAGTGCGCTGAAACACCTCCTCCCACCGCTCAAGACGACGTTGAAGCACCCGGACCGAAAGGGAATTGCAGTAGAAGCACGAGTCCCAACGGTGGTCTGTACCCAAACAATCTAAACAAAGAGGATGGGGATCCGCCCTAGCGAAGCGTCGATCGCAGGAAGAAGAATTGGGAAAATCTAACCGGAACGGCATAGATGGACTACTACGCGACCACTAAGTTGGAGCAGGAGAGAAGGACACTGGAAGGAAAAAATCTCCCAAAGATGCAAGTGTGTCCAGTCCTGTTCGTGCGGAGAAAAGGACTGATGGGCGTTGTGCTGGGTGGAGCTAAGAAGGGCGGGGTTGCAGCTGCGTGCGGTACCCCGCGTAATGAGAGAGGAAGGACACATTTTTGAAAAATGTGATGCTTTTAACAAAGTGCTCTGGTCCCGTCCCACAGGACGGAGGAATGTCCCATAACTATGAAGGAAAGGGGACGGGACGTAGGAGTAATTAAACTTACACACCGAGTGCCACTTAAAAATGGTCTACAAATATTTTCCATCAGCTTTTATTTTCTTTTAGAAAAAAGTTACATACAGAGCTCCTATGAATGAACATATGCATTTCTTTAATTTCATGAACATGCTCCTAAAAAGAAACATTTTTGAACAGTCATTCAATATAAAAGTCACACTTTCTAACCTCACCCATCACATCCCTTACACTGCCACCATTCTCCATCTGCTCACACATATCTGTATACCGCCAAAGTATCTATATACAACACTTCAACTTACATATTAAGTACTCGTCTTTCCCAACCTATACTATAAAACACCAAACACTGCTGCAACAACAATCCACCATTGCATCACCACTAGGCCACTGTTTCCCTATTCTTTAAAACACTGCATCACAATACTAATACATTACACCACAAACAGAGCACTTCTTTTATTAAAATTAGCAGCACAGAAATTCTAAGGAGCAAAACAGAACTACTTATACTCCAATTCTTCTAACAACATAGTTAACACACTTTACCACACCACTCAAGACAAACTTTCATTAACGTTTTTTCCCAAGAACGCCTCCGATTTTCATAAATAACAACCCTGCTTACTAAAAGTACTTCACCATTACCACATATACCCACTAATTTTCTTTAAAATCAAAGGAAAAAAGATTGCCAAAAACAACTACGTAACAGGAAAAATACCACAGACCAGTTACCCATCCTAACACACAGAGGCGTCAAAAAGCCACAATCAAAACACTTGTACAGCTGACATAGCTAATAGAGACAAGGGTACCATGGAACATAACAAAATACAAAAAACAATTTCTAAAAACCAGGAAAACAAATCAGTATAAGTCAAACAATGGGAACACATGAGAAAATCCTGCCTATCACAAATAAATTTTGGCAGGTAAGAGTGAGGTTAGTACTTCAACGTGAGTAAATATAAATATTTAACCGTCATTGGCTTGTTTCGACATTCCTTTTTTCATCATTAGCATGTTTCAGATATTTTTGGAACAGCAACATTGTGTCGACCATTTGATGTGTTTCTAGGTCCTTGTGAGAAAATCTCACCAAGTCAGGAACTAGCGAAAAGGGCCTGGATCCCTGGAGCTTTAGCTACCTCATCGCGGAGATAGCGACTTACAGAAACCAATGACAAACAGGAGAAACACCAGGTGGAGCAAGACTCTTCTCCGGAGCATCGCCAAATAACGTTGGGCTCATGGAACACGAGAGGCTTCACTCATCTTCTCTCACCCAGTGATGTAAATCTAGGTGATTTCAACATTTCATGACTTGGTTAACTGAAAAACCATATATGGATGGCTACAAGACCTTTATTTTGCCAGCTTTGAAAGCTTCACACTGCCGACCATCATCAGGCTTGCTGACCATGATTTGCTCAGGTAGTAAACTTCATTATGTACAAACCCTGGTCTCACACCTATATTTCCAAGTGGTACACCAAAACTGGAGACACAAAGACCTCTTAGAACGTGAGGATCAGGGGGATGATATCATTATAATCAATACATATTGGAACCCCTTAGCCTTGAGCAACGCAAAATGTATGGAACTGGCAGAAAACATACTGGAAGAAATTTACACAGACTTGCAGCCAAAATATATAGCCTTATGTGGTGATTTAAATATGACCTATCTGAAAATTGCAAAAATTAATAACATAAGCAAAACCAGGTCTGCAGCTCTGCAGAGAGGCATTATGTAGGTATCTCTAATGAACTCACGAGAGCTATATAATCTTCACTTGATATTGAAGACCGATGAGGATCACACAAGCCTGGGAAAGGGATGGAAACTCTGCTGTAATAGATCAGATCTTTGTGTCAAGAGAACTCCTCGCACACATTAAAGCCTTCACAATTGTACGGACTGACCATAGTGACAATAACTTATTGATGGCAAAGTGGAAAATGAGGTGTGACATAAGAGCAAAGATCAAACCGATGATAGAAGAATGTGGGGGCAAAATACGCCTAAGACTGTCAGCAACTGCAGTTCAAAACTTAACATCTGCATACATCTCAACCGCCGTGAAGATCGATGATTTGGATGTACACAACATCGATTACAAATCACTGTTAGCCATCTACCGAGCAAAAGGCAAAAAGGGGAACACTACACCAGGAAACTTCAACAGACATTCTTATGATAAAAAAATCATTTTGGAAAGAAGATAACTAAGGGCAGTAAAATGACACGCAACAAGAACTAAAAACATGGAAGCCATAAAAACAGCTGAATTAGCAATAAAAACATACAAAAGCTGGCTGAGATCCTATCGAGCAACATTATATCAGTCAGAGGCAGATGATATGCTAAGAGTAATAAGTGGAAGAAAACAAAGAGAATTTTGGTCACTTATTAAAACATCAACAAGGGACACAAATAATGCATTACAAAATAACGTTATAGAAGAAGTCTGGATTGAGCACTTTGCAGTTCTTTTTCAAAAACCTCTTTCACTTACTCAGAATCTACTGGAATCTCCAACATTAGTCCCTAACACAATGTGGGATATCCCGTGTGATAGGGAATTGATATTGGAAAAAATTCAGAAACTCAACACCTCAAGGGCCCCTTGCCCTGACGGCCTAACCAACGCACATTTGAAGGAGTTTCCTACAGAGTGGGCTACCTTAATTTCTGAGGTTATAAGAAACACTATCGAAACACGGTCCATACCATCATCGTGGAGAACAGCTACAGTGGTGCCAATATTTAAAAACGGTCCCAGAGATAATGCAGGAAACTATCGTCTGATAGCATTACTGGACTTTATTGGAAGGATCTTTGGCTTGCTGCTCCTGGACCGTTTTCAGGCTTGGACTAAAGCAGAAAAGGTGGCTGACTCTTTCCAATCGGGCTTTGTTAAGAACGCAGGAACCTCAGTGAATATTCTCCTTCTTAGTGCGTTGAAGGGCAGAACAAATGATGGCAGCTCTTGGATTCATATGGCATTTGTTGACCTGGTTCAGGTGTTTGACCAGGTCAACTGTGAAATCCTTTGGGACAAACTTACTATGAAGAGATGCCCTAGGGAAATACTTGAACCAAATCAATCTTTACATAAAAACACGTCAAAGAAAGTCTGATTGGATCAAGTGGGAACTTTGCCTAAAGCAATTCTGACTACGAGGGGAGTTAAACAGAGATGTTCTCTCGCTCCCACCCTTTTTAGCTCATATTTGAGGGACTTCCGGGATTCAGAAGCGGACGGAAGATCTTTCCCTCCTGTAACAAGGTGGGTTAAGCTCTCTCATTTACTTTATTTATTTTATTTTATTTATTTAAATTTATATAGCGCGCAAGCAGCCCAGGGGCATTGAGGCGCTGTTACTTGCAATTACTTAGTTACATGGTACATATGATAGCGATTGTTGACACATTATGAATAGTACAAGAAATCATACTGTTGTTACAAATATTGCATTTGGTCGTATATTACAAACATAAATGATAAGTATTCGTGCTGATGTGTCGGTCCTTATGTGAAGAGGGTAGTTTTCAGTGTTTTGCGGAAGGTGGTGAGGGAGTCCTCGCCACGGATGGTGGGGGGTAGGGCATTCCAGAGGGTGGGCGCGAGGTAGGGGAAGCTGTATCCACCCGCTTTTACTCTTTTTACTAGTGGCACAGAGAGCATGTTGGTGTACGGGGATCTGGTTGGCCTGGTGGTGGAGACAGGGTGGATCCTTTGAGAAAGGTAAGCAGGAGCAGTGAAGTGAATGCACTTGTGGGTCAGTGTCACAATTTATGCGGATGATCTAATTTTATTAGATCAAACCGCTATAGGTCTACAGCGTCAGCTGGACAACTTGACTACATACATCAAAAACAATAACCTAGGGATTAATAAAAAGAAGACTAAAATCATGGCGTCTGAAAAAATCTCTACGAAAACCGAAAATCTCAGTGGTATTTGGAAGATGCTAAGATTGAACACGTCAAAGAATTCAAATATTTAGGAGTCATACTGAGCAACAGCCTAAGAGAAACAAACATGCAAGAAGCACTGCTCAAGAAAATTAAGAAATTATCAGCCAAAGCCAGGGCAAAAGACACAAAATGTTGTCATTTCACTATGGCACCACTAATACAATTTTAGAAAGCAAAGGTCCTTCCTTCCTTGACCTACGGGGCGTACGCAATGCCCATGATCCCTGTCGAAATCTGGTCTAAATTGGAGGGCTACTTTTGGCGTCAAGTTTTGAATTTCCCAAAGTCAACTTCATTAGCACCGATATGTCAAGAACTGTGCATATTATCACTGCAGTCTACGGTGGACAGAAGTAGTGTGATGCTATTTAGGAAAGTAATCCTACCAAATCGCACCGAACTCTTTGACATAATTAACACAGAGATGCAAGTAGGCAAGAACAGATTACTCTCGGAATGGACCCAGAAAAATCAATCCAAATTGGAAGAGATAGATTCCACGGAAGAGGAATTAAAAACCAATCCAACCAAGGTGAAAAAGAAACTGGAAGAGTGAGACTGGATTCCAATATTAGAGGAGGCCTCGGAATACAAGCTGGCAGCCCATCTCCCTCAATCAACGAAATGACTCAACGACATCAGGGCATCCTGGGGGAAATTCCCCAATAAAACCTTAAGAGCGACCTTCATGAGGGCACGGCTAAACCTCCTTCCGAGTAATGAAATAAGGGCCATAAGAACAATCTCATCCACCAATGCTTTTCGTTTCTGTACAAATTCAAATCAAGTGGAAACACTAGGACACTTGCTTCTTTTGTGTAAAGGTCTGTCAAGCGAAAGAAACGTTCAGATGGGTCACTTATTCAAAGACCTGTTAATACATGAAGAGGAATCCTGGTGGAAACGCCTAATTGAAGGGGAAAATACCAGTGAGGTGATAGCAGTGATTAAGTGTCTGCAAAAAATCAGCTTTCAAAAATAAGATATAAATGGAAGGAGAAAAGAGTCTAGACTGCGAACCTTGAGATTTGAGATGTCGAAAACATCTAAGGATGTATATTATAGTTTTCTTTCTCTTTCGGAAAAGCTGCACTCTCACCTGTCACTGTGAGCCTTCTAACTTGGACCCCTCTCAGTTTTTCTTTTGTTAGTTGGTGTTCTGATCTTCTATTTCAAGTGGATTGGAGGATAATATCCTGTAAACATGGTTTCAATTAAATCAAGTAAATAAAAAAATGTAAAAAAAGATATTAGATTTTAAAGAAAATGTACAAACTCTAGTAGTACAATGGCCAATAGATAACTCTTTGATTGAACGAGTTAATGGTGTACTAACAAAAGACGAAAGAATTTGGCAACAACTAGTTGACTTAAACAAAGTTAGACAAGCCCTACAATATCTGAAAGAAAACAATGAATACTACAAAGATATAAATCTAGAGGAAATCTTTTTTTTAAAACACCCAAATAATTCAAGATTCACCAGCAACTGGCCAATTTGTACGTGTAGATCCTGTTACTGCAGCCAACATTTTAGACCAGTATACAATTCACCCACTACACTCTGAAGACACCATTGAAGATGCATTAGAAACATATCAAATGCATCAAGCCAAAGGATCCCCAATGCGCTTGTGGAATAAAAGTATAGAAGCACGTTCTTTTCTCTACTCTTTCCTAAAGGAAAAGGAGTAAGGTAAGGTGAAAGGTCCACACAAATTAGTGATCAGAATATCGCTCTTAACAAATGTATTCTGAAGATCCCAGCTTCAGATAAAATGTAGAATACATTTTCCACCTCCTGTTCGAAAGTGAACTAGCAACTCTATGATATGTAGTTTCACACACATTAAAAACCAGCTCTAAGCTTTTAAACATGTCCGCTACCCAACTGCTTCAAAAGATAAAAGACAAAGATTAAGTTTTGCAGTCAAGTATCACAAATCTCTTGGCAAAACATGCGTGGCTCAAAAGAATACTGGTTCCAACGTCACGCTGATGTACGTTGTATGCTAAGGAACCTAGGCCCCCCACATGGTTTGTTACTTTAATTCGTGCAGAGTACGCATGGGATGACTTGCATGACTTCTTACATGCTAAAAACCAAAATAAAGATGGAATAGATATAAAAACACCAGGAGAACTCTGTTCTCTTGATCCTGTCAATGTATCAAGGTAAATTCATCATTGCTTTATTTCCATGCTGTACTTCAATACTGCAATAAAACAACCCCTCCGCTTAGAGAAGTACAATACTTCTTTTGGAGAAAAGAATATCAATCCAGAGGAGAACTACACAACCACATGCTTTTGTGTATAAAAGATGCTCCCAAATTTGGCCATGACAGTGATGCCACTGTTTATAGTTTATTTCAAAATACATTACCTGTAGCCTCCCTTCAGAAACCACAGATAGTGACCTATGTACACAGATCTTAAGATTCTAAAACAAAGGCAAATACTATACCAAATGTCGCTTTGCTTTCCTTGACAAGTTTGCAAAAAAGGACAAGCAATTAGCTTGATGTCTTCTGTTAGACAGAGTGTAAAAGGCAAATCGCATAAAAACACATACAAAATTAAAAGGGTTGACACATTCAAGTACATCAATGCAATCATTGACCTCTTGTGGAATGAAAACATAGACATGCAATCCATTGCAGACAATTCCACGGCAGTTGCAAATTGCAATACACGTCACAGCCTATCTCACCAAAGCTGAAAAAATAGAGCTAAAAGACCTTTGTGGTGACATATCATCTGACAAAACATTGTCACAAAGATTGTACAGCTTCGGTATAAAAATGCTCTCCCATAGAGAATGCAGGTGCTACGAAGCTGCAGACCATTTGACAGGTACAGACTTATATGGCAACTCTGAACACATTGGGTCTCATTACGAGTCAGCCAGTCCGTAAATAACGGTGGCGGTAAACCCGCCGCCACTGTTGTTTCCGGACCGGCTGATCTCGAGTTCTGCAGGTGGGAGGTGTCACTCCCACCAGGTCTGACCTGGCGGGTTTAACACCACCCGCCTGTAGGCGGACGTGGAAACACCGGCACCATTACAGCATAGTGCCGGTGTTTCCACTTCCCCATTCTCATGGAGTCCTATGGGACTGGAGAAGTGGAAACACTGGCACCATGCTTTACCCACAGTCAAGTATCACTTGGCAAGAAAACCTTCACAATAGTAGGCATAATACACCACACTAGTGCCACAACCACTTCAGGGAACTATACTGCATATGTCAAAAAAGAAGTGGCTGGTTTGAATGTAATGACACCTCACAAAATGTAGGTTACCAGCAAATCTAACAAATGCCTACTTAATATTACTTCAACCCAAATATATGCACCAAACACATATACAATACTACAATAGTACTTCTAAAAGTCAAGATAGTTAGAATATGCCAACAGGTATCTGACTACTTCAAAAAGACCCTTAATTGTAATACACTTCAAATATGCCATCACAGTTCTTGTTACTACAAAACTTCTTGTAAAGTATAATGTAGTTAGAATATGCCAACAGATATCTAATTACTTTAAACATTCCCTTAATTTCAACACTCCCTCGATTGTGCAGTCACCACAACCATTTTAAGATGGCCATTTTATTGATGTTAAATACTTGGTTCGGATCCCCCGACCAGAGACTCCCATCAAGGGTCGCGACTTTAAGGGCCTGTCTGCAGCTACTTTCGTCATTTCATCAGGACTCCCTAGGCAGGGCAGGAGCCCCCCTTCATCTGCAGAATCAGCGTTCTGCATCGGGATGTGCCTGCATCACAACGGAAAGAGACCAGCTAAGCCAGTTCTTTTTCATTATTACCTCTCCACAAGCCTTTCACTCGCTACAAAAGCTATCCACCACTGTTCCCCAGATTTCTGCATCAGAAGCAGTTTTATGCCTGCTGATTGTGCAGGCAAGAATACTTGCACCAATACTTGGGTCAGATTTCGACCAGAGGTGGAAGCTGGTTGCTCCCATCAAGGGACGTGAATTTAAGGGCCTGACTGCGGCTGTCCGCGGATTGGCCGTGAGGTGGCCGTGTAACCCACCAGACTTTCGTCACCCAGCTACGGATCCATATCCTGCATAAAAGAACGTTATCCTCTTTTGCAGAACTACCATGATGCCAAACTTTAAATTTGATTTGTAATTAGAAACTGTCGTCCACAGCGACCTACTAACCTACAGTATTGCCTAGCATGAACACTTGTATTGTGATATTCCAACTCCATACGTGAGACTGATAAACACTGTAAACACTCAATTGTTTTGCTCATGATACTTTCATATTGCACTGACAACTATACTCGCATATGCTATCAAAATGCTATAATCAGGATGGTACACTTATGGGAGCAATGTTGATATGCTAGCACTTGACCCTTATGCTTTTCTGAGATACTTAATAGATGCTTCTTAGCCAATATTGCAATGTTGTCGTAAATATTCCAAACCAGGTATATGTCACCAGACGAATACTTGTTAAACTGTTACCTCCAAAGTCATTTATAGTGCCTCGCTATTACTAAGATCTGCATGTGGCCACCGTGTGTTTATAAAATGGTGTAATAACTGCGTCTTATAACTTGAGTTAATCACCACACTAGCCAACCATTATAGGGCATATCCGTGCCACCACAGTGTCCTGACACTTTACTTTAGGACGTATTTACTCTTAGTTTACTGCCAATACATTACTAGTTTCCTACTAATTCTAAGCCATGCCAGGCTGGCTAACGCTCATTTTGTTCCCTTTTTGCATTATACCCAATGATCTACAGTGTACAGGCTCACATTTTCTGACCCACCAGAATGGTCTTTTCAGATTAGGGTACCCCCGACACCACCCTATTCCCTGTCCTACTCCTTTCTTACCCCACACAACTCCTTTCCCACCCACCCATTACCGGGCCAACACCCCTATTGACTCCATGAGCGGTCACAAGCTTAAAATGACCATCACTCCACCCACTCTCACCATTTTAAACCTCAGCCAAGAGGATCTCCTATCCTGTTCAAGGCGTATAGAGATGCGCCAGACTCAGTTCACTGACTCACACCACCGCATCCCATTTAGACCCAGTCCATTCCAAACACAAGCAGTCTAAACTGATCCCCATACAAGGCAGAACGAGAACCCAAAGGCTCGGGTCACGGACCACAAGCTGCTCTGGCAATAACCCCCCACCACAACTACCACCATACACACCAAATCCATGTCTGATCACCGACCTAAATCACCAAAAACAAATACCATAACAACTACCAAACAACATGCAACCCCACATGATGTCACTAGTTCACATTTAACACCAGTAGCCCAGACTTTACCTCCTACACAGCTCAAAGGAGCCCTTATCATCGCATGCTCTATAGGAGCCCATGCCCCAGTAAAACACGACTATATTATTGATCAGCAATTAGATTTGCTTATAGTGACAGAAACCTGGCTCCACCAAGCTTCTGGACCAATACTCACTATTGCCATCCTGCCGGTTTATACTAACCTTAGGACTGATAGAACTAAGACGGTAGGTGGGGTAGTAGCCATTATTGCTAAAACCCATCTCAAATTAAGAGCCTGCCCCATTGAAAACTCAGATGGGTATGAAATTCTACTAGCAAAGCTTGCCACTAAACATAAAACTACTATCAACATAGTAGCTATATATAGAGCGCCCAATACCAACTCACAGCCCGAGACAGATCTACCCCTACTACTAGCTCCACTCATCAAACCTAAGACAAAATGTATCATTCTTGGCGACTTGAATCTTAGAGTCAACGATAGCCACGATATAAAAGTAGAAGCCTTCCACAATGCTCTCAAAGATATGCTATTTACACAACTTGTGAATGCGCCTACCCACACCAAAGGTCGGATGCTGGAATGGATATTAGCCCTCAATACCACATTATCCATAGAATCAATCAATCCATTACTCTGGACAGACCATCACATTGTTAACTTCTCTATCATTTGTAATGAACCATGCCTACCTATGTCCACCACCCTGGATTCCTATGTAACTAGGAATATTTGCAAACTCTCAGCTGAGAATCTAAACCCAATTTTAAAGAATACCCTCACAGACAAGGAGATCACCAATGATAACATGGGCTCACTTGCAGATATTTACCATAATTGCCTTACCAATAATAGATACTGTAGCACCCTGTGCCACTAAAACTAGACATACCAACAAAAAATCCTCTTTCTGGTTTAATGATGAACTAGTATCACTTAGGTGATCTAAACATTTGCTCAAACACCTCCACAACAAATCCTGTACTCTTGAGTCTGCTGACGCCTTTAATACTGCTAACAAAATCTACAAAGCAGCTATCATTGCACATAAAGCAGATGCGTTCAATATCAGGATCAGTAATGCATCCTCAGATTCAAAAGAACTGTTCTCTATTCTTAGAGAATTGGAAAACCCTATCCCGATCGCTAACCCAGTTCACTCGAGCAAAGAATGGTGTACCACCATTTTAGATGCTCTTGCCTCCAAAATCGAAGTGCTGCAAAACAAAATCATCACCAAAAGAAAAGTACTAGCTGAAAAACACACCATCTCCAATACAACCACTAGACCCAAAGTATGCAACCCTCCAGCATTCCATTTCTTTTCAGTTTCCCAAGAGGTAGTGTTTAACACCATAGCTAAACTGAAAGCCTCTAATTGCAAAGGGGACAACTTCCCAGCCCACTTAGTTAAATGATGTGCCCCTACCCTTACTCCCAATATCACTAACTTCGTTAACGCCTCCTTTAATTCCAATTTGGTCCCAGCCAGTATCAAAGAGGCCTGGGTCACACCACTATTAAAAAAACCTTCTCTGGATCCATTAGTGCCCACTAATTACCAGCCCATAACTACGGTCCCTTTCCTTCTCAAAATTATTGATCAAATAGCATACAATCAAATACAAACACACCTTGAACAGAACAATCTCCTAGGAGACAGACAATCCGGTGTCAGGCCCAACCACAGCACAGAAACCGCACTCATCGACCTGAAAATCCAAATATATTATATCAGAGATTCAGGGAAAATGGGCATACTGCTGTTGCTGGACTTATCAGCAGTGTTTGACCTTGTAGACCATGACAAACTTTGCGACACATTAGCAAAAGGCTTTAGATTCTCTAACAATTCCACACTCTGGATTAAATAATTCTTAACTGAACGCACGTCCATAGTCACCATTGGCAAAAATGCCGCTGATCCCATAGCTGTCCCCATCGGAGTCCACCAAGGATCATGCATCTCCCCCACCCTCTATAATGCCAACACAAAGCTCCTATTTTCAGCACTAGATGATATGGGTGTCATCTACATAAACTTTGCAGATGACACTCAGATCCTCATCCCCATCACTGTGGACCAAGCCCAAGACACCCAGACAATCAACAAAGTCTACTCCATTATCCAAAATTGGATGGCAATGAATAGCCTCCGCCTTAACGATGAGAAGACTGAGGTTCTCATTGTAGGCCCCCAATCCAGATTAGGCACCCTCCACCCAGACTATGCACCCAGACTATGCAGCCATCAATATTGACGGCACCTTGATCCCAGTACTTAAGCAAGTCAAAACCCTTGCCAATCTCACCATGAGCAAACACATTTCAGCCCTCTCATCCTCCACAGCATACACCGCCAAACTCATTGCATTAAGCTGCCAATTCCTTACACCCACTAACTGTATTACGTTGGCCAGAGCTCGGATCTTAACTAAGCCTAACTACTGCAACACCCTCCTACTAGGAACCTCTAATAGCAATATCAGTAAGCTACAACTATTGCAGAATGAAGCCCTAAGAGCTGCTCTAGGCATAAAAAAATTTAGGAGAGAGACCCACTGGCTGCCGAATAAAGCCAGAATCATTTTCAAAACCTTATGTGTCCTATACAAATGTCTCATGAATAAAGCCCCTAGTTTCCTCAACAACACTATAAAGAAAAAACATCCAGTAGGACCCTCAGATCCAACAACCATGCACCACTGGTAATCCTGCTGTATAAATGCACCACAGCAGGTGGTAGCAGCTTTAGAGTCCTCTCTCCCGCTCACTGAAATTCTCTACAACTCAGTATTAAAAATGAGAAAACCATCTCAGGCTTCAGAAAAGCCCTGAAAACCTGGTTCTTCAACCAAGATTGACAATTTGTGCTATACAGCCAAGTCCTAACAAATATCGGCACTGGGATTCCTCGACCTGAACAACTGTAACCACAAGTGAATGTTCTCCTACACATTTATCATGTATTTCAACCTGTAGCACACTATTATAATCAGTGTGGCCAGTGGCCAGATTCTTGGGGGCATGGCCACAGGCCACAACCACCACAATAAAATAAAACCAAATAACAAGTACGTACACTACACTTTCAAATAACTAAACTCATCCTGACCCTCCTGCAATTGAAATAATGTCAGCGGACACCAAAATTGACCATAGACTCTGTGACATCTGCAAACCATTTTTTCACCTATAAAAATAACTCCATATCATCTTTGTTCCACCCCCCTACCCTTTCCAAGCCCTCTTTCAGCCATCAAATAACCCAAATGTGTTTTCCAAAGTGTATGTTGACAGCACTCTCCGCAGACTCCTGCGATGTCCGCGGATAGGGCAGCATCCACATCCACACCCACTTTTTCTCCCCAGAAAAACAGCTCCATAACATCTTTATTCCGCCCACCATCATTTCCAGCCCCTCTTTCAACCACCAAATAACATCAAATGTATTTTCCAGACATTTACCCCACTGCACGGACCCAAATGGTGACTGTTTAAAAAAATATGACACACCTCACACTTTTCGCCATCCAATCAGCAAGCGCATCTGATGTCCGCGGACTGGACCCAGATATCACAAATGTTTTTGTGTCTGCTTTTTGGCCATTTGAAAAAAAACTACTGGACGGATTTGCACATGATTTACAAAAGCACACTTTCTAGACCACGCTGCTGCTCCTGGTGCACATTTGGTGAAAAATTCATCCAGCGCTTTATCCTGTAGGCGTGAGCAATTTTTCCATTGCGTCTATGAGAATGTCCACAAATAGTGGCACCCCCTATAACTTTGCCCCCCTTGACGAAACCACAGCACACTTGGCAGTATCATTCAAATTGAGACATATACACTTTTTTCCAAAGTTTGGTGAGGATTTGTCCAGTGGGGTGAAGTCAAAAGCCACTCAAAAAGTGCTCTTTCTATGAGTTGAGCCACTTTACCATAACTACCGCAGGCCCTGTAGTACAAATGATATACTATCTCACTTTCTACAAGTATATCTATATGACAGGTTAAATAGTAATGTAAACAGTTGTATAAAATAAACATTGTGTCAAAAAAACCTAAAAGAATAACACTTTCAAAGAGAAGGGTTATGTACAGTGTAGTATAGACAAAAGAAATGCTGTATTATTACCTCAACTACACTAACCATTTAGGTAACTACCAACTTGGTTTTGTATCAGCAAATTCTAAATAGAATTGGCCACAATGTCAATAGTTTGTGCACCTAAAAAGGCATTTCACTACAATGAAGATATGTTTCAATAATGTCAAACTTGCAGATTAATTTATGCAACCTTAACCATGAAACCAAGACATATAACCTAACTATGTCTTCACTTTTACAAATTAATGTATGAAGACATGCCAACATTGTAACATACATTTGAGTACAAATCTTTTTAAAGTATACGCATATCAATATTTTAAATTCTAGGTAGACAATAAAAACCTTTGTGTGTGTAAATGCATTCACACTTAACAAAAGCTACACTAAGAACCTAACAAATGTAATTTCCATACTTCTTATGAAATCGATGAGCATCCTTTGTTTGGTCCTTGCACACATGAGAAGTTAATAATGACATTTCAAAATGTACACATCATATTTGAACTTTTTTTTAAACTAGGAATTGTTATTTAAACTTCTTTTTGCACAGATAGTTGTGTGCAGTGTGGAATTTCCATTACAATACTTCTTTATTAATTTGGTGTTCGTCCTTTTTTTGGCTACCTACACACTTAAGAAGCTAATGACAATGTTGTCAAAAAACGTCCATGATGTAATAACACAATACATTGTACAACTTTTGTGACAAACATCCACACTGCAAATAGAGCATCTTCAAACATTAAACAAACTAACACTTAAAGTAAGCAGTTTTCATTTTTTTATTGAAATTGAAAACTTTTTAAGAGGTTATGTGTGTCCTTATTTTGGCCTCCTACACACATGACAAGTAAACACAGTATATCTACACCCTTCCCTAAAACTCTTATTAGTAGTTAGTTGTCATTTATTTTTACAAACATTGTACTTTATTGTTTTTCTATCTACATCCAATAATTTATGTAAACAGTCACGAACTTCTACACGTGCAAACACTTCAAATAATGTACATTTAACAATTTTTGTAACCTATCTCTTATAGGGAATACTTGTACATATTAAAATATACAATGTTTTACACAATAAAACAAAAGTAGAAGATTGCAGAATGTTGTTTTCTCTTCTAATTTATGTAATCTTACAAATATTATCTGTACATTTATTTCTTACTGATTTTAAAATACACCCTGGTAACAATCCATCTTCTACTTTTCAAAAAACACTTATTAGCCTATTCTTTCATTTTATAATTTATGTTGATATTCACAAATAATGTACTACATATATTTGAAAACTTTGGTTCTAACAACATTAAATAAGCATCCTTTAAACTCTTTGGTGATCTAGTTTGATGTGTGACTATAGAATCATTACAAACAAGCCAATCTACTTCTGTACGGACTCATGTTGGGAAATGTCCACAGGGAATGGATGCCCCTCGTGAAAAATAATTGCACACGTCTTAAAGGTTTTCTTACTAATAGAAACTTGACAATTCACAACATGTATTACTGACGTATTAATTTTCCTACCATCAACACTATATATTTGAAACATAATCAATGCCTACTTATTAAAAACTAGATTTTGCAGTGTAGATTGTAAATTACAACCAAAGTCAGTGCATTGCATGACATGGAATGCTTTAGTTCTAAGTTCAGATTAAAAGATACACTTTTCTGATCAGGAATAGGAACATATACACATCTTTCAGAAATGTCCTGACTAGTGTAATCTTTCTTACATTGCGGACACATCTGAGTCCACTCATAACTAATTCCTACATACCTACACTAAGAGTTTCCTGCGCTAGTACATCGAAGACAGTAATTAAACATTCTTGACTATCTTCCTGTGTATTTTGAGAGAATTGCTGATTTCTATTGTCACGTTGCTCAACTTCCGCCCCCTGCTCCTCACCTGAAGTTTCTTCTTGTCTTTCTTTGATGGTTGAAGGCTGCTTCCGTGATACCTTGGGATGCTCCTTGGGTGGTTTCTCTCTAGACTTCCTGTCATGTAAGTAAGGCCTGGCTCCCTCGGAGGCCACCTCGACAGGAAGTGGGACCTGTCTTGGAGGGCCCCGAGGAGCCAAGTCCCAGGGGACAGGGAAAAAGCTGAATGATGGCACAAAAAACCCTGCAGACTGTTCCAGGAAGGATTCTTGAGTGGAGTAGTGCTGTTTGATAAACGCCAAAATGAGGACACTGTAAGTTGCCAGCCAGTAAAAGTTCAAGAGTGTCTATACTTTCATGAGATAGCGACACTGAAGCAACACCGGTAATGTCCCAGGTAGAGTATTTGGTAACCGTGTCCAGAGGCAGTAGGCAGTAGCTGTAGGCTACCGTTACGTAGTAGAAATAGAACAGAAGGATCCATTCCTATAACAACGAAGGACAGAAGATGAAGGAGCGTAGAAGAAAGGTACAGTCCTTAACCCAAAAGGATAGGATGAACCCCGAAGCGTACAGAGAGGAACGCAAGGAGTCGCGAGAAAGGCGGAAGAGGTCGCGAGTCGGAACGGCAAGACGCCAAAGGTAAAGGTTTAGGAAGCATACAGAGAGGAACGCGAGGAGTCGCGAGAATGGCGGAAGAGGTCGCGAGTCGGAACAGCAAGACGCCAAAGGTAAAGGATAGGGTGGAAAGAGACGAGCGGCAGAACGCCGTAGAGCAGAAACGAAAAAGTACAGATTAAACAGATGTCGGGAGCAGTGCAGGAAGAAAGGTGAGCGGGGAAAACTGTAGAAGGCAGGGAGGGAGGCTAATCGGAGGAGTAGCCGAGCGAGCGTATCGAAGAAAAAATCCACAGATACAACGCGCCGGAAGGAGGTCGGGGCTTGCTTAAATAACAGCGGCCGCCATCTTGGTTGAGGGCTAGTCTGTCACTGCCAGGTTCTTCGTGACAGTGCTTTCCAATCATTCCAAAGCTTCCAGGGATGGATCCTGACAGTATGACCTCTCCCTCCCTGGAACCCCCTGGGTTTTCCTGGATATCTCAGATGGAACCTCCTCACCAGCCTGGGAGTGTGTAGATGGTAACTGGGTTCCCAAGTCCTTTCTTCTATGGAATAACCCTTCCAATGGACTAGATATTGGAGAATTCCCCGGTAATAACGTGAATCCACTAAGTATTCTACCTCATATTCTTGGGATTCCTGTACTGTCAGGGTTTTAGTCCTCTGAGTCTTGCATTGAAACGGGTCCTCCTTGTATTCCTTGAGTAATGAGGTATGGAAGACTGGGTGTACCCTCTGAAGGCCCTTAGGCAGACGTACTTCATAAGCTACAGGATTTATCTGTTTTATAATGGGATAAGGACCCGGAATTGAGGCGCAAACTTGCCGGTGTGTATCCATCTAGGTAGATACTTAATGGACAACCAGACCCTTTGTCCTGACTTCCATTCCGGATTGGACCATCGACTTCTGTTGGCCCACCTTTTCTGTGTTAGTTGACTGTCTTCCAGTGTTTCTCTAGCCATCTTATGAACCTCCTTGAGTTCAGACAATCTGTCGTCTATGGCGGGTGATTTGGTAGGCTGCATTCCGGTCCAGGGCAATTGTTGTGGATGATACCCGTAAGTGCAATAGAATAGACTCATGCGAATGGATGTGTGATAATTGTTATTGTAGGTGAATTCAGCCTGTGAGAGGAATGCTGACCACTTCTCCTGTCTGTGGCTACAAAAACACCTCAGATATTGCTCCAATCCAGCATTGAGTCTCTCGGTTTGACCCTTACTTTGGGGGCGAAAACCAGAGGAAAGTGCTCGGCTGATACCTAATTGTTGACATAGTAGTGTCCAGAATGTGGAGGTGAATTGGGTACCTCTGTCTGATATTATGGTCCGAGGTAAACCGTGTAGACGTATAACATCTCGGAGAAAGACTGAGGCCGTCTCTGGAGCTGACGGAAGACCTGCAAGAGCAGAAATATGGGCCATTTTACTGCAGGTGTCCACGGTTACCGTAATAGCAGTCTTACCCTCGGATTCTGGCAGGTCCACAATAAAATCCATGGATATCTGTTCCCAAGGTCTAGCGGGTAGGATGGGTTGCTGCAACTTGCCCAATGGTTTTCCAGTTTGGTATTTATTAGCAGCACACACGGGACAGGTTGTAACATATCTTTTCACATCCTTGGGTAGTCCCGCCCACCAGAATCTGCGGCTTATGAGTTCTTGTGTTTTCTTGATACCCGGGTGTCCGGCAAGGGGGGAATCGTGGCACAATGATAGGATCTGTTCTTGTAGCTCTCTTGAAGGGAGAAACAGCTCTGTCCCGGGGTAGTACAGACCGTCATTGGCCTGCGTGACAGTGGTAGGTATGGCAGGTAGATGATCATATTGGGTTACCAGTTCTTGCAGAAGTGGTACGACTCTTGCCATAATCTTCAGATTTGGGAACAAGAGGTTGTGATCCTGGTGTAGGTCGACATCCTCTCCCTGACTCCTAGAGAGAGCGCCAGCCATCTTGTTTTCAGTTCCAGGTACATATGAAATGGTAAACTCGAATTGGGAAAAATAATATGCCCATCGGGCATGTCGAGCATTGGTGCACTCCATCTGCTGCAACACTCAGAGTTTGCGGTGATCTGTTAGTATCTGAAAGGAATGAGCGGCTCCCAGAAGCAAGTGTCTCCACTCTTGACAGGCCAACTTTATGCCCAGTAGTTCTCTTTCCAGACTGAGTAATTACATTCACTCTTTGTCAGAATCCTTGAATAATATGCAACTGGATGTTTGAGGCCATCGGCCACCCTTTGCAGCAGTACCGCTCCCACTGCTCCTCCAGAAGCGTCAGTTTCCACGATAAAGGGTCTTGTTTGATCAGGTTGCACCTGTATGGGAGCTGAGGTAAATAACTCCTTGAGGCGTAGGAATGCCTTCCTTTGTTCCGGCCCAAAAACATATTTTACTCCTTTCTTGAGTAGACCTGTAATGGGTAACATCAGGTCGGAATAATTCGGGATAAATTGATGGTAGAAATTAGCCAATCCCAAAAATATTTGAACCTCCTTGACTCCTCTTGGTTCTTTCCATTCAATTATGGCTCTAATCTTCTCGGGTTCCATCTGGATCCCTTCCTTTGAGAGGATATAACCTATGTAAGAGACAGAAGTTACTTCGAACTGGCATTTCTCTGGTTTCACTAGGAGGTAGTTACTCTGGAGTCGGTGTAATACTCTTCTAACATGTTCTTGGTGTTCTTGGAGTCTTTCAGAGTAGATAAGGATGTCATCCAGGTAAATGACAACTGACACAAACAACATGTCAGATAAGATCTTGTCTATGAATCTTAGGAAGACAGCCGGGGCATTCACGTGACCAAAGGGCATAACCCGGTATTCGTATAACCCGAATGGGGTTCGAAATGCGGTCTTCCATTCGTCATCCCTCCTTATTCTGAGAAGATGATAGGCTCCCCTGAGGTCTAGTTTTGTGAAGTAAGAGGCTCCACTGACTGCTTCCAGGATCTCTCTAATCAGTGGCATGGGATAACGATCACAAACTGTGACCTGGTTCAGTCCTCGGTAATCTATAGAGGGTCGCAATTCGGTGGTGTCTTTTTTGGAAATAAAAAATAACGAGGCTCCCCCGACGACCTAGATTCTTGAATAAGTCCGTTTTGAAGATTTGCATCCAAGTAGGTCCACAAAGCTTGTCTTTCAGAAGGAGACAAAGGATACATCCTACCAAAGGGAACCACAGACTCTGGATGGAGCTCCATGGCACAGTCTTCTGGCTGATTGGTAGGTAAGAGCTTGGGTATGGTGTCCTTAAACACTTCAGCATACTCCTGGTATTGCTGGGGAATAGATGCTACCACCTTAAGCTGGGGTGGTCTGTACTCCTTGTTCTCTTTCTGGGTCTGAGGATCAATGGTACAGTAATCCTTGCAATAAGTAGAGTCAAAACTAACACAATTGGTGGTCCAGTTGATCTGAGGGTTGTGTCTTCTTAGCCAAGGGATACCTATAACCAAAGGAAAATGTGCTGCTCGAATTAGATCGAATACCATTGATTCATGATGTTCTCCCAAGGCCAAGTGTAAAGGTAATGTCTCGGATTCAATGGGGCCTGAGGATAAGGGTTCACCATCTACCCTTCTACAGGGATAGGTCTTTCCTTTCATCTTATAGGGATTCATTGTTCCTTCACCCATTCCATATCCATAAAGTTTCCGTCTGCTCCGCAGTCTAGCATAGCATGAACCTCTATGTGAGAGGAATCTGTAGTCCATAGTCGAACTCGAAAGATCATCAGACTGTTGTCTTCCCTTACTTCTGAGGGTGTGGTAAGGTTGCAAGGACTGCTTCTTGTTCCCCCGAGACCTTCCTTGCAAAGGTCCGGGGGTTGGAGTTTTCCTTCCTTCGTGGAGGTACTTCAGGGCAGTCTCTGAGTAGATGCTTCGAGGAACCGCAATACAAACAGAGACCAGAGTCCCTCCGTCTCTTACGTTCTGCAGGCGTTAAAGGACCTCGGGCTGTTCCTATCTGCATTGGTTCTTCCGATGTAGACAAGTCTCTGGGAGGGTGTGGAGCAGGGCTAGGTGACGGTAGGTTGAGACGAGGTCTTCTTCTTTCTTGGCGGCGTTCAGATAGTCGGTATTCCAATTGCAGGGTCAGTGTCATGAGCTCTTGGAATGACGGGGGGCGAGCTACTCTAGCTAACTCGTCCTTAAGTTCGTCTTGGAGCCCTCTCCGAAATATCGTTTGCTTAGCTGAATCAGGCCAGTCTGTCTTTGCTGCTAGTCTCAGGAAGTGAGATATGTAGGTCTGCACGTCTGTATTCCCCTATGTCACATCGAGTATTGCTTCCAGAGAGGTGTAGAAGACCTCAGGTCGATCAAATCTCCCCTTGAAGAGTTCCAAAAACTGGTCATAATTTGTCAGAGCGGGATCAATTCTTGTCACTAAAGGGGTGGCCCAAGCCAATGCATTCCCTGTTAGGTTGGTGATAAGGAATCCAACCTTAGCTCTGGCGGTTTCAAAGACATGAGGTCGAAAGATGAAGTGAATTTGACAGGTGTCTAAGAATTCCTTTAGACCCCCGGGGTAACCATCGTACTTTCCGAAGGATAAGGGCGTAGGTGGTAAGTCCCCTTGGTCGTCTCTATGGAGGACAACCTGTTGGCGTAAAGCAGCATTTTCTCTTTTCAGCGCTTGCACTTCTAGGGTTAAACCCTGTAATGCAGCTACCAACTCCTGGTACTGTTCTAGGGAAGCCATGAGATTGTTCGGGCGTTGTATTCTGTCACATTGTTCACCTTCCGCCCCCTGCTCCTCACCTGAAGTTTCTTCTTGTCTTTCTTTGAAGGTTGAAGGCTGCTTCCGTGATACCTTGGAATGCTCCTTGGGTGGTTTCTCTCTAGACTTCCTGTCATGTAAGTAAGGTCTGGCTCCCTCGGAGGCCACCTCGACAGGAAGTGGGACCTGTCTTGAAGGGCCCCGAGGATCCAAGTCCCAGTGGACAGGGAAAAAGCTGAATGATGGCACAAAAAACCCTGCAGACTGTTCCAGGAAGGATTCTTGAGTGGAGTAGTGCTGGTTGGTAAACGCCGAAATGAGGACACTGTAAGTTGCCAGCCAGTAAAAGTTCAAGAGTGTCTATACTTTCATGAGATAACGACACTGAAGCAACACCGGTAATGTCCCAGGTAGGGTATTTGGTAACCGTGTCGAGAGGCAGTAGGCAGTAGCTGTAGGCTACCGATACATAGTAGAAATAGAACAGAAGGATCCGTTCCTACGACAACGAAGGACAGAAGATGAAGGAGTGTAGAAGCAAGGTACAGTCCCTAACCCAAAAGGATAGGATGAACCCCAAAGTGTACAGCGAGGAACGCAAGGAGTCGCGAGAATGGCGGAAGAGGTTGCGAGTCAGAACGGCAAGACGCCAAAGGTAAAGGATAGGGTGGAAAGAGGCGAGCGGCAGAACGCCGTAGAGCGGAAACGAAAAAGTACAGATTAAACAGATGTCGGGAGCAGTGCAGGAAGAAAGGCGAGCGGGGAAAACTGTAGAAGGCAGGGAGGGAGGCTAATCGGAGGAGTAACCGAGCGAGAGCATCGAAGAAAAAATCCACAAATACAATGCGCAGGAAGGACGGTGGGGCTTGCTTAAATAACGGCGGCCGCCATCTTGGTTGACGGCTAATCTGTCACTGCTAGGTTCTTCGTGACAGTGCTTTCCAATCATGCCAAAGCTTCCAGGGACGGATCCTGACATCTATTTGCAACAGCTACTACATTTGGGATTGACATTACCGAATGTCTACTATGTGGTTTTTCATCTACAGATATTTTAAGAAATGAAAGTTCCACACATAGCTGCTTGTCTGCTGTGGAAGCTATTTCTTGCATTAATGGTGTCATTTGAAACAACATAGACAAAGCTGCATTAGAATAGCATTTGACTCCTGTTTCATTTCTAAATCTGCAATTAGAGTATGTCATGATTGAACAACTCTCCAACTCCGGTAGAGTCTGTTGTTTTTGTGACTTAACAGGAATGATTTTATTTGAATGTCGTTTCACTGACTCCTTATGTTTCCTGGGTAAGTGCTTAGCAGGTACAGGTATAAGGTTCAAGTGAGGACCATACAATAGACGTAACCTATTATATTCATCAATTCAAGAAATGTCAGCTGTCACTTTTCTTTCATCAAACTTTGTTAAAAATAAACCTTCAATATGTTTCACATGTGACAGAGCTACATATGACATTCCTTCTTCAAACAATGTACAACGAATGTCAATAAGTGCTTCTTCTAAAGTCAACACTTTTGATTTATGAATAGTAATAGCATATGCAGAGCACTCACAAAGGTATCCTTAAAAAGCATGAAACGTGCAGGGGGTCGGAGAAATCAAATACATTTCTTCTACACAATCAAACTTTACTTCTACGTGTTCAATATTTGTACTGTGCAGAAAAGTGTGAAATGCAATCACTCTTCCCATCACTCCATTGACTAGACTAATTCCTACATTCAAGTTCCTCTTTAACATTACTTGTGCAATGATGCAGTTCTAGACCTGCTGTTTTAGAAATTGAATTCTCTAGTTGAACTAATCAAGCTTTTGCTCTCTTATCCAACTCTAATGGCATAACGCAACCATCTAAAACATCACACAACTTTATCTCCACAATATTTTACTTCTCTGACAGTAGCACTGTAGAGTCAAACTTGTTACACTCTGCAAGTGTGCACATCAAAGCAACACAAGAAATGTTTATTTCCTTAAGAGTCAATATGACATCAGATGGACTGTGATCTGCATGAAGCATGTTCGAAATCAGTCTTCCCTTTAAGACTGCTTTCACATTCTCCTCAAGATCACCTCACATTCTCCTCAAGAGCACCTATACTAATCTTATCAAGCATTTCTGCATATTCTGAGTCTGCAGAGTGCCTCAAATTAATGGTAAGTTCCTGGAATTCAAAACAATTGCAAAGGCTAAAATTACCAATACTTCCTACAGTTTTTTGACTATCCTTAGATTGCAACATTTTGAAAACGGGGTCTCCTTTCACAGGAGTTAATTGTAACAAGTCTCCAAAAACAAGTACATGTTTATCTCAAAACAAAACGTTGAAGTCAGTCTTCAAAACCTCTTGCAATCGCAAGTGAATGAAAGCTAGCATCAAGTTAGACACCATGCTTACTTCATCTACAATCAAGGTATTTCATTTTCTAAGAACCTTTCCTACTTCTTATGCTGCACTTGATACAAGTTTTCGATACTCTAGTTTGTGTGATGCTCCACTGGTAGCATCAACAGTCTATTTATAGTAACACCTCTGACATGAATGCTGCTAAACCTGTAGAAGCAGTTACAATACATGACAAAGAGCAAACAGTTACATATTGGATCATAGCTATTATTGCATGAATTAAAACAGATGTACCTGTTCCACCTTGTCCACTAACATAGAACAATACAGGTTTGTATTGGACACAAGAACATTCATGCTTATCATGATGTAAACCATGTAAGAACCTATCTTTAATTTTATAATAAACATTTGTTTGCTCTATATTAAGTGTACTATTTCATCATAATTTGCATCTGCAACTTTAGTTTGCTGCATTGCACTTTCTACTTCTGCCATGGCAAGCTGAACATCAGTTGAATAATTGGCTCACCAAGCACATTTTGACTTCCTGCTGCAGAATATTGACTTCCCTCAGCAGTCTCTTTTGCCAATTCAGATGGCAAAAGTTCTTGACGTAGTTCTTTGTCCGGTAACTCCAAGTACTGCTCAAACGTTGAATATGTAATGTTGCTTTTTTTTTTAACCAAAAAATGATTCTTCAAATGTTTCAAAACATCCAAGATAATCACTCTCTGGATGCCATGGGAAGAACAACTGCAAAAGACAAACATGAAATAATTCCCTTTTCTCTGCAGTTTGGCAAGACAGTTTCATGTGGTTGACGAGACTTGACTTCTCATGTGTCACTCGACAACCAGTACATCCATGGACTTTAAACTGTGCTCTGTCACTGTTTGCTTCCATATTTCGATATGAGTAGCGTTCTGCTACTTCATTTCATCGTTGCGTGATCTCAATCTCATCTGGCCTAGTTGCGCAATCTCAATGTCACCTGGCCTAGTAAGATCGTTTGTCTCTGTTTTCCCTCTGTTCCCCTCCCTTTGCTCATCGCGCCTTGAAACACTAGTGTAGAGGCGCGTTATAAATGCCATATCATGTCATATATCATGGGGGGCGTGGCCTGAGCTCATGGAGTGAAGGTGTGCCTTGGTGGAGCTCCTGCCCAGATCATTCATCCAATCCTTAAAAATCATACTTTTCCATGATACTGTGCCCAGCAAGCACCACTTGGCGGTAAAGGAACCATTTACGCATACAGCGGGTGAAAAGTTGGAGAAAATCAGGGACTGCTTCATGCGAAACAGGGCTGCCGAACACAGTCCCGTGGGCACACAAGATGGCGGTGTGATGCTGGAAATGCATCGGAGGGACAGGGCCTCCGTATCCTTGTCCTTTACTGCTTTTCATCGTGTGATCTCTCGTGTTTTCCGCACAGGAGTTCATGTGGGACTCCTGGCGGTGCAGCTCTCTTTCTTTTGGTTTGGTGAACCGACCTGTGGGATACCCTTATGGCACCCCTGGGTGGGGGTACAACCCTGTGCCCCTAGTGTATGTTTTTGGGCATCTGTGGGTGGCCCACAGAGCAGGGTATGGGCTGGTGGCAGCTCCATGCTGAATTTGACAGGTGCGCGGAGTATCCTCCATTTTGGGATACCCCGGCCCTGCTATTGGGATCAGTTGATTCCTGATGGAAAACAAGATGGCCCCGGTGGCCTCTTGCTTTCTATTACCCATTACCTTGTATTCCCAAAGTCCTGGGAAGCCCTGACTCTGTCCCTTCCCCCTGACTGGCTGTTGGGTGGAAGTGCCATATATGGTGTTGTTGTGAAGGCCCGGTCAGACTAGCTGGAGCCTTCCCGGTGATGTATGTTGTGGGTACCTCCTGTGGGTGGGACCTGGGTGAATAGAGTGTGTGACGAATATGTATTCAGTGTTGTGGATGTCTAGCATATGGTGGTTGACACAATGACTGAGACAACCCTGCCCGAAACCGGTATGAATGCAGCTTGGAGTGTTGAATGGCTCGGTGCTTGTCCCAATACACATAACTTGTTGTGAGTGTCTGAAGAGAAGTGAATGGCCTGAATACCTCGTGTGCCTGATTGGCTGCCTGTCTGCATAAATGCCCATAGTCATGATTGGATGCTTGAGTGTGGCCCAGCGGAATGAATGGGAGATCAACAGTATATCTGGGGACCTCTCACTGCTAGGAATCGTGTTCAGAAGCTGAAGTCCACTACGACGAGTAACTGGATTAACTGATGCTTGACCTTGAAGCCCTGCTGGATGAGAAGAATTGCTGTTGCTCTCCTTCACAATCCGAAAGCTGTGTGCCTCCAAGGACTGACCCAGAGAGGACCTGGTAAGGCGTCCTCTTCCTGAGCTACGAGGGACCATCGTGCACAGCTGATCTTTGCCAACGCTCCCTGGTAGACAGACCTTCGACAGGCTGCCGACCCGATCCGGGGACTGCTGCGGAACTCCAACGAGAAGCACTCAGACTGTTGTCTGCCACTGTCGACGACCGCCGTCGCCGACCGGAGCCGCCGTGCTCCCGTCTGCCTAAGAACTTCCATTGATCATCGGACGCTCTCGTCTGCATCGTCACCCGCTTGTCTCCCGCTGGAGAAGGCTTGACCGTCGACTCGCCGAGGAGCATCCAGCGGTGGGTTTCCCACCATCTAAGGACCACAGAGACGCCGACGACTCGATGCCTTTGCTGGGCCACAGTTCTTCATCATCTCTTTGCGGTCCAGAACTATCGTCACCGAGGTGCCCTGCACGCCTCTTCCTTGCAGGACGCCGACGCTCTGTCATCGACGAGCACCGCTAGGAACGAAGCT
Organism: Ambystoma mexicanum; assembly: GCF_040938575.1. Lineage (NCBI taxonomy): Eukaryota > Metazoa > Chordata > Amphibia > Caudata > Ambystomatidae > Ambystoma > Ambystoma mexicanum. The sequence goes on along the minus strand of NC_090921.1, from coordinate 845,577,500 downwards.
GTCACTTCCCTGCCGTAGTTCACCCTGTTCGCCGTCGAACGTTCGACGACCCGTGACTCCCGCCTTAAAGGGAGGGCACTCAAGAAGGGCCGTCGATTCCCCGACACCGAACGCCAAGTTCCCCGACACCTCTCGATGATCCGTGGCTCCCGCCTGAAAGGGAGGCACACAAGAAGGATTGTTCGGTGCATCGTCGGAGAACTCTACTCCACCAGGTACTTTGGGGGGGTAAAACCTTAATAGGAAGAAGTGAGACTATTGAACATATGGACTGGGCTTGTGCGATATATCTTTTATTTACAGGTTGCCCAGGTGGGGGGATCTCCACACAGAACTGCGCCTAGAGGTAGGGGACAGTGTTCTGCCTACTGTTTCAACCATCTTGCGTTCCTTCCTATCTCTATTGCTGGTTTCCTCGTTATTAATCTTTGTGACTTTTTAACCGCACAGTTGATGCACTTTAATGGGATTTGATAACGTTGGTGGTACCACTTTAGAATTATATATATATTCATCATTATTGACTTCTGAGTACAAAGTGCATTATTGTGATCGTGTACATACCTTTTAATATTAATTATATAAAGACTGTGTTTTCAGTAATACAGTGTGTGGACATTACTTTGTGGGGGTTCAGGGACTACACTGTACTTAAGAACCAGCCTGCATCACCTCCTGAGAAGCTAGGCCTTGATTGCTCGTCCATTGCTACCGTAATAGAGAATCTTGGCTGTGGTCTTCTGTGCCTCTCCTCTACCATATAGAGAGCGTAAGTACAGACACCCCCTACCAGTCTTTACAGGCGGCCTGAGAAGCGGCCCGGAACGTTGCGGATGAGGGGTGTCCCAAGGCGAAGGCACCCTGGAAGATGTTGAGGGAGATGGCTGCACTTCCCTGCGCTGTGGTTCTTGACCTGCCTGCCCACGGCTGTGCTGGAGCGACACGAAGAACCGAGGAGTAACGAGCATTGGACATGCTAATGAGGAGCCTCTGGACCAGCGCGGCGGCGGGGATCTGGACACAGGAGCCACTAACGAGGCTGCCTGCTGGGGGAGCAGCGGGATCGTAACACCGCTGGGGGCAAGGGAATCACTGAGGTGCTCGCTGCCATGGCGCGCCCCCGGCACCCCACGGAGCGACCACTGCACTTTGACGGCGACGACTAGAGAAAAGACCCGGAAAACTTGGACTGTGCCGAAGGTGGCTCTGGTGCTCGGAACGAGGGTAACGGTGCGCACTGAATGCAACACCTGTGTGAAGGCAGCTAGCTGTGGGAGAGCAGCACAGGGATCGCGGGACGCCTGCACGGTGATCTGCGGGGGCGGACTGCGGGATCGCCTGGGCAGCCGGCAGTGACAGGGAGCAGTGAACTACACGGTTGGGACCTGGACCAGATCAGTGATTGCTGTTAGCAGCGAGGAACCGTCGGGGCTGGCGCTGAGGCCAACACAGCTGGGGCCCGTGGCACTAGATACATTAAAACACTGAGCCACATTTGGGGAACCTATAGGCAAGGAGGCCCTGTCCAGGCCCCTTTCCGGAGACTGGTGAGCCGCAGCAAGCAGAACAGAATTGAGGGAGCTGTGCTGTGTCACACACCCCTCTCACGCATGTACCCGGCGACCTGGAGCCCAGCACCAAACAAAGAACTAACACTGCACAGCTGAGGGCTCACAGGGTAGCCCTCTACTAAGTCAGCGGTACGTCTGCACCTGACCCTGAACACACAAACTCCACTAATGAATCCAACAGTGGTTGGTGGCAGCACAATACCACAGCCCACAGCACCACAAATGGGGACAGGCCCAGCCTGATGCAGGGTGACACAACACTGCACTGTAGATACGACAGAGGAGAGCTTTGGGCCTGTGTCACACACCCTCTTGTGCGGGGACCCGGCGGCTAGGTCGAGCCCGCGGGGCCAGCGCCAAGCAAAAGACCAATGCCCCATTGCTGGGGGGCTCCCTGAGCACCTTACCACTAAAATCAACCGGTCAACTGCACCCAATCCTGAACCCACGAACCCCACTAAAGAACCCAATGGACTAGCAACTGGGGGCGGCAATACACTACAGTCTGCTCCCAACAAAGTCCAAAACATTACAATTGAGGACAGGCCCAGCCTGACGCAGGGTAACACAATACTGCTCTGGGGATACGGCAAAGCAGAGTTGTGGGACGCCAAATAGCACATAGCCTCAGCTGATCCCTGCACACCAAACCGACTCACGGCGAAGCCCTGGGACTTGCGCCGCCCAGTGGACTGCTGTGCGTGTTCTATGCCCGGCATCACCTGGTCCTTCCGCCTGCGACATGCACTCATCCAAAAAAAAGAACAGCCCCACTATAATGGAGTCTTTTGCAGCAGCCAGGCCGAGAGACCAACCGTCGGGCACCAAGGAGGCCCATGCAGACCAAACCAGCCTAGAGCAACCCAACAAAGACAAACAAGTACTGGAAGCAATCGCAGGTCTGCGCTCCTTCATAGATACCAAAATAGAGGAAGTCAAAGCAGACGTGCAGGTGATGCGCCAAGATATGCGCAACCTCATTGAACGGGTCACTGCCACCGAAGCTGAACAAAAAGAAACTGCAGACACGCTGCAAGACATGCAGTCTAGGGTATAAGACCTGGAGAGACGCAACAAGGTATTGTAGGAGAGGGCTGAAGACGCGGAAGGTAGATCTAGGCGGAACAACGTGCGCATCTTAGGTGTGCCTGAGGGAATGGAGGGTCCCAACCCCACGAACTTCATAGAAACCTTGTTGCAACAGGAAATAGGAGCTGGTCGCCTCTCGCAGGGCTTTGCGGTGGAGCGGGCCCACAGAGCCTTACAGAAAAAACCTCGGCCGGGATCACACCCGCAGCCAATGCTAGCCAGGATCCTGAATTTTCAAGACAGGGAAACTATACTTTCATGGGAGGGCGGTGAGATAAGGAGAGACAACGCCAAAATAGCCATATGCCCAGACTACACACCAGCAGTTCAAAGAGCGAGAAACTCCTTCATCCCGGTCAAGGATCGACTTCGGCAATTAAATCTCAAATACATGCTAATGTATCCGTCCCAGGTCAAAGTGATATATAAGGGGAAAGCAGTGTTCCTCAAGACCCCTGCATCTGCCACCATGTGGCTGGAACACAACAACATGGCGGCGGGTGAGGAGAAGGTGACATAGCAAGAGATACAACACCTAAGAGCCCGCGCCCAAGGATTAAGACACCACGCAGAACCACGAAATAGTCTGCTACTAGGAGCACAAAAACTCACTGCAATGGAACATGATTAGCACAATGGACAGGCAGCACACCTGGGTGCCTGTCCAGAGCCATCAGGAACATCTCCCACGAAAGGAACAGAGTCAGCCTGTTGCTGACTGGACACGTTCCGCACGGGAAGGCTCAGATGGGCCAAGAAGGTGCGAGGGCACCTGGGCATTGTTTCTGCGGAGCAACTGCTGGGTGCAGTTGGTTACCTTGTCTGGTTTATGACAATTGTTGTTTTACGGTGTTCCAATGTCTTCACGATGAGAAAAGGTGGGTGAGAAAAGTCCAAGCTCATAACACACATTGGGCTGGGTGTACAATGGAACGGGGAAACTGGAACCCCCGAAATGTAGGTCAGGGACAAGCGAGGGGGGCGGGGGCATGGAGCTTGAAGGTATCAGAAACCAATCATGGCAGCGCAACTTAAGATCATGACATGGAATGTGCGCGGGATGGGTTCCTACCTGCGCAGAAATAGAATTAAATCCTACTTGCACAGAAAAAAGGTGGACATAGCACTACTCCAAGAAACCCACCTAACGGCTGAAGCTATGACCAAGCTGATTGAACACTGGGGGGGCCAGGGACACAGGGCCACCTACTCCAAATTCGCAAGAGTGGTGTACACTTTGGTTAACCCGGGAGTATCTTTCTGACTGCCGGGAACTGAAACTGACATGGAAGGCAGGTACCTGGTACTGTGGGGAGCGATAGAGCAAACAGTGATCTGCATTGTAAACTCATACTTCCCAAAGCATGGTATACCCACACACTTGAAAATGCTTCACACCAAAATACTCCAGCACCAAGCGGGTCTGTATATATGGGGTGGGGACTTTAGCTTTGTTAAAGATATTGACCTGGATAGATCGGCGCCACCACGAAACCGGGCTGAGGCAGCCCCATTGGCGCTGAACTCCATGCTAGAGCAACTAGACCTGGTAGATGCGGGGAGAGAACACAACCCCAATTTCAGAGCCTACTCGCACTACTCCTCACCACACGGCCTGCACATGAGGTTAGATTATTTCTTCACAGGCAGAACACACCTAACACGAGTAGATTCAATACATTACATGGGTAGATCAATTTTGGACAATTCCCCATTACTCATGCACTGGACGATGACAGGTCCCAGGCCACCCATACCAATATGGCGAATGCCCGTGGATGCACTCTGACCAGGCCTTCAGGGGAGAGCTTGGGGAAAAACCTGAGGAGTATTTTATGATAAATCAAGGCAGTGTAGATCACTGGAGCACGGTATGGGAGGCCCTGAAGGTAGTAATAAGGGGGGAGGTTATTGCAAGTGCGGGAGGCATCAGAAGGTTACTGAAAGAGGAGCTAGAGGAAAGAGAGGAGGACATAAAACGGCTAGAATCTGCCAACCGGGGGACCAGGCAAAAGGAGGCAAAACTGACAGAGGCCAGCACTAGCTGTCAGGGCATTGGGTAGATTATCCAAGTTCGACTGCATAACACGCACCGCCAGAGCACACAAAGAGGGGGATACGCCTGGTAGGCTGCTTGCATGGCTGTGCAAACGAGAACACCCTAAGCACCCAACGACAACACTCAAAGACGAAAACAGGACACTGCAAAACACACAACAATCCATCAATGATACCTTCACGGCCTTTTACGCTAAGCTATACGCGCACGACACCCCGGTGCCATTGGCAGACATATGAGACACCCTGGAAGAAATCGAGCTCCCCACACTGGGTGAATCACAAAGGGAGGTATTAGATGAGGAAATCACTACAGAGGACATCACGGATGCTATCAGGTCACTGCCCACCTGCAAGACCCCGGGCAGCAACGGGCTCCCTCCAGAATTTTATAAGGCATACGAACCAACACTAACTCCAATACTCCATGAGGTGTTCAGGGAGGCATACAAAGTTGGATCATTGCCGAAAAGCATTAGGGAAACACTGATAGTACCGATACCCAAACCAAATAAACCAGCGGATGAGTGTGACTTGTATCGCCCTCTAGCTATGCTGAATTATGATGCTAAAATATTAACCACCATACTGGCCAAACGCCTGTCTAGAGTGTTGGGGAGTCTGATACATGAAGACCAAAGTGGATTTGTGCCAAGCCGAAATACGACTGCTAACCTACGCAGGCTTCAGCATATTATGGCACAAACACAGCAAGCAGGGGAACACCTTGCAGTAATGTCACTTGACGCCATTACGGCATTTGACTCCATATATTGGGAATGGCTGATTGAGGTCCTAAGGGCATTTGGGTTCGGGGCATGCTTTGTGAGGTAGGTCCAGGTGCTGTATAGTGCCCCGGTGGCAAGGGTAAAGACAGGACGGATGATATCTAAAGCCTGGGACATTCAGAGGGGCACCAGACAGGGATGCCCGTTGTCACCCATGCTATACATCCGAGGAGTAGAAACCATGGCGATATACGTCAGAAAGCACTTTTTCGATGCTGGGATAAAAATAGGTGGGGAATACCACATTATATCACTCTACGCTGACGATGTACTGTTCTACTTGCGGGACCCGCAACACAATGCCCCAACAATACTAGAGTTACTAAACAATTTTGCACGCTACTCTGGGATATGCTTCAGTAAGCAAAAGTCTTGCATGTTCCTGCTTGCAGGCCTAAGGGAAACAGAGACTGGGAGGTTACCGGAGGTGGGAATACGGTGGCAAGTGGGCACATTCAGGTACCTGCGGTATGGATTTGGCATACACCGGGTCTCCCACACAAATACAATACAGGGGCTGTGATACAGGGATTACGCAATTCAATTAAATTCTGGGCCAAGCTACCGCTATCAATGATGGGAAGGGCATCGATCACCAAGATGATCATACTACCGAGGTTCCTGTTCTATTTCCAGAACATCTGCCACTACATCAAGCCATCTTTCTTCCACATCCTAGTAGCAATGATCAGGGACTCTCTCTGGGGAACTACACGCCACAGACTAGCACTAACCATACTGACTGTGCTCTGCAGAGAAGGGGGTATACAACTCCCGGATCTGGAAAAGTACTATCTGGCGACACAACTCAGCCATATATCAAAGTGGCTGTCAGATGACTCAACCTCAGAAACGAGACTTCTGCGGTATCTGATTGCCCCCATGCACTAGAAAGAAATTCTATGGTCCCCGAGAAACCCCCCGAAAGAAGACCCTATGCTGGTGACACTAGGCAAACTAATATGGAACAGAGTCAAAGCACTCCTACATCTAGTGCACCCATACTCGCCCGATATGCCACTGCAAGCTGAATCAAATGCAAGTAATGAGGACTTCCATATTATAAGAAGCTGGCAAAGGCTAGGGTTATATACCTGGGGGGACATTTATGAGGAAGGGCTATTCAGAAACTTTGAATCACTGCATGAGAAGGAAGGGCTACCCGGGGGGCAATTCTTACGGTACCTGAGTCTTAAACTAACAGCAAAAAGAACTGGGAAGAGTTGCCGGAAGAGCCGGAGGCAAACCCCTTGATGACAGAAATGTACAACTTGAGTGATGGATGGCGACCGGTGGCGAGATTGTATACCCAACTAAATGACAGGCCCAACCCCTGCACGCCCACGCTGAAGGCTAAATGGGAGAAAGAACTGGGGGTAGACATTACATAAAAGGAATGTGAAAGGGCAATGTTACACCCCAAGCAAGTGTCTAGGAATGCGAGATTCAGATTGATACAGGTGAACGTATTGTATAGAACGTATATGACCCCCATGAGGGTAGCAAACTTTAACAAACATGCTAGCACGGCATTTCCGTGGTGCGGCAACAAAGAAGCTGACCTAATGCATATGTTCTGGGGTTGTACAAAGGTAAAACATTTCTGGGAAAAAATCAGACAAACATGTGTAGACACTGGAGTCTCCAGGTTTGAATGGTCCCCGAAAGAGTGCCTCCTGGGCACCTACCCCAGAAAGAGCAAAACAAAGCACATAGTGAAAATCATGGGCATGGCATGCATACTAGCAAAAAGAGCGATAGCAATGGCGTGGAAATCTAGGGGGGGCCCAAAATACTCCAGATGGAAATCAGAAATGGAGAGATGGACTGCAGCGGAAACAGAGGCCTAATAAGAGACATGTTTCTACCATCTGATGATAAACCCCCTGAACACACAGGTAAAAATGGACAAACACTTGCCAATACAAAGACACTAATAGGGTGATACCCCGCCCGCATTGACATCCTTGCGCCTACTGAATTTGGACTGGAAATACACCACCAGAGTTACAGAGTCGACTAATCAGCCTACTGAAATAAAAGAAGACAGTGGGCCTCATTACACGGTAGGCGGTGAGCCATGGCGCTATTAGCGCCATGGCTCATGCCGGTAAAATACCGGCACCGCCTTGGCGGAAAGGGGATTTACCGCCCCATTCCAAGGTTGGAGGGGTGGTAAATCCCCTTTCCGCCATTGCCCTTCCCCATTCCCATTTCTGCGCCATAGGGCTCTATGGAAATGGGGAAGGCGCTAATTACGCCACCGCAATTTTGCAGTGCCGTAATTAGCTCCGAGGTCCCTTAGCGGGTTGGATTTTAACGCCTGCAAGAAGCAGGCGTTAAATCCTCCAACCCGCAAAGGGACCTCGTAGTACGGCGGTAAGGGTTAACGGTCACCGTTGCCATTAACGGTGACCGTTAACCCTTACTGCCGTCCGTGTAATGAGGCCCAGTTACTGTTTTTACAAAGGTACAACAATGATGCTTATGATTGAAATGCAAGTATAATGTACAACTAACAAATGCCAAGAAAAAAGTTTTAAATAATAAATATCATATATCATATAATATATCATATCATTTAAACAAAGGTCCTCCACCTTTACAGATGGATTTGGTTAATATGTATCAATCAAGTTGGTTTTCAGAATCTCTGTACTGTCAGGTACTGCTTCAGCTAACTGCTGAATTTTACTCAAAGACTTCAGTACCAGTATTTCTAGTACTTGCTGGGCCATGCTACGTACATTAATGCTACGGCCATACAGAGACAAACTAGTTAGCTGATCTGCAGCCTCGCAGCTCCTCTCTATCTGAAAGCACCTTTAGACCAAAGATTAGAAGTTTCTGACTAAGAATTTTATTTGCTGATACATCTGCCCATAACTCAGCTGCAATGCCCTTTTCAGCTAGTCATGTATGCTGTGACATAACAAACAACAGCAGTTGTATCATCATCAATATACTGTACATCAGTATTTTCATTCGATATGATCGTTTATGATATGATCGTTTATTTATATAGCGCCTATACACAATGTATTTCACAGCTCTTCAAGGCAATGGAGGGAACAAGGAAAATACAACCAATTCTTACAGGCCATGAACAGTAAGGATATGAAATTAACTATCGTACTCGGCCTGACGACATTTCAGATAGTGCAAGAGCTAAAACATAGATAAGGAAGGGAGGGGGAGACTGGGAAGGAAATAGAAACAGTTTCGTACTAGGCCCTGACGACATTTCTGGTAGAGCTGGAGAAAAACAAAAGGTGAGGGAGAGGGGTGCAGAAAGGGAGGGGAGGAACAAAACAAGCGACTATCATACTAGGCCTGACGACATTTCAGATAGTGCTGGAGGGGTGGTGGGGAGGAAAAAAACAGTAATGGGAGGGTGGAGGAAACAGACGAGGTTGCTATCATATTAGGTCCAGGGACAATTCTGATAGAGTAAGTGCATAGAAGAAAGTAATGGGAGGAGATAGGAAAAGTGAGAAGGGAAAGGAGGAGAGAACAGAGAGTAAGCAGTCAAAAAGAGTGGAGAAGCAAGAGTGGAGAGCAAATACAATTGCAGAAGTCAGTAGTAACACATAATGTTGCAAGCCAGGATACAAGATGAAGATGGGAACAGCATGATTCAGGGCCACCATGAGTACAAGATGCAAAGGAAGTCCAGCATGAGAGTTGAGAAAGAGTGACGCCCCGTGAATGAAGTCCATAAAAGTCAAATCCAGCATTAGCCACAAGACGGTGATGGTGAAGGAAGGTACCAGGTCGGCGGGGCTTGCAAAGTGGTGAAAAAAGCGGCAAGCAGGAAGGCACCAGGTGGGCGGGGCTTGCTAAGTGGTGAAAAAGAGCGGCAGGCAGGAAGGCACCAGGTGGGCAGGGCTTAGGCCAGGTGACCGAGATCCACTTGCCCCTGCTCCCCATCTGCAAAGGAAAAGAAGCTGGAGGGCTCCTTAAGTAGGGAAACAGAGCGGCAAGCAGGAAGGCACTAGATGGGTGGGGCATGCTAAGTGGTGAAAAAGAGCGGCAAGCAGGAAGGCATCATTGGGGCGGGGCTTGCTAAGTGGTGAAAAAGAGCAGCAGGCAGGAAGGCACCAGGTGGGTGGGGCTTAGGCCAGGTGACCTAGATCCCCTTGCACCTGCTCCCCATCTGCAAAGGAAGAGGCTGGAGGGCTCCTTAGGTAGGGAAACAAAGCGGCAAGCAGGAAGGCACCAGGTAGGTGGGGCTTGCTAAGTGGTGAAAAAGAGCGGGAAGCAGGAAGGCACCAGTTGGGCGGGGCTTGCTAAGTGGTGAAAAAGAGCAGCAGGCAGGAAGGCACCAGGTGGGCGGGGCTTAGGCCAGGTGACCTAGATCCACTTGCACCTGCTCCTCATCTGCAAAGGAAAAGAAGCTGGAGGGCTTCTTAAGTAGGGAAACAGAGCGGCAAGCAGGAAGGCACCAGGTGGCCGTGGCTTGCTAAGTGGTGAAAAAGAGCAGGAAGCAGGAATGCACCAGGTGGGCGGGGCTTGCTAAGTGGTGAAAAAGCTGAGCAATGACAGGATTGTAATCAGTAATGAATTGGCATTCCTTATCTCTTTTTAAATGATATGTATTTCTCTGTGACTTACCAGTAACATGGTGTCAAACAGGTGACATCAAACATTTCACTCGAACAACTGGTGTCACAGGCCTTGGAAAGCCAAATCTGCAGAGTGTAGTACTTGTCTTTACTGTTGTATTTTCCCTGACAGTACTTTCCAAATGAGTGCCTTTGAAATATTTCCGCCTTGTTCCATAGATTAGCATTTACTTGCTGAGCAGGAATGGAACAAGTAACATATTTTTGTATGAACTCCATCACACAACCATCACTTTCTTTCCCAAACTGAGAGCATATTTAATCCACAACAGCATATGTATATGTGGAGCCCCATGTGCCTGGTAATCTTTCCTCCAAAATAAATGTTCCACGGTGCCTAATGGGCCATTTTCTTAATTACATGTAAAGTGTAACATGGCTAAAAATCTGTGATGAAAGAATCACGATACACTTGCAGGGTCCATGCAACACAATTCTCATGGTGCCATGTGTTCTTTGTTTTGTTTTCTTTCTGTAGATGTGTTTCACAAATTCACTCATCAGGATCATCCCAGTCATACGCAGCACGACTGATAGTCACAAGCCTGGTTGGAGAGCTCATATTTCTGAACATGCATTTTACCACGTCTCCTATACCAATATTTGTTGGTTCCACTCATTGTAACAAGAATATTGGTAGGTTTACCTTCTAAAACTTTAATTTTTTCTTTCACCTGTTGCAGCATCTCACATGCAGAAAGATTTTGAAATCTAGTTCCGGTCTGAAGTGTATGAGCAACAGCGTAACATAATGTTGAAAATTCACTTTCATACAATGGGTGAACAATATGTTCAACATTGGTGTGGAATCGGGAATCTTCAGAATACATTCTTGTAGAAAGATATTCTGTAAAAGAGATTGGAACCTTCCGATCATCCAATCTGCCTCCTGTAACAGTAAGAAAAAGCATAGGGAAACAGCAAGCTTCTAACGTCTTTTCCCAGACACTGATTGGTACACCTTTTGTTGCTTTAATTTGATACAATTCTAAACTGTCGCTCATGACTTCACGTTAGTGTAGAGGATGAATAGTGTAATGTTCATACAAACTATTCCCTTCTGCAACAGATAGATGTTTGAACTTACCTTCACTGCTTTTGTTTTTTGAATCTACATCAAGCATAGACAAGTCTGGTACAGTCAGACTGCCTTTGTATAAATCATTGTGCTCCAATAGAAATGCCAATGTGTTTTTCACCTTTCCAATATCTATAAGCTGTTGCAAAATATTCTTATCTTTAGTGGCAACACCATTTACTAAAACAAACAAAGAATCTGCAATGTCATGCTTCACCATGCTTCACTTCTAGAGTGTTGACATTGTCTTCAAAATTAAGAAGCAAATGCACAATTTTGCCTCTCACACCTTGCACTAATGATTATTTAGGCAGATTTTAGATCTTTGCAATTTAACAATAACTTGGAAAGGTTGAACAGTTTGCAATCACTTCAAACATGTTCAATTTTTAAAGCATAACAGGGATATCGGGAACTAACTACCATGTTATTCAAGACACTTCTTGGAGGAATACTTGTGTGATTATAAAACCCAACATTGTCTACAAACATAAAGTGCCTCGCGTATGTCAAATCGTTCTTCTACAAACAAATACAGATAAAGTTCTTTCCAAAATTCCAGCTGGTCCAAAACAATGCGATCAGAATGGTCAAAAAGAAAGCAAGAAGTGAACACATCAGTGACGCTAGGCTGTACCTCCATTTGCTGAGAATAGAGGAACGCATACAATTCAAGTCTATGTGCCTTAGTCACAAGTGTTTATGTAGCAAGGCACCAGCCTATTTGAAGTCCAAACTCACCTTTTACCATCCTTCCAGGGCATTAAGATCAGAAGCTAATGGGCTCATAACGGCTCTGAAACACAAGAAGGAACTTGGTATGGGCAGAGCCTTCCCTAACCGAGCGGCCTCTAACTGGAACAAATTGCCGAAGTACCTTAGATTGGAGTCCAATCATTTGGTCCTCCGCAAAAAACTAAAAACAGAGCTTTTCAAGTAACCCATGTTTAGGACCCAATGATTCAGCCAACCTGTAGTTTTATGTAGTTGTCCTGTTGCTTCTTCAGGCTCCACCTTGAGCTATGTGCATGTCTACATGTAAGCGCCCCGATGCCTGCGGGCGGTCGGCGCTATATAAATGAATACATAAAATAAAATAAATAAAATAAACATTTTAAACATCTTAAAGAATTTTGTCCCCAATGTACACTAATTGCAATTGGGACTTATAAAAAAGTGTGATGGGATTAATTGCGCAGAACTGGAAGAGCCCGAGGATCCCCACTGAGAGCGATTGGCTCAGGAAGATGTGGGACATTGTTTCCTTAGAGTGGGCCTCTTATGCAGTTGAGGGGAGGTTGGAGAACTTTGCAGCAGATTGGGGCGAGACTTTGGATTACCTGAAAGGAGATCTCAGGGTGCAATGGTGCCCCCAAAGACTAAAACTGTTAGACATCTACAGCTGTTAGGCCGGACTGGCTTATTTGAGTTTGGGTTGTTCTTATCATGGTGCTACATCAGGGTAAAGGGGGAGGGGGTTTGGGGGGGGGCCTAGGTTGTTGATTCTGTGTTGTTTTAAAGATTTGCTGGATTTGTGAAAATTAATAAACAGAAATTATTAAAAAAAAAAAAAAGTGTGTCGACAAGAGAAGCAAACAATGTCAGGTCTTTCAGTAGAAGACAACTCAAACATTGCAATACTTTTTTTATGCTGTTGAAAAATATGATCCTTTAAAAGCATAGGATCATTTCCACTTCCTGTAAGTGTTTCATCTATGTACACATGCTCTTTTAAATGCATGATATTTATCATTTGAACTGTAGAAACTAAACTTTCTACAGTTCCAGTAGGAAGCGTTTGATTTAAAGGTGCAAGAGACATAGTTGGTGTTTTGCACTCTTACAGTTAAAGTAGAAAGTATCTCATTTTAGTATGATGCGCAGCCAGCATCCATATATGATGAAACCGACTCTTACATCTACTTTCATGAAGACAAGCTAGAGAGTGACACAGAAGTCCTGTTTTTTCACAAACTTCACAGTCATCTATTCTTTGTAGCATCTTTATTTGTCTTTGAACATTAATATTTGTATCCAAAAATTGAAAAACAATCTTTAAGACTTTTCAAGAAAACGTATCAATATTGCACACAAAAAATGCAAGTGCATACCTGACATTGCTTTTTAGGTTTTATTCTAGACTGATCTAAACTTTATATTTCTGTTTTATCAGACCTTGGGATTTCGTCTTTTTTAGAAATCACACCATGTTGGACTTCATCGCTACGTCCACTCTCATCAATAGCAAGGGGCACATTCTTTCCTTGAGTGCAATTCTCTGTCACGACCCCCACCTCAGATGTTTCTGCTCCCACCAAGTCAGTAGCACATACATATACACTAAAAGTACACTCTCATAGGTTTGCACCAACTCATTGCACCAGACACAAGAAAAGACCCAGTTGGACCAGGGCTTGGCACACCTGGAACCAGCTCTGCCCATTTACACCTGTGTGTAACTCATTATGGAGGGAGAAGTGAGTTGCCAGGGTACCGGAAACAACAGACTAGTTGTTGTCGGACTTCAGGTGTGGCTGGCTATATAAGCCACACCCAAGCGAGAACCCACGCTTCGCGTCTCGTCTGTCTTGAGCAGCATACGCTCACCGCTGATCCGGAGCCTGGTCTTCAGTGAATGGAATTGACCTGCAGCAATTCTTACCCGCTTTCAGCACCGCAGCGTCGGCGGTCCCTCAGCGCGGCTCCAGTAGCTCATTAGTACCAGCGATCAGCTCCACAGCTCCTGCGGCCCCTCCTCTCCAATGATCTCGCACAGCAGCAAACTCATACGTACCAGCTAACCGCTCCACAGCGCCGGCGGCTCCTCCTCTTCACCAGGCCCGCGCGGCTTTGAGCGGTCCCATACAGACCTGTCTCCAGTCCAGCAGCGTCGGCGAGTCCTCCGCTTCACAGCCGTTCCGCCCAGGCGCTATCATTCATCCAACCCACCTACTCCATAACAACCTGAGGAAAAACAAGAGAAGACATTGGGACAAAGGAACACGTTACTTCATAACAAGCATAGGAAATCGAGGAAAGACATTGAGATAAGGACTCACAACAGTTGGAAGCAGTGAATTAAGAACTGTTCTATTTTTACCAATTGCTTGGGATTATCTCCGCAGACGCTGCGAGCAGCAGCAGGTCTGGGCTTCGAGGGAGTCAGTGAAGTAACTGACTTCAAAGAACTCACGCGCCCCTGCTTTGCATCGCCAAAAGCAGGACAGAGAGCCTCCTTTCCATATAAATAAGGTGAGCTTAGACACACTCAAAGGGTGGGTGGTAACACTGACAAGGTGGGTGCAGGAGTAATGTGCATGGAGCTGTTAGAGGCATTAGATCTTCTCCAATCTCATTGTCCCTTTCATCCTTGTTCCCACAGATCAGTCATTCCCGAGAAAGTAACCAGTAAAGCGGTGTCTCGCAGAGGTTCCGGATACCCCCGCAGAGCCAAGGTGAGCGTTACATTCTCCTCATTAAAAAATCTTTCTATATGAGAAGTGTGTTTCCACTCTCCAACAAACATGTCACAAAAGTTGTCACATGTAGTACATGAACTGTTTCTATATTTTGATAGAATTATGTAGTCACTTTAAGTAATTTCTTAAATGTGTTCAATACGAAAATGAACAATTTTGTTTTCATATGAAACGCTTTTATAATTATTACTTACCTTTTGCTAAAAAAATGTTGATCAAGTTTAATGCAATAAATAAAAATAAAAAATGGTTACTTCTACTTTTTTCTTTTCCAAAAAACACTTCACAACATATCTAGATTTTGGTTTCACACTTGTCCAAAGATTTGGAAAAACTCGAGAGCGGTACATTTTCCTCGATATATCTTTATTCCTCTGTTTCAAATTGATAGCATATGTGCTATCTTTTCTTCTAAAAAATCTTTTTTTTACTAGCTACTAACAGATTTGGTATATTTCTTCTTGTATTACTTTCACTAAAAACATTCTGGGTTCTGTTAATTTGTTCAGTTGGCACATCTATTTGAAATTGCAAATTTTCTAAAGTATTATCAATAATATTTATTGGATTATCTACAGTATTTGTAGCTACATATTTGAGAACACTACTTTTTAAAATATTATGTTGTAAAACTCTACTTCCCTGCACATGACTCTTCCTTATGGCACATTGTTGTTACTTGCTTTATGGCATCTTAGAGAAAAGTTGTAAAGAAAAATATGTGGGATGGTGAAGGTCAGTGAGTTTATTTCTTTATATTTTCCATATATAATATGAATTGTTGTTTATATAAAATGTATTTAGTATATTTAGCCTTGTAATTTAGTACAGTTTATAGGTATTACTTGGAAAGTAGGGTTTTTCATATTTTATTTCAGTGTTTTCTGAAGAGGGTTCAAGCAGTAGTACATGTTAAGCTATGGTTATGTGTGAACAAAAAAACATTTCCCATTTCAAATGTCCTTGCTTAGTTGGTGCATATCTTTCACTTCATATGTGCATCCCATATCATTAATTCTAAGGCTGTAAAACTATGATCTCTATGGTCACTATGATCTATACAATCAGCCCAGGTTTCATTCAGGGTTAGCATCTTGAAAATGTACTATACCAACGACAAATGCATCACAAACTGAGAAACTCAGCATCCATTCAAACTCTACTTTGCTCATCTTATTTATACTACATGCAATCCTTCACACGAGCTATGTCAGGCGATTGGCCAAAAGGCATTCCTTCACCAGTAATTTGAAGGAAGAGCACATGGTATTCTCCCTCTACATTCATTCATCACTAAAAACTAAACATGCAAAGTGGGCATTTTAGCGCAGAGCAGAATAAACATGACATAAATTATCATAACTTGTTAATTCATGCGGGGTGTGGCTAAGGGGCCATATAGGGAGACACGTATCCTCTGAGGCTCCTGCTGATCCGGAAGGCATCCTGTTGGAAACCTTGCATATGAAGCTGCTTTTGAGCTATAAACAGAGGATCGTGTGTATAAAGCCCCCAGGCATGCGTGGACACATTGTGGCGCCGCGGCACAGAACGATGGCTATACTGTAAGCCGGAGAAGATTTCAGATTTCACCCCTGTGCAGAAAAAGATGGCCAGCGCCTGGCAACAAAGAAAGAACAACGTACATGGGCGGATCGGGTGCCCGGATGGATGGCTTCCAGTTGTCCTTCAACGGGGTTGTCCAGGTAGTAATGTGGCTTGGGCCAAGTACACTGCCACGATGTGCTGAGCATTGGTCCTTGGACCGAAGCACGTAAGCGTGAGGCCCGGGCGAACACTGTGCTAGTCTGCCACAGTACGAGCGCTGGAATGGCACTGTGTAAGTGTCTGAATGACACTGTTATATTGTGAAAGGACTGCAGCAGAGACACGACAGCACAGCGAGGAGGCCGGGTTCGTACGCAGCCAGAAAGTAACAAAGGTGCGGGGCCGTGAGGGCACGCGGACAGGAATTGTTCCGCTCTGATACTGAGGCACGAACGAATAGTGGCAGGATACCATGTATCACAAGTTCTTTCTCCTGAGCGGAGCTGAAAAGGCAGCGTGATCCTGAAACACATCAGGAACATTGTTGTCTGAGCAGTGCACGTAGTATCTTACAGAGGAGGTGAACGGATGGAGCAGCACACAAGGCATTGAGAGAAATAACATTGCAAGTTACTTGATTGATGAAGAGTTTGTGTGAGATGAGCCTGCTGCAGGTGGCTATTACCAAGGGCAGAGCGCTCGCCTGTGGGTGTCCATCACGGAGGCTGCACGGGGGGAGAAATATTGCATCCTGCGCAATACCAGGGCAGCCTGTGACCTGGATGAGGCCTCCTCGCCGATCCGACACCCCCCGGGACAGCACAGCAGAGGAGAGGCAGGGATCTCCAGTTGATCGGCATGGCCCTGCACAAGCACACAGAGACCTGCAGAGCCCCAGCGAGGACCGGCCCACAGAGACAGCTGGAGGGGGAGAAATAGCATGCCCCTGTGGGGATGTGACCAAAAAGGACACTGGAAAAAAGGAGGTGCTCCAACAACAGACGCTACCCCACCCCAGGGCATAAGTAGCATGGGCCAGGAGGCCAGCGCAAAGGCCTCACAGAGCAGGCGCCGCTGCAGCACGATTACAATGCCAGTTGGGGAGGCACTGGACCCCAGATAAACGAGACAATGCAGCAGGTGACCCACGGCCAAAACGTAACAACCAGCAGAAAACACAATCCCTGGGACGCTGGGCGGAGGAGCCCGGAAGCCATTGAGCAACCGAACCGGAACAACCAGCACTACGGGGACCAGGGCCCCTGGCACCAGAGGCAAACATCCCAGTGGACGCAGGGATGGTGTCAAAACTCCCCAAATCAAGGGGGAAGCAGCCCACCATAGAGGAATACACCAGAACACCACAACCAACACAGAGCGCCAGAAATAAGGAGAGAAACCCACAGACAGACACAGAACCAGCGAGCAGCGAAAGACACATCCTGGAGGCGACAGCAGATCTAAAGGTCACGTGGGAGACCAAACTAGAAGCGGCCATGGCAAACCTCAATACGTCACTTGAATTTAAGATTGACGCAGTACATGTGCATGTCACCCTCTTGCAACAAGACGTCAGAGCAATAGCAGAATGCATTAAAGTGCTGGAGAAAGAAGTCCAATCAAACACTACCACCTGCGATGCCAACGCCGCCGAGATCCATACACTGTGCCAACAAGTAAGCAACTTGGAAAACAGGGCAGAGGAGGCCGAAGGACGAGCCCGGAGAAATAATATATGCATCATCGGACTTCCGGAAGGCGAAGAAGGTACAAACCCCACTGAATACATAGAAACCATCCTCCTGCAAGAAATTGAAGGAGGGGAGCTCACCCAAGGATTTGCTGTGGAAAGAGCCCACCGGGCACTGACACGCAGACTGGCGCCAGGTGCCCCGCAAAGGCCTATCATCGCCAAAATACTAAACTACCGGGACAGGGAGAGAATCCTAGAATATTTCCGCAAAGGGGGCACAATAAGAAGAGCATCCGCAGCAATAACAGCATACCCGGACTGCACACTTCAGGTATAAAGACACCGACTAAACTTTGGAGCAGTAAAGAGGAGATCGCGGGAGGTGAATCTCAAATACATGCTGATGTACCCAGCGAAGCTGAACATTTTTCACAAAAACAAGGCATTGTTCTTCGAAAACCCAGAAAAAGCTATGGACTGGCTGGACGCACAGAATGGCCCACAGGAGACAGAGGAACATTGAGGGGGCAGAGACGGAAAGTGAAATATCGATCTCCAACTTGAGGTGCTGTATACATAATGACACAGTAAACTTAATGCGGGAGACACAGAGATCCCAACTCGCACCCCACTAGATAGACTAGTCAGGTTGCCAGTAGCACTGCAACCACCTGCGGGGTTCCTAGCACTGAGCAAATCAGGGCAGGGCTAGATGCGGGAAGGCCTGAGATCCAGGGATGGAGCTGGGCTACAGTTGGGGACTGGAAGGGAGGGGGAGGGGGAGTGTTGGGGAGTTTGTGGTAGAGATAAAAAGGGAGTTAGTGTTGGGATGGGGGAGGGCGGGAGGGGAGTTTGTAGTGGTAGTTGTAAGGGAACGAGCTGGTAGCACCGGGAGCGAAGGATAGGGAGGGAGAGAGGAGGGACGAGGCACGGATGATAATGGGAGACCTTAGAATAATAACCTGGAACGTCAGAGGCCTCAACAGCTACCTGAAGAGAAATAAGATAATTATGTACTTGAGGAGGCAAAAAGTGGACATAGCCCTATTGCAAGAAACCCACCTAACTAAAGAGAAACAAGAGGTGGTAAAGAAAAAGTGGAAAGGGATTACCATTGGAGCAACGTACTCGGCATACGCCAGGGGAGTACTCATCGGGGTGGCGCCTCATGTGACCTTCCAGATGATACAGGCTACGGTGAAACCGGATGGGAGAATGGTAGTGATTCAGGGGCTGCTTGAGAATAGAGAACTGTGCATCATAAATACATATGCCCCGAATCAAGATACAGTGGCCTATTTCAAGACACTGGGCCTCATTACAACCCTGGCGGTACAGGGTAAACGGTGCCGTAAAAGGTGCCGGCGTCGTTTACCCTGTACCGCCTCATTACGAGGTCCCCTTGCGGGACCCAGGAAGCAACGCCTGGTCAAACAAGGCGTGGTTACCGGGTCCCGCGAGGGGAAGAGGGAGCAAACAATGGGCCAACTCGTAAGGGGCTATTCCCATTCAGCCCTATGGTGGCTGAATGGGAATGGGGAAGGACTGGGTTCGGGTCCTTGGAGGGAGGAATTATCGGGCCTTCCGAACTCGGAATGGCCCGGTTATTCCTTATTCTGAGGACCCGGACCAGGTCGGACCCGGACCAGGTCGGACCCGGACAAGATTTCGGCGGCAGCCATGCCGCCAATAGCGGCATGGCTACCGCCGAACTCGTAATGAGGGCCACTGTATAGTTAGATTAGTCCCCACATGGGAGGCCCAGTCATATGGGGAGGGGACTTCAATTGCACGCTGAACCCCAAAATGGACATATCAGACACAAAACTTGATAAGCCCACCCCTGCAGAAAAAACGTTACAAGCCCTGCTGAGAGACTTCGGGCTGGAAGATATATGGAGGCAGCAACACCCAGAAGACAGGCACTGCTCACACTATGCTGCCCCACACAACCTGTACACGAGACTGGATTATATGTTTGCCATTCCAGATCTCGCAGGGGAAATGACGGGTTCGGAATATAAGGCAAGAATACTATCGGACCACTCCCCTCTGGTCCTAGAGTGGCGAAACAAGCCCCCCAGAGCTAAGATCCCAACATGGAAGCTTAGAGCCGAGGCCCTGAAAGACACTGCATTCCGAGAGGACTTAAGGGAGGAGATAATTAGGTATTTTGAAAATAACACTGGAAGCGTGGAGTCAGAGGACACCCTGTGGGAGGCCTTTAAGGTGGTAATAAGGGGGGTGGCCATATCCAAATCCAAAGAGCTCCAAGGGGGTTTAGTGCAAGAATTACAAGAGACGGAAGCAATTATCAAAAGAGGGGGCACCTCACAGGAGGATGCCGTACGAGTGAGCCGATTACAACAGGAGTGCGCTGGGCTCTGGGAAAGATTATGCAACCTGAACTATAAAAAATACATTGAAAGACAACACGCAGGGGGAGGCAAACCGGGGAGGCTGCTCGCATGACTATACAAAAACAAGACACCCAGATCAGCAATCAGAGAGATAACGGGAGAAGCGGACCAAGTCTGGAATACCCAGGAGAGCGTGAATGAGGGATTCCTTAGATTTTACAAATGCCTTTACGAAGATGCAGGAGAAATGGCAGAGCAGGAGACCCCGGAGACGCTAGAAGACATAAGACTACCTAAACTGAGTGAGGAAGACAGGGAGAATCTGGAAGCCCCAATCACATTAGAGGAACTAGAAGCAGTGGTAATACACCTGCCCACGAGCAAAGCCCCCGGGACAGACGTGCTCCCCAGTGAATTTTATATAACGTATAGACAAGAAGTGCTCCCCCCACTGCTGGCAATGCTAGACGAGGCCTTCGAGAAAGGGAGACTGCCAGAATCTCTGAGGGAGGGGGTAATTATTCCACTCCTTAAACCCGACAAGCCAAGCACAGACTGTGTGTCGTACAGACCACTATCTATACTAAAGCAGGACAGTAAAATTCTCACGTCTGTGCTGGTGAATAGACTTAAACGGGTAATAAATAAACTCATACACCCCGACCAAACCGGATACGTCCCAAGCAGAAGCATATTATGTGGAGGAGACTCCATCACATTATAGAACAGGTAGAGAGCGACCCAAGCGAAATAGCAGTAATCTCGCTAGACGCAGTCAAAGCTTTTGACTCGGTGAGGTGGCCTTGGTTGATAGCGGCCTTGAAAGAATACGGGATGGGTCCAGGGTACCTGAGCTGGGTGAAAATGGTGTATAGCTCCCCAATAGCTAGGGTCAAAACGTGAGCGATAATCTCAGATAAATGGCAACTCAGCAGAGGCACGAGAGAGGGCTGCCCATGGTCCCCGGTGCTGTACATTTTGGCCCTAGAATCCGTAGCAATCTGCCTAAGACAGCAGTATGAAGAAATAGGGGTTTACACTAAAGGCAGACCACACTTGATATCATTGTATGCGGATGATATGCTTTTATACTTGCGGTACCCAGAGGAAAACTTGCAATACATCCTGGAGGTGCTGGAGCGCTACGCGACTCTATCGGGCATAGTGGTGAATCCCAAAAAATGGTGCATGTTCCCCCTAGGAAGGTACATAGGAGTCCCACGGGAGAACCTACCTATCCTGCAGATAGCCTGGCAGACCAGAACATTTAGATACCTGGGGATTAACATATATCACACGATCAAAGACAAGCATAAATATAACACGGAAAGGGCAGTAGAAGGCATCAATAATAGCATGGGGTTCTGGGCAAAGCTCCCCCTAGCCATGGTGGGAAGGGCGGCCTTACTCAAGATGGTGGTCCTGCCGAGGCTACTATATTTTTTGCAAATATCCCACACATGTTACCCAAACGCTTTTTTATTAAACTCCAGAGTTTATGTAGAGGTTTCCTGTGGCACACTTCCAGAAACAAAGTGGCCCTATGGAAGTTGCAGAATACGTACGACAAAGGGGGAATAAACCTGCCTAATTTTGAGATATACCAATTGGCTGGGCAGTGACAATATGTCGCTAGGTGGCTGTCGGAAGAGGAGACAGCAGAATCTAGATTGCTGAGGGGTGAATGTGAACCTTACTTCTTAAAGGAACTGATATGGTTACCCAAATCAGAGATGCACGGGCGATCGAGATTGTTAGAATTGGGCTGGAAGACATGGCACAAAGCGTGTCAAGCTATGGGAAACCCGACTCCATGCTCCCTGCAGGCGCCACTTGTAACGCTACGCGGGGTGGATGAGCAACTGAGGAAAGGGATCCGCAAACATTGGGACCTTGGGAGATATATGGCAAGAGGGGAAGGCACAGGACTTCCAAACGATAGTGGATAAAACTGGGGTACATACGGGGCAATATATCACACATACTAGAATAGTTAAACGGGTGAAGGAAATGTGGTCCGAAATAGCACTAGCAGAACCACCTGATACCGCCATAGAAACGATGTATGATATCTCGGAGGGAGGGCATGAAATATCCCGGATCTATGAACTCGTGATGTCCAGAGTGGGTAAGGAGCTGCTCCAATTGAGACGAGACTGGGAGGAGGAAGCGGGAGAATCTATGCAAGATGGCCAGTGGGAAAGAGCCCAGAGATATCATAAAAAGGTGTTCAGGAATGCAAGGTTACAGCAGATTCAGTTATATGTCACCCACAGGGCGTACATGACCCCTCAGAAGATTGCCAGATTTGGGGGCACAGAAGTACAAAATTGTCCCAAGTGCGGGGAGGTGAATGCCGGGATGATCCATATGTACTGGGCGTGCCCGGAGGTGGGAAAATTCTGGGATGAAATCAAGCTACGACTAGCTGGAAAGGGAATCAAGCTAGATGTGGAATCCGTATGGGTGTGCATGATGGGGGGATTTACCAGACCACGCAACCTGAAGCACGTATGCAAACTCAAGGACCTAGCCTACATCCTGGCCAAAAGGAGAATAGCCATGAGCTGGAAAGCAGCCCATAGACCCAGAGTAGAGGTGTGGTGGAACGATCTCCTGAAATGGGCAGATGCTGAGACAGCAGCATGGCACGAGGCATCCAGCAGAGGGGAGGATGCTGAAGTGGGACCTCTGATGGCATGGAGGCAAATGGTAGCCACATTGTCGGGATTCTCCCATGCCAATTCCAGTGAAAGTGACATGCCCAAGAACGGTGATGGGGATTGACCCCAGGAGAAGGGAAGTCCGGAGAACCAAGGTGGAAGCTTGAGTTTAAGGGGGGCAGAGGGGAAGACAGTAACAAAATACATGCAACTGTACGCTACAAAGCCTGCAACCGAAAATGTCGGGTGTGATGGTTATATTTTGTTTGTTGTAAAAACCAATCAAAAATTGTTTACAAAAAAAACTTGTTAATTCACATACATAAAGTTGTTGCAAGATAATCTGGTACATATCTTTGGTTTGAAGTAGCAACCTGCCATTCATTAATCTCTGGTGTGTCCTCAATTCATGAGAAAGGTTATGAGGAGGAGAGCTGGAAGGTAATTCATTGCCACTTAGTTGCTCCACCCAGCTCCAATTTTCACACCTTACACGCCTCTACATAAGGACTGTAGGTCAGCTCCAGGCAGAGAACATTGAGTAGGCTGCTGGTCACGTGACTGGGCCCTGCCACACACTCTCTCCTCCCCCCAACCATTAAATTAGTCCTCCTTAGGCGTCCTCATCAAATGACGTGCAAAGACAAGCAACTCACCTGGTTGTACCTGTTCAGGCATCATGGGAGTAATACCTGCCATACTGTAACTATAACATCAGAGTACGACTTCTAAAGAGAAGAAATGTTCACTGGAAACTTACCAGTTCAAATTAAATTTCCCTGTAACATGGCAGAATCCTTGAATTACCACAAATAAGTAAAACAACATTTGCTAACAATCTAACCAAGTTAGCATTGATCAGCTGCTCTCCATCATAAAACTTGTCATATTTAAAAACACATTCAAACACTTCTACAAATCGGACACACAAGGAGTTACTAATATGAGATCATAGGGAAGAGCTTGATATCCAACTTCGAAGCACAAACACAGGTGCAATATTTTGCAAGGATAGAGGTAAACTGCTTGTTTGATTATAGGAATTGCTATGCACCCCCATACATTTTACATCTTCCTATATCTGTACATGGTGTAACAACATATGTGAACACATAGCATGGAACCCAAGTGGGTTCCTGCCCTACCAAAGCATGCCATTTCAAAACAAATTGTGAAAGTACCTGATATGGTTGCTGTTTATTATTTATAAATTACTACCAAAATGTTGTTTTGTCTACCCCACAGGGTAGACTCATGTGCATGCACTGGTGCTCCACATTATAGTACTCATACTGTCCTACATACAATGCAGTGATGGAATCTATTTTAAAATCTGTGACCGAAATGTTAGACTCAATTTCACATATATTGTTGGTGAGGAAAGTACACATAGCAGAGCTACATAATACCACCATTATATGAGAGTCGAAAAACTGCAGTATTAAAAAATGCCCCATGTAGACCTCTGCTCTTAGTGCTTGAGTAATATGGGAAGGTATTGAGTAGCTCATATAGCATAAATGAACAAGTTACTTACCAAACTGGTAATGTTCTTTCGATGGGATGTTCCTCCGACGTATTCCTTATCTTTGATAATTCATTCCAGCTTGCTGGCCGCCTGAGCAATTTTTTCCAGTAGAGGGTGCTGCGCATCAGCGTCCCTCGAGTCGGTGTCCCTCGACAGCCTCCGTATCGGCGCAGAGTTCATCATGAGTACAAATAGACTCGCGCAGCATCCGTTGCTCAGTTGCGTTTTGAAGTTTAGTTTTGCTTTGCTTTGCATGAATTGGTTAATAACCTTGAAGGAGCGTAAACTGCAACTACAAGGGAAGTTTTACTGCGGGGAAGGATGGGAGGGGCGATAAGGAATACGTTGGAGGAACATCCCATCGAAAGAACATTACCAGTTTGGTAAGTAACTTGTTCTTCGAAGGGATTGTGTCCTCTGACGTATTCCTTATCTTTGATAGACTCCCATAGCAGTAGTATATAGAGGAGGCGGGAGTAAAATGAAATGTTTCCCTTTAAAGATGTACAGAATGCAACACAGCTTTTCCAAATGTTGTCTCCTGGCTAGAGGAGGAATCAAGACTGTAAAATTTGGTTAAAGTGTGTGCAGACGACCGTGTGGCAGCCGCACATATGTCCTTAATTGGAACTCCTCTTTGGAGCGCTGAAGAGGCTGTCATACCCCTGGTTGAATAAGCTCTAACATGTTGAGGGGGCTCTTTTCCTGCCAATTTATAGGATTCTATAATAGTTAAAATAATCCATCTTGAAATAGTTTGTTTTGCAATTGACAAACCTAATTTGTGCCCTGCATATCCCACAAATAATTGGTCTGCTTGTCTGATTCTTGCAAGTCTGATAATGTAAAAGCTCAAGGCACGCCTTGGATCCAGCCTGTGTAATCTCTCTTTCTCTTTCCCTGGATGGGGAGTAGGATAGAACGAGGGTAAAGTTATATTCTGAGTAATGTGGAATTCTGAGAGCACCTTTGGGAGAAAATTGGGCTTCACTTGTAAAATAACCTTATCTTTATGAAAGATTGTATGGGGAGGTTTGCAAGATAACGCTTGTAATTTGCTCACTCTTCTGGCAGAAGTTAAAGCCACTAGAAAAACTGTTTTAAGAGTGAGGAAAGTTAATGAACAGGAATGAAGGGGTTTGAATGGAATACCCATTAGGAATTTCAAGACTAGGTTTAGGTCCCACAATGGAACTTGAAAAGGTGTTGGGGGATAAACATTAGTTAATCCTTTCAGAAATTTAATTACTAAAGGTAATTTGAAATATGAAGGCTTCTCAGCAGTACGTTTAAAGATTGACAGCACTGCGAGGTAGCCATTGATCGTACCAACTTGAAGACCTGAATTTGCTAAGTAAAGCAAGAAAGATAACACCATCGGTGTATTACATGAAAAGGGTTTAATATTCTTTTCTCTACACCAGCTGCAAAATTTGTTCCAATGGCAGCGGTATGAAGTCTTTGTTGTTGGCCTTCTGGCTAAAAGCAACACCTCCATGATGTCATCTGGGAGATCCCAATCAACCTTTCAGAAACCAGGCATGAAGGTTGAGGGTTCTGATATCCGGTTGGAGAACCTGACCTCCCTTCTGCGAGAAAAGATCCTCTCTTTGCGGAAGACGAATCTGTCAGGATTGCTAACGGCTAGGTCTCTCTCCCGTGACCCCTCCTCACCTGAGGTTCCTGAAGATGTGTTCAATGTTCATGCGGTCCCTCTACTTCCTCTAGTAGGAGCCGTCTGGGTCTTCTTTCCTTGGCCCTTTACCTTCTTATCGTGGAGGTAGGGACGGGCTCCACTGGAGGCCACCTTGGCAACTGGGGAACTCCCCGCCAAGAGGGACCCCCAGTAAGCCCGTCCGTGTATCCAGGGAAAAAGCTTCTACGGCACCAAAAAACCCTGAAGCACACAGGCAGAACGTGGAGCTTGATCGGACCGGCGGTAGAGATACTGTAGACCGTAGAAATATCCAATATTCAGGGGGAAGCTCCGTGGAAGGTAATAGGGAAAGGCAGAAAGAAAAGGAAGACAGAACAGAGCGAGGTATAAGGATGAACGCCTAGAGAGGCTTTAGTGAGTGCAGAGGCACAGGAAAGGAAAGGAATCCTGCGGCCCGAACAGAGATGAAACTGGGAGCCGGAGGCGAGCAGAAGGAGAGCACTCAACCGAAGCCGGATGAGAGAGAGTGGGAGCGAGGGAAGAAGGTAAGGAAAAATGCCGGGCGGAGCGAGGAGGGGCGGAAGCCGGAGAAAACTCCCGCAAGCAGGACCAGGACCAAGAGCGAACAGCTGGCAACTCGAACTAGAATACCGAAGCCAAAACAGGAAGTGGAAGCGATACAACGCACTGAACGTAGGTTTCAGTGCGTTGTTATAGAAACGCTGCCTGGAGGCGGCCATCTTGGAAGAAGACTAGACCGTACGTAACGGTTCTAGTCATAGACCGATCACCTAAGTCGGGAAAGGGACCATCTATGCCAAACCTTCCATGGCCGGAACATAACAGAATCGGAGGGCAGATGGACATGTCTAGAAGATCTGGGTACCACGTTATCCTGGCCCAATCCGGGGCAATTAGGATCATGGATTTCCAGAATCTTCTCAAACTCCTGATCATTCGAGGAATGATGGGGACTGGAGGAAACACGTACAGAGGTGGATACTCCCAGTCCACTACGAACACGTCCCCTAGAGCGCCTCTCGGGGGAAATTCCCTTGAGCAATACTGATCGCACTTCCTGTTGATGCTGGTGGCGAACAGATCCACTTGAGGGGTTCCCCAAAGGGCGAAGATCTCTTAAAAGACTTCCTGAGCTAGTTCTCACTCGTGGGAGACTGTGTTCTGCCTGCTCAGAGCGTCCGCCGTCAAGTTCTTCTCTCCGGCTAGATGAACTGCTGATAGAGAGATTCCTTCTTGAATTACCCAAAACCAGAGCTACATTGCCTCTCTGCACAGTGGCAGTGACCCTACGCCTCCTCTTTTGTTGAGGTACTGCATGGCCACTGTGTTGTCCGTCATTATCAGGAAATGTTTTCCCTGTACTGATGGCAGGAAAGCTTTCAGCGCTAGTCTGATCGCTCTCAGCTCCAATAGGTTGATGTGTAGTCTGGACTCTAACGACCACTGATGGTCAAGTCGTTGGCATGGACTCCCCACCCTGTGAGTGAAGCATCCGTGACTACTATTATCTCCGGCCATGGTTGCCAAACTGTTCTCCTTTTAAGATGTTCTCCCGACCGGCCCACCAATGAAGGTCTCAAGCTACTCTGTCCGGAATTAGTAGGAAATCTGACATTCTCCCTGAGAATTGTGACCACTGGATCCTTAGTGCCCACTGGAGGGATCTCATTCTCAGGCGAGCCTCAGGCACTAGGAAGATGCAGGATGCCATGAGGCCAAGCAACCTCAAAAAGTCGAAGTCTGGTAGACGTTGGGCATTTTGAAACTTGGTGACCATCTGTAGAATATCTTGAGCCCTCACCTCTGGTTGCAAGGCTTTTCCCAGGAATTAGTCCAGGACTGCTCCAATGAATTGGAGTCTCTGTGATGGTATTATCTGTGACTTCTTTAAGTTGAGGGAGAAGCCCAGCTTGTGAAGGAAGTGGCAAGCATAATCTAGATGAATCTGAGCTTGTTCCGGGATACTGCTCTGATCAACCAGTCGTCCAGGTAGGGGTAGTCATGAATCCTTTCCCTCCGTAGACTTGCAGCCACAACCGCCATTAACTTGGTAAAGACCCTCGTGGTGGAGGTCAGCCCAAATGGCAGAACTTGAAATTGTTAATAAGAGCTGCCAATTGCGAACCTCAGGTATTTCCTGTGTTTGAGATGGATTGGCACATGACAATAAGCATCCTGAAGGTCTAGGGATACCAACCAGTCCTGAAGCTGGAGGGCCTGAAGGATCTGAGAAAGGGTTACCATCTTGAACTTGTCTTTCGTGAGGAATTTGTTCAATTCTCGCAAGTCCAAGATGGGTCTCAATCCTCCGTCCTTCTTTGGTACTAGAAAGTAAGGGGAATACCAACCCTTGTTCCTCTCTGCTACAGGTACCAGTTCTATGGCACCTTTCTCTAGCAGGTCTGAAATCTCCTGCAGAAGGAGCAGGTCTGGAAACTTCAAAGAGTTGTCCCCTGGTGGATGACTCTGAGGAGTTTGTAGGAAACGCAGGCAGTAACCTTGGGCAACTGTCTCCAATGCCCAAGCATCTGACGTAATAGCCTGCCATTCTGCCAGATGCTGAGTTAACCTGCCCCCTACTGTTGTCTTGTGAGGGGAGACCTCAGAGGGGTTTAGAAGCGGCTGACGCAGATGCTGAGGGTAAAGTAGCACCTGCCGTTTGCGGATTTTGTACCTTTGACCCATTGTCACGACCCCCATCCAGAAGACCCCCTGGCAAGCCCATGGGCCTTGAAGGGTCTTGACTCGGGTCTCCACTAAAACCAGGCATCCTTGGCCTAGGCCTTCTTGGGGCCAGTCCTGGCGCCTTTTTGCGCCAGGCTCATACTTGATTAAGGACTTGTATTGGGAACTACTTTATTTCAGTGCCAATCAACTATTTTACCTGGACTACTTTCTTGAAGCTATTTAAACCACACCCGACTGGGATAACACGCTTTGCGTTACTTTGCAGTTCTGCAACGTGACACTCACCGTGTTCAGCTGCCCCCGCGAACCTCGAAAGAACAGCATCTGGTAAGGAGGAAAAGGATATCGTTAGCAGCAGCAGCTAACCTGTAATTTCATCGTTAGCTGTCCACGGCTCTTGCGATCAGCATCCCGGAACCAGCGCTCCTCCCGAACCGACGGATCTGCAAAAAAGGAAGAAACAAGGCATTGGACATTTTTACAATTTGACAAACGGTGCCGAAAAGCTTACCTCGCAAGCCGCTCCTCGACCAGCATCGCCTCAGGAATTCCATGCACCGGGTAAGCACCGCGACCTGTGGGGAAGACAAGACAACAGGTTAGCAAAAGACAAGGCATCATAGCACTGCGCTTAGCGCCTACTCACCGCATCAAGGTGCTCTAAAAACGCCATTACTTACCGGCGAGACCCAATTCAGTCTATGCCACATATTGGACTTCTGTGCACCTAAGGAAGAGAAAAGACATTAGTTAAACCAAAAAGGGCATGCAAGGACAACAATATACCACAGCAATAAGAACTACCTGAAAGACTCAAAGCGGGCCAGCATCAGTGAAGTAACTTGATCGCAATCGTCCACCAAGCACAACGCGCCCCTGCCAAGAAGGCAGGACGGAGTACACACCTGCATTAAAAACAAGGTGAGGAGAGGTCCAGAGAGGCCGCGGGTATACAGGGTGGTGGGGGGATGTTTACCCCAGTTGCCCAGTCTGTATTCCAGGCAGAACCCTCCCGCTGGCCACACCTGGGAACCGCAGAGAAGGATACCTGAGTCCCAACTGATGGGTGGCGTCCCTGTGGAACCAGGTGAGCGTAACATCCATCCACCATGGGTGAATCGTCTCTGGCCCCTTTGAGCTGGCTGTCCTCTGCCTTTTCCAAATGCGGAGTAAAAGCAGAAGGACTTACCCCTCCAGGATGTACCTGTGGGGTGATTTGGAGTTTGCCAGATTGCAGCCCCAAGGGATTTCGCTGCTGCTTTGGATGTTTGCAATTTCTCCAGGCTATCATCAGCCTTCTTTCCAAATAGAGAAGTGCCGTCAAAGGGCATATTCAGAAGTCTGGCTTGCACATCTGGAGCAAACCCAGACTTCCGCAACCACGCAAATCTGCGTATTGTTGTACTCAACGCCATGGCCCTGCTGATGCTGTTGGCAGAGTCAATGCCTGTTTGAAGAGACTCACACATTGCATCCTTTCCATCCCTGATGATGTTTAAGAATGCTTCCCATTCTTCCCCCTCTGGGAGACAGTCAGCCGCAGATGAAGCACGCTCCCAAAGTGTGTGGCTGAATCTTGCTAGCGTGCAAGTGGCATTGATAGATTTAAGTGCCATACTACATTCCGAAAAGACTTTTTTTGACATGGCGTCAAATCTTTTATCATCTCTGTCTTGTGGAATAGTGGGGTATGCCGACTTACTATTTGATGAAGTCGCTGCCTGCACACCTAAACTCTCTGGAGTTGGATGTTTGCTTAGATATTCGGGATCTGAAGCTGATACTCTGTATTTAGCAGAGAGTTTTTTTATTTACTGCAGGGATAACTTCAGGAGTCTCCCAATTTGCAGATATTTGCCTTTGCAGAGCAGCATGAAAAGGGACAACGGGATCCTCTTGGGGTCCTTCATCTAATATATCAGTAAGGTCATCTTGCTGAAAAGAAGGTGCAGGTGTAGTCCACCCCATAAATTCAATTATTCTAGCCATTAGAGCCCTATAAGGTATCTCAGCATGTTCCCCAGGTTCTGGTTTAGCAGACTCTACTTCTGGAGATGTATCTATACCACTTGCCTCATGAAGAGACTCCTGTAGGTCTTTTAACCTATTTTCTTCAGAGAGAAATTCCTCTAGAATGGGTACTATAGTCCTTTGTAGACCAAAAGGTCTCTCATTGTCAGAGTCCTCCCCTTCTTCATATATGAAGGACAAGGCTCTAAAGTAATCAGACCTAGGGCATGGAGTAAAACCCATTTCTAGAGAAGAAGGAACCAAATTTGTTGTTACTGCCTGAGAAAACGTCATGGTTGTCGACGTGGACGGTGTAGGCTTCGACAACCCTGTAAAAGGTGTTGAAAGCGTCAGAAAAGACCTTGATGAACTCGAGAGGATTAGGATCCTACTCGGCGTCGTCGAGATTGTCGATAGCACTCTCGACGTCATGGTCGGGGCTCTCAACGACACCTCTGGTGCCTGTGACATAGAGGCAGTTCTAGACCTCTCCTTCATCAGAGTCGACGATGGCATCGAAGACGGCGTCGATGAGGCAGATGTATGCATCGAAGGTCCCTTCGATAATGGCGTCGATGATGCAGATTAGTGTGTCGAAGGAATCTTCGACGACGGTGTCGATGACGCAATCTTATTGCCTTTACTTGAGGGTTCATGACGCTCTTGAGTATTTTTATTCGCCGGGTTCAACGACTCGCTCCGTTTTGATGTTTCGGGTCTTTCACCCAGGGTATCACCTTGAGACATCTCCGAGGGGGTCAAGGCGGCTTTCTCAAAGACGCTAAGCATTTTTTTACGTAATTCCTCCCACTTAGCCGGAGAGCTGTGTTTCGTGGGGCAGGTGACCCTTTCCAGGTAACTAGATGAAGAAGATGGAGATCTATGGCGCCTAATCTTAGAATGTCTCGATCTTGCTGCTGCTTTGGATGTTTGCAATTTCTCCAGGCTATCATCAGCCTTCTTTCCAAATAGAGAAGTGCCGTCAAATGGCATATTCAGAAGTCTGGCTTGCACATCTCGAGTAAACCCAGACTTCCGCAACCACGCAACTCTGCAGATTGTGGTACTCGACGCCATGGCCCTGCTGATGCTGTTGGCAGAGTCAATGCCTGTTTGAAGGGACTCACATGTTGCATCCTTTCCATCC
The DNA here is from genome assembly GCF_040938575.1 of Ambystoma mexicanum. Lineage (NCBI taxonomy): Eukaryota > Metazoa > Chordata > Amphibia > Caudata > Ambystomatidae > Ambystoma > Ambystoma mexicanum. The sequence continues at coordinate 845,545,497 of NC_090921.1, read as the reverse complement.
CTGATGATGTTTAAGAATGCTTCCTATTCTTTCCCCTCTGGGAGACAGTCAGCCGCAGATGAAGCACACTCCCAAAGTGTGTGGCTGAATCTTGCTAGTGTGCAAGTGGCGTTGATAGATTTAAGCGCCATACTACATGCCGAAAAGAACTTTTTTGACATGACGTCAAATCTTTTATCATCTCTGTCTTGTGAATAGTGGGGTATGCCGAATTACTATTTGATGAAGTCGCTGCCTGCACACCTAAACTCTCTGGAGTTGGATGTTTGCTTAGATATTCGGTATCTGAAGCTGATAGTCTGTATTTAGCAGAGAGTTTTTTATTTACTACAGGGATAACTTCAGGAGTCTGCCAATTTGCAGATATTTGCCTTTGCAGAGCAGCATGAAAAGGGACAATGGGATCCTCTTGGGGTCCTTTATCCAATATATCAGTAAGGTCATCTTGCTGAAAAGAAGGTGCAGGTGTAGTCCACCCCATAAATTCAATTGTTCTAGCCATTAGAGCCCTATAAGGTATCTCAGCATGTTCCCCAGGTTCTGGTTTAGCAGACTCTACTTCTGGAGATATATCTATACCACTTGCCCCATGAAGAGACTCCTGTAGGTCTTTTAACCTATTTTCTTCAGAGATTAATTCCTCTAGAATGGGTACTATAGTTCTTTGTAGACCAAAAGGTCTCTCATTGTCAGAGTCCTCCCCTTCTTCATATATGGAGGACAAGGCTCTAAAGTAATCAGACCTAGGGCATGGAGTAAAACCCATTTCTAGAGAAGAAGGAGCCAAATTTGTTGTTACTGCCTGAGAAAACGTCATGGTTGTCGACGTGGACGTTGTAGGCTCCGACAATCCTGTAAAAGGCGTTAAAAGCATCAGCAAAGACCTTGATGAACTCGAGAGGATCGGGATCCTACTCGGCGTCGCCGAGATTGTCAATGGCACTCTCGACATCATGGTCGGGGCTCTCGACGACACCTCTGGTGCCTGTGACATAGAGGCAGTTCTAGACCTCTCCTTCATCAGAGTCGACAGTGGCATCGAAGACGGCGTTGATGAGGTAGATTTATGCATTGAAGGTCCCTTCGACAATGGCGTCGATGACGCAGATTAGTGTGTCGAAGGAATCTTCGACGACGGCGTCGATGACGCAGTCTTATTGCCTTTACTTGAGGGTTCATGACGCTCTCGAGTATTTTTATTCGCCGGGTTCAACGACTCGCTCCGTTTTGATTTTTCGGCTCTTTCACCCAGGGTATCATCGTTAGACATCTCCGAGGGGGTCAAGGTGGCTTTCTCAAAGATGCTAAGCATTTCTTTACGTAATTCCTCCCACTTAGCCGGAGAGCTGTGTTTCGTGGGGCAGGTGACCCTTTCCGGGGAACTAGATGAAGAAGAAGAGGGAGATCTATGGCGCCTCTTCTTAGAATGTCTCGATCTCGCTGCTGCTTTGGATGTTTGCAATTTCTCCAGACTATCATCAGCCTTCTTTCCAAATAGAGAAGTGCCGTCAAATGGCATATTCAGAAGTCTGGCTTGCACATCTGGAGTAAACCCAGACTTCCGCAACCACGCAACTCTTCAGATTGTGGTACTCGACGCCATGGCGCTGCTGATGCTGTTGGCAGAGTCAATGCCTGTTTGCAGGGACTCACATATTGCATCCTTTCCATCCCTGATGATGTTTAAGAATGCTTCCCATTCTTCCCCCTCTGGGAGGCAGTCAGCCGCAGATGAAGCACACTCCCAAAGTGTGTGGCTGAATCTTGCTAGCGTGCAAGTGGCGGTGATAGATTTAAGCGCCATACTACATGCCGAAAAGACCTTTTTTGACATGGTGTCAAATCTTTTATCTTCTCTGTCTTATGGAATAGTGGGGTATGCCGACTTACTATTTGATGAAGTCGCTGCCTGCACACCTAAACTCTCTGGAGTTGGATGTTTGCTTAGATATTCGGGATCTGAAGCTGATACTCTGTATTTAGCAGAGAGTGTTTTATTTACTGCAGGGATAACTTCAGGAGTATCCCAATTTGCAGATATTTGCCTTTGCAGAGCAGCATGAAAAGGGACAATGGGATCCTTTTGGGGTCCTTTATCCAATATATCAGTAAGGTCATCTTGCTGAAAAGAAGGTGCAGGTGTAGTCCACCCCATAAATTCAATTATTCTAGCCATTAGAGCCCTATAAGGTATATCAGCATGTTCCCCAGGTTCTGGTTTAGCAGACTCTACTTCTGGCGATGTATCTATACCACTTGCCCCATGAAGAGACTCCTGTAGGTCTTTTAACCTATTTTCTTCAGAGATTAATTCCTCTAGAATGGGTACTATAGTTCTTTGTAGACCAAAAGGTCTCTCATTGTCAGAGTCCTCCCCTTCTTCATATATGGAGGACAAGGCTCTAAAGTAATCAGACCTAGGGCATGGAGTAAAACCCATTTCTAGAGAAGAAGGAGCCAAATTTGTTGTTACTGCCTGAGAAAACGTCATGGTTGTCGCCGTGGACGTTGTAGGCTTCGACAATCCTGTAAAAGGTGTTAAAAGCGTCAGAAAAGACCTTGATGAACTCGAGAGGATCGGTATCCTACTCGGCGTCGCCGAGATTGTCGATGGCACTCTCGACGTCATGGTCGGGGCTCTCGACGACACCTCTGGTGCCTGTGACATAGAGGCAGTTCTAGACCTCTCCTTCATCAGAGTCGACAGTGGCATCGAAGACGGCATTGTTGAGATAGATTTATGCGTTGAAGGTCCCTTCGACAATGACGTTGATGACGCAGATTAGTGTGTCGAAGGAATCTTCGACGACGGCGTCGATGACGCAGTCTTATTGCCTTTACTTGAGGGTTCATGACGCTCTCGAGTATTTTTATTCGCCGGGTTCAACGACTCGCTCCGTTTTGATTTTTCGGGTCTTTCACCCAGGGTATCACCTTTAGACATCTCCGAGGGAGTCAAGGTGACTTTCTCAAAGATGCTAAGCATTTTCTTACGTAATTCCTCCCACTTAGCCGGAGAGCTGTGTTTCGTGGGGCAGGTGACCCTTTCTGGGGAACTAGATAAAGAAGAAGAGGGAGATCTATGGCGCCTCTTCTTAGAATGTCTCGATCTCGCTGCTGCTTTGGATGTTTGCAATTTCTCCAGACTATCATCAGCCTTCTTTCCAAATAGAGAAGTGCCGTCAAATGGCATATTCAGAAGTCTGGCTTGCACATCTGGAGTAAACCCAGACTTCCGCAACCACGCAACTCTGCAGATGGTGGTACTCGACGCCATGGCCCTGCTGATGCTGTTGGCAGAGTCAATGCCTGTTTGAAGGGACTCACACATTGCATCCTTTCCATCCCTGATGATGTTTAAGAATGCTTTCCATTCTTCCCCCTCTGGGAGACAGTCAGCCGCAGATGAAGCACACTCCAAAGTGTGTGGCTGAATCTTGCTAGCGTGCAAGTGGCGTTGATAGATTTAAGCGCCATACTACATGCCGAAAATACCTTTTTTGACATGGCGTCAAATCTTTTATCATCTCTGTCTTGTGGAATAGTGGGGTATGCCGAATTACTATTTGATGAAGTCGCTGCCTGCACACCTAAACTCTCTGGAGTTGGATGTTTGCTTAGATATTCGGGATCTGAAGCTGATACTCTGGCCCTCATTACGACCCTGGCGCTAAGTGAAAAACGATGGCGGTAAATGGTTACCGCCATCGTTTTCCGCTAGGTCCGATCATGACCCGTGACCGTTAACTACGATGCCATTAGCGGCATCGTAGTTAACGCTGCCGCTAACTGCGCCAATGGCGCGCGCACGCAACCTCCCACACCATACTTAGCGCCATGGCGTAAAGGTACGCGAATGCCGACCCAAGCGGACATGCACCTAACGCCATCACCCAGCCCGTTAAGTACCTTACCGCCATGGTGCTAATTACGCCATCGCGAACCAACCGTAAAGGGCCTTGTGCAGTGAATCCAGCTGCCACAGGCGCACAGAATCAGCACAGGTGGAGGCAATACAGAGTCAGGAAGTACAAAAAGAGCACACCCAACCCCTTCCCAGACCCAGTCACACTCCACAATGATTCCAATAGGACTAGCAATGTTGGGGCTGGAGGACCTGATAGCAATGCAAGTGCTACAACTTCAACTACAACAACAACAACAATAGGCTGCACAGAAGAGACGCAGGAGGAGAAGGAGGGCAAGGCAGGGCCAGCAAGCCCCACCAGCACAGCCAGTGGCACCACGCAGGCAGCCCACAATCCCACGCATCAGAGCCAGTCCATTCAACCTCACCGCTGGGCAGATCCACACCCTGTACCGTTTGGACCGGGACACCATCAACACCATCGTATACATGATACACAAACAGCATGATAGAAACACCAACCGCCATCCCACCCCTACTGAATACCCCACCTGGCTGTGAGTAGCAGAGACAACGGAGCCAGATCATACCCTAAAGCAGCACAAACCTCAGCTGACACCACTAAACCTAATGCCCGATGTATGCAGCCCCACCACGTGAATGAAGGTGTGCCCCAACATTGACACAACCATCTGCAAGTGCATTGTACCAATTCACACCACATTGACCTCAACGAAATGCACCTACATGCACGTCACCAGACACCATCCACTGAAAGGCCTGTCCCCATAACTGCGCACGAATGAGGCACATGACGGACAGAAACATCAACACACCATCACACAGACAGCAAGGCCCACAAAATGTCCCTATCAACATCAGTATTGCTCACTGGGGTCATGATGATGCTGACAGCAATGTTGCAATGATGTGAGCGTTGACCTCACAGGACACGTGCCAGGCCACCAAAACAAACGGCATGAACGAACACAGTGGATGGACACTCACAAGGCACTTGACCCCCCTGCATACATTGGTTGATGGCATGCACCACATTCCATAGGAGCCATGAGCATATACTGGTCGCATAGTGTGAATCAATTAGTGCATTCAAAAGAGGTCCGAAGTAACAGTTGGATGCAAGCCATGGTGGCACGTCATGTTTTGAAATAGACGTCATGACTGACACATACATTCTCGCCCACATACAGGTGATGCAGGCTATCCCCTGAAGAGGTGGCTCCTTACACCAGTCTGGAACCCACAGAACCAGCACGAGGAGGACTCCAACCGTGCACATACACGTACCCATGTGGTGATAGAGCAGGCATTTGGCCTATTGAAGGCACGGTTTCGCTGCCTCAGCAGGTCTGGTGGGGCACTCCTGTACCACCATGAGAAGATGGCAAAGATCGTCATGGCATGTGTCATGCTACACAATATGTGCGTCAGACGCAATGTGCCCCTGCCCCCTGATGCTGAACTGCAACCACCTGTCGATGAGGATGATGAAGGTGGGGATTCGGCAGCACCTCATGGAGGCGGCGATGCACAGGAGGGGCGTGAAATGCGTAGTACTCTGATCAACCAATTATTCTAGCACACGCGAATGGGGGGTGTCATCTGGAGATGACGATTGTGGCACTGTGTGCGTCTGTTATATGAACACTGGGGACTGTTTACCAATAAATCACACATACGCAATGAGCAATGTCCACACATCTGATTTGTGCAAATATGAAAAGTGTATTGTGAAAGTGATTTTGTTGAACACACCCACTCCCCCCTCCCCCCTGAACTCCCCAACACGCCCACTCCCCCCTCCCCCCTGAACTCCCCAACACACCCACTCCCCCCTCCCCCCTGAACTCCCCAACACGCCCACTCCCCCCTCCCCCCTGAACTCCCCAACACGCCCACTCCCCCCTCCACCCTCCCCCCTGGAATCCCTACAAAGGTGTGAGTAAGTCTGTGCAGCAGTGTCTGATGTAGGATTTCTCCACTGTCCGGCCACTATTGGCAGCCCCCTCCCCTGGCCCCCGGGGCACCCCTGCCTGTGCTGCGCAGGTTCCTCCCCGATCGGCGGATGGGGCTGCTTGGTGTCGAGCTGGCAGCCGAGGAGGTTCCTGCCTGCTCATTTGGACGCATGTCCCGAATTGTCTGCACAAGTTCTGTGATGACGTGCCGCACAGCGGCGAGTTCTGCGCAGATGTCCTTTGTGGAGGACTCTATAGCAGCCTTCACTGTCTCCGCACATTTCTCCATTGCTGCCGTTGACCCCCCACATTCTGCAACATGCTCATTGAGGAGCGAGGATAGTTGCTGCTGCCGGGTGACGATCTCCTCCAGGCTTTGTTGTTCTTTCTGGCCCATAGCTAATGGCAGTGGTATTCCCATTGGGCTGCTCACCTCCTGCAGCAGGGATGGAGAGCCTGGCCAATCGTCATCCTCTGACTGCCCCTGTGTAGCACCCGCATGCGGGCTGCTTAGGGACAGGTAGGGGGAATGAGGGTGGGCAGTGGGGCTTCCGACATCAAACTCCTCAATGATCCCTGCTTCGCTATCGGAGGAGGCTGCGATGGCAGCAGTTTCCCCAATAGTGCTGCTTGCAGCAGAGCCTGTCCCTTCTGTGGGCACGATTTGGGTAATGTCTGCTGCTGCTGCTGCTTCTGTGCTGCCTGCTGGGGTGGCTGTCAGTGCCCTGTCCTGTTTTCCTGGCATGGATTTTGGCTGCTGTGGGGTTTTCCTCGGGACGGCAGAGGTGGAGGGTTGTTGTGTTGGCACAGTTGTCCTGGCCCTCTTCATGGGTGTGGAGGCAGTGGTGTCCTCATCCTCAAGGTCGGAATTTGAGCCTGTGGTGGAGCAAAGGAGGGAAAGTGTTATTGATTGGTCTGTGGACATTGGGCGGGCATTGTGACGACTGACATCTTATCAGTTAGTACATGCGGCACATTTGAGGCAGGGCAAAACAGGTTGTCTCCCTTTTGTGTGGAAGTAGCATGGAGGTATGTGGGTGCCTGCAGTTAGGGTGTGCATACTGCATGTGTACAGGGTGGAGATCGGATGTATCTGTGGGCAGTCTCCTTCTGATGTGCTGCATTTACACTATGGGGCAACATTGTACTTCACATGAATGGACTTTGGTGAATTTTGCATGGCTTGATTTGAGCCACCTACCTGCATCGCCTGATGTCGGGGCTCCTCTCTCCATTCCTCCTACTCCTTCTATGCTCTCCATTCCGATGGTGGAGGCACAGATTTCCTCCCATGGCTGCAATTTAATAGGGGACGCCGATCCTCCCCCGGTTGCCGTGGCCAGGTTCCTGTTTGCCGATAGTATGCTCCTGACTCTGAGCCGGAGATCGTCCCACCGCTTGCGGCACTGTCTCACATTGCGGGGTGTTGTTCCCACGGCACTAACCCGCTGAGCTACCAGTGCCCATATGGCCTTCTTCTTGGCTATGGCCGGTCTGGTCATTTGGTTGGAGAATACCACTGCGGCGTTCTCCTGGAGGGTCTCCGCAAGCATGGTGAGCTCCTCTCTGGTAAAGCGGTCTTGCCGCTGGCGGTCACAGGCTTTTTTAACCACTTTAGGCATTTTCTTGCAGGAAGAAGGTTGATGATGGTATTAGCCGGGTCCCAGGCTCGGATGTCCAGTGGTTGTGGAGGATGGCAATGGATTGTGTTTTTAAAGATGGCCGCCGTGCTCTTTCCCGTTCCGCCGCGGTGACGCTACTTCCGGTTCCGCTTATCTACGGTCACCGCTAATTGCGGTGACCGCTAACTACGGTCACCGCTATGAACGGTGGTCGGGGTGGCGGTGGTGCACCTTGCGCGGCATACGATGCCGGTAGGTGCCGATTTGGGGGCATTAATGCCATGGCGCAGTTTACATTACCGCCATGGCATAATGCTTGTGCGCGATGGGTCGTAATATGGTGCTCTTATCGCCATCGGACCATGGCGTTAACGCTCATTACGCCATGGCGGTAATTTCGATTACTTACCGCCTGGGTCGTAATGAGGGCCTCTGTATTTAGCAGAGAGTTTTTTATTTACTGCAGGGATAACTTCAGGAGTCTCCCAGTTTGCAGATATTTTCCTTTGCAGAGCAGCATGAAAAGGAACAATGGGATCCTCTTGGGGTCCTTTATCCAATATATCAGTAAGGTCATCTTGCTGAAAAGAAGGTGCAGGTGTAGTCCACCCCATAAATTCAATTATTCTAGCCATTAGAGCCCTATAAGGTATCTCAGCATGTTCCCCAGGTTCTGGTTTAGCAGACTCTACTTCTGGAGATGTATCTATACCACTTGCCCCATGAAGAGACTCCTGTAGGTCTTTTAACCTATTTTCTTCAGAGATTAATTCCTCTAGAATGGGTACTATAGTCCTTTGTAGACCAAATGGTCTCTCATTGTCAGAGTCCTACCCTTCTTCATATATGGAGGACAAGGCTCTAAAGTAATAAGACCTAGGGCATGGAGTAAAACCCATTTCTAGAGAAGAAGGAGCCAAATTTGTTGTTACTGCCTGAGAAAACGTCATGGTTGTCGACGTGGACGTTGTAGGCTTCGACAATCCTGTAAAAGGCATTGGAAGCATCAGAAAAGACCTTGATGAACTCGAGAGGATCGGGATCCTACTCGGCGTTGTCGAGATTGTCGATGGCACTCTCGACGTCATGGTCGGGGCTCTCGACGACACCTCTGGTGCCTGTGACGTAGAAGCAGTTCTAGACCTCTCCATCATAGTCGACGACGGCGTTGAAGACATTGTCGATGAGGCAGATTTATGCATCGAAGGTCCCTTCGACAATGGCGTTGATGATGCAGATTAGTGTGTCGAAGGAATCTTCGACGACGGCGTCGATAACGCAGTCTTATTGCCTTTACTAGAGGGTTCATGACGCTCTCGAGTATTTTTATTCGCCGGGTTCAACGACTCGCTGTGTTTTGATTTTTCGGGTCTTTCACCGAGTGTATCACCTTTAGACGTCTCTGAGGGGGTCAAGGCCGCTTTCTCGAAGACGCTAAGCATTGTTTTACGTAATTCCTCCCACTTAGCCAGAGAGCTGTGTTTCGTGAGGCAGGTGGCCCTCTCCGGGGAACTAGATGAAGAAGAAGAGGGAGATCTATGGCGCCTCTTTTTAGAATGTCTCGATCTCGAAGAATGATGGGAACCGCTTCAATATCTCGATCGAGAATGTTTCTTTTGACGACGATGAGACGAATGCCTCAACTCAGCGGAAGAAACTTTTGAAGGGGTACAAGTTTTAAAAGCCTTACCTCTTTCTAACTTCCCCTTACGCTCCTTCAAGGCTTTTGCCGTCATGGACATACAGTCCTCACACTCCGAACAGTGATGCTCCGATCCCAAGCACCACAAACAGCTCCTGTGAGGATCCGTTAAAGACATTTTCTTTCCACAGTCTCAACATTTTTTAAACCGGACCGTGGAGTTGATGGTTCGCATGAAGATGCCATCATTATAAATTTAGATTTTCTAAGAAAAAGAAGATATTTAGGAAGAATGGAACCGAGCGTTACGTTTCTGAGGCTCACGAAGCGCGGAAAAACAGAACTGAGCAACGGACGCTGCGCGAGTCTATTTGTACTCATGATGACGTCAGCGCTGATACGAAGGCTGACGAGGGACACCGACTCGAGGGACGTCGATGCGCAGCACCCTCTACTGGAAAAAATGTCCAAAGCGGCCAGCAAGCTGGAATGAATTATCAAAGATAAGGAATACATCGGAGGACACAATAACTTCGAAAAGAGGAGTTACACTAGGTGGGCACTGAGTTTGTAGGGTTGTGATATATATGTGGTTGGCTCAGTATATTTTTGGGATGATAAGCCTAAATGAAAAATGAGCTAATCTTATACGCTACAGTAACCATTTCTTTCATATCCTAACAATTCATGATGAAACATGCAAATATTAAGAGAAAGTTATACATAAACCATGTGATTTGCAAGGTCATACCTATAGAAAAAGAGGCAAACACATTTGATGGATTACTGTAGAAAAGCTGAAATGCAAACTATGAGGCCTTAGCCACTTAGCCACTATGAATTCACCTTCTTACTTTATTTATTGTATTTATTTATTTCATTTGTATAGCACGCACAAACCCTTAGGCATCAGTGTGCTAGGGATCCAGTTACACGTAGTCCGAAGGCAAAGAAAAATATCATGGGAACAATGTTACAAACAGATCAGGCCCTTTGCTTCATAATTTCTCAGAAACGATTTGCCTGGTGTATTTTGCCTGAAACGCCAAAAGACTTCAATATTACCTGGCATATTCTAGCCATATCTTTAGAATACAATTCCTAAACCACTTTGCAAGAGAAGAAATGTTCACTGCAAACTTACCCGCTGAAATTAACTTTGCCAGTAAGCTGGAAGAATCCACAAATAATCAAAAGAACATTGGCGAACATCATAACCAAGTTAGCATTCACCAGGTGCACTGACTCATAAGACTTCTCAAATTTAAAGCCACATTCAAACACTTCCACTAAACTAACCAAGTACAAAGTCACTAATATAGGGTCAAAGGAAAAACCTTCATATCCAGCTACAAAGCACATACACACCTGCAATATTTGTGAAGGGTATAGTTATGCTGCTTGGTTGTCAATAGGGTTTCTTATGCCCTCCCATTCGTTTCACATCTTCCAATGTCAGTGAGAAACAACCTTTAATTGGAAATATATTTTTCCTCAAAAATAACCATTGCAAAACATGTGCTACTGCTTGATCACTCTCCTGAAAACACTGAAGTAAAATATGGAAAACCTTTCTTTCCAAATAATGGAGAAACCTGTAAACACCAATTCATATTATACATGAAATATAGAAAAACGCACACTCACTCACCTTCAGCTGTTCCAAATAATGAATAGATCTTCAGAATAGTCAAACACAGAACATGTACACACTCTGAGTTCTGGATCAGAATGTCAAAGGTTCACTAAAAGGTCACTTTCATAGCTTTCAGAAATCAATAGCGCAAAAAGAGGACTGTACAAAGCAAACAAGTAAAATGGCCAAAATATTTTTATTATAGCCTATAACCGTCAATAAACCCCAAAACTATCCTTCTAAAGAATACTTTGTAGAACATGTAGAAACACAATTAAATAAAACCATTTTTTTCTATTTGCTAAATTACATAACCGCGGCTATAACCCGGTTATACTGAGTGGACCTTCCCATAGCCGCCGGCACACGTACATTTTTTCAAAATGTTCAAATGCACTGAAGAAACGCAAAGGTTTTAAATTGAAATCACACATACTTTGACGTGAGAACATCCAAACAGAGAGACATGCAAAAATCTGTGCTAAAACATCCATAAAATATTATGATCACTGCATCATAATCCAAACAGCTATAACCTTGGGTACAATCAGTTAGTTCATACCCGCGATTACCAAAGCCTGCCATAAGGAACGACATCCAATTGGAGCATGGGTAGCCATGGGTCTGGTCAACCGCCAATAGCTGCGGCTACCCGTTACATTTTTTTAGATTCAAAAAGACCTATTAACAAGGTGTGAAAATTCAAACAACACAAAGGTACACATGAGAGCATAGAATTAAAAACACATGTAGAATTGTGTACTGTAAGATCCATGAAATGTATTTTATTTATTTATTGTTTGCTTGTTAGGCGCTTATACAGGAAATAAATACTGTTTCAAAGTGCCCCTAGGGCAGCAGGGAGGGAAAATGGGATAGCAGTACAATTAAATACAAAGAAATACGGTGGGGGAAGTAGCGGCTGAACCTACTATGCCTTGTGAGTATTCAGAACATGCAGGTTCAGCAAGGAAAAGGGCAGTGGGGTAGGTGCTGTGGTGTCTGTGCTCGAGGTTGGGCTGCAGTTGAACTGCAAGGTATGGTATGCGCTATGCGGCCAGGAGCTGCGTTGGGTTGAAAGCGTGAATCTCCAGTGTGGAGGGTGTGCTGAGGAAAGTGCTGAAGGAAGACAGAAGCTGGGGAGATTGGGTGTGAATGTTCAGAGGACCCGAGGATGCATAAGGGTCCATGACACTTATCACAGAAACTGTGAGATTAGCAGAGAAAGGAAAAAAGAAAGGAGGAGGAAAAGAGGAGAGTCTTGAGGTGCTTTTGGAACTTACAAAGGTCCTGCTCAAGAAGCAGAGGGAGGGGGAGAATGTTCCAAAGGAGGGATGCAGCTGAGAAAAGCGAGCAGCCTCCTGCTGTCTGTTTAGCAAAACAATTTACAAAGAGAGAGTTGGTGCCAGAGCAGTGTAGCGGTCCAGAAGAAGAATATTTGGTAAGAGAAGTTGCAGATAGTGGGGTCCCCGGCCCCAGACAGCCTTGTGGATGATGCAGAGGGATTTGAATTTGATCCTTGCAGCAACCAGGAGCCAGTGGAGGCTTTTAAGAGCAGGAGAGATGTGGTCCTGGGCTTACGGCCAAGGATAAGTCTTGCTGCTCTATTCTGGACTAGCTGAAAAGGTCACAGAGTGGAAGAGGGTAGATAAAGGAGGAGGCTGTTGCAATAGTCAATCCTAGAGAGAACAAGGGCTTCGGAAACATTGAGCTTCTGGGGGAAAGTGAGAAATGGGAGAATTCCTTTGAGAAGGAAGAGTTGGAAGTGGGACTTCTTGTCAATTTCCTAGGTGTGAGGGAAGAAGGATAAAGAGGAGTCAAAGATGACTGCAAGGTTTCTGGCTTCAGAAGAAGGAGCAGGGGGATATCCCAAGGTGGGTGGCCAGAGAGAAGGGAAGAAGGCCGGAGCAGGAGTCCCAATCGGAAGGATCTCAGTTTTGCCTGCATTGAGGCAGAGATCAATGGAAGAGCTCCAAGCTTGTTATATCATGATCAATGCACAAGAATTGGTACTGTTGTACCCGCGGCTAAGGCGATAGTTATAGCCGTGGTTGCAACTACCAGAAATATATGAAATCCCATTGGCTCAGTGGTACCTATAGCTACAATCCCTCTCACAGGGTGCAATGTTTCATTGGCTACTGTTGTAACCGCGGCTATTTAAAAAAAGGCATCAAATGTATTTTTTTTCTTTTTCCAATATACTGAGAAAGTTCTCAGGGTGGCTCTTAAAAGGGCCTTTGGGTTCCTTTACCAATATATAACCAAAAAAATAAATTTTCAATCAGAAAAATACTATTCACCTCTATTATAATGGAAAGGATCTTGGAACATGTCATATCTCTGTGCTCTTTCTTTAGATGATTAATTAATGTTCTTTTCCTGAAAAGAAAAAAAACTGTGCTCCCTGTCAAAAATATTTATCCACAATTGCTACATAAACCTCTCATTTCAAACACTCTGTCTAAAATAATACTTTGTAAGCCAATGCTTTGGCAACCCATCACCTATGTCCTCAACATCACTATGAACCCCAATCTCAAAATTCTCAAATTCTCTACAATATTCTGAACAATGAAATTCCTCTCCTTCTAGAATTGGCTCTATGTTTCAAATATTCAATGAAACAATAAGTAAACCCTAAAAATAGCACAATCTCCTAAGGATACACCTCACGCTCAAGCAATACAAATATACCATGCAGAAAAATAGTATCTACAGTTGTATTGGCATATAGAACATCACTCAACTAAAGTACATTCTCTGATTGGTTCAACAGTTGAACAGCATCTGAGGTACTTGACATTCTTTTGGCAGCTGCCCACCACCGAAACAATAAACAACCAATCAGAAACTAAGTACACAAAATTCCACCTTCTCTCCGGATGTACCCTTCCTCCATTGCTTATTCTAATATCTGAAGTGACAAGCAGTATTTCCTTCTAGCACAGTAAAATTGAAAACTACATGGAATGGCTGGAGGAAAATAATCCTGCAGAGGAAGAAATTAAAAAAGAGTATACTCAAGGAAATACACGACATTCAGGATTTTGTGAATCTATTCTTTATATTTATGTTCTGTTAAATGTTGATGCAACCAACACAAATATTTTTAAAGTGTATTATATTCAATAGTTTACAAATATTTCAAATATTTTCAAACAAATGAAGAAGTCATTCAAGTGTCAAGACAAATTATACAAGAAGCACCGCAAGAACTAACCACCAAACTAATCATTGATACATTAAAAGAAAAAAAACAACTATTAATTAATGTTCAAAAAGAAGTACAATCAATGACAAAGGAAATTGACAATTTAAGATCATGGACAGAAATAAGCCAGATAATTGGGCTAAGGAAGAAGGTGTATCATGTGTTCAAAGTAAAAGAAAATGAAAACCCACAACCACATTTCCCACCAAATAAACCTGTTTTTAACAAACTTTGTTTGTATATTTATTTACCTTTTCAAAGTAGTTACACTTATATGTATTAATGAATAAAATGTATTGAACATGTTACAATAACGTTTCACAAACAATATACTCAATAAAACTTTACAAGACTACTACCCACACATATATGTTTATAAATATATTTTAAATAAATGTTTATAGGTGTAGCTACACCACGTATGACCTGCAGGTGGTTGCTTATTTTCCGTGGCCGCACAGAGCAACACTTATTTGTATTTTGTATTTTATTGATTTATAAAGCGCCTTACGCCAAAGCATAACAACAATAATAACAAGGATAACAACCCAGCACATGTGGATGAATGTGGGACAGCCACAGGTAAACATACCTAGTCGTTGCCGTTCCTAAGCGTGATCCTCATTATACCAATGCCACTCCTTTTTTATGTAGCCATGGTTATAGGATTGTTTCTTTTTAAACTGAGTATGGAATATGAAAGGCAAAAGAGACAGTAGTAATACAATGGTAATTAAAATGAGTTATGTGAGGTACATGATGATAACGAGAGCTTGCCAAATGTGCAAAAATACAACACTCAGTATACCCCAAAACAGTCCTTTTAAGGACTACTTATCACATATAAATACACAAACGGAAAGGGGGGTAAGTCACATAGATTATTATACATATATATATGTAATAGATCATTTTCTATAAAGGACTATTTTGGGTAGAAACAATGTTATTTTTTGCACACTTAGGCATATAGCCTCGGGTATGGTCCAATGAACCTGCTGCTACGACCCTCCCCAATCATTAACCGCACACAGTCATTCCGCAACCCATTGGGCTATACCGTGGTTATTTATCCTTCTATCTATAAAGAAATAATTAGTTAAAGAACACACACACTTCAAGAAACACGATTTAATACACACATTTTTATGACCCTCATCTCTTATATGCAGTGCATCACATGCATTGTGTAAGATACAACATTTGAGCATACACCACTGTGGTTCTCTTTGCACATACTAATCATTGGATCATTGGGAAGAAAATCCAAATTGGATTTAAAAAACCATACAATAATATAAAAAATATTAAAACTACCACTATAATAAACAACAGGGATATATAAACTGGGTAAGACTAAACAAAGAACGTTATAGTGGGTGGTTGCAGGACAGAGGATGGGGAAGGTTAAGAAAACTTGGAGAACAAGAGAGAACAGGGTGGGGTAAGAAAACTTGGACAACATGAGATAGAAAACAATCAAACAAGTAGAAACACAAGTACTTTAAAAATAAATCATATTGTTTGACAAATAAGAAATGGAGAAAGTCCAATCCGCCTTGTGCAAAAAGGAAACTAAGACGTGGCCCTTAAAATGTGTCTAGATAGTCTGCCCCATACTAGGCTACAGCCTTTTTGACTTACATGTAGTCATCCCTCTTCACTGAAGCTGTGAACGGTTGTTGAACAAAATCAACTTCCTCACATTAAAGGTGCTGCCACCAACAGCCAGACTCTTGAAACACCTGAAGCACTGGAGCACTACATGTGATGAATCATCAGAAATGCTAAAAAGGTTCACAAAGGAGACTTTTCATGAACTGTCTACATATGTGCTGCTCCCAACTTCAGCAGTAGCACTATGTTTTGAATATGGGTTGGTCTTCACGGTAGTCAACTGTACAACCTCTAGTGCAAGTTCACTTGGACGATGTGAACAATGCAGCTACAGCAAAATACAGAAATATGAGTACTGCATAACTGAAAGTGATTAAAATTACAACAAATACAATCTAATAAACCTTCAACCTCACTAACCTGAATACAAAAACAAAATGCCTACATACAAATACCATTGATTGACAAATCTATTTTTGTAGGACCATATTAGTGAAACTTAAAAAATACATAAAAAAAACTTGCCATGCAATAAAAGCAGATGAAAAGAATTATAATGAACACCACATGATAGCACTGGTTAATATAACAAACACAGACAGCAATGCAAATAAACCTTCAAATATATAAATATTTATTAACATTTACTTTCACATCAGCCACACTCCTGCCATGTGCACAGTGAGAGTTCTGGAATCAAAAGGATATAACTGCATAAAATCGTGCCTTTTATACTTTCAAAAACAAATACCAAATAAGAGCCCTATATACTTATAAAACTATCAAAATGGATGACACATTTTTACCACAACAGAGAGCTACACAAATAAAAAAGCAACAACAACCAATAGCAAACATTACAATACAATAGCATGAAACTGACAGAAATCTATTTTTCCCCAGCCAGCATTTTTCATAGCTGGGCCATTTGTCACAGTTGCAGATCTTGGTTTGGATCCGCTGCTTGTAGTTAATTTTTTTGCAAGCCCAAAATCAAGTTAAGCGGGCCGGCAAAACTCCAAATGAAATAAACGAAGACCTAAGAACATAAAATAACACACACAAATAACATTATATGCTGTATCATCCACATAACAATATGATTATTGCACAGAAAATGAAAATGTATGTTTTATAGGCGTGGCTACAACTAATGAAATGATGAAAAAGGTTGAGGCACATGCAGGTGCTTTTTTTATAGACGTGGTTATAGAAAAGACCTTCATGGCCATTTGTTGGCAGCTACGGCTATACTAAAAAAACTATGAATAAGACAATTATTTCCACTCCCCCAAACTCCAACCAAGTGTCCCTAACATGCCAACCAGTCCTCCTCCACTCATCTAGTCTCTCCCAATCCCCCAAAACACTCAATGTATCTTTGATGTTACATCTTTGATGTTACTCCACCCAAAATGTCGTATAGCCGTAACTATCACACGTCCACAAACACACAACGTGCTGCACAGGGTGCCACTTTTACCCATGGGTAGCAACACTGCGCACTGAGTGGGAGCTGGATAGCCACGGGTAAATACCCCAGTAGTTCATGTTGCTCAGTGCGATCCTGAATACACTAATCACTCCCTTTTTGGATAGCTCCGGCTATCAGAATTCTTTTAAAAAAATCTGAGTATGGAAAATAAATGACAAAAGAGGCAGTAGTGGTAAAATGCTACTTAAAAGGTGTTAATACAACACATGACTGTTCATGGAGGTTTTTAAAGTGGATGATAATAAAGTATACACAGTAGTTAAGATGTAGAAGATTGGGGTTAGTTAGGGTGGATAATGTTCAAGAACAGGTTGGACACAAACAATGAGAGTATATTGCATAGAGAGTTCTACAATCAGAAGGACACAACTGCATAAAATGATAGCTTTTATATTTTCCAAAATCAAAATCACAAAAAGACGACTAGATTTACTAACCAAAATACAAAAATGTCCAACACATTTTGAGTGTAACCTACCACAGACAAACACAGAATTATGACAGTAATATCAACCAATTACAAACACCAAAACACACACACATCATATATATACCCTATTCCTAGAAATTACTAGAAATTCAAACTATGAATCATTTTCCTGGAAACAGAGAAAGACTGCAAACATCTGGTTTGAAAACTGTGTGGCTGATCGGAGATCGTTGGCTGTTTTGGTTACTGGTTTTTGTGAGAAACTAAATATTGACATGGACCTTGAGAGATTTTACAATTAAATGGTTTGGATTGCAGGGAATGCGTTGGTTCCAGATTTTTCCAAAATGTTTCAGTCTGAAAAGTACAGGGCACCCAGACATCATACTAAGTCATTGTGGAGGCAAGGATTTAGGGAATGTACAAGGCGTGTCCCTTATTTTAATGAAGAAACAAGACTTGGAAAAACAAATGAAACCTTTTCCTCACATCGTCTTTATATTTTCCAATCTGACTCAGAGGCAAAAATGGAGATTGACCATCAAATTTAATGGTAAAATTGAAAAATCGCAGAGAAATGTTGATAAAGTAGTTTCAGCATTCATGAGAGACCACAACTAATTATGGATTTCAAATAACATACAGTTCTATATGGCCAATTTCTATTGACATGATGTAGTACATCTCACCGCTGAAGGAAATATGGTGTTTCTTCATAACATCAAAATAGTACTTCAAATGTGCTAGAACACTACGCTCACTGTACCCCAAAACAGTCCTTTTAAGGACTACTTATCACATATAAATACACAAATACAATATAATAATGTCAAAAAACATTATTTTAATATAACCACAGTTACACATTTCTAGTTAAAGGGGGGCTCACTTTGGATTTTATAATACAATAGAAGTTAAAAGATTACAGTAAAAGACTGCTCAATTAGTTATGTAAGGTAGATGAAGATAAAGAAAGCAGAGTATAATACATGAGAGTAAACTAGGTGGGGATACAATTGATAGGTACAATTATACAAGATATAATAGCATGGGTGAGAATACACAGGCTAAAATACAGTGTATGGGGCATCTAAAACTAGGGGAGGGTGGGTCCTTCTGTATTGATTTTTCTAAACAGTGGTCATATTTTTTTCTCCAGTGTCATGTGTAAGAAAGTCTGGAAACACACAGCCAGAATAGATAAGACTCCCAAATACCTTCTGTGTCACTGACCATGGCCTTTGGCAGTGCTTTCCTGCACCCCCAAGCATTCATCAAGTGGCCCCCACATGGCCCCACTCGGCCTCCTCACCTCCCCTGTCCGCTCCCTTTTTCCCCACAACACACACTGTTTCTGTTACGTAGTTTGCTTTGAGATGTCGGCTATTCGATGCTATAGCTATGGCTACAGAAAGCTTTGTGCTGTAAACTCAGTCTCTGGTCCTCCTAGAACTCCCAGGTTTCACTTGGTATCCTCTAGCAACCTCCCACCTCTAGACATGTGCAATTATTTTAACCTGCAAATAGCTTTTTTACTACTTTTCTTTATCCTCGGCTATAACTGCTGTGCTCTCTCAAATTGAGAGAAAAACAAGATGAAGGCTGTTTCATTTCTAAAAACACCCAGTTTGGGGTAAATCCCAGAGATATAGCAATCTATTTTTGAGAAAGGGCACCCTCTTCTCTGTCAAATATATAAATAACTACTGCACGGAGTAACCGCAAGTCATGCATGGATCGCGAGTCAACGCTTCGTGCCCATGTCGTGTCAGACCTTGTCCAAATCCATCTAGTGGTTTGGGCTGTGCACTTTGGCAAAATGTACCTTGTTTGTCCATGGGAAAATGAATGGGAAGTAGGCCGCACCTTTGGAAAAAAATGTTGTTTGCCTTCTTAATTATGTTTTTATTTTTTAATGAAACATTAAAAAGCTTTGCAGTCTGGGAGGGCCCACAAGTCCTTAATCACTTTTGAAATGTTTGTCAAATCTGTTACTCAAATCAAAATTTATTAACAATAGAATTTTGAGGGGGCCCTATGGCAGCCCTACTCACCTTAACTATAGTGCGGCTATTGCTACCCTATAATATATTGCATGGGTGGAAGGTTTTTTACCAAGCGTTTTTAAATCCACCAAAGCTTTAGTGGTGTTTGGTAAACATGCCTCAATGCTCCAGCTACAAAACTGTCAGACTATACTACACGGATGATCCCTAATACAGATGAAACCAGGTATGTCGTTTTCTGCAGTCTTGAGAAATGTCTGCCTGGGGTTGATTAAGCTATGTATGAAGCAGCACTGCGCTGTAAGACCGAGTCCATTTTCTGAAGTAAAAGGCTTGCATTTCAGCTCATTTGCATACCCACAATGCCTTGCTGGTGTACTGCGGGTTGCCTTTGAACTCACCAATAAAAAATAACAAAGTAATCCAAAAAGGAGTGTACACCAGGCAAGAAGTAATGCAGTTTTATTCAGGGCCTCAGACGCAGCTTGGACTGCAATATTCAAACAGAGCACAGCACAGAACTGCATGAAAGGGCGCTGTCAAAGAAACACTCCTAGGTCTATAAATTTTATAATCATCTAAACTAATTAACATCAAATCGGTTAAGCCCCTCGCCACTCTGAGGGCGCTGTGTTTGTGAATTTGCTGGCCGTTATTGCAAGCTGCGCCTGCTGCTGAATCTCTACCACGCTCGCAGCTGTCAAGGAACTTTGGCCCGCTCCCTTGAGGACGATAAACGGATAAAATCACCTGACCAGCACCCTTGCAGAGTTAAGCCCTTCGCTGCTCTAAGGGCGTTGTGCCTGCTGTTTGGGCTGTTTGGCTGGTTGTGGGTTGCCCCGTAAAAGACTCAGCTTTCCCCTTCTTACGTGACAACACTTATTGGAACTCCAAAAATGGGAAGTGTACCCTGTTTGACTTCCACAGTATAGCGTTGGTCTGTGGTACCATGGTGAGATCCAGTTTTATCATCTTGAAACGTATAAAATACAGACACTCAATCCCCATAGCACTTTTACACAGATCGATACTTTTTGGCAGAGTGGGGACGGGGGGGGTCGGACTAAGGCAGCTCCTTAAGCTGTCGGCGTGCCCCGTCTCTGCCCACAACAGTTCGAAACCTTTCTGCCGTAAATTCAACATCCCGAATTATTTTATATCTTTATTCCTCTTGGGTGCTGTTATCTCTTTGGGGGTTGTGAGGTTCTCTCCCCCATTCCATGGACGAAACCACATGGCTTTGTAATTGTTATTTATACCAAACATACTGCATTTTTAGGACACTATTTAATGAATATATGGTATCGATTGAAAGTTTAAATACGTAGCAACCTTCTTTTATGGCTAGTTACCTGGTATTTTATACTAACTTCAGGAAATTGAGATTAAAACTAACTATTGTATTGTTATATGGCGTGAATTAATTTTACACATTTTTCTTTTTACCACACACTAAGACTTTCATTTGTGAAAAGCTCATGAAAGCTGTATTTTAGTGCTCAGTCCTTATTGCACTTTAACTTCTGATTTCTGAACTTAAACTGTAATTACCTGAACAGAGTATCTGAAAAACGGGCCGGCTTTAGAAGCCCGTCATCGCACAAATATTTTAGCATCCAAATTCATTTAGCTAATTGCACCCTTTAGGCTGCTTAATCTTCTTTTCCCAGTTTTGCAGCCTGTCCTACTAGGATATAGAACTTAATATCAATACCAGTACTTATATCCATATTCTTTGCACTGTGTTCCCCTCAAAGTGGAACACATTGAGAAATTCCACCCTATTACTTTTTAGAATCTCACCCCTCTGATTGTAATAAGGAGGGCTCCCAAATTGCGCTTGCAAAACCAAAGGGTGAAAACATGTAAAATCCTCACTATGGAAAACAGAACAAAAGCGAAAAAGGGATTAAGGAAACAAGGAAAAACACAAAGGGGCAGTAACAAAAATAACACTAACCATTCTATAAATGGAATACTTATGTTGGATCAACCAAAAATTATATGTTTCCTCACTAAAGGGGACAAAAACAATGAATAAAGAAAGGAAAATATCCAAAAGGCCCTGAGAATAGTTCTATGATTGATAACAATTCCCTCCTAAACTTTGTGCAAGATTTTAAGAGACAATCTCTGGGACTTAACTCAGGCCCCACAGCACCACAAGAAGACATTAGTATTGAAAATATGGAAGACATGGGTAACATTGTTGGTATAGATTTATCGGCTACTCCAGATTTAGATAAATATGCCCGAGCTGAAGAAGCAAGTATTGCAGAAGATGTGCCCTGGGGCGTATCAGATAATCCTAATGATAGCTCCTAAGCTTGGATAATATCATGGAAAAATCACTGAATCTGAATGAAAAGGTTTATGCCATGACAGTCACCATAGATATACTTCTTGGGAAATGCACAAAGTTATTGAAAGATCAAGATGTGATCAAGAATCTGGTCATAGAATCAGTAGAGAATACAAGAGCTTTGGGGATAATGATTGAGGATATAAAATATACTCCAAAGAAAATACTGAGGACCGAAGGGGGGAGGTAGAGGAAGATTCAGGGGCCCTGAGTGAGCTATTTATGATAATTGATAAGGAAGCAGAAGATCGCAATACCCATGAGATAGAAAAGGATGGATTGGAGGAAAATAAATAAAAAAATGTAGATATTGATAGCAATAATAGCATCTCAGAAGAAGATCTGTACCCCACACGTGGATCAAAGAAGCGTACAAGACACAAACAAAAAACAATAAAAACAATAAAGGCAGGGGAAACACAACAAAAATAAGTTTAAAAAAGCATACAAAAAGGAATAGTGCTGCCCTGGCGGAAGTATCCTCAACCGATACGGAATGCATGGAAATAGGGGATACATTTGAGCTCTCAAACAATTGTAATAAAATTAGTGAAAAAAATAAGACCCCAGCAAAAAAAAGGACACTCTAGAAAAATGGCTGAAAAACATCCACAGGAACCTATAGAAATTGAAATCAAAGCCGTGGAGAAGGAAAGAGAAAATGAGAGATGTTTGAATAGTGAAATTGAAGATGAAGAAATAAATGAAGTAGGTAACAACTTCCGATGCTTAAATGTACCAATAAGTAGAGCTGCCCCATCCCTCAAAACGCAAGAAAAAGAAACATATATTAGGGAAATGGAAAGATTGGCCATGTGTGAAAATCAAAATAAGAACAATGCTACTGAATAAAAACAGGATAATTATACTTTGGGTAAGAGCATCAAAATTATAGAAAAACAACCTCGGAGGAGAGCCCATTTATGAATAGATCTTGGTTACTAGAACAACTACATAAGATCCCCCAACTACATGCTATTAAATCATCTGACATTGACCTAGTTATATTACCGCAACAAGGAAGCTGGGAAAACTGGGTTATTGTACAATTCGGTAATGCAGTAATTGTAGACCTAATTAGGGAATATTCAAAACTACAATAGCGTACCAAATTTGAAATCCTCTTTTGTAATAACATAACAAAATTTCAATCTGTAGTTAGCATGCCCCCAAATATATCTCAGAAAATGCAAAAAGGAAGGGAGATGAATGAGTAAATAATCAGGATTTATGGGGGCCAGATAGAGAATACTTCCCTGACCATGTAGATGAGTATCACAGAATGATATTTACATTTCTCTCTTGGAATAGTAGAGGTTTTAATTCCATCCTTCATACAGAAGGAATGAAACTTTTAAAGGAAAGTGACGTATTTGCCCTTCAGGAAACTTGGGTGGGGGGAGACCTATCATTGGACGGGTATAACATCATTTGTAAAACAGCCATTGGAGGAAATAAGGGACGATTGGTGGGAGGCATATGTATTGAGGCTAAAGATCATCTCCCCATTAGAATTTATGAATGCTCTACTTTTTCTCTGTGTGTCATGAGTGCCATTATTGGCAACATGGACTTTCTTGGGGAAATTCTAAATATTAATGTATACTCGCGCCCAGGTGGGGCAAACATGGTAAGTATAGGAGAGATAATAACAGCCACAATTGAAGGCTGGTTATTGGAATCCCCTAGATCTGAAATATTAATTATGGGCGTTTTTAATGCCTACTGTGACGTAGCAAAAGAGACGATGGATAAGTGGGACCAATTAGATGACAAGTTTATAAACACAGCTCCCTCGGTATTAGGAAAACTGTGGCCGAACCTCAAGTCACAAATCCAAGTTACTTGGATAAAACTATTTTTAAGATGGGGGCTTAAATATTTAGAACCGGATGAAGGGACTCCAAATAAAGATACCTGGTCAAATGGTAAAATGATCTCACGATTAGACTACATGTTTGTTAGCCAGGGGATAAAGAGAATGATTGGATTCTTTGACCATATATCCACCCCGCTGAGCGATCACAAAGAACTCAGATGTAAACTTCAGAAAATAATTTCACACCAATGGGAGAGTGGCGACAATATACGCATCCAGAGCTCTACGGGGTGAAATAGGATCATATAGACCGAAAAAACTCTGGTAAAGTTCGATAATATGTTTTACATACTCCCCCTGGTGGGCCAAGACATAGCATTAAATGGTCTTAATTTCATAAGAGATTTGCTGAGTATGATCCAAAAGGACAACTGAAGATCATGGATCAATCATTAACAGGGGAAACTGCACTGGAACAAGCATGGTAGCCAAATAGAAGAGAGGAAAAAAAGAGAAGAAGGATGAAATTAAGAATATTAAAAGTAACCCTGAATTAACAGAAGAAGCAAAAATGTTGAAAATTGGAAGATCATATATGTACTTTGCAAAACATATGATTCCAAGAAATGTTGGTACCTCTACCGCCAATATCTATTAGTAGATACGAATAAAATAAATAATGAGGTAGGACAAAATGTCTGGGAAAAATATATCTCTCAACTCCTGTATAGGGACGATAGATCTGCCTCTACATATGGACAGCGCGTGATAAATAGACATCTGATATTCCCCTACAAGGTCCAGGATACATTAAAAATCATAAATAAAATAAAAACCTCTAGAGCACCGGGACCTGACGGGTTCGGAAATATCATATTGAAGCACAACACAAAAAATGGGCAGTATTTCTACACCTAATATTTTCAAATATTTGGGAAAGTGGGATCATCCTGGAAAAATTGGCACAAGGCGATGGTTGTCCCGATACATTAAAAAGGGGATAGGACAAATCTGGACAACTATCACTTATTAGCCATGATCGATAGTAGTGGCAAGATATTCTGCTCCATATTGATAGGTAGCATAACTATATGGAGTAATGAAAAAGATTTCCTACCTATCCAACAAACTGGCTTCCGAAAGAACAATAGCACTCTGGCCAACCTGGTGATGCTAAAACATATAATTTCTGACACATTGGACAAAAAAGACATGAAATTGTATGCTGTCATATTGATTACTCTAAGGCGTTCGACTGCGTCCATAGGGATATACTCTGGAAGAAATTAATGGATAAGAAGCTATGCCCTACGATTCTATATTTCCTACGAGAAATGCACAGAGAAACCACTATGGTTATCTGCTTGGGTAAAGGTAAAAAAAAAATCTCCAGAAATTAAAACTAACATAGGCCTCAAGCAGGGGTGTGTAACCTCCCCAGTGTTATATAATTTCTATGTGTTGGATATTTGGGACAGATTTATCGGAATAACTATAATTTCCCTCCAAAAGTGGGGGGGTTGGCAATTAATGGACTCATGTATGCCGACAATATCATACTACTAGATAAAACACCAGGGGGGGTGCAGAAGATGCTTGAAATCTTACACCTTTACTCTAAAGAACATAACTTAAGTATAAATATAAATAAAATGAAGGTGGTGGTTTTTGGGGGTTCTAAAAGGAAAAAAGAACAAAGATCATATAGATGGAAGATCAACGCTAACACTCTTGAGGTTGTTGACATATACCCCTATTTAGGGATACTCATTATGAACCAACCCCCCAGGATTGTTACTTTGAGATGGTTGAAACTAAAGCTTTGAGAAAAATGGAATATTATGAAAAAATACATGACGAATAAAGGCGGATACTCCATCGAAGGTTACTTAGAAATATATAAGAGATGCATTATTCCTGGCGCCCTATATGCATTGGAATCAGTGGGAGCCTCAGAAATTGAAACTATTGTGAAACTAGAGGGAAAATTATGGAAACCCCTTTTGGGACTCCCTAGATCGACCCCTATTAAAGAAATACAAAGTGAATTAGGGCTGATTTCTCTCTAAACGCTCTGGAAAATACGGTGTTGTAAACTTTACATGAAGATTACCATGGGAGGGAGTGAGCCTCTTAGGTCTTATTGGCAAAAATATACATATGCAAAACAAACTGAACACATATATGACCAATTTGAAGGGAGTAACATTCTCTTTCCTTATGGAAATTAATATGAAGATGCCCACTTTTATGGAAGAAATGAATTTGATTTACAACCATCTTAAAAAGAAAGCTTTTGATTGGGATATATATTCAAATCTGTCTCACCTTGCAAAAAAGAACCGTTACTCTACATGTGCACTCCAAGGTATAAAACCTCTGACTCCTAAACATTATCTGTTTAAGTCTGGAAATAGAAGCTTGATATGATTTACTATCCTCCTTAGATTTAACATATTGCCATGTATTGATGAATGGTTGTTACAAGTGCAGTTGCTCTCACGGTTTGAAAAGATTAAATACGGAGCTTTAAATAGAGAAGAATTTTATAAGGAGCAATGGGAAGCTTTTAATGAACTCTACTCTTGAAATGAGTTTTAGTGGACTCTGGATTGTTTTACAGTCAAATTTAGAGTGGTTAATCTGGGGAGTTTTTTTGTCTTATATTGTGTTTTGTGATTCTTTTCATATTTTACTTCCTTCTCTTATTTTTTGGCTTTCAGTCATTTCAAATTGTATTTGTTATATTTTATTGGGGATGTTTGAATACTTTTACTTTTTGATCCTACTTATATCACAATTACTTAATGATGTACGGTCTTCTTTGTATTTCTGTTGTTTCTCATATATATTGTTTTGGAATGATGTCTTTTTTTGTGGAAATTTTAAATAAAGTTGTCCAAAAAAGAATATTGCCATGTAGGGAATATACTGGTGCTTGGTCGGGTCTAGCCAGGGAAGAAAGACTGTGTAGACACTGTAAAAGGGAGATAGAATCTATTAGACACATACTCACAGGATGTGAGCAATTGCAAGAATGGTACTTTAAAGGCTATGGCAATTTTGTATGTGATCTAAGTATGATTCTATCTGGTCAGTTTTGGTCTGCCATATACATGGCAGAAAGTATGGTCTACGTTTGTGCTGCCTTTTATATTTGGAAAGAGCAATCCCAAGCAATTCAATTTATGGAGAGGGGATGCTATGAGACTTAAGATCTCTTATGGAGTAATAGAATGACTTAATGGATCTGAGTTATCTCGCAATGATGTAACATATTTAATTGTAATATGAAATGCTTTGTGTAAATCTATTAAGTATTTAATTTGTATTCATGCCATGTACTGTATGTCTTGCTTTTTATGTATTATTAATTTTTATTGTAATACTATGTTGCTATATACTGTATAGGGTTTTAATTAACCAATTTGAACTTTAAATTAAATTAAATAAAAATTAACATCAAAGCACATTGACATAATTTGTCCAGCCTTTGAATGAAAATCATTGGGCAAACATGTAATTCCACTATATCAGCCCTCGATGATTGGGTCCCGGAAATCTCACCACGCCACCCTAGACCTCCACTGTGATGTCACCGCCCAACCCCCAATTCCCACATCATGAAGCCAAGGCATTGAATCATTTGGGATGATCAGTGGATCTTTATTCATCTGCCGGCGATCATCCCCATCCACTTCTCATGAAGATACTACCGATCATAACACTTGCAGGGCCTTGAAGCAAAGACAAGTTACCATTCTAATGTTGCATCTTGAGAACACCACAAACTGCTTCCCAGGCTAAGTTGTGCTAAAGGGTAATTTGAAACCGTCATGGGTGCTTCGAAAATGCCAGGAGGCCAGTTTCATAACTAATATGCCAAATTATTAAATGAGGTTTTGTTCACTGCCTTTCCCCTGCACCCGTGAACTCGGCTCTGTGACATCGGAAGTATCATGAATTGTTCATTCCTTCCCCCTTGTACAATCCTGTAAACGTGTACTCTTCAAATGTGCTTTCAGCCCCTGTGGTTGCTAAGCAAAAATGTAACTTGTGAGCTGATTTCTACTAAAACAGCATGTAATGAGGCCTGTTTACAGTACCTCGATCTAATGTTAAACACTACATACCTGTAACCTATCTTTATCGTTTAAATGCTAACTACTTACACTTCAATTGTTTAGTACATTCTGAAGTCTAACACCTAAGATTATTTAACCATCAGTGAGACCCCTCCCCTTTTAGCGTGCTATACCCACAACTGATATGTGCGTGCCTCTTTTCGGTGCAAAGTTTGCATTTCCACTACACTGGTATGGCTCTGAACTGAAGGTGAACTTTCAGTAATAATGCCCTATAGTTAAGGTGAGTCAGACTCCCATAGGAAACCTGAAAAAAATGGATTGCTAATAACGCTTAACTAATGTGACAAATTTGAAGACAGTTAGGGATGCACAGGCCCCACAAGACTGCAAAATGTGGGAAGGTTTGGTTATAAAATAAAAAAGTTATTAAGAAAACAATTAAAAGAAAATACAAAGTTGTGGCCTAGTCCCTGTTCATTTTACCATATACAAAAATGGTAAATGTTTGCTCCACCGCATAGCCCAAAGCCCTGAATAGATTTGGACCAGGTTTGAAACAACTTTCGGCCTGAAGCTTTGACTTGCGATACATTTGTGGTGTGGGGTTATTCCATCCAGTAGTTCTTTGAATATTTGATGGAAAAGGGGGTGCACCCTTCTCCAAAATAGATAGCTATAGCTTGGGTAAATTGCTGAGAAACTGGGTGTTTATAAACAAAAAGCCATCATCTTTTTTTTACTTGATGCAAGAGCTAGTCGCTGCTACTGCCGAGGGTATCGGAAAATGAAACACAGAAAAAAGGCTTTTGCAGGTCAGAAAACATGCAAATGCCATCAGGCTAGAAGGGGGGTTGGCAAGAGGACACTAAGTGAAATTTGAGTGTTGGAGGTGTTCTAGGGACTGAGTTTGCAACACAAAGCGTTTCTGTAACCTCGGCTATCAGAAGAATAGTCGTGAATAGCTGACATCTCAAGGCAAACTGCATCACGGAAACAGCGTGTGTTGTTGGGGGAATCGGAGAGGGCAGGGTAGGTGAGGAGGCCCTCATGGGTGTATGGGCAGCAAGCACAGAGGAGAGGGACACTTGGTGAGGGCCTGGGGGGCATGGAAGCCTTTTTTCACAGTTTTTCCAGTGTTTGCGGCTTTAATGACTACAGATAGCTGAGGGTATCTGTAGTTCTGTACCCGCAGCTATAGAATAAAAGTTTTAAAAAAGAAAAAAATATATGTTTACAGCTACAGTGACTTTGGGGTGAAAAATATCTGACCATGGCCAGTGACTCCCATCCATTCAGTAACCATGACTGACACTGCTTAGCTTCAAAGCTAAGGTGGGGCTGGCCTCCTCAGGCCATGTTGAGCACATGTTACAAGCCAACTTAGAGCAACATGGCCTGAGGAGCCAGCCCCTTCCTTGCTTTGAAGCTACGCAGGGTCCATCCCGGTTACTGCATGGATGAGAAACTGTCCAGAGTCTAGGATGCCGTATGTTTTCTTAATTTTAAATATCTCATAATACACTAAGAAAACACACGACACCTGCATTATTTTTTTAAACCATGCTGTTGTCAGACCTTGCAAGTTTTGGACTCAAAAGGTCAAGCTGCCATGAAGCCCACATGAAAAAAGCAGGTATCTCTGGGTATGGAGCTGCAAATACATGGATAATTGCAAATTCAGCTTGCAGGTGCAAGGAAAGAAAACAAGAATAACCTTTTGTGTTATATATATAATATGCTCCAATATGGTTTAAAGATCTTTTGTGTACCAAGTGCTCTCTGAGAGACAATTGTTCTGCCTTTTGCTGAATTGCATTATGGTATTTGTGGTCTCCTAGTCAAGATGGGGGGAATAATGCCACAATTGTACACATTGTTGCCTAACATAGTTCTATGAGGATTTGTATATTTGAGTGACACTATGGTATGTGTACTTTTCAAGTTATCTTTATAAAGCAGTGTATTGTTGAAAGTCAGACATTGGGGTGAGGAGGGGAAATGATGAGATGGCAAGTAGTTATGAGAATTGGCCCAGGATATGGCAAGAGCGGTTGCAATCTTGACACTGGAGCAGTTATTTTGGTCTAGTAGTGTTCTACAATATACAGTGGGCATGGCCAAAGGGCGTGGCTAATGACGGAAAAAAATCAATTCAAGGGAAAAACTTTAGTTGCAGGGATGTTAAGGTGAGAACTTAATGCAGCAAAACCGCTAAAGCAACCTTAACATTGCGCCCCTGTTGTGCAGCCTATGACCACAGATGGTATCACTAATTACATTTGGCCCCCTTCCCCCATTGCCCTTCCCCATTCCCATTTTTGCCCCATAAGGCTCTATGGGAATGGGGAAGGCGCTAATTACGGTGCCGCAAATTGCGGTACCGTAATTAGCACCCTGGTCCCTTTGCGGGTTGGTTTTTAGCGCCTGCTAAAAAGCAGGCGTTAAAGTACCAACCCGCAAAGGGACCTCGTAGCAAGGCGGTAAGGGTTTACCGGTACCGGTGCCCTTACCGGTACCGGTAAACCCTTACCGCACTACGTGTAATGAGGCCCACTATCTATGACATCACTGATGGAATCTCTGAATACATCACAACACTAAACGCTCTGGCCAGTGCCTACGACCTTTGGCCGTGCCCACTCTATAGTTTAACACATTGAGTGGCCACTAGGCATGGTCTTCACCCATGCCCACTGTACATTTTAACATATTAAGGGGCCACTAGACATGGCCTTCATCCATAGCCAGTGGCAATGCCCTTCGGCATCCCCCAGTATATTATAACACATTAAGAAGCAGATGCCATGCCTTTTGACCATGGCCAGCGGCTACGCCCTCTGGCCATGCCCAATGAATATTTTACAATACTCACCAGCCACTAGCCATGGCCTTCAGCCATAGGCAGTGGTCCAGCCTTCGATTGTGGCCACTGTATATTGTACAACACTCATCACCCACTAGCCATGGCCTTTGGCCATGCACAGCGTCCACAGCCCCGGCCATGGCAAAGGCCACGGCCTAAATTGCTATTTAGATAATCAAAGCTTTTATCAGCTAAGCCATAAATTATATTATGTCTGATGCCATCACAGATGTAATCAGTGATTTTATATATGATGTAAACATTGATGTCACCAGTGATTCCAACAGTGATGTCATAGATGGTGTAATTAGTGATGTCACCAGTGATGTAATCAGGGATGTCATCTGTGATGTCATCATTGTGGTTATAGGATGCACAACAGGGGGCACAAAGTTAAGGTGGCTTTAACTGAATTTCAGGGTGTTTGTTGTATTAGGTTCTTACCTTAACATCCCTGCAACTAAAGTTTTTTCCTTCAATAAATATATATATATATCAAAAAACTAGTGCAGACATTTCCACACAGCTTGGAAACACACATTTTTTATTTAAGCATCTTTAAATCCAGTTTGGAGCAATATACCAGCTCCAGAAACATCAGAAAGGAAAGGTCCGGGACTTGTCAAAGTTAAAAAGTTACCTTTTATGTAGTTGAAACCTTAAAGGTATGTGTTGTATTAACACAATCAACCAATATTTCACCACCTCCGATGTGGAATCATATATACAATTCTTCTCGGATGGGGGGGCGTGGCTAGGCAGCACACTATGCAGACGTGCCTGCTGTGAGCTCTGCTGGTGGGCGCCCGAAATAATGAAATCCTGGTGTTCCCGTGGCTGCGCTCTGGTCTCAAGGGAGCAGTACTGCGGGCGGAACCTGTGATGGTTCTCTGGGTCGCTGCATTAGCGAGATTGGATGCCTCATTTTCCAAGAAATTGCAGGAGTGCTGGTTCCCCCCTCGCGACCGTTGGAAACAAGATGTAGGTTTGCGCCTTTTCTCCCGCTCGCTCCACGGCTCCCCGGCGGACCTGAGCTGCGGCGAGTGCCCTATCCCTGGACTGGTGCGGAGTTGAGCTTGGGCATTGGGCCCCCCCCCACTTGGGCTCATGAAGCGAGCTGTACGAGGTTGAGCCTGTCGTGTGGGAAGGGGACGCCGCTGAAGTGGGCACTGACGCCCTGGGAGCCTGGGGGAGCCCTGTCACTCGGAGCGACGCGAGCAGTAGAGGCTGGTGTGATGGACGCCGGTGAGTTGAGCACCGGGCCCTGGGAGCTTGTGGAAGTCCTATCTCTGGAGGTGGAGCGGGCTGCAGAGCGACGGAGAAGGGGAGCCCGGAGTGGAGCTGGCCATTGCTGCTGAGGATGAAGCGACGCTGGTGCTGGTGCTGCTGCTGACTACCCGGCCACCTGGGGAGGAGTGGCCCGCCGCCGTGGGAGCTGGACTGCCCTGGCTCCGTGATCTTACTGCCCCGGCTCCGGCGCTGTGCCTGTGGGGGTGGGGTGATAGCTGGAGACCGGCGGGGGGGCAGCTGCGAGCCTTCCTCTACTAGTACGGGGCACGCTGTTGCTCAGCTTTGAGCACAAACGTGAGTATGGGGGGAATCTGGTCCCCAAATTGGTGGTGGCAGAGGCTCCTTGGCCCCATAGCGCAACTTTGTGAGGGACTACGCCGGCTGCGGGCATACCTCTCCAACATCCGCCCATCAAGAGGGGCTTTTTGGCTTGAGACTGGGCGGCTTGGCCAGGGGGCATAGTTTCTTTTGATTGTCTGGGACGCCTGCTGGACCTCTGGTCCCTCCTGATATTTACTACATAGTCCTGGTTTATTGATGGGATGTTCCGCAGCCCATTGCTCCATCCTCCTGGCGATGCCCAAGGTCGGGTCAAGGAAAAAAATAAAAGCGCATGATATTAAGACCTTCCTGACGCCCCAGGGGTCCCCCGCTCCCCAAGCACACACTGTATCAGTGGACATCCATCAGCCTCCAGCTGCCAACCCATTCCAGATATGGCTTTCTCTACGTCCGCTTTGGAGGACTTGTTTAAGGCTTTTAAGCAGGAAATCACCGGCAAAATTAAAGCAGAAATAAAGACCTCTAGTGACGCCCTGGCCAAGTCACTGGCTGATCTAACCACCCACTTAGGGGGTCTCGAGACGAGGGTAGATGAACTGGAGATTGCTACATGCGAACAAACGCACGAGACTGAAATGCTCATGGAGCGGGTGCGGACAATTGAAGAGCATCTGGAAGATATCTGGGCTAAGCAGGCAGACATGGAAAATAGATCTAGGCGCAATAATGTGCGCATCCGCGGTATTCCTCGACAGATTCTAGACCAGGATTTGACCGACTATGTGAGTGATCTCTTTCGAGAGTTGTTGAGCCTCCCGCCTACTGCAGATATGGTCCTAGATAGGACACATCGAGTATATTCTTCCATTCAGCAAAAGAGAAATTTGCTCCCGGATGTTCTCACTAGAGTGCACTTCTTCCACCAGAAGGAGGAAATTATGTCAGCTGCCAGGGGGTCGGAGGTGGTGCACTTTCGAGGTGCCTCTATTCACTGTTCCAGGATCTCTCTTCATATACTCTAACCTGCCGACGCCGATTGCGAAGGGAGACGGCATGTCCCAGAAGGTCCGCTACTGGTGGGGGTTCCCCCGCAAATTGATTTTTGACTTTCGCAACCAGCATTACAGCATTACATTGCGTCCTCGGAAGCTGAGGTGTGGGATCTGCTGGGTGAAGGATCTGCTGGAGCCACTCTCGATCGGGACCCCCACTTGGAGGCGGACCTCGGCTCTCAACCCAGTCCAAAAGACAGAAGAAGGAGACCAGGGGTTGGCGGCGGGTGGGCGGCCCTGTGCATCGGGAGGGGGGATCTCCTGACAGTGGATATGCACGCCTTTCCATAAAGGCACCGGATGGCCAGCAGGCGCTGGCTGTCACCCCTCTGGCTGACACCTGATGTTACTATACAGGGTCCAAGCCTCGGCTTACATGGACATGTCTTCCCTGTGCACAAAACTATATTGTATTCTGCAGATACTGCAGGGGGCAAGATCGGCTTCCTAATGAAATTTCTTTTTAAACAATGTTGTACCCCCAGAGAGTGCTTGAAGTTGCCGAGTATAAGTCTTAACAATGTTTATGAGGCCATTCAGAGATATTGTTTTGTTGTGAAGTGTACGGCCCGCGAATGACCAGTATGGATCGCTAGGTTTATTTCAGCGTCTGTCATGGGGCGCCCCAGACGGATTGCGCCCACTGTTATTGAAAGTTTGTGGTTATTGAATTTACTGATGAGGCTAATGGTAGCCTCAAGGGTTTTGCGTGTTACTAGCTTACAAGCTTTCACACTCCATTTTCTGGAAATGTTTATTTGTGCTTTTTTAGTTTGGATTGCTTCCTTTATTTTGTCTTGTCTTTTGTATTTTAAACTTGGGTCTGCCTGGACAGAACAAAATAGGGGTTGTCAAAAAGTCTATGGGCCTCATTAGGACTCCGGCGCTAAACCATGGTGCTATTAGCACCATGGTCCATGCCGGAGTCCACCATGGCGGAATGGGGAATTACCACCCCATTCCGAGGTTGGTGGGGCGGTAATTCCCCATGCCGCCATGGCCCTTCCCCATTCCCATTTTTGCCCCATAGGGCTCAATGGGAATGGGTAAGGCGCTAATTATGGTACCAGCCGTTAAGGTCGGGTCCCGCAAAGGGACCTCGTAATTAGGCGCTAAGTGTTTAACGACGCCGCAGCCTTTTACGGCGCCGTTAAACACTTAGCGCCTGGGCCATGATGAGGCCCTATATCTGTAAAGTCCCTATTGGCTTAGGAAACACTGCGTGCTATTGTATATGCGGGGTTATCCGAAGTGGGTTCCATGCTTTGCTGGGTGTTAGGTACTGTCGTTTTATAGCTTGGGCTGAGAGGATGGGCATCCTGGGGGGGAGTATAAGGCCCTATGGGGGTGGCCAATCGGGTGATGATGGTATAAAATTGGAGCGAATACTGGAATGACTGCCCCGAATGTGATCTGTCTAACCCTTAATGTCCAGGGTCTCAACTCCCCATTTAAGCGGAAGGCCTTATTCCAGCACTTAGCAACATATAACCCCACTATTCTATTCTTGCAAGAAACACATTTAATGGTATCAGATGAATTCCGGTTGAACGATAAGTGCTACCCAACCAAATGTTGTGCCTCTTTGGGTGTGAAACGTCGTGGGGTGACCATTCTAATTCAGAGGGGGACGCCACTAAAAGTCCATAGGACGCTCCGTGACAGGGAGGGGAGGTATGTTCTGGTAGTGGCTACGCTATACGGGAAGAAGGTGTCCCTTTTATCGTTATATGCACCCAATGTCGGTCAAGATTCATTCTTTGCCTCTATCTCCAACATCTTGGGTGAACAGGCTGAGGGAGATCTTATAATCGGGGGAGATTTTAATGCTGTGATTAATCCATTGGAAGATTAATCTCTCCCTCCGACCCCCACTGATAAAAAACATTTCATGGCACTCACTACCCTCCTCCGAGAGAATTCCTTGACAGAGGCCTGGCGGTTTTTCCACTAAGGGGAACGGGAATACACCTTTTATTCTGCTGTGCATAGGGGATTTTCTAGGCTGGACATGTTCCTCCTCTCAGACACTCAAATCTCCCAGACCATAGGAATTGAGATCCTCCCGAAAGCCTTGTCCGATCACGCCCCGGTGTTAACAGTTTTGTCCCCATTTACTGAATCCCCAGTCTCTCCCCAGCCATGGCGCTTAAATGACTTTATTCTGATGGATCCACAAGCCTGCTCCAATATCTCAAACTGTATAAATCAATACTTCCTACTTAATGACACTGGGGACGTAGATTTTGGTGTGGTGTGGGATGCAGCAAAGGCTGTTAT
This sequence comes from Ambystoma mexicanum, assembly GCF_040938575.1. Taxonomy (NCBI): domain Eukaryota; kingdom Metazoa; phylum Chordata; class Amphibia; order Caudata; family Ambystomatidae; genus Ambystoma; species Ambystoma mexicanum. The sequence goes on along the minus strand of NC_090921.1, from coordinate 845,509,955 downwards.
TAGAGATCAAGTCATTGCACAGGTGATAGAATGCAAGAAGGCTCAGAGTCAGGTACAGGCCCACTTGGAAGCGCAGCTCCGGACCGCGGAAGAGGCGCATAGAAGGAGAGCTTCTCGGAGAGCCCTTAGAGATGTGCGCATTGCGCAAAAAGCACTTGAAGCCCACCACATGGGTCGGGTGGCTTACGGCATTATGTGCGCCAAACAGTATTATTATTCTAAAGGGAATAAGGCGAATCGGCTTTTGGTAGCTAAACTCCAAACACAGGCTAAACGTAACTATATAGCCTCTTTACGAGGGGAAGATGGGAGACAGATTTTCACTGAATCCAAGAAACTTCAGATCATAGAGCGGTTCTTTATAATCCATGCGGCGCGCATATGACAGATCCACTGTTGGCTGGAGATTTTCTTAGAGAGGCGGATCTCCCGCAAATATCTGTGGAACTTTGTGAGAGTTTAGAGGCCCCAATAACTTTGGAGGAAAAAGAAGCAGCAGTTCGTTCCCTCCCGATGGGTAAGGCCCCGGGGCCTGATGGTTTCACTAATTCATTTTATAAAACTTTCCAAGCAGAGCTTTCCCCTCAATTAACAAAGCTTTTTAATGCCGTGTGGAGAAACAGGGTGGTGACTGGGTCAATGGCAGAGTCAGCAACCACACTGGTGTTGAAACCTGGGAAAGATCCTCAGATTGTGCCTTTTATAGTCCGGTTGCGCTATTAAATATGGATGTTAAACTACTTGGGAAAATAATTGCAGGTCGCTTAAAGGCAATTCTCCCATCCCTGATAGCTAATGACCAAACAGGTTTTATATATAATCGGTCTACGTATGATATTGTGCGACGTGCTGTCGACTTGATTGCTCTCGCCCCGAAAATCCCAGGGAGACTCTCACTACTCTCCTTGGATGCCCATAGGGCGTTTGACAGCATGTTGTGGGGATATTTAGAGATGGTTTTGAAGGGGTTTGGCTTTGGCTTGGGGTTTATTAAATTAATACTCTCTCATTACCAGATACCTTCCACCAAGGTGAAAATGAATAAGGATTGGACCCCATTAATTCAATTAGCCAAGGGCACCAGGCAAGGCTGTCCCTTGTCGACCCTAATTTTTGCCCTTGCAATGGAGCCCTTGGTGCAACATGTTAGATTGTACCCTAATATTTTAGGTTTTGACTGGCAGGTTCAGTGCAGAGGTCGCGCCTTGAAACACTTGTGTATAGGCGTGTTATAAATGCCATATCATATCATATCATATATCATAAAATTGTATTGTATGCCAATGATTTGCTCTGCTTGTTGAACGATGCCCTGCGTTCGCTCCCTCCCCTCCTGGATCTCTTGGATAGGTTTGGTTCGATCTCAGGATTTAAGATTAATCCGGCTAAATCGAGGGGAATGATACTAACTGAAAGCCCCGAGAGACTGGAAGTATTATGAGGGTTGTCACAGATATCCCTGGTCGAGAACAGAGATTCCTTATCTGGGAATTAAACTGACTCCACATTTGCGGGTCTTTATGGGGCGAATATTCCCCCCATGTTCAGGGAGGCAGGGGAGTGGTTGCAGCGTTGGGACTCCCAGGAGATCTCCTGGTTGGGCCGTGTTACAGCGGTCAAGATGTCGTTGCTCCCGAAACTGCTATATGTATTCCATTCCTTGCCAATCTTTATCCCGGAGTTCGAACTTCTGAATATCCAAAAAGAGATATACAGATTTATCTGGCAAAAGAAAAGATCCCGGGTAGCTGGGAGGATCTTGACAAGGAGTAGAATGATGGGGGGCCTGGGTCTTCCTTCGATCCCGCGTTATTATCGGGCAGCTCAAGTAGCCGTAATGCTCTCCTGGGGAAATTCCCCAGACCCTCCTAGGTGGTTGAGGATTGAACAAGCTATAGCCCCACTCCCTCTAGCTCATTATCCATTCCTGGCTAGGGAGGCTCGAAATTATGGAGCGGGACTGTTGTCGTCTACCTTATGTACGCTTAAATGTTGGGATAAAGCACGCTCACAGAGAGGGATCCCTTTGGGCCTGGGCCCGCTGTCTCCCGTTACCCTTGATCGGGCCTTCAAACCTGGTCTTGCAGCCGCGGCATATCATGCTTAGTGCCAGGAGGCCCCGTTATGGCTGAGAGACCTATATGTTAATCAGGAGCCACTGACCTTTCAAGAATGTAAGGAGAGATTTGGTCTCCCGGAGTCTGAATGCTTCCGTTATATACAAATGCGGCATTGGCTCACTAATAGGGGGGCCCGACGGGCGAGCAGGAGGGCTCCACTGGGCATCGAACTTAGAATACTCGAGGGCCAACAGTCACACAGAGTATCCACGTGCTATCAACTACTGGAGAGAGCCTCAACAGACGAGAAACTCCCGTACATGAAAGCTTGGGAGGGGGAGCTGGGGCTAGACATCATGGATGACTCCTGGCAGCGGATTTGGCGCAGAGCTCACGCTAATTCCCGCTGTACGCTTGTGAAATAAAGCGCCATCAAAATTTGCTTTAGGTGGTACTTGCCTCCAAGTAGACTCCACTCAATTAATCCGGAATACCCAGATTCGTGTTGGCATGGTTGTGGGCAGCGGGGTGACTTGGCTCATATGTGGTGGCATTGCTCGGTCATACAAACATTTTGGTTGGAGATTAGATCAAAAATTAAAGACATCACAGGTTCTTTGCTTCCTATGGACCCAAGAGTGATCTTGTTGGGGGATGTATCAGAGGATGGGACCTTTCCTATGTCGGGGCAGAGGGCAATTTTGATCTCGCATCTGCTCACTGCTGCTCGCATTATTAGAGCCCGATTCTGGAAATCGATTGAGGGCCCACAGCCTGCCTATTGGTGGAAAAAAGTATGGGTGCTATTGGGGTTTGAAAAACTTACAGTCATCTTAGAGGGTAAGCTCCTGAGATTCCGGAAGACCTGGGACCCTTTCCTAGAATATGTTTCTGACAGAGAACAGATGTTTTTCCAACCGCAGTTACTAAAGCACTTTATGAACCCGTAGTAGGGCTGCAGATGTCATGTTTATGACCCCTTATTGTACAAGGATGACCCAATGAAATTATCATTATGAACTTTTGACAGGTGATGTTACTTTAAGGATTTTAGACTTATGTATTTAATATGGATGATGGACCCAATTCATTCAATTTTTTTTCTCTCTTCTCCTTTCTTCTCTTCTTCTTTTTTCCATTCATCTCTCCCCTTATCCCCTTTCTTATCATCTTCTTTCCTGCTTTCCCGCTATTTTCCCCTACAACCCTCGGATAATTAAGTGACATCGTATAATGAATTTAGCATTGTAGAGGGTTTGACTTAGTTGCTGTCATTGTAAACCAATGAGTGGACATTATTAATGAATTGTTGTGGGAAATGTGGAGGGATTTGTATTTTAGAAAGTTCTACTCTTTGTACTCCTGTTAATTTTGTATTCGTCAGCTGAAATCAAATAAAAATATTCTGAACAACAATTCTTCTTGGATGGCTGTGCATGGCAAACTGAACATGTGGGCACACATATATCATCTCCTTGCTAACCAGCTCATATGTGTAAAGGGTCTCCGGTTTCCTATTAAGAAACCACCTTTACTTCGAATAGAAACAGGGAAGTTGGCCTCTCGCAGATGCCATTGTTTCGCATGAAAGTTCCTGAAACCCTGACATTCAACTAGTGGCGTCCCTGTCAGCCTCTGAGAGAGAAGACAGCCCCATCCAGCAAATGGAATCAAGAAATAGAACATTTGTTTCATGTTTGTCTTTGAGTTCCGTGGAAATGTCTTGACTGAGGCAAAGAAGGGTAGTGCAAGGTCGGATGAGGGAACAACTGTAAACGAGGACCGAGTGACCTCTGACGGGCCCATAGAATCAGAGCTCTCCCTTGAATACCTTAAGACAAGATAGCTGCACCTCGAGGAGTTTGGGGTGCAGGATTCACATACTCCAACACAGTTCAATATGGACAACTCAAATATTTGGCAAAGAGACTGATAAGTTCATAGATGTTTATTTCATGCCACTGCAGGCACAGAGCATCCTTAGTGCCGTGGACGAGCTCCCAGCCTCAACCAACCCCCAGCATCACACAGAGCTCACTTTTTATAGCAAAATGTGAGGGAGCAATCTGCCCCCACCTTTCCTGCACAGTCTTAAGCAACTTCATCATTAAACATTAGCTCATTGGCAATTATTTTTAATTGAACTAACCCCTCAGAATGAAATGCGCTCTAGCATGCATGTCTGATTTTTCCTCCGGTGTTCCGTTCAATTTATAGTTGATGCAGCTGGACTCTTCAGATAAGGTTTCAGACAAGGCCTAATTAAAAGTCTAGGTTCTGCCCATTCGTCAAGTTTCTGAAAGCATGGTGTCGTTGAATGTCTCAACTTTAAAATTACCTCATCTTACACACTTTGAGCACTACTCAGTTTCTTCTCATTTTAGCCACATTTTTCTTACATTCATTTTCAATAAAGGCATTTAGCCAAAACGATTTTCTGTCTGTGTACAGAAAATCTTATTGTCCATTCTGTGCCTTGCCACCTTATTACATCATGGTAATGACATTTTCGACCTTATAAATACAATGCTTTTTCAAATACTAGTATATTCTAACATTAAGAATACTATTTACACATAATTACAACATCAATTAGTCCATACAAATTTCTCTGCTTAGGTTTAAGTGGGGTGGAGGTGCCCTCCACTTCATTTAGCTGTTGATTCCCTATCTTTAATTCGGGTCCTCCACTACACACCCCCGTATTAAAAGTTCTTTGTTTGAAAAACAACAACTTTGAACCATATTCGAACTCCATTCTCCTTAATATTTATCTAAACACATCTTAACACGTTCTTATATTATGGCACATACCGTATTGTTATTCTTAAAAACGAACATGTGTGTGTCATCTCCTTCCATGTAAGCCCCACTTCCTGTAATCATGTGCCTCTAATCTAACTGTATGCCTTGGACGATTCACAGCCATTGTGAGACTCGAGAGGTTTGGTCAAGCTTTGAGGTAACCCTTTAGCTCATTGTTTCTTCGTATGTTGTACCTTGTCTGCAACTCCCACCCCAACAAAGTACAGTCTCTCCTTGATCACCTTCTCCTGCCCATGCATATCATTTTCACTTTGTCGTTCCCTCTTTTCCACACTCTTTTCTTTTCCGTATCTTCCTTTTTTGTCGTTATTAGTTGGCATTAGTGGACCGTCTGTGTCCTGTCGCCTTTTCCTTTCCATTGTGCTGTTTTCACAGTCGGTCTTCCAGGTTCTTTTGATGCTTAGACCAGAAGTCCATTGTTTTTTCCTTTTCACAAGAAGTTCAGTTTTTTTCCAGAGTGTCTCTCTTTCTAAAGGGTTCATTGTTCAATGAGTCCACAAGAAGGGACGGTTCAGCATGGGGATGCAGGTTTGGGGGAGTATTTTGTTCACACAAAAGATTAGGCAACACACAACTGTGTAAAAGCTATTAGCAGCTAACAAAAAACCCAAGACTAGGTCCAGTTCGTAAAACCAAGCCCAAAGCGGTTTTTTACTGTGGGGTGGACTCAAGTATATTCATAAAAAAGGGAATAGAACAAAGTTGTGGCTGAAGACAGAAGGATAGAGCGAAACAGATGTACTATCCCTGCCTACTGTGCACTCTCAACTAGGTTGCGGTGTTACAACGCCTGTCTAATAGTGACAGAATAAGAATTAAATTACCCCTTCTATGATGTGTAATGCATTCAACCTTGAGAGTCCCAACCCATTCTCTTCCGGTTAAACTTGAGTAGGAAGAGACGACCAGTAAAACATGGGAAAGGAAAAAGAGAGTTAACCCAGGACGATAAAGAGAATCAGTTTTTCTCTTTAGAGCAACTCATGTGAGATCTAATGGGATAGACAATTTTTTTAATAGCCCATTGATTGTCACACTAATCCTAGGTTGCTCAAGTTTAAAAATGACACAAAAGAAGGAAATGGGATAAATTCCCAATCCAAAACAACAGAGACAATACAATCAGCACTTCCCATGTAGGATCGACTTTATGCTCATGGAAAGTGGGACAATGTAAAAAAGTTTGCTCAAACTAAAATGAGGGCAAATTGGAGCCCTTTTAGATGTAACAAACACCGTCGACCAGTTTCAGTGGCCTATCTTTAGTAACGCCACATTCATCAGGACAGTCTAAGCTTCCTCACAAGCTGGTGTGTTTCATTGCTCGACAACCAGTTAATGAGAAAAAGGTTAAAAACGGTAGATGGCATAGTACATTACCACCATGCCGTAGGTGTCATGGGAATGGAACAGTCTGGGGAGAGACCTATGGGATCAAAAAAATGAACCATAGTTACTACGCAGCTGCTTAATTCCACATATTGGATTAGGATGGCACGACATTGGTGTGCCATCCAAACACACACAGCCCATGGCTATCGCAAAACACCACTTAATCTCTCAATCTCAATATTTAAATCTCATCTCCTTATTGTCAAATATGCCACCTATATTAGTTAACCACAGTGCTATTTAGATATCAACACACCATTTGCAGTTATTCTAACAATGGCATAAAATGCTCATAAAAAATATATATTGAAAACAGAGAGAACATGACTCACCCTTGGTGTTCTCTCCCTCTTGATCTAAAGTATGGTATGCCTCAGAGCAGGGCACATCTTTACTGTTAAATTTGCATGTGATGCATCTGTAAATAATGACAGGAGTATAGCATAGTAGGAAGTACTGGGTTTCTCAAGATGTCAGTTTTAAGAAGCCACAATATAGTTCATGTAGACAATTTTTAGGGGCAGCGTGTATTAAAACATTAATTACTAAGGGCAATACCCTGTCAATTTGTAGAAATTGCCCTATTGTTTGTTTATAAGGAGTCTTTTTGCAGACACAATTCAGCGTCAGGCTTTTACTGGGTTTCTCTTTGACCTCCCTCTCTCCTCATGTGGTTCAACGTTAATTTTCCAAGGCATCCAGGTCCCTCGACGTATACCTGTGATATAAAACGGAATGAGTTTCTTTTGGAAAATAACAGGTCTCTACTATTTAACACATTTCCTACCAACCAATTTCCTTAAAACCTCTTTTCTCATTTGCTCTTATACCTTATTCCCTAGAAATTGCAAGACATTCCTTCTTATTTGACACCCCTGCCTCCTAGACAAGCTACAAAACATTTTCTTTTAAACATTTACCTTTTGTGGGTCATTTTCACACCATAACTAAAATACCCCCCATTCCTAGCTCTGTGTCAGCTGGCTTAGAAAATGATTTTTGTTTCCAATAACACAAAATACACCTCGTCCTTCATAGGACACATTTTCCCCTTCCGGTTGCCACATGCAACCCTAAGGAGACAAAACAAATTAAAGAAAGATGTCTTCTTCTTTCCTGGTCGTCTAGGCATGTCCGCAGTAGATGACAGAAACGTCCTTGGGGATCCCCATTGTCTGTAGAAAGTCAAAATAAAGGCAAAATTATTCGGGTATTGGCAAGGGGTCCGGTTTTCTTCCCGACTTTAACCCCTTTTCCTCCTTTTCTCTGGGTCATTCTCCCCTATTTTCTTGGTGCACATAAACAGCTATTTTCCAAGCACCCCACGGGGATACTTAGTTTTGGCTTGATTCTTTGGTCAGCTTAGCTGCATTCTTCCAGGTTAGCAGTAAATACTTTCTGGTTAGCTGCACATATTCCTCAGTTTAGCAGTAAATTCTTGCTGGTTAGCTGCACATACTTCTTCGGCTTAGCAGCCATTCTTCCTATTCTTTTCTTGTCGTTAGTTGGACCATGGTCTATGCTTGTGCCTTGTGTTCATCCTAGGGAGATAAAACAGAGGCGTTTCGTTGCACACCATCCCTGTCTAACTTGATCTAGCCTACCCCTGTCTTCCAGGACTATGGCACCAATTCTTACTACGTGCCTCCAACTTTATTGTTCCCATTAATGTTTGCCTATTCTAATGCTTGCATACCTCTATCATAACAATCCTTTTGACATTATGAACATGAAAATGATTAGTCACCTTCAATTTTACTTCTGTTTTCTGTGGTCGTCTGAAATGGCCATGTTGTTATCTATTTTCTACTCTTTCCACACCTGTTGTACCTGTCTTGGGAAAAACAGCTAACTTTTGAAGACATTGGGCCTCATTAAACGGACGGCGGTGGACCAAGGTGCTATTAGCACCTTGGTCCATGCCGGTAAAATACCGGCACCGCCTTGGAGGAAAGGGGAATTACCGCCCTATTCCAAGGTTGGTGGGGCGGTAATTCCCCCTTCCCCCATTGCCCTTCCCCATTCCCATTTTTGCCCCATAGGGCATAATGGGAATGGGGAAGGTGCTAATTACGGCACCGCACATTGCGGTACCGTAATTAGCTCCCTGGTCCCTTTGCGGGTTGGTTTTTAAAGCCTGCAAAAAGCAGGTGTTAAAGTCTCCAACCCGCAAAGGGACCTCATAGTAAGGCGGTAAGGGTTAACGGTCACGGTACCATTAACGTTGACCGTTTACCCTTAACGCCGTCCGTATAATGAGTCCCATTGTGTCTCTTTCTCCCTTTTTCCTGTTACTCACCTGGATCCTATTACCTTTAGTGTTGATCGATTGTGTGTTCACACCCTTTTGGCGTGAACTAGTACTTACCTTTTTTCTTTTTCTCCCTAATTTAAGGCCATGCAGACGATTTCTTGTGCTTCCACGCAAGAGGTTCATAGCTTGTCTGTAAGATAAATCAAAATGGTTACTGGCATTCACAAGTTGTTTTGCTTACTTCACCGTATTTACTTAAAATGGCTTGTGCGAGTTTCCTTCGTTTAATTGACCCAATTTTATCAGCCATACTCCTTTTCTTGGTCTTCATGGTCTCTTGATGTTTTTTTTTACTGTCAAACGCTCCATTTTTCTGTTGGCCAGGAAACCTCACAAGTGCTATTTGTTTTCCACTTTTTGCTTTTTTTCCGCTTTATGCTTTTGAGTATATCCCTTCTCCTGTTATTCATTTGCCCAATTGCTCCTATTTCTCAATTTTCCCTTTATTAATTTTTTATTCAATATAGCCACTCATTTTCAGTATTTCCTAATTTATTTATTTAGTTGCTTATTTAGTCCTGTGACCAATCCTTTTGAGCTTCCTCGCCTCTTCTCTAACCCTATCTTCTTCCTTTTCTCCTTATTTCTACGTTCATCTTTCCTTTGAACTTCCTCATCCCTTCTTTCACGTACCCTTTGCTTTTCTTCTAACCTCTACTGTTTCAGTCTGTCTCGTTCATAGGCTGCTCTCTGGTTTGCGATCGAGCTACTTTTCTTGCTCTTCGCGATAAAGCTTTACTCGCCTTAGCCTAACTTTCCTTCTTATCCTTCCGTCCCTTAACTCCTTCTCCTTCTTCTTTCCTCTGTGCCTCATCTAACTTCTTTTTAGGTCTCCCATCATCACTTTCTTTCCCATCGAGTTTCAATGAGATTTGTCCTCCCATCTATTCATCCATTCTAAATGCTATCTCATCAGTTCTGTCTTCACTTCCTTTCCTCTTCTTTCCCTCTCTCCCCTTATCGAGAGATGTACTTGTATGTGCCTGATCCCCTCCTTTATTAACGCATCATCACGTCTCCCGTTGTCCCTTGGGGCTAGGGATGAGAGATTCTTGTCCTTATCCTTCCCGTGATTTTTGTTACTACTTTATGTAGGCGACTCATAAGCGGGCTTGCTATACCTTGGGGCTGCTTTTAGCTTTCTTTAATGGGTAAAGTCCCTCAGGCTTACTTCCCTCGGTTCCTGTTTCAGGCGGGGCAGGTGTTGCTGCAGGTGTCTCACCCCCCTCAGTGCATATTTTTTGCAACCAAGCTTCTGGAGGCTCTTCCTCCTTTCCTTGTTCTTATATTTTTCACAATTTGAGAACAGCATAGCATTTTCTAACTTTTTTCTTGTATATGCGGCATGCAAGTAAGTTGCCATGCGTTGTAAGATGGCTTTAGATGAAGACTCAATTTGTAGCCGCGGCATAAACATCTTGTGCCGGTACCTTTAATCCACTCCTCCAATTAAAGCAATGTTTTCCGGGTTTAACTCTGTTTCTAACGATATCCTTATGTGAGTCCAACACTCCCATTACTATGAGCAAGCACCAAATACCGCAAGCTCCAATCCAGTCTCTTCCTACCAAATTATTTATACCGCCAATTTACTCAAAGAACATCAATCTGTGTGCGATTCCCTCTCAACTATAGAATCGCATAAAACTCTTACTTGATTTCAACCAACAAGGAGACAAAATTCCTTACAGGTGACATACAACAGGACATGTATAACAGACACTTGACAGACTAGACAAACACCAGCTGGACACACGTATACCTGCCTTCTAATCAATACCCCGACATGGGGTGTAAACGAACCCCTTTGATGCCGTCTTTAATCGTCACCGTAGCCGATCGTCCCCTATTATGTGGGCTCTGGGTTCACGTTTCTTCTGACCGCTGTAATAAAGCGCAGGAACAAGGCAAATCCTCTTATGTTTTTCTCTCGGTGCCCCCCGGTAACCTTACGTTTTTCTCTCGGGTGCCCCCCCGGAAACCTTATGTTTTTCTCTCGGGTGCCCCCCCAAAACCTTACGTTTTTCTCTCGGGTGCCCCCCCCAGAAACCTTACATTTTTCTCTCGGGTGCCCCCCTCCCCGGAAACCTTACATTTTTCTCTCGGGTGCCCCCCCGGAAACCTTACTTGAACCACTACTGTCCTTCATGATTCTTATTTCATTCTGCTTGCTCTTTATTTATTTGCCATATTTCCCTATTTTATGGCTGCCTTTATTTTCCTGGAGGTCATCTGTTTCTACCTCGTGTCTGCAAACATTCATAATTTGCGGCCTGTGCCTGAATTTCAAAAAATCCTTCCTCTCCTTTTTCGTTATTTCTTAACCAGGTCATACAGCTAGCTGTTCTTTACCATGCTGCCATGATAATGAAATCTTTTAGTTTCGCACCCAAACATTCTCATTGACCTTCTGCCGCTTTCATGCCTCAAAATCGTGCTTATCCCGAAATGGGGCATGTTCTACATAAAACAGGCTTCCCTTGGCAATCTAAACGCTATCATCATGCATTCACATATTGTCATTCAAACCTTTCTTCATTCGTCTAAATCGTATAACACCTGAATCACAACTGCTCGTCTCAAATCACAAAAGGGGTTTCCTTATTTAATAAAAATGTTCTCCACTCTGGCCGTCGAGGCCTCAAAATTATAAAATACCACCCCTGGTATGACTCCATGCAAACTGTTCAACCCCTCACGGTGGAGCTCCTAGAAAAAGCCTTTAGGAGCACCCCAAAAACCCCCTTCACTAGATGTGTGTTATCCCCAAAATTCCCCAAAAGCAGGTCGCAAATGACCCAGTAACCTCCTTCAGTTTCAGGGGGTATTCTAAGTCAAAAATGATAGAACACATGAATGGCAATGGACCATTCAGCTACAGGGCAGTGCCTGCTCCTGCCCGCACGTTGATTTAAAACCCCATGTAAAATCGCTTGCTTCTCATCTCATGAAGTTTATCACTACCTCTTTTAATTCTAACACTACTTCCGTAGCTTGTAAAATAACCCTTGCTCATGTCTTGCCAGGTTACATACTACACTCTGCAATGTTGCACTTATCGTTTGAGTGTCATTGCAGGGACGTCATTTGGGGGTCGCCAGGGGTTGTGGCTGCACCCCCTGAGGTATCCCTTGTTGCCCCGCGGTCTCCTTTGCTACCCTAAAATAAGGAAAATGTTTAAAACTTTTCCTACAGTGATATCATCAGAGGTCAAGGGTCATGAGATGTCACTTCTGCTACCTCCATCATTTTGGTGGAATGACATCCCTGTGTCATTACTTCCTTTTCACTACCACATATGCTAATGCCTCCAGCCCTTTCCTTTCCCCGCCATACTTACAACACCTGCTCATTCATTTCTCGTGTCATTTTCAGTGTTAAATTGTATTACTACACTGCCATTCTTGCAGGCATCTTACAGAATCTTCACAAGCTCTAAAAGTGTGGAGTGCTGCTGTGTGCAACTCTCAGTATTCATTGAAAGAATACACATGATTTTGCGTCAGACGAGCTGCGCACTGGCTACCCATAGAGGAAAGGCTATTTTTTTAAAATCACGAATGTAAGTCTTACACAGCGCTAGTTTATCTAACTGATGCTGCTACTAGGGTCAGTTCAGCCCAGTGGCGGCTGGTGACTTTGGAAGTTGGTGGGGCGCATATATCTTGGTGGGAATTTGGGAGCAAGCTAGGCCACCTCACACCAACCAGTGTGCCAGTGGCTTCTCTCTCTGCAAGGCATTTTGGAAAAAATGGCTTCCAAGATGTGCAATTTACTGTCCAAACCTGCAGAAATATGACATCACAAATCCTGGCCTAATTCGGAAACAGCCTGGAATCCACTGAAATGTCGGCAATGTTTTTTTCCAGCTCAAGTATATCTGGACTGGACTAATGTGAAAGCATTAACAAATAATGCATACAAATACATTTTTCTAAAATGAAGCACCTATCAACACCATCAAAGGCAGTTCACAAATATGGGAACACTCTGCCTCTGCCATACAACGCACATACACAATAGACTTAACTAAAAGTCCACATATCAGAAATACAAAGCAATATCTGTGCCAAGGTGTCTGCAAACAAAGGGTATGAAAGCCAAGTGTCCAAAAGCACACCATTGAGTGACATGTATGAGACTGGTGGCATTCACAGTTATGCACAGGCACAGATTCTGCCCTTTGAAGGATCTCTGCCAGCCCAGAAAGGGGTTGAGAGCGGGGAGTCAGCTAGATGAGACTATAACCCCCATTCTCTAGCTCTTTCAGAGCCACACATGCTATAGGGAGCAGCATTCATACCCTGACTGCCATATTCCATTTGCCTAAGTTACTGGTAGTCCTGCATGAATGCGTCACTGGGACTGCTGGCGCACTGACCCAGCCAATATCTTCTGTGATGCTCAGCCAGGTTCAGGTTGCCTACCTGCACCAGGCTGCTTGCCACCCCACAATTTAAAGAAATAGAAATGGAGCTAAGACCTGTTTTATTGTCATCACTGGTTCCCCTATTGGGTGCACAGGATGGTCATACACAGCTTTGAATTCCCCCTCCCCATGCAAGGAATAGAATCCCAATTTAACAAGTCAATTAGGAGCGCTCACCCTGCAAACTCAGTGTTAAAATTCACCACTACTGCTAGCATTCTGTTTCCATACAGCACTTAACAATATATAAACACATGCACACTCTTCAATGCAGTGCCTACCTAGATGAGAAGCTTTTTCGGCATGCAATACGTGAGGCAAGCACTTCTTAAATCCTGAGCTACCCCCAGTGCTCATGCTCATGGACTCCTTGTCACCAGCTGCTGTCCCCATTAACCAAAGGAGCTAATGCCACAGGGCTAAGCTCCCCCGTCTTGTTCCCGAACCCTGGAATGCTTTGTCTAGCGAACTTAGAGCGGAGCCATCCCTCCTCATTTCCAGCAAAACTCTCAAACCTACTTTGGTTACATACCTCTATCAGTTCCCCCAGTGGTATCTGTGCTCATCCCACTTTTGCTAAATTAGCCACTATGCTGTGTTTTACTTAATATACTCTATCCAGTGTGAGCTTAACATGCAGCTCATTCATAGTAATTCCAATATATATCTATTTGTTTTATAACTACAGGCGATGCTTCGTCACGCAGCCCCTAGTGTATGCCTTTTTATTATAATCTGCAAGCCCCTTCCTTATAATAGCACCACAATGCCTACGGGCTTCTGTGTGTTCCATGCTACTAGGAATCGCTCATTCCTTGCCAGACGACAGTAGACCCCAGAGACGTTTTTATTGGAGGGCACATGGGGTGGCAGCCCAGGATCCCCCACGATGCTGCCTGGCCTGAAGTAAGATTCCAGTTTACATCAGGCTTGAATAGCACATGCCAGGAAAATTTGATTGCATGCTGCTGAGGCTCCAAACCCATTGCCTGTCGGTTTTGACAACTACATTCTGCCTTGATCAATTAAAACATGCAATGCCTTTCGTTTTCATTGTGGAATGCATAGTTTGGGTAACACGACCTTTGTAGCGTTACTTCCCCTCTGTAGGAATGTTGCTGATCGTGTGCAATAGCCAAAGTTGAAATCCATATTCATCCACGGAGGTTCGGAAGTTGTCTCAGTGTGTTAAGCACTTATTGCAGGGATATGTGTTCATGTGAAAGATAAGAAGGGCACATCCCAGTAAGACTGGCTGAACCGTCTTTAAATCTGAAGTTCACAAACATACCTACACATTTACTTGGGTTTGCAGCACAAGCGGCGCGATTAACAGCACTGTTCCTGCACCAGATAGGGGTTGAAATTAGTTTGCTCAGCTGGGCATTCTTAAAACCTAGGCAATCCCTTAAAAGATGTGCATAGAATATCTGTCCAAGTGGCAAACAAGCATGCAAATTCGAGACTGTGCAGCCAAAGTGTTCATGCTTGTATCCTGGCTATGCCAACAGACGGCACAGTGATCCTGGTCAGATCATATAGGATCCCTTGCATTACTGTGCTGTCTTCTGTGAGGTTTTACCTAGTTGCATGCTGGAACTCCCCTTGATAATGGAGAAACTGATTCTAAAATCATTCCCAAGTTGTGTAACCCCCTTCTGTAATATTTTGGTTTTTAAAAATTGTCAGGTTTGGAAATGCGGGTTGTGTACCTTTGCAAGTCATTTTATAACATTAGATTGTTTTAGTTCATGTTAAGAGCTGGAAGAGAAAGTGCTCAACTGCAGGAATTGCAATATTGGCACAAATCCCAGCTTCACCCCTTAAACACTGTGTGATCCTGGGCATCTCATTTAATCTTTTATTGCCTAACATTTCTTAATTGCCAGTCTCTAAACCTTTCAAAATCGTCAGCCCTTCAGGGTGATTTCTTTCTCAGGCTATGTTTTTCATCGAGGCACCACTCATAGTTTCACTGGCTATGGGGTTGTTTCTATAATGATAGTGAGCATTGACATATTGCATACTACAGGCACTTGTCCCCTCGATCTCTAATGGCAACGCAATTCGAAAACCATGTCCCATTCCTACTCTCAGTCTGCCTGGATAAAGACACCTTCCTGGCAGCTCCTAATCTGCCTATTCTGGTCTGCATGTATCTTTTCACATACAGTCCTACATTAATGCTGCAAGCTGCACACTTTCCCGGATGCTAAAAGTCACCAGTCTCTCCCCTTCTCACCTGTTTTTGTTGTTTGCTTGAGACCTTCAGTGGTGACTTCTTTCGCACGGTCCGGGATTTGTATAAACTCGTGTGCTGGTCTTCGGATTCTAGCGTGAGGATGACAATCCAACTCCAGGATACGTTCAGATGTCCAGGACGGAGACCAGGAAGGAACAAGGTCTGAGCTCGGAGACACGGAACGCCGTGACCCTGTCAAACGAGAAATTATATTGTACCTCCGATTGAAACAAATATATGTATATTGGCCTACGCCAAGCTGCTTGTAAGCCACTTGCGAAGAAATCCGTGTTGCAAGGTCCTGACTTTAAAATCAATGTAAGCCACCATTTTAGGTCAATCCGCCATTTTAGGTTCTCTCTGTAAAGTCACCCTGTGAGTTAAAATGGTGGACGATGTCATTCCGAAATACAACATGACCGTCTTGACCTCTGTGTGTAATTAATATGTAACTTGCCTGCAGGCCACTTGTTGGGGTCGTGAACTGAGACCTTGTCCTTCGCTGACCTGTGTGTAAAGGATTACTTGCACCAATGAAACTAATACGCGAGCATATGTTAAGAACAATGTATCCAAATACTGAACTAAGAACACTTGTTTAACTACATTGTATTAATGTATGAGAAGACCTGTATGGGAAATCCCAAAATACACAGTTGCCATGTAGGCTTGTTGACATATGTATTAAAGGCAAACTAGTTGCATATGGATATGCGAACTCGGCATGAACCCTAGATCAGTAATGTATTAGAGGAATATTAACCCGAAGTAGGGTTGGACATCATGTTCGCAAATGGTATAAAAGAGCGACGAATTCTAATGTACAGCGTCTCTCACTGAACACACTGTCTCTCACTGAACACACTGAACCACGCTGGAGTTCGTTGTGTTGTACTGAGGGCCGATAGCTATCTGTTATTTTTCTCTGTAACTAACTCTCGCCTATAAATTAAAGATCTTTGTATGTTCCTTTGTAACCCGTGTTCGGTGTATTTCCTTTTGGGGTACTCAGCCTCGACATTTTGATTTTGTTTTAACAGTTGGCGCCCGAATAGGGACCCTCAAGATTGATGCCGGATTATCAAAGGTTGACCCTCGCTATCGGACCGGGATCGGACGGTGTGACAAAAAGGGGCCCCACTGAACGAGACGAGACACCTCAGCAGCGCTGCACGACCCGATCCCTGGACGATTAGCTTGTTGTCCGAGACAGCATCTTGACGAGGGTCCACTTATCGAGGCGGGAAGATTTGCCGAGATCACCAAACACGAGGTAAGATTAGTTAGGTAAGATTATTTGTAATCTGATCGGGCTTCCTTAGGAATTGATCAGGTGAGTCGTGACCCGACTCTTAAATAATCCTGATAATTTGATTTTGGCGTATTGTATCTGCAGACACAATTATTGACCAGGTAACACCAATAATTTGATATGCCTGAGAAATTGTCTACCTGCTTCAGGGCGTTGTTCCGCAGCGATAGACAATCTTTGTAATTTAGCCATCCAGCACCATAGGAGGAGCCGCCGGCGTGTACTATGTACTGTAAGCATGGCATTGGAACTATAGTGTTTAATGATATTTGGCACAGACAAACCAGACATGCCTCCGAACTTAGGTGGCCATTCAATTTTAGCTTTGAAATCCCTCGTATTGAGTATTTAGAGTCAATTCTATTAAAGAAAAAGGCTAGACCTGCAGCATTCAATGTTTTGCAGAATTGGAAAAAAGAAGCGTTGCAGCAATTTAAGAGTAGAGAAAAACATGCATGCCGTCATAAGACGAACACCTAAAAAGCATTATTGTATGACCAACATAAACATTCTGAGGCGACTAGGAATATGGATAGGGCTTTCTCACTTGTCATTCAGAAAATCTATCCTTCCAAAGATCTTCATGTTTCCGAAGAATTCATCGACAAATTGTTAAATGAACGAAGGCCTGGTGCCTCTGCGCCACCTCCGTATGTTCCTCTTCCTGCTGCTTTGCCTCTTCCTGCTGCTATTCCTGCTCTACCTGCTGTTGTTCCTGTTGTTCCTGCTCCTCCTAATGTCCCTCTTCCTCCAGTTACTGTTCCTCCACCTATCCCTCCACCCCTTCCTATTGCACCAGTAAAAATACATCCATTGAATTTGCCTGCTCCTCCTCTTCCAAGTGGTCCTGTGCCGCTTGTAGTCGATCAGGGTAAGGGGTCAAGGGTTGTCACTCGCAGTACTGTACCGCCAGAGAAGAAGCATGATTTGATTGCATGGGCTAAGCATTGTATGGAGAGAGATGATCAAGCTAATGTTTTTACCACACTTTTTAATATGGATAATTTTCCTGAGAAAAATGTTTTTATTGCAGGTTTAGGGATTCATTTATGTGTAATGTGGGGCAAATTAAATAATACAGATCTCCCGGAAGGGTTAAGGGATCTAAACACTTAAGCGTTTTCAAGAGACACTGTGGAGAAAGTAAATGAGCATGTCGAGAGGTTATTTGAGTATAGAAAGGAGTTGGAAAGGTTACAGAATGAGGATGACGAGGGGGAAAGTATGTATGTACAGAAACGGTTCCTTCCTTGTCGAAAATCGATATCTGAGGAAGCACGAATTTGCACGAAGGATGCGCTTAGATGGATTTCCGATATGTCGATAACTCCAGTTGAGGTATATGACACATATAGTCAGTATACGCCAGAAATGTAGAGGAAAGTGATACAGGTAATTATAGAGTACCTACAGGATGATTGTGTAAAAAGAAAGATTAGTTGTCCCGCAGAGTTATTGAGTCTTTATAAGAGAGCTTTTTCACTTGACACTTATTCGACTGCTTTAGCGCTCGACTTAGCTCTGTTGCTTATTAAGCGTTCGGAGTCACCTACTTCTCAGTTGCCTATGAGAGAGGTTCCTCCGACATTTGTCCCGAAGGTTGAGATTGCGGCCGATGCTGCACAGGGTATAGTTGCTGTGAACATTCCTACACATTATATATCACAGTTTGTTCATGTCCCGTTCTCAAGACAAGAAGTGAATACTATTAGACAATCTATTCCTGATATTAGGAAAAATCCGACAGGATTCTATAAAGAATTAGAGTCCGTCTTGCAGTCCTCAGTGTTCACCTTAGGCGATATTGATTTGTTATTTCCTGTACTCCTGCCCGTAGATTTGTGGAAACAAGTTAGGACTATAGATGACGTACCAGGGTTGGGAGATACATGGGCAAACATAACTAGATTCGATGGAGAAAGGCCAGCTGGTGAAAGACCGCCCCAGGTGATACTAACTTTGCCCGATAGAATCATTACAAAATTGAAAACCATAATTCCCGAGAAAAGAATTATTTGGGACAAGCTTACGGCCTGTGTCCAAGGGAAGTCTGAGGGTGCTACCGAGTTCTTTAATCGGTTCGAACTGGTATTCTCGGATTTCAGCAGACAAGACTTAGGCACAGAGTCGGGGAAAAGATTATTTGTGGACAAATTTATGCGTGGATTGCTGCCTGACATCCAGTCACAAATTATGTCTTCTGAGAGCGCTTGGCAGGAGAAGTCCCAATCAGAAGTACTGCACATGGCTCAGTACTACGAGAATCGTGTCAACAATGAAAAAGATAGAGTTGAAAAAAACGAAAAGGTGATTTAAAGACTAAAGTACTATTACAGCAAATTGTTAGAGGCCCCAGAGGGGGTAGTTCGCAGATTAGAGGTCAGTATGTTCCGCAAGGGAATGCGGCCTTGGGTCCTGTGAACATTAACCAGTGTGCCTATTGTCGACAAGAGGGTCATTGGCGTGCACAATACCCCGTCCTTCGACAGAGGTCAGATAACACATTTGGGAATATGGATAGACGATCCAGAGGTCGCCCGGGTTTAGGGGGCCCTGGTAGAGGTCAGTTTGCACAGGATCCTCAGCAACCTTTTTCACAGGCTAATCAGACTCCGAGTGTGGATACTAGGAACATATTTGATCATCCTTCTGCTGGACCACAGAAGTGTTCCATTGATCATTCACGGGTTCCAAACATTCCACTGTCAGAGCAAATGTTTCTGTAGGGTTTTCTGGCACACCAGTTGTTTGTCCAGTTTGATACCTATTATTTTGGGTCCCTTTACGGACCACTGTCCATTCCTTTTGACTTCAAATTGTGGAGAGAATTTGCTGGGTTTAAATCTATTGAAAGAATTAAATGCAATAATTTATTGTTCTTCCGATGGAGTGCGCTTGACGATTTCACCACAGCAACTTTCTGTCTCTCAATTCTTAACTAGACCTTTGCCGCCAGAATTCAGTGATGTACCAGAGTGCTTATGGGCAGTTGACGACAATGATGTCGGTGTTTTACAGATTGAGCCTGTTAAAATAGTCTTGAAACATGGACTTGAGCTGCCACGCATTCCCCAGCATGAAATTTCAGTTGAGGGCGAGAGAGCTTTGAAATGCATTGTTTCCGATTTTGTGCATCGCGGGGTGATTGAGGAAATTTCAGGAAGTTTGTGCAATAGTCCTATTTTACCCGTGTACAAGAAAGGCGATAATGCAATTCCATTCCGTTTCATAATTGATTTACGTGCCATTACTAAAGTCGTCGCTCCGCAATTTCCAATTGTGCCTGATGTGACGACAATATTGACAATGATTCCAGCTAGAGCTACTTACTTTAGTGCTGTGATCTGAAGAATGCTTTCTTTAGTATTCCTATACACAAGGATAGTAGATACTTCTTTGCGTTCACCTTAGGGGGACGCTCGTTCACAATTACTCGTGCAACTCAAGGGTACACAGAGAGTCCTAGCATCTACAGTAGGGCTTTAAAAGAACAGCTTGATACCCTTGAATTGCCCTCTACTTGTACATGGCTTCAGTATGTTGATGACCTGCTTTTGGCTACTGATTCTGAGAGTGCCTGCAAGGAGGGCACTGTGTTGTTGCTTATACATCTAGCTAAAAATGGTCACAAAGCTTCGCTTAAAAAGTTTCAATATTGTTGCCAAAAAGTTTCAATATTGTTGCCAGGAGGTCGCCTATTTAGGCTATCTCCTGTCAAAGGAGGGAAGAAGATTGACACCTGAAAGAATAAAACACATTTCTGGCATGTCTTTCCCAAATACACAGAAGGAAGTTAGAGCCTTTATACGTATGGCTTCTTACTGTAGGTTGTGGATCCCACATTTTTCACTAGTGATCAAACGATGTTGGCTTTGACAAAGGGCATTTCTTCGCCATTGCCGTGGAACGCGGAACACCAGCAATCGTTTGATTTGCTCAAGACTGCATTATGCTCGGCACCAGTTTTGGGCACACCAAACTATGAAAAGGCCTTTGTGTTGTTTGTGCATGAATGTGATGGATGTGCTTTGGCTGTATTAACGCAGGAACATGGAGGGAAGAATAGGCGGTGCGGTTACTTTTCTTCCGCCCTTGATCCTGTAGCATGCGCTTTGCCAAGATGTTTGCAAGCTGTCCCTGCTGCTGCTGCGTCTGTAAAACTGAGTGAGGGAATGGTCCTAGGCCATGATCTAACCCTGATGGTGCCTCACTCTGTAGATGTTCTACTGAACCGAACCCAAACGTAACACCTCACTTCCGCACGGTTGACGAGATAGGAATTGATCTTGTTTCCTCCTCGCATCCAAATTAAGAGGTGTTGTGTTCTTAATCCGACTGAACTCCTACCTTTCCCGCAAGGTACTACTTGTGGCGATGAAGAGTCACATGACTGTCTGTATATTACCAAACAAGAGACAAAGGATAGAATTGATTTGAAAGACACTCCTTTGAATAATCCAGAAGGAGAGCTATTTTGTGATGGCTCCTGCTCCAAACTCCCGGATGGTACATCCACAGCTGCTTATGCAATCACCACTTTAAAGGAATGGTTCGCCCAAAAAATTTTATTTCAAAAATAGATAGGCAATATAAAAAAAAACAATTGGCATTTTTTTTTTCGAAGTCCCTATGTAAAATTTTGAGCAATTCAAGCTCAAAGATAGCACATGGGGGCATCCATTTTGTGAAATGGATGCCCGCAGCTGTGCTCGCTTTGGCTTTTGCGGCACTAATGAAGGAAAAGCCAGCCAGCTGTAGTAAACAAAAGCTACCACTGGGTGGCTTCTCCTTCATTGGTGCTGTATGCGGAGGACGGGGACCGGAGACTACTACAGGCAGAAAAGCTGCAGCTGCATCTCGGTAAGTGCTATTTTTTTAATAAAAATAAACACTAGCTGTGTTTTTTTTCTAAGTTTTCCGGGCTGGAGGAGCCCGGAAAACTTAGAAATAAAACAGCAGCTTTAAAAACGTTGTATTTATGTTTGCGGTAGCTTTTGAAGCGACCACAAACATAAATACAACGTTATTGTGTTTGAAAACGCTGCGGTTTTTCTTTCTAAGTTTCTCAGGCTCCTCCGGGTCGGAGGAGCCTGAGAAACTCAGAAAGAAAAACCGCAGCGTTTTCAAACACAACCGCGTTGTGTTTCTGCCTGCCGTGACTATCACTTTGGGTCTCCGGTGCTCCCCCAGGAGAGCACCAGAGACCCAAAGTGAAAGCAAAGGCAGGCAGAAACACAACACGGTTGTGTTTACATGCCACGGTGTTTCTGCCTAAATCTGCTTTCCCATTTGGGGCTCTAGGGCTCCCCGTGTGTAGCCCTAGAGCCCCAAATGGGAAAGCAGATTTATGCAGAAACACCGCGGCATGTAAACACAACCGTGTTGTGTTTCTGCCTGCCAAATGGGAAAGCAGATTTAGGCAGAAACACACGCGGTTGTGTTTGAAAACGCTGCGAGCCGGAGAAACTTAGAAAGAAAAACCGCAGTGTTTTCAAACACAATAACGTTGTATTTATGTTTGCGGTCGCTTCAAAAACTACCGCAAACATAAATACGTTTTTAAAGCTGCGGTTTTATTTCTAAGTTTTCCGGGCTCCTCCAGCCCGGAAAACTTAGAAAAAAAATGCAGCTAGTGCTTATTTTTAAAAATAAATAAATAGCACTTACCGAGATGCAGCTGCAGCTTTTCTGCCTGTAGTCTCCGGTCCGCGTCCTCCGAGTCCCGGCACCAATGAAGGAAAAGGCACCCAGTGGTAGCTTTTGTTTACTACAGCTCGCTGGCTTTTCCTTCATTAGTGCCGCAAAAGCAAAAGCCAGCACAGGCAGGCATCCATTTCACAAAATGGATGCGCCCATGTGCTTGCTTTTGCACATTTTTTAGCTTGAATTGCTAAAAATTTTACATAGGGACTTGAAAAAAAACAAAAATGACAATCGTTTTTTTTTTTTATATTGCCTATCTATTTTTGAAATACATTTTTTTGGGCTAACCATTCCGTTAAGCACGGTTGTGGAAACCAAGAGAATTGCGCATAACTCCGCGCAGGCCGCAGAGATTATAGCATTGACCCGAGCTTGTGAACTTTCCGAAGGGCTTACAGTAAACATGTATACTGATTAGTCAGTATGCCTTTGGGGTGGTTCACAACTTTGGGAGACTTTGGTCAGAGAGAGGGTTCTTAACTTCACATGGCACCAAGATCCAACATGGCTCCCTAATAGTACAACTGCTCTCAGCGCTTGCGCTCCTTATTCAGTTAGCCGTCATAAAATGTGCAGCACATCGAAAGATTACAGATGACATAGGAAAAGGGAATGCTTTCGCTGATCAGATAGCTAGACAAACTGCTACCAATCGATGTATGTTTCAAGGGAGACTGTAAATGCTTATGCAATGGACGAGGGTGTTGGGTCTGTGCGAGATATCCAAGCTGATGCCACGTTAGAAGAATCCAAGAGGCGGGCTGAAGGCTTGGGGAAACTTGATGATGACGGGTGTTGGGTGGACATAGTTGAAGGGAAATGGCTACTCCTTGACGCTGATGTAATGATGATGGTCATCATGGCCCATGGTCCTACGCATGTATGTTCCCAGAAAGTAATGAAAATATTAGAGAAGTTTGGGTAAATGACAACATTTCGAAAACTGCCCAACGCTATGTTCAGGGTTGCATTATTTGCCTGCAACACAATGTGGGAAAGGGGACAGCAACTCCAAGGGGAAGTTTTGGGCCACCCTCTGTCCCCTTTGAAGTCATCCACTTTGATTTTATTGAAATGGAACGCTGTAATAATATGAAGTACATATTAGTGGTCATCTGTGCTTTTAGTAAATGGGTTGAGGCTTTCCCTATCAAAGATGCTACAGCCATGACTACGGCGAAAACCATGTTAAAAGAGTACTTCCCGCGGTTTGGTCTACCAAGAGTCATCTGGTCAGACAATGGTCCACATTTTGTCGCTGCTGTAATTCTGCAGATATGTGTGGCATTACAGATCGACAAACGGTTCCATTCAGCCCGATACGCTCAGAGCGCCGGACTAGTAGAAAGACACAATGGTATCATCAAGAACAAGCTCGCTAAGATGTGTGCCAGCACTAAATTAAAATGGCCGGACGCCTTACCGATCATGTTATTATCCATTTGTACAACCCCTCAAACTAAGACTGGGCTCTCTCCATTTGATGTGGTAATGGGGAGACCTGCCAATATCTGGAACCTTCCTAAATGTAGATCTTTGAGAAATGTTGAAAATGTATTACTTTCAGATTATTGCAGCCAGTTGACCAAAAACCTGTATTTGATTTATCACCAGGTGCGAGAGGCTTTACCTTTGTGATACGAGGGCCCGGGCCACAGCATACGGCCTGGAAGCTGAGTGCTCCACAAGGCATTTGAGCGCTCTTCCTGCTTTGCACCTCGCTGGCGGGGCCCATTCCAGGTCCTGTTGGTCACACAAACGGCGGTGCGGGTTTCTGGAAGAAAGAATTGGATCTACGCATCGCATGTCAAGAAACTTCCTCACCCAGTGCCACACGATACAGAAGAAACAGAACCCCTCGCTAACGCTGCAACCAACGATCCCAAAGCAGTAGATAGGGCTGAGAGTGTATCAGAGAATCTTTCTGAGCCTGTGAGGCTTGGGAAACCAGCCATTTTGTCTCCACACTCTCCAAAAGTTTTGCATCCAGAAACTGCTGTTTCAAATTCGGCATCTTCACTTGTCTCTGATACGTTGCTTGCAACGGGAAGTGACGACACATTGTTTCCGGATCAATCAGTACTGGGAGAAGCAAGGTACGATCGGAGTCAAAGAAGATAGACTTACGGCACGGTTCGGCTGTGCATTCGGAGAAGGAAAGGATCATCGAGGGCTTGTTTTTGCCCAAATTTGAGAAAGGGGATTCTGTTGGCTAGGGTTGTGGAAGGACTAAGAAGTTGCGCGGCCGAGAGGTCGCCAGCAACGAACATTGGGGGTTTCCATTTGAAGACTACAATGCCTGCCACCGCTACCGCTCGTATGGGGCTTGTAAATGATTGTGTGACCAACCGGGACAATGGACATAGAGCTTGGGTCCCGAAAACGTATTGCTGTGTTTTTATAATAATATTTGGTTTTATAATAGTCACTGTTTTAGGCTTATGGTACCTCGAGGAAATTCATCCTTTAGAGTCCTTGTTACCGACTGAAAATGTACCTACTGTTCCTACTCCCTTCGTAAATTTGCATACTCTGTCCCCTAGGGACTCCCAGCATAGACAAAGGTACCACAATAATACTCTGCTACTTATCATGAATGCCACGCATGCCATTTTTAATAAGTCCAAGTGTTGGGTCTGTTCACATTTACCGTAACACGGGGATAAGGGGCTAGGTTGGTATATTCATCCTTTACCTTTGACAACTGCTTGTTATGCTTCTCTTAGAGCACTGTTCTTTGGACGTTGGAATGATAGCATCTGAGAGAACTTTAATGGCACTAATTTGAATAGTTTTGAGAAACGTGTCTGACTCCCCTGGGATGCTCACTTTTCGCAAATAGGAGTAAGCTCAAGGTTGCTTCTATTAGGCCTCTGACAGACTGTCTCGTCCTTTCCAATCTTTGATTTCCTTTAAGATGGCTCCGATAGGCAATAAGGATGCCATGCCTCCTTCTTACACTGTTAACCATAGCCATTCAGTTTCTTTTTGCATACAGAGGAATGGAACTCAGTGAATGGGAGATTTTAGAGGTTGTGCCAACGTTGCAAATTTGACTGAGGAAGATAGACCTTTGTATGTACTTTGTTTGCGGTAATGTAGCATTTCCATGGTTGCCCAGGAACTTGTTATTTAGGGATCCTGTTACCTGGGGTATTTATAGCTAGTACAGTAGAGGTTTCAAAGATTCGTCCACGGCGGGACGAGAATGGTGACACTTCAGCACAGATCTTGGGAGATATAGCAAAATCATTTGTGCCATTTTGGGGGCAGATAGCGAATTCCGAAGATATCAGAAGACAAGCGAGAGTTCTGGAGAGAACAATCAACCGGACCACGGACATACTCTATAATATGACATTAGAACAGAAAGCGATAAGACTAGTAGCGCTTCAAAACCGAATGGCATTAGATGTCATTCTGGCTGAACGTGGTGGAGTGTGTAAATTAGTGGGGTCCGCTTGCTGTGTTTTCGTGCCGGATTCCTCCTCAACTATCGTCAAGGAAATACAGAATCTGCACGTCCTTAGTTCAGAAGTGCATGTTCCAGAGGGAAATCGGGATCTTAGCGCTTGGTTCTGGGACTTCTTGCGATCTTGGGGTTGGAAGGTACTTTCGGTCTTACTGTTCATTTTGGGAATTCTGTTGTTCCTTTGTTGTTGTATCCAGTGTCCACCTAGTATATGTTCGATGCTAGGGGGATGTTGCGCACAAGCGATAGGTACGATAGGACATAAAGTGTATGCCCCGGATAAAACCTCCAAGGAATACGTGTTAAAGGAAATTTTAGCGAATGATCTGATGGCAATAGATATTTCTGACAGCGATTCAGGGTGCATGGACGATGATGCATGGAGTTATTTCCAAGGAGATCCAAAGTAGTTTAGCACTTGGCATAGGCCAAAAGGAGGGTTTGTCAAATGAGAAATTATATCGTACCTCCTACTGAAACGAATATAGGTATATTGGCCTACGCCAAGCTGCTTGTAAGCCACTTGCGAAGAAATCCTTGTTGCAAGGTCCTGACTTTAAAATCAATGTAAGCCGCCATTTTAGGTCAATCTGCAATTTTAGGTTCTCTCTGTAAAGTCACCCTCTGAGTTAAAATGGTGGACAATGTCATTCCAAAATACAACATGACCGTCTTGACCTCTGTGTGTAATTAATATGTAACTTGCCTGCAGGCCACTTGTTGGGGTCGTGAACTGAGACCTTATCCTTCGCTGACCTGTGTGTAAAGGATTACTCGCGTCAATGAAACTAATCCGCGAGCATATGTTAAGAACAATGTATCCAAATACTGAACTAAGAACACTTGTTTAACTACATTGTATTAATGTTTGAGAAGACCTGTATGGGAAATCACAAAATACACAGTTGCCGTGTAAGCTTGTTGACGTATGTATTAAAGGCAAACTAGTTGCATATGGATATGCGAACTCGGCATGAACCCTAGATCAGTAATGTATTAGAGGAATATTAACCCGAAGTAGGGTTGGACATCATGTTCGCAAATAGTATAAAAGAGCGATGAATTCTAATGTACAGTGTCTCTCACTGAACACACTGAACCACGCTGGAGTTCGTTGTGTTGTACTGAGGGCCGATAGCTATCTGTTATTTTTGTCTGTAACTGTTCAGTATAAATTAAAGATCTTTGTATGTTCTTTTGTAACGCGTGTTCGGTGTATTTCCTTTTGGGGTACTCAGCCTTGATATTTTGATTTTGTTTTCACAACCCAAGCGCGGGCGAAAATCCAGGAAGTTCGAGTGTAAGTTTTGAGGGAAGGAAGGAAGGGGGAATCAAGGAACCGGGAAACAGGATTCAGAAGAA
This sequence comes from Ambystoma mexicanum, assembly GCF_040938575.1. Classification (NCBI taxonomy): domain Eukaryota; kingdom Metazoa; phylum Chordata; class Amphibia; order Caudata; family Ambystomatidae; genus Ambystoma; species Ambystoma mexicanum. The sequence continues at coordinate 845,482,843 of NC_090921.1, read as the reverse complement.
AGCCCAGAGCGAACTCCTGCGACACACGTCCAACTACAGCAAGCGGTAGCGTTGAGACGCGCAGAGCGCGGGGGACTTGTCTGTTTAGTAGAACGCAGAGCGTGGAGCGCAAGGACTGGCAAGCAGCGTTCCGTATCAGGCGGCCATGTTGGAAGGATTACTGCATTCAGGGACCACGAAGTCCAGAAAGGACATAGGCGACGGTTCATGACAGTATCTTGTTTCTATACTAGAAGAGAAGTAACCTCTTCGTAAATTGCTAATGTTGGCCTTCAAATGCTACTTGTTTCTCATTCTGAATAGCGCAGAAATGAAGAGGGTAGGGGATTTAAAAGGGCATAAGTATGCTTATCTTGAATGTTACAAGGCAGCATAAGTATGTATCACAGAGAATAAGGCCTCCAGGCGCTACTGAATATTCCCATACAGATGCCTCTCATAAGACATGTGAGAAGCGCACAGGTTATCAGTAAACTAATCCATTTCTCCTATCTTTAAATGTGGGCCTTTTATTCAATAATCTGCAACAATGCTTCAGGATGATTCTTTGCATTCTGCGATCTGCATTTCACATGAAGTACAGCCTGTCTTTTTACATGTTAGCTTTCAACTGTGCATTCTTCCAGCCAGTTGCTCTGATGTTAAACCATAAAAAACACTACATTTGATCACTACTTGTAACCTCATACAGACAGTCTACTTTAAGACACACTTCGCAGGCTCACAGTTCCTTGTTCTAACCGGACCTCCCCTATACTTCAAAGTTAAACCATTACCACATGGTGCATTCCTTTCTTCTCAGCTCGCGCTTAACGCACAAGAACAGTACTTCTATAAATCAATATAACTTTGCTATTTTAATGGAAAAATCCATCGTTCCTAGCACGATTTATTAGTTATATTTCCTGCTACGAGGACATCACAAATTAAACTCCATAGCTGCTGGTTTGAAAAAAATGTGTTTGCTTAAAGTGCACCAGCTTTTTGCACTTTTCACAGGCTGTTTAACTCTTTTTGGGGTGAAATCACCACAGATTTGTGTGCCTTAAACCATAATATCTGATCACCTATTTTAATGCAATTGCTTTGCAATTTCTTGGCTTGACGCCAATTTCTTTTTAAAATTTAGCTTAAAATATCATTTTTTATACTAGTTCCAATGTTTTTACAGTGCACACAGACAGTTATGCCATGAACAGCCATAGCATGCAAAATTAGACATATACATACTGTGACATGTAACAAAGTCAAACACAACTCTGGCCGCCTGCATACATGTCTGCCTCTCATTAATATTTTACTCTTGTTATTGATTTTTAAATGCTGTTACGGTTTTGGTTTGTTCCCAAATCTTGACTACCATTATTCTTTTTCCCCGTGTCCCTGTCTCTATCGGCTAGGGCACTTACCTTTTTGTTCTCCCAACCCTCACGATCACCGCCTTCTTCAGGTTTTCGTCTGGTTAGCTGCCCGTAGGAATGGGCATGGAGATGTTTATAAGCACGAGCCCCTTTAGGTCCTGACTGCAGTCTCAATTACACTACCATTGTCTACGGGGAACTTCACAGTCTACTCAGCCCGAAATGGTGAAGGACTCATGATTTTTCCTAAGACCTAGAGTTACTTTGTGTCAACAGCCATTAGGTGTCTTATTTTAATCAATAGTTGATGGTCAATAACCACCCTCCTCGCTACCAAATGTAAACGAGGACCGAGTGACCTCTGACGGGCCCATAGAATCAGAGCTCGCCCTCGAATACCTTAAGACGAGATAGCTGCACCTCGAGGAGGTTGGGGTGCAGGATTCACATACTCCAACACAGTTCAATAAGGACAACTCAAAGATTTGGTAAAGAGACTGTTAAGTTCATAGAGGTTTATTTCATGCCACTGCTGGCACAGAGCAGCCTTAGTGCTGTGGTCGAGCTCCCAGCCTCAACCAACCCCCAGCATCAAACAGAGCTCACTTTTTATAGCAAAATGTGAGGGTGCAATCTGCCCCCACCTTTCCTGCACAGTCTTAAGCAACTTCATCGTTAAACATTAGCTCATTGGCTATTATTTTTAATTGAACTAACCCTTCAGAATGAAATACGCTCTAGCATGCATGTCTGATTTTTCCTCCGGTGTTCCGTTCAATTCATAGTTGATGCAGCTGGACTCTTCAGATAAGGTTTCAGACAAGGCCTAATTAAAAGTCTAGGTTCTGCCCATTCGTCAAGTTTCTGAAAGCATGGTGTCCTCAAATGTCTCAACTTTAAAATTACCTCATTTTACACACTTTGAGCACTACTCAGTTTCTTCTCATTTTAGGCACATTTTTGGTTACATACATTTTCATTAAAGGCATTTAGCCAGAACGATTTTCTGTCTGTGTACAGAAAATCTTATTGTCCATTCTGTGCCTTGCCACCTTATTACATCATGGTAATGACATTTTTGACCTTATAAATACGATGCTTTTTCGAATACTAGTATATACTAACATTATGAATACTATTTACACATAATTACAACATCAATTAGTCCATACAAATTTCTATGCTTAGGTTTAAGTGTGGGGGGGTGCCCTCCACTTCATTCAGCTGTTGATTCCCTATCTTTAATTCGGGTCCTCCACTACACAACAAAGGAGTAAATGATAATAGCACTTGTAAATGGATAAAGAAACACAAATATATTTTTGCTTGTAATATTTATGTAACCGCAGAAAAAAAACTCACATTTTTTTTCTTCGTTTTATTTGCTAGGTGTTTGTGTCTGCTGTTAATCTGCGTTTATTAAAATGCCATAATCTCAAGCTTTGATATATATACATATATTACACGGCCACAGTAGTGGCCGTGTAGTTATGGTTAAGTTGCTGTTTACATAGGAAGAGCACTTTTTGGGCGGCTTATAACTCCGCTCCCCCTGGACGAATCCTCACCAAACTTTGCAAAAAAAGTATATGGGCCACTCTGAATCTGGACGGGTTTGGGCCAGGGGGGGCAAAGTTATAGGGGGGTCCCAAAACATCTTTTTTTCCCATAGACTGAATGGGGGAAAAACTTTGCGCACGGCTACAGGTGAAACCGCTGGACGGATTTTGACAAAATCTGCGGCAGGTACAGGGGCTTGGTCCAGAAAGCGTGCTTTTGTAAATTTGGTCACCATCCGTGTAGTATGTTTCTTTATGATTATCAAAAATTAGGTCTGAAATAATTAGTGATATCTATGTTCGCTCCGCGGTCACACTTCCCTGTTTGGTCGACGAACAAGATACCGATTGGCTAAGGAGCTGGCATCATGACCGCGGACACGCGACGTCTCTGCCCATTGCCTGCTGCGAGACGTGTTCTGCGTCAGATGGTTTGGATGCGCCCGACATCTTGGATCTGTGGAAAGCGGAGCAACAACCAGCATACACATGCTTTTTGTCATGAAACTATTTTGCTGTGTCACAGAGCATTGGGAAAGGTTCAGACAGGAAGACATGGGTGATCAATGCATTTGTTCTTCGGTCGTCATGATGTAATTTTTATGGACACCTTGCACGCACAGTAAATGTGGGGTGTAATAACAATAGCACTTCAGTCCATGTAGTGGGTAGGAAATTTGTAACACTTCAGTCCATGTAGTGGACAGGAAATTTGTAACTGTTGAAAGCACATGCGTATTGGTAGGCAACATTTAAATTGACAACATGCCGTGAATGCATTATTTTTTCCAATGGCTATTATTATATTCATTAGTACGCCGCCATGGGTGGCACATGCTACGGTGGTTGTGGCCAGAGCCTAGAGTCTTCGATGCATGGCCATCGGCCAAAGGCCGAAGGCCTTACTTCCAAGACTGTAGGCCCTGGCCACAACCACCGCTGCAAGTGCCACCCATGCATACACCCGTAGTGTTGCATTTTGATGGCAAGTTGTGGTTAGTGCGTGCAGTCTTGGGTGCATGGCAAAAGGCCATGCACCCAAGAACAAAGTGGTAAGTGCTAGACTTGGAAGACACTGCACATCCATCCCATTGAAGATCTACAGACATACAGCTAGGAGGGAAGCCTCTGGGTAGAGGTACTGAAGGATAACACACCTATAGAATAACCCCCACTACCACACATCACCGAGGTGGTTGTGGGGAGACCCTGCACCCTTGGGTGCATGGCTAAAGCCCATGCACGCAAGACTGAAGTCATAAGCAGTGGAGTTACAAGTCAATATGGGTGTGGTGGAATGTGCTAGTTGTGTTGATGCCCTAGTGTCTTAACTTCATGGATGCAGACGATGGTCCGAAAAAGTAAATTTACAAAACGCTAATTTACAAGGACCATGGTTTCCATATGCAGCGATGGTTGTGGATAGGAACTATACTCCTTGTACCTTGGTTGTAAGGCGTAGGTGGTAGGTTACTCACCGAAGATGGAAGGGCAGCCTACAGGCACTGCAGCATATTAGTACCATAGATTAGACATGTAGATTCCCATGTGTAGAAATCCCTGCCAATATACTTACTCCTTACTTTGTTCAGAATCCACATACTTTTTTTTTATTGGCTATCGTATTTGGCGGAAGTATCTGTTTTTCCATTTCTGTGATGAAAGAAAAAGGTGTGTTAGTGTTTGCATTTTTTTTAAATGTACTACATTGCGTAATAGACAGTTAACTTTTTTTTTACCCTCATATTTAGTTTACAAACCAGTGTACTATGCATTGCGCTCAGTTTCTGTGTTTGCTTTTCTAATCCTTGGGTCTGGGGAAAAAAATCATTGTCGAATAAAAAAAAACTTAATTTCCTATGGTACTAACTACTTCATTTGTTCATTTCAGTGTTTTCTTTATCTTTCTGATCAATGTTATGTTTGTTGCCTCCCTGTCCATTTTTAACAACAGTTAGATACATGTTGGCGTATTCTAACTGTGCATTTGTTCCTACAGATTTGTGATACTCATTCATTTGTGTCGTTGTTATATCCTGTTTCCTTCATCTTTCCCATTAATGTTTTCTTTGTCGCCTTCCTGCCGATTTTTAACAACAGTTAGATACCTATAGGCGTATTAACCTGTGCATTTGTTTCTAACGATCTGTGATAATCATTTATTTGTGACATTCTTCCATCCTGTTGGGTAGTTAGATACCTGTGGGCGTATTCTAACTGTTTGTAGTATTTCACATACTTTGTTGACAATCTTGAAGTACACATTATTTCTTAAAATTTTGGCTTCAAGAACATGAAATACGCATTTGTTAGGTTAGCTGGCAACCTCTGCTTTAGAGTAATGGTGCTATCATTACATTCAAACCATACATAATTATTTTTAATGTATGCAGTGTAGTGACCTGCATTGGTTGTAGCTCCTGCATGGTAGATTATTCCTACTGTTGTAAAGGTTTTCTTTCCAAGTGACACTTGACCGTGTGTGAATCCAGTCAGTTTGCAGTTGTTTTTGGTGCCATCTGCATTATAATGTAGAAGCATAAGTATCATGTAGACACTATGTGATTGTATCAGTAAGGTGGAGTGACTGTCTGAATTGCAAATACTACATAATCTGCCATGGTTTGCATTTTGTACAAGTTGCTGAAATGGAATGCTCTCACTATTTGGTATGGAAACATACACAAATCGCTCATTTGGAATTTCTTCCTGTATCACTTTGCTACAGAGAGTGCATGTATGTTTCCACATGTACGAAATTTGGAAGATTTCATTTACAGGTATGCTTTTGTTTTCCAATACTAATAGTATGTACATTAGAAATTCTTGTGGATCTTCTTGTGAGTTCATTGTGAATCTCACCATTCCAGCACAGTCGCCCAATTGTTGCCTTATTCCATGAACACTGTACGTGTTGTCAGGATTGCTTGTTGCATTTCTATGCAGCACTAACATTTGCAAACACAATTGGTCTGTACTGTGTAGGTAAATATTGTTAACAATTGGTGGCAATTGAAATAGAACATTCATTGCTACATTTGCATAGCAACTTACCCCACTTTCATTTGTAAATTTGAATGGGCCAGCAAGTTCTGTATCTGAGTGCATTTTTCGTTTTTTCTGTTGCCGACGTGCCTGGTTTACATTCCCTAATAGGTTCTTCTATGTTTGCGGCAATTGATGAAACTTTAGCTTCTTTTCTTTGCGGAATTTGCTGTTGCATTCTGTTGCATTTCTGTTTCATTTACTTTTCTTTTACCATGTTTCACTTTATCTGGAACAGGGTATTGTTTCAGATGAGGGGTGTACAGTGAACACAATCTATTGTATGATAGAATGCAAGGAATATCAGCTTTGACTTTACTTGAATCAAAGTTTTATTAGCAATAGACCGTCAACTGTACGTAAGCGTGATAATGCTACGTAGCTCATGCCTTCCTTAAACACACTCAGGGTAATTCATAGAATTTCGCACAAAAGTGCTGCACGCGGCTGGCGCACAGTGTCCCCGTGCGATACACTGCGCCAGCCGCGTGCGATAAAATCCATTTAATCGCACAGCGTATTCATGGATTTTAGTCTCCAAAACCAGCCGTGGCGCAGAGTGGCGCAGCGACCCTGCAGCAGCGCCAGTTACGCCCCCAAGAACGCCCACACGCAAGGAAAAGCCATCAAAATTCCCAATTCATCGCAACGGGCTGTGCTAACCCTGTACCAGTTCACAGGGCTACCAAATAGCAAACGCCAAGCGGGGAACGTGTATTTCAGTGGTTCGCGGGAAGTTTCACACGCGATTGTCCTGGGTACGTGTACATCAGGGGTGCGCGTGAAGTAACACACGCAATTCCATCAGGGCACGTGTATTCCATGGGTGCGCGGGAAGTATCACACGCAAAATCAGCAGGGTACATGTATTTCAGGGGTGCGCGGGAAGTATCACACGCGATTCCATCAGGGTACGTGTATTTCAGGGGTGCGCGGGAAGTATCAAACGCGATTCCTTCACGGCACGTGTATTTCAGGGGTGCGCGGGGAGCACTACACGTGAATTGGCCGTGTGGGTCCTCCCAGGTGTTCCCTCTACACCCTCCACGGCCCCTGCAGCCAGCCCACACCACAGGGGACTACCCTGCACCCCTGCTCATGTCCCGCAGGCAGCCCATCCACAATGGCCCTGCCCCCCAGCCAAGCCACATGTCACCTTGCACTACTGATCAACAACGCATGTCTCCCAGCACCCTCACCCCCAGCACTGTGGGGCACCTGCCAGCAGGCCCCCACACATGGCCAACTCATGTCCCCCTGCACCCCCACCCCCCAGCACTGTGGGGCACCCTCCACCAGGCCCACACTCATGTCTCCCAGCACCCCCACCCCCCAGCATCCCAGGGCACCCTCCACCAGGCCCCCACTCCTTTCTACCACCCCCCCCTACCCCCAGCAGTGCGATTCGCCTGTGTACGTGTATATCAGGGTTGCGCGTGTAGTCTGACAGGCAAATTCATCAGGGTACGTGTATTATGGGTCCGCGTGAACTTCCACACGCGATATCAGCAGGGTACATGTATTACGGGGTTCGCGGGAAGTTCCACACGCGATTTCAGCAGGGTACGTGTATTCCAAGGTGCGCGTGAAGTAACACACGCGATTGCCCTGGGCACGTGCATTTCGGGGTGCGCGGGAAGTTCCACATGCGAATTCAGCAGGGTACGTGTATTCCAAGGTGCGTGGGAAGTTCCACACACGATTGCCCTGGGCACGTGTATTTCGGGGTGCGCGGGAAGTTCCACACACAATTGTCCGTGGTGCGTGTATTTGGGTTGCGCGTGAAGTTTCACACGCTATTTCAGCAGGGTACGTGTATTCCAAGGTGCAATGGAAATTACACACGCGAATCCAGCAGCCTACGTGTATTCCGGGGGTGCCGGGCAGTCCTACACGTGAATCGGCCGTGTGGGTCCTCCCAGCTGTTCACTCGACACCCTCCACGGCCCCTGCAGGTGGCCCACACCACAGGGGACTACCCTGCACATGTCCCGCAGGCAGCACATCCACCATGCCCATGCCTCCCAGCCAACCCACATGTCACCTTGCACTACTGCCCACCAACGCATGTCCCCCTGCACCCCCACCTCCCAGCATCCAGGGGCACCCTCCACCAGGCCCCCACTCATGTCCCCCTGCACCCCCACCCCCCAGCACTGTGGGCCACCCTCCACCAGGCCCCCACTCATGTCCCCCTGCACCCCCACCCCCCAGCACTGTGGGGCACCCTCCACCAGGCCCCCACTCATGTCTCCCTGCAACCCCACCCCCCAGCACTGTGGGGCACCCTCCACCAGGCCCCCACTCATGTCCAACTCATGTCTCCCAGCACCCCCAGCACTGTGGGCCACCCTCCACCAGGCCCCCAATCATGTCCTCCTGCACCCCCACCCCCCAGCACTGTGGGGCACCCTCCACCAGGCCCCCACACATGTCTCCCAGCACCCCCCCCTCCCCAGCACTGTGGGGCACCCTCCACCAGGCCCCCACTCATGTCCAACTCATGTCCCCCTGCACCCCCACCCTCCAGCACTGTGGGGCACCCTCCACGAGGCCCCCACTCATGTCTCCCTGCACCCCCACCCCCCAGCACTGTGGGGCACCCTCGACCAGGCCCCCACTCATGTCCAACTCATGTCTCCCAGCACCCCCACCCCCAGCACTGTGGGGCACCCTCCACCAGGCCCCCACACATGTCCAACTCATGTCTCCCAGCATCCCCACCCCCCACCAGTCAGGGCCACCCTCCACCAGGCCCCCACTCATGTCCCCCTGCACCCCCACCCCCCAGCACTGTGGGCCACCCTCCACCAGGCCCCCACTCATGTCCAACTCATGTCTCCCAGCATCCCCACCCCCCCACCAGTCAGGGGCACCTGCCAGCAGGCCCCCACACATGTCCCCCAGCCAACACGTCATCACAATCTAGATCCCTGGGCCTTATGGGCAGCCTCCAAATGCCAAACCCCCACCCAAGTATTGTATCCACCCACTTAGAAATGGCAATTACATGATACAACCACAATGGCAAGTTTGTAAATGAACACGTCCCTCACATACACACAATGGGTGTCAGTGAATGTCAAAACCCATATCATGATATGCATGAAACCAATGAGATGATACTACACATTGAAGTTTGAAGAAAAAATATGTATTAAAAGCAACATAATTTGAATCAAAAATAAACAAACGAAAATGGGAATTAAAAAAAAGAAAGCAGCATGTCCGTAAAATAATGTAAAACCACAAATCATAATCCAAAGGAAAGGTGTCCAAAGTCACAGTTCACAAAAGTAAATCCAATGGAAAATTAAAATTGAGACCATTGCTCCAAGGGTAAATTATTAAAAAAAAATAGAAAATCCAACAGTCAACTATATACAGATAAATAATCCAGGGTCCATGATCCCAACAGAAGAAATTAAACCTATCTAATAACACTACCTAATAAAAAAAACTATATACAAAAATGTGGCCCATTGTCCAAAAGGTCCAAAAAAAAATGCAAAACCAAAGGAAACCTAACACTAACTACAGAACTATTTACAAGGGCAGCGGGCCAGTCCGACGGCTCACTTCGGGATGTTCCGGGCCAGGGCATCATCGAACTCCTGCTCAATCTCCCGGAGGCGGTCCTCCTCCATCGCCCCGAGGGTCCGTAGGGCCGTTAACATGTTCACCTCCAACTCCCTGCAGATTGCCTCGAGGCACTCGGCCCGCCTCAGGGCCCTCCGCATGGAGTTCTCCACCCTGACCATCGTGAGCCGTGCCACTTCCGCCCGCTGCCGCTCCGCATCTATGGCGTGGCCCAACCGCTGCCACACGGAAGACACTTCCGTCCTGGGTCCTCCTGCCCTCCGGCTGATGCCTGCCCCTCCGATGTCGAAGGCCCCGAGCCATCATGGCTCCCACCTCGTTGCTGCTGCTGCTGTGCGTGTGCCCGTGCCCTGGCTCCTGCTGCCTGCACATCCTCCACCGGCTGGGGTGCAGTCGTTGATGTGGCCACCCCTGCTGGACGTCCGACTCCCGACTGTGGCAGGGATGCCTCCTCCACCAGCCTGGCCGCACCATCAGAGGCAGTTCCACAGGGCACCCAGGTGACTAATGGGTGGGAAGATGGCACGGAAGACGACTGGCGCATAGGGGGTTCAGTTGAGGAGGGGGTCAGAGCAAGCCCCATCAAACGGAGGAATCCGGCCTGGGTGACCTGTCCCAGTAGGCCGATGCGGTCAACGAGCCATTCGAGATGACGTGCAGTCTCCTCATGAAAAGACTGCAGGTCACCTCGCATGGCCCATTGACGCAACGCCACACCAGTCAGGACAGGCTCAACCCGGACCCGGATAGCCACGTCCGCAGGCAGAGGAAGGCCAGTTGTTGTGAGCTCATCCCCTGCCTGAAAACGGGTCTGGAAGTAGGCATCCCTTCTGGTGCAAGATGATGCAGTGACAGGATCAGGGACAGGATTGCACACAGGCACCTCCGCGGTGGCCTGTGCTGCCTCCTGTCCCTGGTCCTGCACTGCACCACTAGCACCAGTGGAATCCCCACCTCCAGACCCCGTCTCTGTTGCTTGCACGGCCTCCTCCTCCACCAAACCCCCCACCAACCTGGATGACTCCGTGCCATCTTCCCCCGTTGGGCCCTGTGGGGTCCCAGCTGCCCCTTCTGCTGCCGAGGAGTCCAACTCCGACCTCTGCCTCTTGGACCTCCCCCCGGCAGCTGAGGCCTGGGACGCGGCACCGGACTCCTCACTCCCCGACGAGATCACAACCTGGGAGGGGAGCCGGACCTTGCGTCTCCGGCTGGCGGTGCGATCCCCGCCGCTGTGCTCCACAGCACCTTCTCCGCCCTCTTTATCAGTTGACGCTGCAGACAGGGAGAAATAAAACACAGGCATCAGGGCACTGTACAATTGACACATACACACATGACAGTTGTACATGAGTGGCATTGGCAAACCCAGACATGGCATCAAAATCGCCAGCACACATGTCATTTCAACTTGCACACATGAGCCATACCACAGCCATATCGCAACAGCCAGCACCATCCATACACAAACAACAGCATGAGCACGCAAAGGTGAGCCAGACATCACATGCAACACAGGGAGTGCACTACACATGCACATACACCACCACACTTGCATGCATGTGTACACCTCTGCCAACTGTGGGAGTGTTCAGATCGGCATCCATGTCACATCTGCCAATCAGGCTTCCACATCCCGCTGTCACATGCATCCATGTTGCATCACTGTTGCACCCTTGTCAAATACACACACATGCACATGTACACAGTGCTGATACAGCTGATGCAGCTGAAAACAACATCCATGTGTGACATCACGAACATGCCTACTTACATACACATTCATCCAAACATGTGTGCCCACACAACTGCATTTGGCATGCAAGCCTACACACACAAGCACCATCCATGTCTCACACATGAGAGCCCTCGCATGTGTTAGCCTCAGGGCCCTGTACACCCCCACCCATACTTGGCCCCACATGTGCAACCTGCACACTACTGGCACATCACCACACGCACAGCTTACAATCATGATGCATGTACACTTACCGCTCGACTCCAGACGGGTCTGCCTCTCAAGGACCTGGACGTGGAGTGCTGGGGATATGCGTTCCAGGACCCTCATCTGATCGTCCGACAAATGGCCCCGGCGCCCCTTAGCATCCGCTGCCTTCAAGAGGCGCCGGGCCTTGTTGAGGGTCCTGGACCTGAAGTCCTCCCAGCGCTTCTTGACATGATGGAATAGTCGGACTGCCACCACCTCCGCGTTGATGGAAGTCACGATGTCCGTCCAGATCCGAGTCCATCCTTCCTTGTCGGTGCGCAAACTTCCTAAGAGGGCATCATACTGCCCCAGGACTTGCTCCACCAGGACACCAACTTCGGTGGCAGTGACGCTGGTGCCCCTCTGCCTCTCTGGCCGGGGGTTGTCAGTGGTGCCAAATGTTGCAGTGCCCGACATGACAACCCAAGAGGCAGGAGTGGGTGGGCAACTGGGTCCTGGGGCTGGGCTGTGGAGCGATGGAATCCCAGTCGGGAGTCTTCGGTTCCAGCAGGGGTGGTCACAGCAACAGCACCCCTGGCTGATGTGCAGGCAGCAAATGGCAGGGCACGTGGGCAGCAGGCAATCAGGCAGCAGCAGATGGCAGGTGGGAGCGTGCTCAGGGCTCTGGGGGGCAGTAATTCGGCCTTCTGGGCAGGAGCGTGGTCTTCCGTGTGCTTACGCGTGGCCAGCTTGATACGGAGTGATTTGGCACGTGAAAATCCAGCAGGTCTGCGTGTAATTCGAGGAAAGGGCCTTAGTGCGTGCGCGCGTCAGCACACGTATGCAAATTAATTGGCCCAAAGGCCACCAGCGTGTATGCGTGTCTGTGACGTGCGTGCGCAGGCATTTCCCTGTACACGGTGCATGTTACACGTCCAATGACTGCATGTCAGAGTGTCAGCTTGTGTAATTGGAGGATGGGGCCTTAGCGCGTACACACAGAAGTGACGCTGGACGTGTGGGCATGTTTAAAAGGTACGTGTAGAACGCCATTTCCTTGTACGTGCTTTTCGTGGAGAGCGAGTGGGTGAAATCTGTACTTCTTGTCGGTTCACACGCGATTTACTTCATGGCGTTCCAAGTTCATACTCCCTGTTACCTCTGACAGCTTTTTGTCTTCTTGTCTTTTTCCTGGGCCTGTTTCCTCAAACAGCGTTCACTACTCCTGTTGTCCTGTCTCCTCAGACAGCGTACAATTCTTCTTTTGGCGGGGGTGTTGTCAACGCGCACACGCGCATATTTTTCACGCAATTTTTCCTGGCAGACGGTGAGTCGCGGACGTATTTGACATCTGTGCTTGCCCCGTGTGTTGCCTACCCTTCAGAGGTCAGTCTAGGCTGCATGTGACACGCATACGTTCATTTTTGTGTTTCTGGGTGCCACAGCGTAGTGCAGGTTTTTTTTTCCACGCACGTGATCTAGGAGGGGTTGCGTGCACATTATCTCCCTTTTTCGGGGTGCCTGTGCGTTGCGTGACCTGTCATCTTGCCCCAGGGGTCACATACAGCCTTGCTAGAGGACTAGGGTATGAATTCCATCTAGTGCCCTACCCCTTTGACCCCCAATTGCCCAGGACAATAGTTTACTGCAACTCCCAGACGCACAACAACATCAGTGCCATGGTTGGGGGGCGAGCACGCGGTAAGGGTGGCAAAGGTGGGCGAGCCACAAGAGGTGGCCGTGGTGGATACGGTAGGGGACGTGGCCAGGACTTGCAGGGTGCCCCTAGCCCCCATGTGTGGGTGACCAGTCAGGGACACCCATGCCCCCCCCCCCTGGTTGAGGATAACGTGGCTGACACCATCCCTGCTCAGCCCTTGTTGGACCAGCCCATTGTGGCACCAGACTTGGCACAGGGTGACTCCATGGCTGACTTCCAGGTCAGCAGGTCTAGGCCACGTGTGGCGGTGCACGTTGGTGTCACCAGCCCATGTGGATCAGGGGCAGCTATGTCATCTGCTGCCCCGAGTAGGCAGGGTGGGGAGGCTGCAGGGGCAGCTGTGGCTCCATCCACCCCAGCTCTGAGTGTCCCAGCCAGGACAGTGTCGGTCCTAGTCCATCCTGCTGACGTTCCCCCTGACTACATCACACTTCAGCTAATGCCTGCACCAAGTCCCATGGTGAGTGTTCATTCCCACACTCCTAGTCCACAGTCCACCGGGGCTCCTGCCCCTAGTGTCCAGAGCGGCGTAGGACACTCAGTATCACCACCACCTTCCAAGCGGAAGAGGAAGAGTGCTCGTCCAGTACAGGCTGATGCCCCAGACACGGCTACACAGTCCGGCCCACCAAGGAAGCCCAGCTTCAATCAGGCCGAACTTGATGCACTTGTGGAGTATGTGTCCGCACATGACAGCGAAATGGTGATTACTGCAGGATGCAAGACCACACCTGCACAACGTCAGGCACACTGGCAGACCATTGCGGAACTCATAAGTGCCCTTGGATTTGTGAGGTGCACAGCTAATGATTGCTACAAGCGCTGGAATGACCTTAAGCGCAGGGCAAAGAAAAAGCTGGCCTCAAGTCATGCCACAACTCTAGTGACTGGAGGTGGGTCTCCGGCAGGGGACATAGAACTCACTCCACATGAGTATGTTGCTGGGACCTACGTCACAGAGGAACAGATCCAAGGTGTGGGAGACCTGCCAGATTATGAGGCATTGTCCGGTGAGTGCACATGCATGTGTGTGTCATCCATGTGCATGGTGTATGTGTGAGTGCTTCTGATTGAGTGCCAGGTGAGGGGGTGTGTGCCTGAGTGGTTTGGGTCACCCATGTGCTTCATCCAATACATTCTGCGCACCAGGATTTGGGTGTTGCAGTATCCATTCTGGCAACAGTAGACATTCAGCCCAACCTCACGCCAGTTGCCCTTGAAGTGTCATCTTGCCACAACATAGTTGCATGTTATTCTGTGTTCATTCAGGCTGATTGTCTGCATTCCACCATTTTCACTAGGCATTTCTCAGTCCTATTGTCTGTCACTAGGCATGCTAGGCAGCATGCAGAAAATGTGTTGGTCTTCCATCTTGGTGTCATCAATGTGTGCCATTTGCCTCCCCTTCATACGCAGTGACAGTGCATGCATTGGAGGGTTATAGTCATGTGGTACATGTGTCAATGAAGTACTGTTTCTGTTGCTTCTCAGCCCTAATTGTGTTCCATGGTGCTAATGCCTGTTCCCATTTCTTTTCTTTCATGTCTTTGCAGGGGATGACGCACTTGATACTGCTGGGGTTGTGGAGATGGTGCAGACCCAGTGAGGGACGTGGTGTGGTGGTGGGTGAGAACCCACACTTGCTGCAGGCCGTCATCTCAAGGGGTGTCTCTGGGTGCACCTCCCCCGAGCTCTATTCAGGTGTCGATTCGGATGATGAGACCTATGTGCCGTTGCAGGTAAGTGTTTCTGAGAGGGATTCTGTACTGTCCAACCCACCTGCACCAGGGGTAGAACCCTCAATGGGGATGTCAGTGTTGGTAGGTCCGCCTTTGGTGGTTACGGATGCAGGGTCACACTCAGCTACATCTGATCCTGTTCCTGGGCCAGCAGATCAGAGGGGGAATGCAGTCCTGCAGCCTCAGGCAGTGCCGGCACAGCAAGGCGCAGTTCGCCTTGCCCCAGACAAGTGTGATGCCCGCCGACACGGTGGCCGTATGCCACCTGGCAATACCGCATGGGAGAAATCCATATACGGTATGGCAAACCAACAGGCAGCATCAACTGAGATGATGGCTCAGGCCATGGATAGGGTGGCCACTTCCATTGTCCCCCAAGAAAGGCTAATTGAACAACTACAGCAGGCAACAGACTCCATTAGCCAGTCACACAGGGAGGACATGTTGGCGTCCAACAGGGACAGGCGGGCGGCACTGGAGACTCTGCGGGAAGCCATTTCTATTGAGTCCCAGGGCCACAGGGAAGCCCTGAGGGTGCAACTCCGTCAGCTCAGGGCAACTCTGGTTGAGCTTGAGGCTTCAGCTAACACGAGGACAGAACAGCAGCTGGAGCGGCTCACACGTACGCTCTCAGCTGAGATGCAGGCAACTAGGGAGGAGGTCCCGGCATCCCGTGAGTTGTTGCATGGGGACCTACGCACAATTATCCTCCAGAACCAGACCTTCCACACCCGCATGCTTGCTACATTGGAGGACTGGACTAGGGCTTTGCGTGGGCTGCCTCCCATAGTGCCTCCACCTCCTGATGCAGCTGCAGAGGGTGAGGAGAGCGACAGCAGCGATTCTCCCACAATAGGGTAGCCGTGCAGGCCATGAGCTCATGGAGGTGTTTTTTTTCCGCAAGATCCACACAGGTGGGTTTTGGTGTGCACCCTGTCCTCGGACCTCCTGGGTGGCCTCCCCCAGCCCCCTGGGCCCATTCATGGCCATTTTTGATTTTTGATTTATTTTTTTATTTTTTAATCTTGATTTCTTTGACAGTGTGTTGCCTTGTGTGGCTCCTGTGGGCATACGCTGTATTGTGGCTGGGCACATGCAGGCTTGTCCTGAATTTGGGTCAGATGCTTGGGTTTGTGTGACACACACCCCTCCTGCTTCCCGTTTCCATGGGCTTGCAAAGGGTGTGCCCAAGTGACATTGCCTTACAAGGTGACGTTGGACTCCCATTTGATGTGTGGGCAGTCTGTAGTCAATACTGTGTATACATTCCTAGTGCATATTGTTGTTGTATTGTACACTGCATGGTGTATTGATATGTGCCTCTGCATCCATCTCATCCTCCTAATTTGCAGGTCCATTTCTCATGTCTTCACAAGGCAGTCTATTTTGGAACTGGAGTCCATGTTGTAAGCAGTGCACCTACACTCTTGCGTGGCGCTAACACTGTATGGTTGGAAGTGTTCGAAGTGCTGGCATTATCAGGTAGTGAGGCTACCAATTTTTTAAGTCCGTACTGTCATGTTTATGGTAGGTTGGAGGTTGTGTAGGTGATTGGTATTATTGGTAAGTATTTGGTAATGTGTGTTGTTGGTCCTGCATTACTGTGAGCATTTCATGTGTGGCCAGTTTCCATTAGGGACACTGTAGTTGGTGACACTTGGGGCATGTTGTGCGGATTAATTTGTTGGCTCTCACATTGCATGACATGCCATGGTGTGTTGTGTGGCCGTGCCGGGGAGGGGTTGGGTGACATGGCACTGTTCTCATATTGTATTTTGCAAGTGGGTATTCATTTTTGCTGCATGGAAGTGTGTCTTTTGATGACACTGCATTGGTGGTGTTTGTGTAGGTAGGGATGCACACATTGTGACACTTCCAGATGAACAATCTCAGGCTGCTATGGTTCTGACAGTTGACTGTCCCTTAATTCATCAGAATTGTCAGATTGAGTCATCATTGATTGTCAGATGGTATGTGCCAGGGCTGTGTGCACTCCAAAGGGGAGTGCTTTCTATGTGAAGTAATTAGCCACCAGCTGCGTACGGGCTGCCTCACCCCGTGCACTTTCCCCTCCCATGCGCAGCGGGCATGCATGTGGTTGGGGATGTGGGGGCACCACCATGTCCACAGCCAGGCCCCGGCGTGTTGCAACATTGTGCAGGACACATGCTGCCACTATGATCCTGCACACTACTGGGGGAGCGTATAACAGCTGCCCACCAGAACGGTCAAGGGAGCGAAAGCGTGACTTGAGCACTCCGAATGTGCGCTCCACTATGCCCCGTGTTGCAATATGGGCTGTGTTGTATCTTACCTCGGGAGGCGTGATGGGGTTCCGAATTGGCGTCATCATGTGTGTGCTCAGAGGGTAGGCACTGTCCCCTGGGGAGGTGGTGATGGGGATCATTAGTAGGGTATTGGCATTACTCTGTATCTGTCATGCATGCGTGTGCTGTGGCATTTCTACTCACCAAGCAGCCATGCATGGCCATGCCACCCAGCTTCCATGTCCCGGTTTAGGGTTGACATCCTGTAAATGAAGCTGTCGTGGGTGGACCCTGGATAGTTGGCATATACTGAGGTGATGATTCCCTTGGCATCACATACTACCTGGACGTTGATGGAATGCCAGTGCTTGCGGTTTCTATAGATGTGCTCAGATGCCCTGGGGGGACGTAGCGCCACATGGGTGCAATCAATGGCACCTAGCACTTTGGGGAATTGTGCCACCCTGTAGAAATCCTGGCTGACAGCCTGCCTTTCTGCAGGTGTTCTGGGCAGGTATATGTGCCTGCTGACTGATGGGCGTGCAGTGATGATGGCCAACACCTGGTGTAGGCACCGTGAATGCGTGGCCTGTGACACCCCCCCACTATGGCTGAAATGATCCGGTAGCCAAGAAGTGCAGTACATTGAGGACCTTCTCCAGGGGGCTGAGTGCTTGGGAGCACATGGTGGGTGATGTGAGGCCATCCTCCCACTCACTGACCAGGTCGAGTATTATGTGTGGTGGAAACCTGTACCTCCCATACACCTGGTCATCAGGCATACCAAATAGGCTGGTTCTGGGTGTGAAGATTCTGGCCTTGACTATCCTTCTCCTCCTCCTGCGGTATCCCACAGCCACTGCTGCTAGGAACGGTATATTCATCCTGGCATCTGAGCTTGTTTGTTGTTTGCGCACTCTTTTATGCTGCGCGGGACGTGCGCCTGCTTCATGCTGGCGTACGTGTTTCAGGATTGGACCTTTTATTTTTTTGCGCGTTGTAGGCGACCGTGTAAATCTTCCCGCCCACCCCAGGAATACACGTAACACGCTCTCCCAGGCCCAGTCGCGAGTAAATATTCCCGCCCACCCCTGGAATACACGTACCCCACTCTCACAGGGCCAGTCGCGTGTGGAACTTCACGCGCACACTGAAATACACGTACCCTGCAAATTCGCGTGTGAAACTTCCCGCGCACCCCGAAATACACGTACCCAGGGCAATCGCATGTGGAACTTCCCGCGAACCCCGTAATACACGTACCCTGCTGGTATCGCGTGTGGAAGTTCACGCGGACCCATAATACACATACCCTGATGGAATCGCGTGTGAGACTACCCCTGGAATACACGTACCCAGGCAAATCGCATGGCTGGGGGGTGGGGGTGCAGGGAGACAGGAGTGGGGGCCTGGTGGAGGGTGCTGCTGGATGCAGGGGGCTGGGGGTGCAGGGGGACAGGAGTGGGGGCCTGGTGGAGGGTGCCCTACAGTGCTGGGGGGTGGGGGTGCTGGGAGACATGAGTGGGGGCCTGATGGAGGGTGCCCCTGGATGCAAGGGGGTGGGGGTGCAGGGGGACAGGAGTGAGGGCCTGGTGGAGGGTGCCCTACAGTGCTGGGGGGTGGGGTGCTGGGAGACTTGAGTGGGGGCCTGGTGGAGGGTGCCCTGCTGAAATTGTGTGTGGAACTTCACGCGCACACCGAAATACACGTACCCTGCAAATTTGCGTGTGAAACTTCCCGCGCACCCCGGAATGCACGTGCCCAGGCCAATCGCATGTGGAACTTCCCGCGAACCCCGTAATACACGCACATGCTATTTTTCACACAGCGGGTGTCCGTGTTTGTCAGTACCCCTTTGCACCTCATTTGTCCTAGAGGGCTGCTGTATGGATCATTCATCATAGATGTATATGGGTGCTTTTTGTTAGCACACATTTTGGCGCACATTTATTTCAGGCGCAGGGACGCTACCGCCTGCTTTCTTGTGGCGTACTTGTTTGGCCCTGTGCGCGTCTTTGACCGTGCGCTGGTTTGCCCTATTCGATTCCATGAATACGAGTTGTAGGCGAGCGTGTGGGCGTTCCGCGCACTTGCCACCTGTACTTCCCCGTGACGCCCTTATTTTCACGCGTTGTTCCCCATTCCGAGTCTTACGCCCCGTGTTACGCCTACTTTTGTAATGTGCGCCGCTCTATGTGCGATTTTGCAGCGGCCGTGGCGCACGCCGTTGGATGACCTGTGCGCCGGCGTGCGCCGCGCACTTTTTCAGCGCACATCCAATATTTTTCTCACGCACGGACTTCCATGAATCGATGTGCGCTGGTTTCCCTGCGATTTTTGCAGTTGCACTGCGATTTTCGCACTTTTACTGCGAATCACACGTTTTGGCAGCTCTGCGCGGGAATTTTCGGCGCACATTAATTCCATGAATCGCCTTGTGTGTTTCGTTTCCTATATCTATCAAAGCTTACTCTAGGGTAAGACCGTGGGATTTATGAATGGTAACTGCGTATGCAAGAGTTAGAAAAAATTGCTCTCTACGTACATACATGTCTTTGAAGAGAAGGAATCGAGGAATTGAGCGCCCTATCCTTTTCACTTCTGAAACTTTATCAAAGCGAATATTTACAAACTGAGTGTTGCTATCACGTGGGTATGATTTAAAGCCAACAACTGTGCCCAGTGCTCCATTAACTAGCCCTTGCTCTACGTCAAGGTTACGTTTAAGCATTACTCTACAATTTAATGATAATTTCAATATTTTTTCCAACCCAGCTGTGTTGTAGATTGAATTTTCTAAACTATTTAGTCTTGTTGTGGCTTGCTCACACATGGGTACTGTCATACCATGTACGTCTAGTTTGTCTGTGGCGCTAATTTCTATTATTGCTTGAATATCTTTCTTTAACATTGTTTTATTGAATTTGAAACAGCTTGCAAGAGTTGGCATTAAGGCCATACAATTGACATTTGTGTGCGCTATTTGTTCCATAACATCAGTTGCACATGCATTATTGCCATAAAGTGCATGTATTTGCCGGTTTTTCAATATAGCTTGTGCTTCCTGCAATAATACACCAACTCTAATACTTTTTAAGATGTTGGCATAAGTGAGATCTGCAGATTGCTGCATATTCTCAGTTAATTCTCTGTATTGGAAATGTTGCCAAAGGTTAACATTACCTATGCTACCAACAGTTTTCCCGCAGAGTTTGTGGCCTAAGGTTTTAAAAATCGGTTCACCTTTCACTGGTGTCAATTGTAGAAGATCTCCGAAAACGATAATGTGTTTCCCTGCAAAGAGTTCTTCGTTATTATTTTTAAGTACTTCTTACAATCTGAAATGAATCAAAGCCAACATTAGGTTGGAGACCATGCTCACTTCATCTATTAGTAGCATTTTCATTTGTTTCAATATTCTACGTAATTCCATTGCAGCTTCTGTAGAAAGTTTGTAGTAGTCTAATTTATTTTGATGCTCTACTGGAAGCAGTAGTAATAGGTGTAAAGTCACACCGCCTATGTTGTAGGCAGCTAAACCTGTGGGGGCTGTTACAACAGCTGACAGTTTGTTGTTTGTCAATTGTTGAAGGAACTTGCTGATGATTTTGATTAAGAATGTTTTCCCTGATCCAGCTTCACCACTGATGTACAGCAGTATAGGTTTGTAATTTTGACAGGTACATTATTTATTTTCGTGTTGTACACCATGTACAATTTGTTTTGTTACGTCTTCAAAAATGGTGCGCTGATCGTTGTTAAGTTTTGCTTGTTTTACTGTTAAGTCTTCTGTATCTTCTTGATACTGATACATGGTGTTTTCTACTTCTGTCATAGCTACTTCAGCCTCATTTGCTATTAGTGGTTGTCCTAATGGTTCTGGACTTCCTGTTACAGAAGGTTGACTACTGTCGGAAGAGTCTTTATCTAGTTGGGCCTGAAGTTCTTCTTCCTGTTACTGCTCATTGTGTAACATTGTCTTGTACTGCGTAAAGTTCACATCGGTGATAGTGCTTTCATTTGCTTTGAAAGCATCTTCATAGCACTCATAAGTATCTAGTATGTCTTCCTCTTTTCTCCATGGTTTGAAAAGTTGTAACAGAGACATGTAATAGAGTTCTTTCTGTTGAGGAGACAATTCACATGATTAATTAAGCTTTGTTTGTTAAGTTTCACTAAGCTCCCTTCACAATCGGTCACTCTATATCTACGTTTGCTTTCATCGGGTTTTACATTATTTTTGTATGCAAAGTTTTGAGCTATGTGGTATAGACACATGCTTTCCAGAGTGGTACTCCTGTTCGGATAGTATGTGTCCAGTAAATTGTTTTTTAGAATGTCTTGGCTGTTGGGATCATTTCTGGCAATTGTTTCTATGTCCTCATATGATTTTAGCACTCTTTTTCTAGATTTTGCAGGACCAAGACTGAGCCATAGCATGTTGTCTGATTTTCCATACAAAGCAGTGCCGGTTAAACAATCTGCTGCTTCGTAGGCCCCACATTCTCTATGAGAGAGCATTTTTATGCCTAGGCTCCACAGTTTCTGTGATAATGTTTTGTCTGATGCTAGGTCATCCCAGAGGTCTTGAAGCTCTGTTTTTTCTGCTTTTGTTAAGTAGGCGGTAACATATCGTGCAACAGCAGTTGAATTGTCTGCAATGTACTGCATATCTATGTTTGCATTCCATAATAGGGCAATGATTGCATTGTAATCATTGCTATATTTTGATTCCTCCCTTCTTTTTATGTAATAAGTGTTTTAGGTGATTTACCTTTAACACTATGTCGAACTGAAGACATGAAGTTGTTTACTTTACCTGTTTCTGTAACTGGTCTAGGGAAACCAAAGCGGCATTTGGTGTAGTATTTATCTTTGTTTTTGTATTTGCGGCGACAGTATTTGCCACATGTGTGTCTTTGAAATTGTAAAATCTGCCTATGCAGCTCACTATGTGTCTGTTGTGAAGGGATTTCACATGTGACATATTTTTGGATAAACTGCAAAACAGTGCTATCACTGTTGTGCCCAAATTTTGGTGCACCTTTGATCCATAACAGAATGTGAATATGTGGTACTCCTCTCTCTTGATATTCTTTTCTCCAAAAGGAGTGTTGCACTTCTCCAAGGGGAGGAACAGTTTTATTGCAAATAAAGTGTAGTATTGCAATGAAACAATGATGGAAATATCTTGAGACATTAACTGGATCTAGAGAGCAAAGTTCTCCAGGTGTTAATATATCTATGTTGTTTTTGTTGCTGTTTGCTATGCGTAGGAACTCATGCAAATCTTCCCATTCATATTCTGCACAATTTAGCGTAACAAACCAAGTTGGTGGTCCAGGGTTTCTGATCATGCAACGCACTTCTGCGTACCGTCTGAACCAGTATTCCTTTGTACCACGCATGTTTGCAAACAAATTTGTTATACTTGATTGTAAAACCTCATTTTTTTCTTGTACTTTTTGTATTAACTGTGTAGCTGACATATTTTGAAAGTGCGTTCCAGATTTAAGAATGTGTGCAACTCCATAACATAGTGTTGCTAATTCACTTTCATAGAATAGGTGGAATATGTATTCCACATTTTGCCTAAATCTGGGATCTCGCGAATACATTCGTAATGAGCGGTATTTTGATGCCCCAATCTGAGTGGGTCTATCCTCGTATCTTCCACATTTAGCAGTAGGAAATAGCAGTGGAAAAGCACGTGCTTCTATACTTTTTTCCCAAATACTCATTGGTGACCCTTTGGTTTGTCGCATTTCATAAGTTTCTAGTGCATCATCTATGCTTTCATTGGAATGCAATGGATGGATTGTGTAATGGTCCAAAAGAGTGGATACTGTAGCTGGATCCAGAGGTTCGAATTGTCCAGTTTCTGATGGCTCTTGAATTATTTCAGTTGTTTGCCTTAAGCTTTCATCAGTATTTATTTCCTTGTAGTACTCATTATTGTCTATTAGATATTTGAATGCTTGTCTAACTTTGTGTAAGTCCACTAATTGTTGCCAAATTATTTTGTCCTTTCTTGAAACTCCATTTACCAAGACTATTAAAGAATGCTCTATTGAACGTTCCACTCCTAGAGTGTGTACATTTTCCGTTAGATCTAATGGCAAGTAAACTACTTTGCCACAAATGCCTTTCACCAATTCACAGGAAGGTAATTTTGCTGTTTTTGGATGAAGGCGTATAATTGCTTTCATACAAATTGAGCTGTTGCAGGATTTTTGGTAATGGAAACAATTCCAAATTATTTGTAGTAGCACGTGAAGGAGTGTGGATGTTGTCTAATTTTGCAGTACAGTAACTGCGACATATTAGGCGTTCAGTTATTTCATATTTGTTTTCAGCTAAAAGGTACGAAGCTAATTCAAACCATTTAGAGTCTTCATTGTTTTCCATTTTGTATGCTATTTCCACATTTTTGTGTTCCTTTTGTAAAACGTTCTGCGGCAACCCACACACACACATGGTTTGGTACTTCAGCCGATGGCCTTTTAAATTTTACTATTTCTTTTCTGTATGTGTGTAATAGAAGGTTGCTATGTGCAGAATTGTTGCAAGTATGTTCTAAAACTGTTGCATTTTCTAAGTGGCTCTCACTTCCAAAATACCTTTTCTGAATACGGTCCATTTCTTCTTGTAAGTATTTGGGTGTACCATGCAGAAGAGTGGTATTTAAATTGCCTAATTATGAAGCTGGACTTTTTGCATAGTATATTTTATACACTAAATTTCTTACATTGGAAGGATGTACTGATATTCTTTTGATATCATGGAATGTACTTTTGCAAATAGACCCAGAAATGCAGGCTAATGAATGTCCTTTTAGTCCTGTGTCTTTTCGCACTGCACAATTATCCATATTTTGCAGCACTTTCATTTTACTTTTGTCTTTACCTTTTACATATTGATTGAGGAACTGACGTAAAGATTTGAAAGCTTTGTTTGGAATGGCACACATTGATGTGCACTGCCATTTGTATACTGGACGGTGTGGTTCTGCTGAATCGAGAGGTAATTCTGAGTTTTCAGGAGATAGTTTTGTAAGCAGTGTTTCTTGTTCCATGATGGTAGTATTGATTTACTCATACCCTCGTCCACTGCTATGGATGGCAATTGAGTTTGTTTGATTTTGTTTGTATGCTTCTTCATTAAAACATGGCTCTGTGGTTGTTGTGTGACTCCATTCACTACCACAAACATGCAAGAAATTATTTTTGTTCACATTCCGTTTATTGCTGAGTTTCTTTTGTAGTTTGGTACTTAGTTTTGTTAGTGCTTTCATCCTATTTAACACTAATATGAACAACTTCCTTTTGAGAAGGATTGCACTGTCTACGAGTTGCTGTAGAATTAACTTTCTACGGTACGTTTTAAGGGGTGAGGATGATTTTGGTCCTCTTCTTAGTAGATTCTGAAGGACTCTGTGACGAAACATTTTTGCTAAAATACTTTTTTTTACTATGGGTTCTTCTTACACTATCAGGATTATTAGGAACATTGTTAGCTGTACTAGCAGACGTTTTTTTGACAACATTTCTGTGTTTTGTGACACTTTTTGATGGAGGAGGTACAGTTTCGGTAGTTGAGACTTTCTTTATTATGTTACCCAACTGCATTAGCTGGTTTGTACCAAGATTCTCTACAAACTCTACAACAGGTGGCTGCTTACATTGGGCACCTTTATTTTTCTTTGCTCTAATTCCGCGTTCCTTTCTACAGAGTTGCTTTATGGTACGCATTCTTTGGTGTCTGTTGAGAAAAAAAATATACTTTGGTCTGTTTTCCAATGTATGTGTGCAGTGTGCATGTGTACATAAGTCTGATGGAGAAGCTCTTTGTCATGATGTGTCAACGTACAGTGAACTCTAACAATCATTTGGTAAGGCTACTTTGCTGTCTGTATACTACTACAATGTGCTTCAGATGAGAGTACAAAGTGGCCTACTTGTGACGAGAACCATTATTAATAACCGAAATGCCAAAACCTTGCTACAGCAACTTCTTTTCACAATCTAACCTTCTAAGGATTACCTATGTTATTTCAGTACCAAACACACAGGGACTTGTCAGCCATTCTGCATGTTATTCTTTGTTCAATATATGGATATTTGTAGGTAGAATGGTTTACAAATCAATGCTTGTTTTGGTGCCCATAATAAACAAATAACCCACACAGCCTCTTTAAGGAGTAGTTACAATATAAAAGTTGTACTGTACTTACTTTTTTGTGCAAGATGACCAGGTTTCTTCGGTTATGTCATCTGCAGTGTAGATGCTGTTGATTCTCAGGAGAGTAGTCTTCACTGTGAATTAAAAAAACAAAATCAATTACTTTGTGTGTTTGCAGCAGTGATGATACTGCAGAAATTACTTGTGCTTTTTTCGTCAGAGGATTGAACTTTCATATTTCAATCCAGTGCACGTGCACATTTCACTTCACTCTGTGCAGTCTTTGCATAGTACTTGCAATATGGTACTTGAAAGTCCTTCAAAATAACTAAATCTTTTAAGGGTATGGAAATGCCTTTTTCTTTACAAAGTGTACTATGCATAGGAGAGAGGTTTGTACGTGATAGGGCAAAGTACTAGATGGGGAAACATTTTGTACTAGTTAATGAAAAGCACGATGTCGAAAAATCGGGAGACCCTCAGAAGGAAATGTCAGCACTACAATCGGGAGCGCTTACTATTCTCATACGATCACATTGCAAGTAGCATTACTGTAGACTTTCACATACAAAATTGAGGTCTGCCCTAAATAGGCATGCTTGCAACGTATGTACAGGTTATGCAGAAGACAGTAAGCAGTTGTGCGATTTGTGAATGACAAATCGGCAAATCTCGCACTTTAAACGGGGTGCGTTGTTATGTATTCCCTATGGACATTTAGCGGCATTATTTTGTCTAATTTAAATCATAAGGCTTCCACATGTTCTCTGATTAAAATATACATACCTGTACTCTATGCTGAGGCATGTGGACATGTATGGAGCTGTATGTAGAAATTCGCAATCCTTGCACAGTAGCTTGTGAAGTAGGTGCTTTGCAATGGTATGCGACTTCTATTCAGAATCATCGACAGTAATTTTGAAGTGCGCAATGTTGATGACAGAGTTAAAATTAGCGATGTTCTATGTGATTGGTGGATGATTGTGCGACCGCTTAGTTGTGTCCAATGAGGGACTCGCTTTGGTACCGCTGTAGAAAGGGTGGAAGGACTGGGTAAAAGTTACGTGCCGCACGTAGGCAACAGTCCCATGTAGGGTCCCTTGAGGGGGATAACGAGATGTCTGAACCCGACCCTTCACGTTCCGACTCTGACAGTTCTCCTTCTTCCTGTGGACGAGAACGATCTTCCTCAACCGGGTAAGCTGTAGGAATTCTGGATGGAGGGCGAGGAGCCGGGCCTGGCTCGTCGACGACTGGCGAGGCCTGTAACACTGTCAGGACAAGCTGAGGTAACCGAGTGTCCAACCGCTCCAACAGTTTCTGTAATGTGTTTAACACCTCCAGGGACAGAACAGCCTGGGGATTCAGTAAGGAGGTAACTGGAATGGCACTTCCACTAAAGAGCGACCCCGAACCAGTTGGGTGTAATCCCAGATCGGTTGGATGTGCGACCGGATCACGGTCATCCTCTGCCGACGAGATGGAGAAAGCCGCTTCTGGTTGCAGCAAGGCCTCAGGCGGGATCGGATCAAAAACCTCCGGTTGCCATCCCACCGACGGGGCCACCGTCGACGATGACATCTTTTCCATAGGCGCTGTTTGACCTGACGAAATAGCCATTAGAAGAGCCGTCGCCGAAGACAAAGCAGGCGTCGACGACCGGATCGTCGTCGATGAAGTCTGTGGAGCAGGGCCTTGAGGCGTTCCCGACGTTTTTGACCTCGACTTGTGGGACGAGGACTCTCGACTCGAGGTAGACTTATGACGGTCTCCTGAGGAGGATTTAGATGAGTCTTTTCTCTCCTTTTTAGATGAGGAGGAAGAAGACAAAGCCTTATGTGAAGAGGAGGACTTCGCAGGATGTTTCTCCGAGGGGCGTTTTTCAGATGAGCGCGATTTCTTCGCCGGAGGCTCCGCCGACACTGATCGACGAGGGGGGACAGGAGACTTAGATCTCGAGGCTGTAGAGCCTACCTCCGATGCTGGGTACGCACCCGCTCCGTCATTGAGCCAAGTAACCAGGCGTCTGTTGCGGTCTTTTAGGGTCTTTTGTGAGAAGCCCTGACAGATCTCACACGTGTCCGCCATATGATGAGGGTGAAGGCAGTAAATACAGTCCATATGCCCGTCTCCTTCATATACTTTCTTAAGACCGCATGTAGCACACGGAGGAAATAACGCCTTTCCAGACATTCTTCGAAAAGAAACAGTCGAAGAAGAAGAACGCACAACCTAATAAAATAGTAGCTACTCAAGGTAATCCCACTACTTTGGAAGAAGGTTGAAATCTGAGGGAGCCGTGGGGGCGGGGCTACTTATACCTCTACGTCCTAGTGGCGCTGCCGTAGGCGGCCCAAAACGACGTAGATAGGACACAAAAGTGTCGGAAGTTTCCCTATGGAAAAGGTCTATATAACTTACCGAGGATTCCCAGCCTGACGACGGGGAATATTCTAAGCATGTGAATTCATGAAAGATCCAATGCTGGAGAAGTTCACATTACTCTTTTGTGTGGAAAGACGGTGCGCACACTGAAGATGGCAGAGGTGGAGAAGGTCAGGGTTTTGATGCTTGGAGACATTTTTGTGCAAGGCTTACAACACTATGCCGAGAGTAGGCATGTCGCACACCATTTCGGTGGTGTGGAGCGCTGACACTGATGCCAATGCTGCGGCAATTCTGCAAGTTTGTAAAGACATGCGTAGGATGACCACTCCTCATGTGGTAATTTTGCACTACGGTGCTTGCCATTTGGGATACCTTACTTCACGTACTTTGTTGGCAGATTTGGCACAGTTGGTTGAAGCACTCATGACCATCTTCCCAACAACGAAAGTCATTTTTTCTGCTTTACTCCCGAGAGTACAGTGGAACAACACTTCTGTTTTCTGTCCCGATCAAAGCATCGGGAGGTGTATCATCAATCGCAGCATCTGTGCATTCATGCTACAAGTTGGTATGTTTTTTTGTAGCCACGATAACATTGCTCCAAACAATGCGCATTACTTTGAAGGAGATGGTGTTGCGTTATCTTCTTTGGGAAATGCGATGTTCTTTTGGAATGTAAGGCTTGCTTTAGGGAAGGTTCTGTAATGTTTGCAAGAGTAAAGCAAGGACAAAAAATACACAAAAATACATAAAATACCAGATGTCTGTATGGTATCTGGCCAAAACTTTTAAAAAACGGCTCTTTTCAGAGCCTACCTTAAAGCGGAAAAAGGGGAATAGTACTTCAATGTACCGTCGTCACGCTCTGATCCTGTACATGTCCGCGAACATGGTGGCAGTTAGCAGCCAGCATATATCACCACCGGGGATTCAAGGGTGGAGCCGCATGTAAATGAGAATGAGCGGAGCTAGGGATTGGTCCATAAAGTTCAGTAGGTGTGTTTTGACCGGCGTACTTTAGTAAGACCGTCTTCTCCCTCACAGGAGACCACACAGCCATGGCTTTCCATGCTCGAAAACAGATTATCTGGATTTTGGGAGACTCATGGATACATTGGTTGAAGGTGCATGCAGAAAGCTGCAGTTTATCTACAAATCTCGGATTTCCACATGCGGAAGTGCACTGGCATGGCGTGCGTAGCATGAGATGGCTGGACTTGGTACCTCTTTGTGTTACTTTACTGACCAAGCGTCCTCCAGATATACTGATCATTCATTGTGGAGGAAACAGTTTAGGCCATGTATCTGGAATTTCTTTGCAATTTGCAATGAAGGAAGGATTTGCGAAGCTCATGGACATGTTTCCAAATTGTCAAATACTTTTTTCCCTGTATTGCCCAAAGACAAATATGGCTGCGTTCTTCTGCGTTTGGTCCACAAATGGAGAAAGCGAGACACAATGTGAATAAGGCTATGTGTGCATTTTTAAGAGATGTTGGCATGTCCTCTTTCCACAATGAAAACATTTTGTTTTCGCAGCACTTTCATTTTCCGCAGAGATGGAGTCCACCTCACATATGCTGGCAATCAGATTTTTCTTTGCAATCACACTAACCTATCTGACAATCCGTTTTCCCCAATCCACTGTTTTTGACCCACACAACACACCACCGAAAGGCTCTTTTCAGAGCCGCCACTTACTCCCAACGTACACTTTATTGCGTTTGCTCCTCTTGCACCCTCCCTTTTTTCCTCTATCACTGTCCGTAAACTTTTTCAGAACTCTGCAGGGGTCTACGGCCGTCACTTCATAGTTCTATTGTTATACTGAGAAAAGCGTCTCTGAAAAGAGCCTTTGCTGTAATTTTTGTTGTTTTTATGCACACAGCACACTAGGAGAAGAGGTGAAAGGAGGGTAAGGAAGGGACACCAGCCACGGGGATAAAAAAGGGCAACTGAACAGAGAAAGATTTAGGGTGAGCTTTATTTAGGTAAGGAGCAGATCTTCTGGTGCTCGGTGACTGCAGACTCAAAAGCACTTCGAAAACTCTCGCCCCTGCAGAGTACTGCGTCACAATACGTGCACACTACTGTCACCTTTGAAAGGTAAGGGTCAACAGCATTGCGAATGGCTTGTGAGGCAGCTGGAGAGAGGTGCTCCCCCACAGGAGTGTCTCTTGTGGTGGGAAGATCGGATACCGAGGATGCTGTGGAGGAACTCAAACGACTACGCTCTTCACATGGCACCACCTTGTGAATGTCCGCAGTGTGGAACAAAGTGAGGTGTCGCTTCCTGGTTGTCGTACCAAAACTGTACGCTCCAAATCTCCTGCGACTCAACACGACCTCGCACTGGTTACACTTCATGGCCACTGAGGTTGCTACCACACTAGCTAATTTGGGCTTCCAGCAACGCATTGGCAAACCTACCCATATTAAGGGCAGAACGCTTGACTGGATCACTGATCTTAATTGCAACACTACTATAAGTTCCAACCTTGCCTGTGCTTGATCTGACCACCACATCATCATCTTCCACTTACCAGCCACCAACCCCCACACCACACCTACCATAGCGCCAGCCATTCCCACAAGGAACAAAAAAGACATTACCAGGGATAAACTACTCCCCCTCATCCTTCCTATCCTGAACAACTGCGCATCTCAACATAACGACCCCACAGTCTTAGTAGATACTTTCAATCAAACACTGCTTAAAGCCTGCTTAAAGCCCGCAGCCACTGGGAGCCTCGCAGACACTGGCTCCCAGTGGCTGCGAGGATTAAGTTCAAAACCCTCTGCATTGTACACAAAGCCTTCTGGGGCCTGGGGCCAAAATACCTTCAACTCTCTCTTCCTAAATATCTTCCTTCTTGAGCTCTTCGCTCATCCGCCTCCAACTCCCTCAGGGTCAGCCGCTTCTCCAAGCAACGAGTTGGGGGTAGATCTCTCTCCGCGGCAGGGGCCTCCCTCTGGAACAGCCTTCCTGCCTCCATGAAACTTGAGGAGAACCATCTCCGGTTCCAGAAACACCCCTCAAAACCTTCCTCTTTGCTTCTGCTTTCTCTCCCCCTCTCCCCTGCTAAATTCCTGACTGAAATTGCACTGAATCTGCAACTGGGCCACTCTCACCGATCTCGGTCCTTGGCCCAGCCACGCTCCCCTTGCACTGCCTCCCTGGCAACCCCTGCACTGCGGGACTGTCTCTGTATCCCTACAGCCCCCCTTCCCAGCACTTGTCTGCACTTACCTTGCCACCAGCTGGCCCTTATTATTTATCTTGTTATTCTACTACCCCTGTACTGCACTTTCCCCTCTCCTTTTCCCCTTGCACTTTTCCCTTCCCCTCTACCCATGCACTTGCGCGATCTGAATGACACCTGGCCTAGTAGGATTGTTGTCTGTCTTCTCTTTGTTCCCCCTCCCTGCCTCGTCGCGCCTTGAAACACTTGTGTTACAAATACCATATCATATCATATCATATATCATATCATTGATACTATAGCACCGCTCAAACTACCGAAAGCCAAACAACAAGCCCATTTGAACTCTTGGTTCACCCCACAGTTAAGAGTTCTACGTAAAGAAAAGCGTAAGGCTGAATCTCTCTGGAAAAGCCATCCATGCGACTCTAACAAAGATCGCCTCATCATCACCACCCACAATTACAAGGAAGCGATCTTACAAGCCAAAAAGGAGACTTATAACCAGCGTATCTCCCAAGCAGAATCTAACACTAAGGAGCTATTTCAAATCCTTAAAGAATTGGAATCCCCTTCCCTTGCTCCTGATACCTGTAGTAAAGACAATACATGGTGCACAACATCCAAAACGCACTCCTCAACAAAATAACCACCCTGCAATCCGAAATGAATGCCAGACAAACTACTCTACTCACCTCCCCCTCTATTAAACCCTTTACGACTACCACAGCCTCTTTCTCTCACACCCCTTTCAGCTTCACCCCACTCACCATCCCCAAGGTTGAAAACATCATTCGTAACTTAAAACCATCCAATTGCCAAGGCGACTCCTGACCTCGCTCCTTTTATAACCACCTTCATTAACTCTTCATTCCTAACTGGAACGGTACCTAACAACCTAAAGGACGCATGGGTTATCCCTCTCCTAAAAAAAACGACTCTAGACCCTGAGACACCAACCAACTACAGACCTATCACTACTGTACCCTTCCTATTAAAAATACTTGACAGAGCAGCATACCTACAGATTCAGAACTACTTGGAAACAAATAACCTCCTCGGCACAAGACAATCTGGCTTCAGACCCAAGCACGGGACAGAAACAGCTTTTTTAGACATCAAAACTCAAATCGAGGACATAAAAGACAACGTCAAACTGGCCCTTTTACTCCTATTGGACTTATCCGCGGCCTTCAATTTGGTCAATCACCAAATACTATGTCAGCATCTGAAATCCGCTGCCCACTTTTCCGACAATGCATCTAACTGGATTAGGTCATTCCTTGACAACAGGCACATGAGAGTATTCTCACCTACCTCATCTGCTGATCCTACACCAGTCCCATGTGGAGTCCCTCAAGGGTCCTGTGTCTCCCAAACTCTCTACAATGTTTTCACCAAACCACTGTTTGATGTGCTTGACTATCTGGGTGTCACCTACACTAATTATGCTGATGACACCCAGATACTCATTCCCATCATTGGTGACTACATTGTTGACTCCAAAGCCCTTAATGACATCTACTATGTCATCCAAGCTTGAATGGCCCAGCACAAGCTGTGCCTCAACGATGACAAGACAGAGCTTCTCATCCTAGGTACGCAACAGAGACTAAGCAAACTTAGTCCATTGTTCGGCTCCTTTAATATTGACGATAATTTCATTAAAGTTTCCAAAGATACCAAAACCTTAGGAATTTACCTTGACTCCTCACTCACCTAGACAAACTAATGCAGTGGCTGCCGTGTCGGCTTACACTTGCAAGTTGATCACAGCTTGTCGCCCATTCCTCACCACCCAGAACTGCATCACTTTGGCCAGGACCTTGGTTATGTCCAAACTGGACTATTGCAATGCAATGTATCAAGGCACTAACCAGGGTAACCTCAACAAACTTCAGACTACCCAAAATAATGCCATTAGAGCTGCCCTCAATATCCCCAGATCAGCCCACATCTCAGAAACTAGGAAGAACCTAAACTGGCTCTCAGTCGCCCAAAGGATTTCTCTGAAAGCATTGGCCCTCACCTACAAATGTGTAAACAATCAGGCCCCTATATATATAGCCTCGCGATTCACTCAGCACATACCATCGCGAGTACTCAGATCTGCACAATCTCAAGGTCTCGTGATCCCTAGATACAAGCTCCAAACAGCTGGCGGCGCCAGCTTCCCAGTCCTGGAGTCTAAGCTTTGGAACACAACACCACTCTCCATCAGAAATCCACCCTCATTCAGCCTATTCAAACACAAAGCTAAGCTCTGACTAGCTACCTCACACTAACAACTATCCTCTTGATCCTGTTCGGGCCTGTTGGGACCCTGTACTGCATTGCTCCCACACATTTCTGCTTTCGTCGCTGCTTTGATTTATGTAATGCCAACTGTAACCTTTGTCACATCTGTTAGGACTATTGTGACTATTTGTCATTGCTGTAACGTTCTGTTAAGATATGCACCTGGTTGCCCTCGGGCCTGGTTTGCGCTATACAAATGAAATAAATACAAATACAATACCAGGTTCCCCCGTGCTTTTGGTACTTTCCCATAAACGGAAAACAACCGCCACACCCACGACTCCTGCCGAGTGCTCCTAGTGCCGAGTTCCTCCACTTCATTCTCTTCCTCCTCTTCTTCGTCGATCTCTACATCTTCACCCATTTATCTCTCTGCAGGCCCTTGGTGAGGAGGTGGTGGTGGCGGGTTTGGGGGTGGTGCAGAGGCTAATGACCCAACAGCAGCCATGGAAGCCATACCGATCCTTTTGGTCACTACAGCAGTAAAGGCAACACACCTCAATCTGCTATAGCAAGAAGGACAATGAAGATGCGCTCGGGGGTGTGGCCTTTTGTAGGGGTGCAGGGACGTGCCTCGTGACACACATTTTACACAGCAAGTCCTGAGGTGGCCTATTGTTTGGGATGTGTGAAATTACATATTTACACTCTACAATACTTTGCCTTGTGTCTACAAGTTCAATTGTATTGTTGCAGAAGCACACCAACCGCGGAAATTAGTCCCCACGCTCAGCGTAGGTGCGGTCACATGAGGACGTCCTCAACACATCCGCCCCAGTAATGAAAGTCCCCTGGACAGCAAATGCAAAGAATCAAATGTGCGCATGCGCACAAGTGTCCTACGGACAGTGTTCGGGTTCTCAAACTACTTCAAAGTGCGACACAAGTGAGACGGACAGTTAGGAACAGGCGCGATGTTCGCAATACTTACGTTTCTACTGTGCATGTGCACGCATGCTATGTTCACTGTGCCGACAGTTCCAGTGTCCTTAGGACAGCTCCATTTTGTTTGCCTACGAACTTGCCGACCACCGTGCCTGTTCTACGGACTGCACCATTTTGGCTGCGCCCGATACAGACCGCTATACTGTCCTTCACACACTCCCATTTTCCTCATTTACACCCATTCTGGACATCTGGTTTGTTCTACGAACATGTATTATCTCGTTTCCAAGCGGTACGCCGAGGTAGTATATCCTTAGGACACCCCTTTCTGTTCATGTACGCACAATTTCAACAGATGGTGCAGTCACACATCACATCCGTCTTACTTGACATTAGACAGCACCCACATTCCATTCCTTGCGGATAGGTCGAACAGGCGCGGTGTTCGCGAACATTTTACGTCTTTTTTAAAAAAAATTGTACACACAAACGCTTTCTCTACAACTACTGTACAAAAACATTTCAAACACACACACACACATCAATCTGAAGAAATAGCGGGGGAAGCGGACACTGAAACAAATATGGGGGAATTAGGATTCAACACGGGCTGGTTATGAGGAGTAGATTTGTGAGGGGAAGAAGGGATGGATATTTCGTCAATACATCTATTTTCCTGTTCAAGGTTTGGGGATGGTTCACTAGGGAATGGAGAAGCAGGCAGGTGCAAGTGGGGCAATGATAACGAACTTTTCCTCTCACACAGTCCTCCACAAACTCCCGTAAACTTTGAAAATTGTCGTTCAATATGTCCATTTTCTGCTTTATCATTTTTATTCTGTCCTCTTCTGTCTCGTTTGTTGCCCTTTCTTCTTTTCTTTCCTGGTATGTTCAAAAATAAAATACATAAGTTGAATGCCTCTAACCTCTAAAATACTAGTCACTATTTTGCATATGCAGAGCACTCTGTACCATTATTGTCGCTGTCTTCAGACATTTCCTCATGTGGGAAATACTCCATCAGCCACTCCAAAGTACTAGAAATTTCTGAGTCAAAACAACAGAAATAAATTATTATTTCTGCACCACATACATCACCCATATAAAAAAATGACCTGCACTCACTCTTTTGCTGTAATGTCCCTTCGTCCTACTGCGTCCGTCCACTGTCGTTCCAGGCTGCCGAGTTTCTGTGAAGTGATTACGCTGGGGGCATCCTTTCTTTTTTATGGTACTATCCACTTTATTCTACATGGTTATTAAATGTGTCGTTTTCTTTTCCCAGCTTCAGGTTTCCATATTTACTTATTACTACTTATAATATCTTTATGTCCTTCTTCTACGTTGCACATTTTTGTGTAAGACAATAGTACATTTTCAGCTATCCCCCGCCTCTTTGGGTAATGTTGATCCTGTCCAACCCGTCCGCAAACAGGTGCTCAGTCCGTCCCTTTCCAATATCAATAGGGAGGGGGTTCTGTATGTTCTATGTTAAATGTATGTCAAGTACGTAGATTATACTACATATCTCTCAAAATCACATGATTACAGTGTATATTCTGCTCAACGACTTCATTTCCACAATTTCATGAAAACTTAGAAAAAAAAACGCAGCTAGTGCTTATTTCTTAAAAAAAATAAATAGCACTTACCGAGATGCAGCTGCAGCTTTTCTGTCTGTAGTCTCCGGTCCGCGTCCTCCGAGTCCCGGCACCAATGAAGGAAAAGCCACCCAGTGGTAGCTTTTGTTTACTACAGCTGGCTGGCTTTTCCTTCATTAGTGCCGCAAAAGCCAGCACAGGCGGGCAGCCATTTCACAAAATGTGCTTGCTTTTTCAATTTTTGAGCTTGAATTGCTCAAAATTTTACATAGGGACTTCAAAAAAAAAAAACGCCAATCGTTTTTGAAATAAAAATGTTTGGGCGAACCATTCCTTTAATACACACTTGTGCTAAAACAAACAATACATATGCCGACCCAATGCATCTAACTGAGCGGCACATACAGGGAAACTGAAGTAGCGTAGAAAGAACTAGCAGCATCCCACAGTTTATCTTCCTGTATACAAATTAATTGTGTGTTTGAGGCTGGCCATTGCCCCATGCATGTGCATCATGATCTGACACCAGACCCTAAGGAAAGTACTTTAAGAACACACGACAAGGGTTTGGTATACAGCACCTTTTCAATTTTCATATTGTGCTGGTCAGTGAATAAAACCACCTAGCCTACATTTTTCAATGCACCAAAATAAGTGAGCACACATCTGATGTCATCAGTGATGTCATCAATGATATTTGTGATGTCATCTTTGATGCCCTGGGTGTTAGTCTTAGCTATGCACGTAGATGGTGCGAGTTATGGTTGCTTAGCTTCCTATAATGGGGGAATGTGCAGTAGTGTTTGGTTGCACTGTGAAGTATAACATTCCTTTAGTGACATTTTTTTACTGAATGCACATATATATGTATGGCAGGGAAGGAAAAGAAAGGGGCTAAACAAGTGATGTCGTCATTGATGTCAGCATTCACATTTGAGATGACATATTTCATGGTCTGGGTGTTAGTGTTAGCAGTGCACAGGGGTGGTGGCAGGGTTGGGGGCTTACTTTACCATAACTGGCGAATTTCAGGGGGTTTTCGGTTTTAATTTGAAGCATAAAGGGGAGGAGGAAAGTTTTTTTTGTAATATATATATATATATATATATATGTCCCTTCATTTGGGCCAGAGATCATGTGATGTCTCTTTCTGTGATTTATTTCAAGGGTCAAGTGGAATGCCATATCACTCTACCTTATGATATCACTGAAATTAAGTTACTGCACATGTACTGCACGAAGCATAATATGATGATCCATTAGAAATATACACTGTCAATGAAACGTGAGGCAGTGACATTCTAATTTGATCTACTTTGTTGTCGGTTTAGATGCACGTTCGAAAACAACCAGGGTCGGACTGGGGCATAAAATAGTTTCAGGCAACAATGAAAAAGTGGCCGACGTTCAAATGGCAATTCATTCCTTTTGTGACAGACTGTTTGAATAGTACCCAAGGGGACATTGTTTTTTATCAAATGTAATGCAAATTGTGCAATTTAAATATTCTTTATTCAGTAACAATGGTCTAAACTACTAGCCTCATAGTGAAGTAATTCATCAAGCTGAACCACATTGGCCAAAAAAGTAGCCAACCATGACCCAAAAAACTGGCCCACACTAACATTTTGAGTTTTTTGTTCGAACATTTCCATATTGCCCTATAGGCCAGTCCGAGCCTGTCAACAACTCATTTGCATGCCCATCAACCTCATGGATTCTGCATCAGAAGGCAGCAGGAAAAGGCATGATTTAGCTGCAAAACTGCCGGCCACTAGTCGCACCTATCGGATTAGTTCATTCCTGAAGGGATGTGCCCTTTCTTTAGAGTTCCCGCAGAACAGCCGTGTGCGGAAGATTTCTTCTGAGCGGAGTACACATTTTCCCATTCCAGGCGCAGAGAGAATGGTTAGAATGCAGGCCGAGTGACAGCACAATAACATATCGCCATCCATCTTCCTTATCCCCCATAAAGTGATGCCAGTAAGTATTATTACTGTAATATGAAATCTGTGACTCTTGACACAGTCATGCATTCCTCTGGCAATCTGTCAGCCTCCTTCAGAGCCTACCTTTAGAATTCACAGCAAGCAAGGCTCGGCCTGCAGTTCCGATTATTATGGCATGGATGCCATTTTATGTTTACAAACCCACACCTAAATGACAGCATTACAATAATGCAGTGCCTCGGAAAGCAATGCACTTCAAACCCATTGTTGCAAGCAGGCGATGCCTGCAGAGCACGGGAATGCTTTGCAGTTTCAATTTCACAAACAGGTTTGGCAATTGCTGTTAATAATCATGCACACACTGTATCTATTACTGAAAGGGGGGCAATGTTTGGGAAACGGACAACAAATCAGCGGTTTGCTATGAATGGAAGCAACGTATTTTAAGGGCCATTCGTTATTTTCCTAATGTATTAAGCTTCTTAGCCGCATAGCACTGTTGCCAAAAAAGACACATAAAAAGGAAAACCACAGCGTTAAGACGCATTTGCACATCAAGTTGAATTCAGCAAGTCACAGTAGCAGTCTTTTTTATTTTTGTTTATTTTGAAATTGCATTTCATTTCCTTTTCGTTCGTTGGTTTTTATTTTCTTTAGAAAAAGGGCATGAATATTTTAACATATTTAAGTCGGTAATATTCGTTCAATGTAGATAATGCAACGCTGTATCCCCTGGGTACATTATAAAAGTGATTTTACTTATAAAATAAAGTGCCCACGCTGGTTCTAGTCATATAGGTAGTGATGGGCATCATTATCTACTGTGGAGGAAATGCAGCCCACACAATGGATTTTCAGTGAGTAGCAAGGGGCATGGATTCTTTATTACTTTGCAATGCAAACCAAAAAACGGCAGCATACCTGCTTATATTTCCAACAGCAATCTTTCTTATAAACAAAGAATGAGATCATATATGGTCTAGGGTGGTCTTCTTTTCCAAAGTAGATGTTCTCAGCCGCCTCAGAGGTAAATTCCACTTAGTCCATTGTTGCTTTTCTCACAAGTTCATCGTCTCCATCCTGTGCACTTGATGCACCACTCATGTGATAAGTCCCCGCTTTCAATGCCCCGCACTAACCTAGGTGCTTCCGATGTCTTCCTCCCATCCTGGGTTGACAATACTTTTCCTCTAGTTCATGCCCCACACACAATCCTATTTTGCGCACTTGTTGAAGACCTGCACTGCTTCACAGCACCGAGCCCCTACAGCACAGTCAGTGTTATATCATGCCAGCAGCCCTAATGGCATCAGGCCTCATAGTACCAACAGCTATAAGGGCAGTGGTCTTATGCAAAT
This sequence comes from Ambystoma mexicanum, assembly GCF_040938575.1. NCBI lineage: Eukaryota > Metazoa > Chordata > Amphibia > Caudata > Ambystomatidae > Ambystoma > Ambystoma mexicanum. Next base: position 845,443,765 of record NC_090921.1, on the reverse strand, counting down.
GTGCCAGCATCCCTAATGGCTGTGTCTCATAATATTATCTGCTAAGTTTATTTCAAGTGTTAATGAATGCCCAAGTTGAAACATTAGATATAAAAAAAATATAAAACAAAGGAATAGAAGAAACATAAAATATACGAATTGACATGTGTTTCCACACTACTATCGTGCTTTCTCATGAAAATGTTTATTCCATCCATGAGTCTCTTTCATCATAAAGCTAGAATACTCCAACTTGGCAAAGTCAAAACAACAAAACGATGTTTGACCATTTACTTTTCCATTTCCAGAGGCAGCAACAGCCTTGTTCTCCAACCTCACTTCCTATGTGTTTCTGTATCTGCGAGGCAGCCCCTTGGTGAAGTGTAACTTTGCCCATTACTCCTACGTCCCGTCCCCTTTCCTCCATACTGTATGGGGTGTCCCGGTGCAGGGACGGGCCTGGTACCATTTTACCTTGATTACTGGTACACTTCCCAAGGGGTCATCTGACTCTACCAGGCAAGTCGCTGAGGGGCTTAAAGTGTCAAGGAGTTCCCCCCTTCTCACCTGAGTTCGATCTTTGCTGGATTTCTTGGTCGATGCCTTCTTGCGGACGGATCGAGTCTTGAAAAAGGCTGCACGAGTCTCTTCTGACTCCAGCGTGCGTTCAAAGTCCGGGATGCAAAGATCCAGGAATCTGGGATATTTACAGAGTGCGCTACTCAGCACACGAGTCCAGGAATCAAGAAAGGAAGGAAAGGGACTAGGAATGGGGTAGAGTGGGAAAGAATGAAGGAAACAATACCGCGAGCTATGCAGCACACGTCTGGTTGCTACTTCGCAATAGCATTGAGACGTGCAGAGCCGCGGGAGGCGTGGTCTATAAATAGAACACGCTACGTCCAACGTGTAGAGCGAGGAAGGTGTTTCACAGTGGACGGCCATGTTGGGAGTACCAGGGAGTGTAAGCCCCATTGAGACAAGGACCAGGAAGTCCAAAAGGGGCGTGTTCTGTAGGTCATGGCAGCATGCCTCCTCCGAAGACCCGTTCCTCCAGGTTTGTCCGGGTGTATAAGGTGAAATCTTCTGAGCAGTCGAGGGGCTTTGAGATTAGAAAGTGGTTCCCAGGTTCTTTCACTAGGAGGATATCCTTTCCAATCAACCAGGTATTGAAGCTGACCCCGTTTATACCTGGAGTCACATATTCGGGATACTTCATATTCCAATTGGTTGTCGACCAGCAGAGGATGAGGTCGGCAGGATTTCCGGGAGGATTGGGTGTAGGGTTTTAATAGGGATGTGTGAAATACTGGGTGAATTTTCTTCCAGGAGTCTGGTAGGCTGATCCGGTTTGAAACTGGATTGATAATTTCCTTGATAGGAAATGGACCATAATACCGAGGGGCCAACTTGTTTGTCAGGTGTCAGGGTAGTAATTTCGAGGACAACCAGACTTGATCACCAATTGCATAAGAAGGGCCTGGTCTTCTTTTGGAATCCGCATACCTCTTAGTCTGTGTTCTGGCCTTCTCTAAGTTTTCTTTGGCCTCCTGGTGTACGTTGATGAGCGTTTCTATCCAGGAGTGGACAGTAGGTACTGGTGTAGGATGAGGGAGAACAGAGGGTAGAACCGATGGATGGAAACCTTGGCTACAATAAAAGGGACTGGTCTTAAGTGCTGAATGATCGGAATTGTTGTAGGCGAATTCAGCCACGGGTATCAGGAGCGACCAGTGATCCTGAACCTTGGTGGCGAAACATCGAAGATACTGCTCCAGGGTCTGATTAGCACGTTCTGTGGCCCCGTTGGTTTGGGGATGATAACCAGATGAGAGGGCGCGTTGGATTCCCAAAATGCATCAGAGATGTTTCCAGAATTGAGAGACGTATTGAGGTCCTCGATCAGATATAATCTTGGAAGGAAGTCCATGCAAACGGAATATGTGTTCCAGGAAGATTCCAGCAAGCTCGGACGAGGATGGTAGCTTACACAGGGGTGTAAAATGAGCCATATGAGTGAACAAGTCTATGGTAACCATGATGGTTGTGTATCCTCGCGAAGGTGGTAATTCCACAATGAAATCTGTAGAAATGAATTCCCATAGCCTTGTTGTCAGTGTAGGTTGCAGTAGAAGACCCGCCGGTCTCTTGTTATCATATTTATTTTGACTACAGATAGTACAAGCTTCATTCCAGGCCACCAAACCTGTCTTTGTATGAGACGGAGGGTGTTGGTTATGCCACGATGTCCGGAGTGAAGGGTATCATGACAGAGGTTTATTATTCTTTGTTGTAATTTCTGTGTAGGAATGACCAGTGGATTGTCCTTGAATAAATATCATTCCTTAACTCTTAGGTTCCATTGATTCCTCCTTGAAATATCCTTCCAGAGATCAGAGGATTGGGTTTGCACTCGAATTTCTTCCAGGAGATTGACTGCTTGAGCTACAAAGATCGTGTGGGTAAACATCTTAGTATAGGCTCTATCTTCAGTAGCTACATAGTCAGGGCGTCGAGATAAGGCGTCAGCAATCATGTTTTGTGATCCGGGAACATGAGTGATGTGGAACTGGTACTGGGCAAAGAAGTAGGCCCAACGCGCCTGACGACTGTTCCTACATTCCAATGACTGTAGAATTTGAAGATTCTGATGGTCCGTGCGGACCTGAACTGGATATCTAGCACCCACAAGTAGATGTCGCCATTCAGTGAAGGCTTGGCGGATGGCTAACAGTTCCTTTTCCAGGACGGAGTAATGTGTCTCACTGGGAGTCAGGGTTCGTGAAAGGTAAGCAATGGGGTGTTCCAGTTTATCCTCAAGTTCCTGCTTCAAGACCGCTCCTATGGCGTTGTTAGAGGCATCCGTTTCCACTAGGAATGGTCGATTTATGTCGGGCTGGGCCAAGATGGGGGCTTGCGTGAACTCTGTCTTTAAACATTGGAATGCCTTATCTTGCGGTGTAGACCAGATAAAGGGGTGTCTTTCTTCAAGAGAGCAACGATCGGCTGAACGATCTCAGAAAAGGTAGATATGAACTTCCGGTAGAAGTTGGCAAGCCCCAGGAAGGATTGAACTTGTTTCATGGACGTGGGAGCGGGCCATGCCAGTATGGCCTTTACCTTTGAAGGGCCCATGCCAATTCCTTCTGGGCTAAGGATGAATCCTAGGTAGTGAACAGAAGTAACGTGAAACAAGCATTTTTCGGGTTTGGCTAAAAGTTTGTGTTCACGGAGTCGTTGTAATACTGCCTTTACATGTTCTTCATGCTTTAGAGGATCCTTGGAAAAGATCAATATGTCGTCCAGATAGACAATGACAAAGAGGAATAACACGTCAGAAAACACCCTATCCATAAAACGTTGAAAAACTGCGGGGGCATTAGCTAGTCCAAAGTGCATGACTAGATATTCATAGTGACCAAAGGGTGTTCTAAAGGCTGTTTTCCATTTTTCTCCTTCCTGGATATGGATCAAATGATAGGCACCCCGGAGATCCAACTTCGTGAATATTACGGCGCCTCTCACAGCTTCCAGGATATCCGAGATCAGGGGCAGTGGGTACCGATCTTTGAGGGTGCATTGATTTAAGCCACGATAGTCGAGGCAAGGTCTGAGTTCCTTGGTGTCCTTCTTGGGAACAAAGAACAACGAAGCACCCGCTGGAGATTTTGAGGGTCTTATGGTGCCGTTTTCAAGGTTGGTATCCAGGTATTCTCGGAGGGCCTTTTTCTCAGGTTCGGAAAGGATGAACATTCTGCTGAAGGGAATCACTGCTGAGGGATCTGTATCTATGGCACAGTCTTCAGGTCTGTGAGGGGGTAAGGCCTGGACTATGGCAGTTGAAAATACATCAGCATATCCCTGATAGGCCTCTGGGACTTGTATGATATTGGAAACCATGAGTGGTGTTTGCTGGTCTCTTGGTGGTTCTTTAGGGGGTGTCGAGGAGGGATCCAGGAATAGACAGTGGGACATACAAAACTCTGAGCCTAGGAATAGTGATCCTGCTGTCCAATTGATATACGGATTGAGCTTCTGTATCCAGGGCATACCCAATACCATGGGGTAATGAGCTGACTTAATGATGTCGAATGTAATCCGCTCCTGGTGATGGTTTATAGAAAGGTGGATCTCTTTTGTCTGCAGGCTTATGGGTCCTGAGGTGAGGGGTCTTCTGTCGATTGCTTCCACCGGCTGCATGGTGCTTCGTGTCTCGTATGGAATATGATGACTAACAACCCAATTTTGATCAATGAAAATTCCCATAGCTCCGCAGTCTACCAAGGCCAGAATGGGATAGGTCTTATTCTTGGAGGGCGATGGAATTGATGTGGAGCAAACATCTCTCTCCCGAAGCTCTGCTCCATCTAGGATTGGGAGCTGGTGTTTCCCGAACGCCGAGGAGGGGCTTGAGGACACTCCCTAACCAAGTGTTTGTCTGAGGCACAATACATGCACAACCCCGTATGAATCCTTCTCATCCTTTCTTGTGGGGATATAGGTCCACGGAAGGCTCCTATCTGCCTGGGTTCTGGTTCAGAGACTGAGCTTGGGTTTGTGTCCGTCTTGGTGGTACTCTCAAAGGACACTTTCAGAGGATTACCTCTGGATTTATTCTTCTCTGCCTTCCTTTCCTGGATACGGAAATCTATTTGCATGGCAAGGTCCATTAGTGCCTGGAATGAGTTTGGGCGAGCCACTCTGGCCAACTCATCCGTAATCTCCTCATTCAGTCGTCTCCTGAAAAGGGTAAAACTCACCTCAGGGGACCAATCAGCTTCCTTGACTAATTGCTTGAATCGGGTGACATAGTTGAGCATATCCTGGGATCCTTGCTGAAAGTCTAACAGGTGTTCCTGGGCACTATAGACCTGCTCTGGACGGTCAAACATGGTCTTAAGGGCTTGTATGAACCCATCATAGTCATCTAGGAGAGCATCGCCGGAATTAACGAGGGGCGTAGCCCAGGTTAAGGCGTTTCCTGAAAGGTGGGAAATTATGAACCCCACCTTAGCCCTGGGAGTCGAAAAGTAGTAAGGCTTGAAAGTAAAGTGGACCAAACATGAATCGAGGAATCCGCGAAGGGTTTTGGCCGACCCATCGTATTTGTCCACTATGTCGCCCAGCAACACACTTTCTATTGTGGCAGAATCACGGGATATAACTAATTATTTGAGAGCAGCGTTTTCCGCCTTTAGATTCTGCACCTCAGTTGATAGCTCTTGCATGCCACGCATCAGGTCCTGGACGGCCGCTTCCATGTCCATATCGAGTTCGGTCGGGTGGCGTCTCAAACTGTCAAGAAGTTCCCCCCTTCTCACCTGAGTTCGATCTTTGCTGGATTTCTTGGTCGATGCCTTCTTGCGGACAGATCAGGTCTTGAATAAGGCTGCACAAGTCTCTTCTGACTCCAGCGTGCGTTCAAAGTTCCGGGATGCAAAGATCTAGGAATCTGGGATATTTACAGAGTGCGCTACTCAGCACACAAGTCCAGGAATCAAGAAAGGAAGGAAAGGGACTAGGAATGGGTTAGGCTGGGAAAGAACCAAGGAAACAGTACCGCGAGCTATGGATCACACGTCTGGTCGCTACTTCGCAATAGCATTGAGACACGCAGAGCCGCGGTCTATAAATAGAACACGCTACGTCCAACGTGTAGAGCGAGGAAGGTGTTTCACAATGGACGGCCATGTTGGGAGTACCAGGGAGTGTAAGCCCCGTTGAGACAAGGACCAGGAAGCCCAAAAGGGGCATGTTCTGTAGGTCATGACATAAAGGTCCTTCTAGCAGACACCAGTCTGAGGGGCTGCAAAACTCTACTACCAGAACTACACTTGAGTGGGTGCCTTTACATGATATGACTACCAGGCCTACATCTGAGGGCACTCAGTCTCCCCCATCCCATGTCTGAGGTCATTCACAGTACCAGGAAACATTCCAAGAGCAATAAAGAGCCTACTCGTCGGGGCTCTACTCGGAGCAAATAGCCTCTGAGTATCCCAAATCGACCATGCCCAGTTATGGCGGCAAACCAAATTGATGCTCTATGACGTACCCCAGGGTAAAAGTCACACTATTCAGTGTGTTCTTCTCCTTCAGAGTGGGCCTTGCAGCCAGACAGTCATCCATCATTAGGCTATGGTGATTCAAGAGGAGAGCGGCCTCAATCGCCGTTGTGTACAGCATATCCATTACCATCAGGGCATAGATCTGGGTCTACGGGCTATCACACCATACACGCTTCTCACAAGCCTTGCCCCACTTATACACCAACGGCTTCCACCACTTATACACCAAAGGCTGCTTCCATTTATACAGCAACAACTTCCACCACTTATATACCAGCGGCTGCTGCGGCTTCAGCTGCATCACAGAGAAAATCATAGTCTCAAGCAGCATCCTGAGGAACAGCTCTTTGACCGGTTTTTGTTGCTGATGACGGGCATCTTGAGCAGGAAGATGGTACCACAGGTTCAGCCAATGAGTCCTCAACCAGATCCTCAAGTATTGGTGCCTTTGCCCTCTCCTCCTGCACCACCGCTTCCTGCGGTGTTGGTAATTACTCCACAAACACAGTCAATTCCTGCTGCACCCACTCAGCCACTCGACACAATTCACAACGTGGCTCCAGGGCTTGATGCTCAGGGAGTCAAGTCTCTCTGCAGAGACATAGATGAGGAGGATGAAGACTTTACTCAGTGAAAGCATTTCATGACCGCATGTCAGGTCTTGCTGAATTCTTAGGATTACCTGCACCCCACCAGGAGCAACAGGAAGCAGGGATGTTGTCTGAGATTTTGCCTCTCAGGCAAACTAACTACTCGGTATCGCTTTGCAAAAGGATGTATTAGTGGTAGCAAACAAAATGGGGCTTAAGCCCCACTCCTCCTTAGTTACAAACAAGCCTTTGGATAAAATTTCAGGCAAATGGAAGAAGCTGTGTTATTAAACTCTGACCTTCAATCACATTCTTCTGTGGTGGTCGCTGCATCTATTTATTCAAAGCCATCAACAGGGCCTGCTTCCTGAGCATCAACGGAAATAACCTGTTCATCCAGAGAGGACAAGATTTTGAAATAATTTGGAAAAAAGTTATACCTGAATGCAGGGTTGCTCCTCAGGCAAGCTAATGCTGATGCATTGCTTGCGGTGGCAAATCAGAGGTTATGGTGAGAAATAGGTGATTTTCTGCCTGATCTGGAAGTAGAAGGGCAAGCAGCCTTCAAAGTAGGCCTATGAGAAGCAAAGGTTATTTCTCAGGATATTCTGGAGGCATCAGTATCGCACATCGACACAGCCAGCAGAGCCATGTGTGTTTCTACGAACATGAAGTCAGCATGAATGCACGCCACTAAATGTACAGTTGATGTGCAAGACAGAATACTAGATCTTCCTTTTGAGGGAACAGACCTTTTCCATTCCTCAACAGAAGAGGAATCAACAAAGAAAAAGACAAGCACACAGACAGCGAATCATTGGCAATCTTGTAATAGCCGTCTCCAAAGCAATTATCAAGCTTTAAGCAAAAATTGGAGTACAAGCCCTATTCCTTCAGAGGCTTTAGAGGTTTTCTTGCCAGAAGAGCCAGGAAACTTGATCGTTTGCCCGGTACACATCATAGAACGCAGTATGGCAACCAAGGGTTTTTTCTCATCCCCCTCCTCCACCCAAGCCTCAGATCCTAAAAAGCAATGAAGCCAGCATCCGGGTCCATGACACACCTGTCAGGTACAGGTTAGCCCGACATGTGTTACTATGGCGTCACCTTTTTCAAGGCCTGTGGCTCATTTCTGTCATTTCCACAGGTTTTCGACTCTTGCTTCCTTCCCTCCATCCTCCATGACCTCCCCTGCTTCAAATAGGATCATCGGCTCTCCTCAGAGATATGATCAAGTTGGTTCATGATCAGGCAGTGGAAATAGTACCACAGAAGGTGGAGGGTCTGTGCTACTACTCGATGAACTTTTGCTATTCACAAAAGGAACCAGGCTGGCCTGAGAGTAGTGCTAGATCTATCATACCTAAACCTTTTCTTCGCAGAAGAAAAGTTCAAGATGTTGACAACAGCTCAAATAGCCAAGACACTGTGCAGAGGAGATTGAATGTGCTTCCTGGATCTGAAGAAAGCCTATCTACATGTCCCCATTTGGCAGCCGCACAGGCAAATGCTATGACATAAGGTGATGGGCCATCAATTTTAGTACGAAGATCTACCGTTTTGACTGAACACAGCACCATGTGTGCTCACAAAGATAACGAATGCCATTGCTGCTGTTCTCCGAATAGATGGTTGCCACATATATCCCTACCTGGATGACTGGCTCCTCCAGGCCAGTTCCCCACAGAACGCAACATCTTCATGCTACACACTGATGCAAATACTATTTGACCTAGGGTTTTCAGTCAAAATAAAGAAGTCAGAGCTAGTGCCTTCTCAGTAGCTGGTGTTTCTGCTCACTACCCATGGAACTGTTGTATTCAGATTTGTTTTATTTTTGCTTCATGGTCCATTCCACTTGGCACTAAATCATCGTAAGTCTTTCTACTGTTGCTGCCTTCGGTAAAGAGACCCTGATGGCTGTGATAGGTGTTTTTTTCTAATTGGATTTGATATTTTTGGATTTTCCTGGATGGTACAGACAACAAGCCTTCCTCTAGGTGCAGGCTCCCGGCATCCAGCATTCAGTTCTCATCTCCCTACTATCAGAAGACTATAGTGAGTAAGAGTGTCAATTGTATGTTTAATATCACATGGGGAAAAAGGAGAGGTATTGAGAAGGCAAATCATTTTATGATGCTTTTTAGTGAGAAATGATGAGCATACAATTGAGTTAGAAAATGAAAGCAGACTTTCATGTGTAACCTTTTCATATTGTGTGTGTTATGTGTAGTTACAATAATAGTGGCAATGCATTAATGAGAATCAAGTTATAAGCATGTGCATTAAGTGTGGGGCATCTATTTAAAGGGATCTATGTGATCACTGCACGGCCCGAAATTACATCTACGAAATGCTGAATATGAAAATAGAGTTGTGCAGTGATCACATAGTTCACTCTTTTCCACATTCCCCCTCCCCACTACCCCATCACTCATACTTACATGTCCACCACACACCTACGCTCTTTCTCCATGCCCCGAATCCCCTCTACCTCCAACATCAGTTCCCTATCCCTAATGTGGGTGGGAACTGCCACTCCAGGGTCCTTTTTTGTTGTTGTTTCATTTAGTTTTGTATTGACCCCCGCTATCAATGAAATGGAAGCAGGGGACATCCCTGCAATCCCCAAACCCATTGTACCGTTCAAGGGAAGTGGGGGACACCGTCAGGATCCCTGCTCCCCTTGTTCGGTATAATGGAATTCGGTATTTTGGTAACTGCCGAATGCTGAGTAAAAGCACATTCAGCTTTTTTCTGTATTCTGTTGCAATACAATTTAAAGTATTGTATGTTATTTTGCTGCATATGGTGCATGTTTCTGATAAGGAATGGGTTAGTAGAAGGCTTAACCTTCAGTAAATTAGTAAATTACATGACAGTAGTAAATCAGTCCTGTGTGGATGAGTAACGGTGCCTACTCTCTCTTTTGATGCATAGTGACAGATATATGTTTTTCTCTACCTCTATTCCTGGCACAGCCCCTACTGGGCTGGGTTTAGCACACTCGCTTTGGGGTAGAGGAAAGGTTCTGTGAGGTAGAGGTTATAAGAATCATGTCACTACTAATCTCCACCTCTCCCTCCTACGTCCATCTCTTTCCCCCGTAATTCCTTACCATTTAATTTACTGCTTGCAACCTTGGTGTATACATGGATTCTTCCCTTACCTTTACTCCACAGATTTCTGCACTCTCTCGCTCCTGTTGATTTGCTGGACATTTTCTTTCATTCCCTGCTACTAAGCTACATCTCATCTGTTCTCTTACACTCCTCTTCTTCTTGGCCTTCCTGTGACTCATCTTGCTACCCTCCACTCAATTAACAACTCCTCTATCAGTCCTCTTTTTTCTTTATCATCCCGTGAATCTATTTCTCCAGCTCTAGCTTCTGTGATGAACCTTATGATGTCATCACTCATTCTTCTGGGGAAACCTCGCTTGTGTGGCCAGGGGCTGGCAGGTGCTACCTGATCCTGACCCTCAGGGTAGCTATATGAGAGAGGATCACCTGAGGGGAGGTGACATTCAGAGAAGTGATAAATCATTGGATAAGAAATTGCATCACCCTTTCCCAACTAGTGGTACCCCTTCCATTTACCATGGATGGAATATGTTGCTGATTCCCTTCAACCGTCAATAAGACCTACTGGTAACTGTAAGAGGATTCAATTCAGCACTACAGCTAAGTTAACGCCTAGTCTAGAATACTGAATGAAAACCCTTATTGATATATCTTTAGGTCCAGTTCATGCGTTCTGAATGACTACCCCTATATAACACCCCTCTCTTGGAATCCCCCTGACCCCACTGAGCCAAGAAGTAGTTCTGTTTTGCAAGTTAAAAGGGTTTATTTGATAATTTAAACAATAGATATATATATGACACTTTATAATAAATTAATAATTGAATATCACACTTAATCTGATATGATACAGATTAACAACAGAGAATCTGGCACTAGCACACTTCTTTATAATTACTAAGGAGTTGAGATGAAATGGATAAGGTAGCACACTGGTAAATAGGAACAAAAGAAGAAGGTGGTACAAAATGCTTTATAGAGTTCAAATGGATGCAAGGTTGAATGAATGAAATGCAGTATAGAGATACTCGATATGATTTCAACAAAACAATGTAATCACTTTTCTCTGGCAATCCCCTCCCCCCCTTGATGCAAGGCAAGGAAATGGAAGGAAAACACACAGTTCTCAGAAATGCAATAAAATGTGATTCAGTTCACCCCAGCAAGCTTAGACTACAGAAGTTTGAAAACACAGATAGGAGTTTTGAAAACACAGGCCCAAATGCTTTGATATGTGCTAGCAATGGATGAGAAATATGCTGGAAATGCTTTTTAATTCCCTTTCAGAGTTCAGGGTGAGTGGTATCTAGTTAATATTAGTCCAGGCTCACACTAGCAATGATGCAGGGATAGTTAGCAGGTTAAACGAAATTCTGGCAAATGGAAGGCAAGCAGCAGCAGTTTTTACATGTGAAGAAATTTGCAAATCGCGGTAAAATTCGCGGATGCGCCGAGCGCTATTACAGAGGAACCACAAGGACTATATCTATCCTTTTGGGGTCCTAGGAAAGCCTAGGATCTCAGCTTCAAAATGAAAGTTACTGCAAGTCTCTAGCACAAACGGTTGCGGAGATATGAACGATTGAATAAAGGTCGTTTTTCAGATTTGAAATTTTAAACGCACACTTTTTCAGCTTTAAAAATGATGGCAGGATAACACAATTTCTAAGCTACAGTTCTACTTAGGTTAAAAATGGATTGAATTATATTATTTTAACTAGGAGATTGGTTCTGCACAGTTTTCTAGGTACTCACACTATATTCTTGAGTGAAATGGGCCTCATCACGGATCTGGTCAGGGTTTTAAACTGGACTCTGGTCTGGTCTGGCCTCTGCACTTCACAGTGATCTGGGTCAGCTCTCTCTGCTGGTCTGGGTCTCTCTGGGTACAGCACTGCTTTCTCTCTGGTCTGGTCTCTAGTTTGGCTTTCTGGAGGTTGATGAATTTGAAGTCTGGATCTCTGGATGTTGTATGGTCCGGCAGAGTGCGTTGCAGCAAATGGAATTGAAGGTCCCTATCTGTCCTGTCTGTCTGCTTTTATGTGTTTAGAATGTGGGTGTGTTCTAGCATCACTGACCCTACCTCTCTCTCAGCTTCTAATTGGTCAAACTTCCATTTATCATTTGATTGGGGAATGAACTGTGAGTCAGAGGGATGTCATTTTATGGCTTGCAGATAGGACACTCCTCTGTCAGATTGCACACATTCTATATTTGATAATAAAAGACATATTTCAGAGTTACACAGTTGTTTGAAATTACATATACATGGTGTGGCTGAATTTAGCCATGTCTCTGTCCAAATCTGCTGTTTCTAAGAGCTTGCATTCAGAAAGGGCAGATAATTGACTTTTTAACTGATTTTTCACTTTCTGACATTGACCCAACTTTACATACATGTGTGCAGGGAGTAGGGACATTAACTGATGAAGTTTCAGATTTTTAACATGCATACATTTAGAGTAATATCCACTTTTCCGCTAAAACCCCCCTGAACACGCCACCGGGTCGAAAAACCTCTTAAAATGTGGGCAGAAAAATCACAAGAATTATGGTATCATTTATAACATTTTCACATGTCCGCTCTATGAGTTATTCATCTTTTTAAAGTTATGTTCTGGCTCCAAAGGGGTGTGGTTTACCCTCAGCACAAGGTTGCATTTCTGGTTTTTCCAGTTCTGCCAAGCCAGCTTGCTCTCACAGGCAGTGCTCCTCCCCTTTCCTCAGGAGGAAGCCACTTTTTACGACCATTTACGACTACTGCCAATAAAACATTTGCCTGAGCCAGGACAGGGCTTTGTTCACTTTCCTGCAGAGCACAGGTAATTCAATTATCAGATAGATGGCATATCCTTAGTGTGAGCAGCAAAAGGGCAGCTAGGCCTGGGAACACAGCTGTGACTCAAGTTTCACTCCTGATGGGGGTAGTTGCTAGGCAAATTGGAATCTCTTTAAGCTGTAATTTCTGTTCCCCAGTTTCTGCATTCAAATAAAACTAAACATTTTCACATATGCAGCTAGAAGGCTGATTCTAAGTTTAAAACTATGACAATTAAACAATTGCAACCTATGTGACACTCAAAAGTAGGTCACTCAGTCAATTTAAACATTTAGATTTTTTTTAGTGTCTTTCAGTCCAAATTTACTTAAACTGCTGAAATCCACAGCTAAGCCAGTCTTGTTATAAACCTTCAAGTCACTTTAGAATATCACTTTACATTGTATCCACCTCTCGGTAAGTCTTTCTTTAGCCTGCTTTGGGTTCATTCAGTTTTACACAAAAAAGTAAAATCTGGTGTTGTTTTAAATTGCCGGCTTTTGGATAGTGGTGAGTACTGGTACTGCACCCATTTTTGGGATTTAAGAAAATTAATTCCCAACAGTTATGGGTTTGCTTTTGGCAATCAGCATTGCCATTCCCAATGGTTTCAGACTACTGTGTGGGTAGTCCAATGGTGGTTTTAGGCAGTGTCCTTCTGTGCCCATAACATCGGCAAAATGAGTGGCAGCCTATTCTTCATGCATTTCCCTGTGCATTTTCTGGGAAGGTCTGGCCATCATGAGGTTTTGAGGTAGGGCTCGGATGCATGGGTAAATACATCCCACAAGCCCCCCTCTTGCGATGGCCATTCTATTTCACGAATGGGACTCGCAAGACCTGGGATGTTTCCTCATCTTCTTCCAATAAACGGCACAGTTCAGCATCTTTTCCTCCATCCGGTCGGATCGATCGGTTCTCCTCGCCGGTCCTGATGGGAGTATTGGGCGGTCCACTGGGCCCATTGGATCTTCGTTCCCGGTCTCCGGATCGTCCTCCTTGGCCCGTCTTCAGATTTTCTTTCTCCTAGGACGACAAAGGAAGAGCGGCAATACCTACTCATAGACGTTTTTCCACCACTGTTGGGATAGTGGGGCAGCATATGCATTTTATCATAACGAAACATTACATTCTTATTTTGAAATAAAACAGTATAACTAAGAGACAGTTTCATGCAAATCACAATATTTTAGAGACTAGATGTGGTATGTTTTATGATTGGAACTGAGTTAGTCTGAGCCAGTACCCGCTAGGATTCCAGAGGATTCCTCCAGTTGTTGCAGAGTGTGCCTGGGATGGCAACATTTCAACTGGTTTATGTGGACCCACTTGTCTTCCCCCTCTGCCGAACCGCCTTTGGGGATGTGGATTTTGTAGGCCACAGGGGAGATTTTGTCGATGATCTCAAAGGGTCCCTTCCATGTAGGCAAAAATTTGCGCTGCTTGGCCTGGTTCCTTTGGAAGTTGTATAGATAGACCCGGTCCCCCACCTGATATTCCTTCCTGGAAGTTTTCAGGTCATAGTGGGTCTTCATGCTATCAGCTGATCTTTCTAGATTCCGCTGAGCATAAGCAAAAGCATGTTGGAGGTGTTTCCTTAAATTCTCTACATACTCATGAGTAGTGGAGGCATTTATCAGTGTCTGCTCTTGGGTCCTGTAGAGCAAATGCTGAGGAAGCACCATCTTGCGTCCAGTCATCAACTCAAATGGTGACATTTTGGTTGCAGATGAAGGGGTAGATCTGATAGCCATTAGGACCAGAGGTAATCGGATATCCCAACTTGGCCCAGAATCTGCCACAAACTTCTTTAATATGCTCACAATTGTCCGGTTATATCTCTCTACTGCCCCAGAGGAAGCTGGTCTATAAGCAATATGCAGCTTTCTCTTGACCCCCAGTATCTCCCACATCTTTGTCATTACTTCACTGGTGAAGTGGCTACCTCTGTCTGACTCAATCCTTTGAGGTAGACCAAAACGGGAAAAGATGTGGTTAATCATCAAGGCAGCTGCAGTTTCTGCCTTGCAGTTTGGGGCTGGGAGACATTCCACCCACTTGGTAAACAAGCATGTCACAGTCAACATGTACTTATTCCCCCTAGCCGAGCGAATCACAGGGCCTACAAAGTCGATTTGTAAATCTGACCATGGCAGGGTCATCCCCCTCTTTTGTAAAGGCGCCCGGTGTGTGAGGGATGTCGGCTGAAATTGTGCACACACAAGACAACCCTTCAAATATTGGTTGAGGTCCTGGCCCATGTGTGGCCAGTATGCAACCTCTCTTAAGATTTCCAATGTTGTGTGAAACCCCCTGTGACCGGCAGTGGCCGCATCATGGGCGTGACTTAACATCAGGCTTCGGAATGAGGTAGGAACCACCCACTGATCGTGGCCAGCTTTGGATTTCCTTACCAACAAACCGTCTTGGATTCGGAACATTTTTGGACATTTCATCAACACTCTTAGGTCCTCTTTCCCAATGTAATCGGTATCCGTCAGGGGAAAGTTCTCAGGGTCCTCAAGGTGCTGGTAAAATTTACCAATTATTGGATCCCCCTTCTGAGCAGTAATCAAATCAGCATCAGGGGTCTCCTTACTCCATTGTGCAATTGAAAGGTTGTTGTGAGCATTTGTCTGGGACCTAGTGATAGCAGTGACCTGGATTTCCCCCAACAGGGACTCAATCTCAATTAGATCCCCTTGGATGGCCCCGGTTTTGGCCAGCTGATCAGCTAAGTCATTTCCAGTTTTGTCTGGTCCCTCTACTTTGGAATGACCCTTGATCTTTTTCCAATAGATGGTCATCCCATTCGATGTGACCAGATCATCAATGTTTTGGATCAACTTCCCATGTGTCAAGGGTTTGTTGTTAGCACATAACATGCCTCTGGTTTTCCAATTAACCAGGTGCTCCACGAACCCGTTCCGTAAATAATCTGAATCTGTGATTATGACCAGTTCGTGGAGTTGATGCTGGACAGCAGTGAGGATGGCCTGATGCACAGCCATCAATTCTGCCACCTGACTACTTCGGGGACCAATTTTGTATCCAGCGGAGGGTTCTGGGGACTCATTCACCCATGCATTCCCTACGCCGGCCACCAGTTCTTTCTCCCCGTCGTTGTCAACATGGTAAGAGCATCCATCCACATAGACAGTGGGCATTCCCTCACACTTGTCCTCTTCAAAGACTTTGTGTGGGGAATTAAGGTATGCCTCCATGTTGTCCTTTATTTTTAGACTTTCGTCCTCGAGACAGTTTTCTCTGGCACAATCATGCAAGTCAGCCAGACCTTGCGCGAGGGGACTCTTCTTGTTTTGGCCATATCGGACCTCCACAGGAAAGCCTTGCATTGACAGAATCCAGGAAGTAATTCGGGAGTTACTCACATTTCCGGCCCGGATTCTGTCACTTTGGAGATATTGCAGAGGCTGGTGTGGAGTCTCCACTATGATGTGTTCCCCCTGGATAAACGGGCGGTAATTCTTCAATGCCCACACCGTTGCCAGGAGTGCCTTCTCACAATCGTTGAATTTTTCCTCCACAGAGGATAAATTTTTGCTCGCATAGGAGATTACTTTATTGACCTTGTCATGCTTTTGGTATAATACTGTCGTCAAGCACGTATCAGAGAACCCCGTCTCCAGGAAGAACTCCTTGTTTCTGACAGGGTAAGCTAGGCAAGGCGCTTGTGAGAGGCTTCTTTTGAGTTGTTTTACTGCCTCGGCTTGTTCTGGACCCCATTCCCACTTGACCCCCCCCTTCAGGAGATGAATCAGGGGTCTAGTGATCTCTGCGTAGCCCTCAATGAACTTTCTGCTGTAATTAGTCAGTCCAAGGAGGCTCCTTAGTTCCCGCAGGGTTGTGGGGTCTTTCAGTTTCTGAAGTGCTTCCACTTTCTTTTCCTGGGGACAGAGGCCATGAGGAGTAATCTCATGCCCCAAGAAATTAACACGGGTTCTACACCACTGTGCTTTCTGAAAGGAAAGTTTTGCTCCGGCGGCCCTCAACTGTGTCAGAACATAACGGATCTCCGCTATGTGTTCCTCCACAGATGAACTTTTGATGAGGACATCATCTACATAAGCCAGGTTACCCCTCGCACCCAGGTCGGGCATGGCCTTGTGTAGAAAAATGTTGAATTCATTGCCGGAGTTGAGGTATCCGAAGGGAGTCCGGGTCCATGTGTACTGCTGGCCCCCAAAGGTAAAAGCCAGCTTGTATTGGTCCTCCCTACTGACAGGCACGGTCCAGTATCCATTGGTCAGGTCTATTGCAGTGAATACCTGTGACCCCTGGATCTGGGCCAGCCCTTGGTCAATGTAGGGCAGAGGCCATCGGGAAGTATGGACCCGTTTGTTGAGCTCCCTGAGGTCGGCACAGAGTCTCCACTGGCCGTTTGGCTTCAATATTCCCAGCACCGGATTATTGAAGGTGCTGTGGACTGGACGGATTATTCCCCGGGACTCAAGGTTCTTAATTATTTCAGTAAGGGACTCCATTGATGCGAGAGGCAAGCGATATTGCTTCACAAACACTGGAGTCATGCCAGGGTCCGTGGGGATTGTTGTTGTGTGGATGTCAGTGCGACCACAGTCATATGAGTCTACCGCAAAGAGATCTTGGAAATCCAAGAAAACTTGTTTCAACTTTTGCTTTTGTTCCAGAGTCACACAGGCATCAGCTAGGTTGACTCTCTCTTCCACCATCTGCCTGAAGCCTGGAAAGACTTCTGGCTTGGCTATTTCAGCGGCCTCCTCCAGCTGGGTGGAGAAGTCCCTGGTCAGAGTGCTGATTTGGACTGGAGGCTTCAGGTGGGCAAGGCAGCCTTCATGAACCTGGAAAATCACCTCATCCGTCCTGAAGTCACAAGTCACATCTTCCTTACCATAAGGGCAGGAAGTGTACACCAGGAAGTTCCCCCCATGCCGGGTAAAAATCCTGTCTGGTGTTGTGTTGTCCTCACTGTCACTGTCAAAACAGTCCTTGGGGATTGGTCCTAACAGTTCATTACCTAAATCAATGGAAAAATGTCGGTCATCAACCGCCATTCCAATAATGGTGCCTGCGGCTAGAGTAATACTCTTTAAGTCGCTGTTATCCACCTCTATTGGAATGGTGTCATGTTCTATGTTGACTAATGGAGTTGGGTTTACCCCCAACCCTTGCTGTTGGAGAGAAGCGTTTAGATGTATGTAAGCATCAGGGTTTTTCAACTCTTGTCCCCTTTTAACTTTCACTTCCAGGGAGAATTGTCGGGTCCTTTCTGGGATGGTGACTTCCTCTTTAACCTGAATTTCAACTGCATACGGTAGCAATTGAGCTGACCTAAATGCTTTTTCTGGATCATCAAAGCCCATGGGATTATCCGCTAATCGGGACCAAGCTTTGAAGTTTATTAGGTTCAAACTAATGGCAAAGCGATTGAGAATGTCACTGCCTAAGTAAAAGGCGGCAGTGACGTCTCGCACGACCCAACAATTATGGACTATGCTCTTGTTGCCAATGGAGATTTTGAGCATACACCTGCTTGGCAGGAGATGTTTTGAATTGGGTGCTTCCAGGTCCATTTCCCACTTGTCTATCAGTTTGAAGGTGGGAATGGCTGGATCTTTTGGGAGTTGGCGAAACATGGCTTCGCTGATGAAGCTCTTACCGTTGTTCACACACACTCGAGCGAGAACAGAGTCCTTCCCCTCATTTAACTGAACAGGGATGAAAAACTGCTCTCCAATTTGCTGAATCTCAGCCAGGCTCTGAGCTGATTTCACATCTTTCTGGACTATAGGAGTGGGAGTTTCTGATTGTGGATTAGTATAGAATTTCAGAGTGTTTCCTTCCAGCGTGGAATACCACCTTAAACTGGAAGGAAGGTTGATTTTCAGAAACAGAGAGGACCCCCCATCACCAGTCTGTTGTCCTACTGCTATGACTGTCACGTCTGGAATTTGGTGGTTCTGGAAGTGAAATTCTACTTGGTCAGATTTTTGTTCAACCATGTGGCAGGTGCCGTTTAAACTAACATGGTTGACACTCTGTTTCAATTTTATGGGTCGGCTAGTCTGGGTCCAGAGGACCTTGTTTACGCAATCTATTAGGGGTGACAACCTTCTCAGGAGGTCATTCCCTAGTAAACAAGGGGTGCCCTCTGGGGTCACAACTATGACCGGGTGTTTCAACTTATGTCGCCCAATTTTAATGTCCAAATCTGCCGTCCCCTCGACGGGAATTTCCTTCCCGTCAAAGTTCTGTAGTTGTCCAGGAAGAGAGGTGAGAGGAATTTGGTAATTCTCTCCCCTTCCTGCATTCAGTTCGTCAAAGGCCCTTCTGGACAGAAGGGTAGCTTGAGACCCCGTGTCCACCAGTGCCGAGATTGTACCCTGCCCCTGTACTTGTACCGGGGCATAATATCTTCCCTCCTTCTCCTCAAGGGGGCACAGGTAATGTACATTTTTGGACAACTGGTGGGCTAACTTTCTGGTTTTGGACATCGCTAGCGAAGAGATTTGGGCAGAATTCTGTGGAGGGCCTTGGGAATCTGAAAGAAAAATTTGGCAACTGGAGATCAGAGCCATTGTGGGTTCCCCTGGCTCCGGTTCCGGGCCGCCCCCCCCTTTTTGGAGGCAGTCACCAGGATGGGTTTGAACCAGGGGATTTTCTTGCTGTTGGTTCTGGGATGAGATAGTGGGCGGCGGTAGCTCAGTCTCCACATCTCCCCAGTCTGGATTTGCATCCCTAGGGACCCATTTTTCTTTGGGGGGAGTTCCCCCCTCTCTGAAGGAGAAGATCCTTTTCCCAGGATCCTCTGAGGATCCCTCTCCCTCAAATTGGAAGATCTGTACCTCCTCCTCAAACTGAGTCTGTTTGGGTCTTTTGTTTCTCCTACCCCCCCTCTGCTCCTTAGGAGGCAGACTTTCAGGGGCAAGAGATTTCGTTTCCGGTTCCTGGGTTTCCAGGGGCTGTTTACAAGTGAGGAAGGAAGCTTCCTCCAAGGCTTTACACCCCCCTTCCCTTTGTGCCTCCTCCCTGGGAACCGGTGAGTTATCGGGGTGCTGCCCCCGTCATTGTTCTGGAGCACCAGGTCCAGAGTTGGGTGCGTTCTGCGCCGGCACGCCCATCTGAGGGTTCTGCTGAGCCCTCAGTATGTGACCCAGATCCCGCGCCATGTTTTGAACCTGGCGCTCTAACTGGGAAACCCGCTCAGGCTGATACGGGGCCCTGTTTTCTCCCCTGGGCTGATCCCGGGAAGGGTAGCTGTCCCTCCTCTGGTAATACCCCGGGTTGGGAAGATTTGGGTGCCCCTCCACCCTTGGCCTCCCCTCTCCCGGATTCAGTGGTCTGGGCTCAGGGAATTGGGGAAAGAAGGATGGATGGTTTTGGGGCTGAAAGTCGGGAGGATATCTGGGGAAAAAGTTCTGCCCAGGGTTTGGTAAATTTCTGCCCTCCTGTGGGAAGTTTGGAGGGAAGTTCCCTGGGTTAGGTGCTTGGCTGGATCCCCCCCCTTGGGCTGGAGGAGTCCACACATAACCCTGGATGGGTCGATTTCCCTTGTAACAGGGACTTACATAATCAGGAGAGCGAGGGACCCTATTTGTGGGGCTGCCTCCTTGGCTCCCTGTCTGTGACTGACCCGAGGACCTCCTGGGCCTAGCATTATTAGGTGCAGGCAGGTTTTTGGGCCCCCCCATCTCCAAATCCAAAACGGGGGTGACCTTTACCTCTGCCACCTTGGCAGCAGCAGGGGTGCTGTTGGCTTTGGGGTTTTTCTGGGCATTACTTTTGCTATCTATCGGTTTCTGCACCTCATAGATCCGGGTAGCCTGTTCAATGACCCAATCTAAGGATCTTTTCTCGTGAAAATCCCTCACGAGCTGGGTAATGATGTATTTGGGCAAGGCATGGAAAAACGTATTTATGAACTCTCTACTATCTGTGCGCACCCTTCTTGTGGTCTGTGCAAAAGCACGCTTTAACTCCTGCACAAATTCTTGTGGGGCCTGATCCTCCCCACATTGCAAATTGTAGGCTGCCTTGCGAGCCTCTTGAGGATTTCTGTGAACAGAAAAATGTTTCAGGATGGCCGCCTTATATGTGGACCATCTTAAATGATTTTGATCCTCCAGCCCCGCAAAGAAACTGGAGTATTCTGGGGAGAATGTCCACTTTACATATTGAATACAGCTTTGGCTGTCCTTCACATGGAAAGTCTCCATCATTTGTTCAAACAACTCTAAGTGCTCCCAAACAGAATACTTAGCGTTCTTATGGTAAGGCGTGATGACGCTCCTGATCGCCTTAATCTGCTTTAAGGGGTCCTTAAGCAAGGCCCTTTTTGCCTTATTGGCCTTTTTGGTTCGGGTAACCCTTGTCCATTCTTCCTCGGACTCAGAGGCACTGCTCCCAGAGGTTCCCGTCTGTTCTTCCAGGTTTTCCCGGATTCTGCGAGCCTGGGAATGGCTGGCAGAATGTGGGGACCTGGTCTCCTGTGTCCTGCGCAGCTCAGAGGAGTCTTCAGATTCCTCCTTGCTGTCAGGATTTGATGGGTACCCCCTCCACTGACCTAACTGGGCAGAGGTTTTCAGGATGCCCTTAATGGGCCTACTCTCCTGGGGTTCCCCATTGAACTGTACTGTACTTGGGTGCCCATACCCGGATGCCCACCCCTCCATTCCTGAGTGGTACTGGCCTATGAGCCCCATACTCTTAGCTGGATAGTAATCTGCCATCCCTGCGGCCCTGTGCTCATGTGCGCCAGGGGACATGGGGGTGGTAGAGTCCAGGGACTGGGGGAGATGAAGGCCCCTGGTGTTAGGGCTCCTGCGGTTATGGTCAGGAATCTCTCTTTCCCAGCGGACCTCATCTCTATCCGCCCCTGCTCCCTGTTGCAATGCAAGAGCCTGCATTTGTGCTTTCAGTTCCTCTGTTAAGGCCTTACTCGACTCTATCAGTCTCTCCTGCATCGCTACCTGTTGCTGGAGCCTCTCATTGTGCTGGCAGAGAGCCTCATTTTCCCTCTGTGCTTCCTGGTTGGTCCTGGAGAACTGGGCCAGGGTGACTACCTGCTCAGCACATACCCTGTTGAAGTCCAGTTGTTGCTCCAGCTTTTTCTGGCTTTGCAGTAGGGAGTCCAAACCTTCTTGGTGTTCCTTCTGCAAGGCCAGAAATCTGGTATCCTGTTCTGACTTTTCCTTTTGCAGCACATCCATATCCTCCTTTATTTTAGTGATGTACAGTCTGCTGTCATTTTCTGACTCCTGGCTCCTCTGCAGCCTCTGCTCAGAAGAGACCAGGTCAGATTGGACCTTCTCTAACACCATCTGTTGCCTATTTGCCAGATTTTGGCTTTCAGCACATCTATCCTGCATGTCTCCCATATATAGGTACAGGTATGCTGCTATCCTGGCAATCTTATTGTGTTCCTCTTTGGCTTTAGGAGCCATATATAGTTCACTCAGGGCCACATGTAAGGGACCCTGATCTCTATATATATCTGACCCTGTTTCAGTGACCTGTTGTGTGATGGCCTGCAACCACACATCCTGGCCCTGTTCGGTCCATTCACCTCTCACAAATAGCTTATGCAAGAGGTGCTCTCTGGCTATTTTCATGTCTACTAAGGTCGTCATTCTAGAGATTGGTCTCTGTCCTGACTTACAGAAGTTTGTATTTTATTTTTGCAGAACAGAACTTTTCTTGGAGTGTCCCTTTTGAGGAATGCTTCACAGCGTAATGCAGCGTGGTGATCCGACCGGATGTATGTATCCCGTCAGTTAGCACACTGTATTAAGCTGCACAAGTGGTATTCTAACCCAAACGTCCGGCTCGAGCCCCCAATTTGTAAGAGGATTCAATTCAGCACTATAGCTAAGTTAACGCCTAGTCTAGAATACTGAATGAAAACCCTTATTGATATATCTTTAGGTCCAGTTCATGCGTTCTGAATGACTACCCCTATATAACACCCCTCTCTTGGAATCCCCCTGACCCCACTGAGCCAAGAAGTAGTTCTGTTTTGCAAGTTAAAAGGGTTTATTTGATAATTTAAACAATAGATATATATATGACACTTTATAATAAATTAATAATTGAATATCACACTTAATCTGATATGATACAGATTAACAACAGAGAATCTGGCACTAGCACACTTCTTTATAATTACTAAGGAGTTGAGATGAAATGGATAAGGTAGCACACTGGTAAATAGGAACAAAAGAAGAAGGTGGTACAAAATGCTTTATAGAGTTCAAATGGATGCAAGGTTGAATGAATGAAATGCAGTATAGAGATACTCGATATGATTTCAACAAAACAATGTAATCACTTTTCTCTGGCAATCCCCTCCCCCCCTTGATGCAAGGCAAGGAAATGGAAGGAAAACACACAGTTCTCAGAAATGCAATAAAATGTGATTCAGTTCACCCCAGCAAGCTTAGACTACAGAAGTTTGAAAACACAGATAGGAGTTTTGAAAACACAGGCCCAAATGCTTTGATATGTGCTAGCAATGGATGAGAAATATGCTGGAAATGCTTTTTAATTCCCTTTCAGAGTTCAGGGTGAGTGGTATCTAGTTAATATTAGTCCAGGCTCACACTAGCAATGATGCAGGGATAGTTAGCAGGTTAAACGAAATTCTGGCAAATGGAAGGCAAGCAGCAGCAGTTTTTACATGTGAAGAAATTTGCAAATCGCGGTAAAATTCGCGGATGCGCCGAGCGCTATTACAGAGGAACCACAAGGACTATCTCTATCGTTTTGGGGTCCTAGGAAAGCCTAGGATCTCAGCTTCAAAATGAAAGTTACTGCAAGTCTCTAGCACAAACGGTTGCGGAGATATGAACGATTGAATAAAGGTCGTTTTTCAGATTTGAAATTTTAAACGCACACTTTTTCAGCTTTAAAAATGATGGCAGGATAACACAATTTCTAAGCTACAGTTCTACTTAGGTTAAAAATGGATTGAATTATATTATTTTAACTAGGAGATTGGTTCTGCACAGTTTTCTAGGTACTCACACTATATTCTTGAGTGAAATGGGCCTCATCACGGATCTGGTCAGGGTTTTAAACTGGACTCTGGTCTGGTCTGGTCTGGCCTCTGCACTTCACAGTGATCTGAGTCAGCTCTCTCTGCTGGTCTGGGTCTCTCTGGGTACAGCACTGCTTTCTCTCTGGTCTGGTCTCTAGTTTGGCTTTCTGGAGGTTGATGAATTTGAAGTCTGGATCTCTGGATGTTGTATGGTCCGGCAGAGTGCGTTGCAGCAAATGGAATTGAAGGTCCCTATCTGTCCTGTCTGTCTGCTTTTATGTGTTTAGAATGTGGGTGTGTTCTAGCATCACTGACCCTACCTCTCTCTCAGCTTCTAATTGGTCAAACTTCCATTTATCATTTGATTGGGGAATGAACTGTGAGTCAGAGGGATGTCATTTTATGGCTTGCAGATAGGACACTCCTCTGTCAGATTGCACACATTCTATATTTGATAATAAAAGACATATTTCAGAGTTACACAGTTGTTTGAAATTACATATACATGGTGTGGCTGAATTTAGCCATGTCTCTTTCCAAATCTGCTGTTTCTAAGAGCTTGCATTCAGAAAGGGCAGATAATTGACTTTTTAACTGATTTTTCACTTTCTGACATTGACCCAACTTTACATACATGTGTGCAGGGAGTAGGGACATTAACTGATGAAGTTTCAGATTTTTAACATGCATACATTTAGAGTAATATCCACTTTTCCGCTAAAACCCCCCTGAACACGCCACCGGGTCGAAAAACCTCTTAAAATGTGGGCAGAATTATGGTATCATTTATAACATTTTCACATGTCCGCTTTATGAGTTATTCATCTTTTTAAAGTTATGTTCTGGCTCCAAAGGGGTGTGGTTTACCCTCAGCACAAGGTTGCATTTCTGGTTTTTCCAGTTCTGCCAAGCCAGCTTGCTCTCACAGGCAGTGCTCCTCCCCTTTCCTCAGGAGGAAGCCACTTTTTACGACCATTTACGACTCCTGCCAATAAAACATTTGCCTGAGCCAGGACAGGGCTTTGTTCACTTTCCTGCAGAGCACAGGTAATTCAATTATCAGATAGATGGCATATCCTTAGTGTGAGCAGCAAAAGGGCAGCTAGGCCTGGGAACACAGCTGTGACTCAAGTTTCACTCCTGATGGGGGTAGTTGCCAGGCAAATTGGAATCTCTTTAAGCTGTCATTTCTGTTCCCCAGTTTCTGCATTCAAATAAAACTAAACATTTTCACATATGCAGCTAGAAGGCTGATTCTAAGTTTAAAACTATGACAATTAAACAATTGCAACCTATGTGACACTCAAAAGTAGGTCACTCAGTCAATTTAAACATTTAGATTTTTTTTAGTGTCTTTCAGTCCAAATTTACTTAAACTGCTGAAATCCACAGCTAAGCCAGTCTTGTTATAAACCTTCAAGTCACTTCAGAATATCACTTTACATTGTATCCACCTCACAGTAAGTCTTTCTTTAGCCTGCTTTGGGTTCATTCAGTTTTACACAAAAAAAGTAAAATCTGGTGTTGTTTTAAATTGCCGGCTTTTGGATAGTGGTGAGTACTGGTACTGCACCCATTTTTGGGATTTAAGAAAATGAATTCCCAACAGTTATGGGTTTGCTTTTGGCAATCAGCATTGCCATTCCCAATGGTTTCAGACTACTGTGTGGGTAGTCCAATGGTGGTTTTAGGCAGTGTCCTTCTGTGCCCATAACATCGGCAAAATGAGTGGCAGCCTATTCTTCATGCATTTCCCTGTGCATTTTCTGGGAAGCTCTGGCCATCATGAGGTTTTCCATGTCAGTACTGCACAGTTTTGAGGTAGGGCTCGGATGCATGGGTAAATACATCCCACATAACACCTTCCAATACTCTATACACAAGACAGCAAGAACTGCCTACAACTCCCATACATCTAAAAATACTTGGACAAGAAGGCTGAATTGAGTAATGCACATCACCAGATACGAGATGCACCATAGACGCTCCAGTGTTTGTGAGCATTTGATAGGTGCCGGGACATTTAAAGGTTTTACCCAGCATGGAGTGAGAGAATGCTACCTGGGGAAGTTGAGCCCTCTCAGTGTTAACCGAGGGAATGTGATGACATCAACACCACTGTGAATCCGGTAGCCTCAGGAGGAAGGCAAGAGAGAAAGGACTACATAGCCTGGTTCACCGTGCATCAGATTTGAGAGAGAAGAAAAAAGAAACATCCTAGTGGCAACAGGAACCTGGACACAGCCTCACCACCTCCCGAACACGGTGTGGAAGCCCAGAGGAAAACGGGAGCCGCAAAGGACATGGAAGCTATACGGTGAAGCCAGTGGACCTGTGAGGTGGAGGAGGGCACTACAGCTGTACCTTCTGTCTACCGCGAAGGAACCGAAAAATGCCACAAGACACCAGTGAGTCCTAGAGAGAGAGAATGGACCCCCGGAACACTTTGGCTATGCTGCCTGAGCAAGACAAACATTTCTGAAGTGAATAAGAAGGAATATGACACCTAGTATTACCAGAAGGGTTTACTGAAAAAATGTGAGAGTAAAGCAAGTTTGTAATTGTATAAAGTAAATCTGATGAATGGGACAGAAAAGAAAGTTCCAATTTGTATAATGTAAATTAGATGAAAAGCCCTGGCAGGAAAGTAAACCAGGCAAAAGCAAGTTTGCAGTTGTATGAAGCAAATCAGATGAAAAGCCGTACCAGGACATTGAACATGGCAAAGGCAAATTTACAATTGTATGAAGTAAATCATATGAAAAGTCCTGGCAGGAAAGTACACCAGGCCAAAGTCAAGTTTGACAGTGTGCAAAACAAATCACATAAAAAAGTCCTGGCAGGAGAATACACAGACAAAATAAAAAATGAAAGCTACGTTAAACAAAGTAGAAAATAACTTGGCAGGTGTACACCAGTTATCCTACGAAGTTGGACTTACATCCAAAGTTGGTGTTTGTCTTCTAACTCCAACCCTCTGCAGGCCAGACGTTTTTCCAAGCAGAGAGGTTGGGGGTGAGGTGGATCTCTTTCCTCGGCAGGAGCCTCCGTCTAGAATGGCCTCCCTACCCCCCTCAGGCTTGAGCCGGATCTCCTTAAGTTCCAGAAGCTTCTCAAGACCTTCCTTTTCTCTTCTTCCTTCCCTCTCCCTCTCCCCTTCTAATGCCCCCCTCTGTCGCATTGACTGCCTGCCTGGTCCCTCGCCCAGTCTAACCCAGCACCCTGTCATCCTGACCCCCCCAACCCACACTTGCTTTTCCGGGCCCATTTTCTCCTGACAAGTCTGGTGGGGTTGCATCCCTACCAAGCCTGGTCTACCCCCACCAATGCACTTAGCATGTAGTCCTGTACTCCCTGCACCCCCTCGTCCCCCTTAGCACTTGCCTAGCCCCATGGGCCCTCTTCTTCCACTCCCCTGCACTTATACGTCATCTTGCCCCGCACCTCCCTCCCACTCTAGCATTATCCCTTCCGCCCAACCTACACCTCCCCATTCCCTCCCCCCTGCACTTCTTGTTATTGCACTTGCACAATCCAAATGACTCAAAGCCTAGTAGGACCGTTATTGTTGTTTTCTTTCCTGTCCCTCCCCCCTTTCTTTTGTCTT